>NC_046296.1:65031960-65647794 GCF_004115265.2 Rhinolophus ferrumequinum
TGTGTCAGACCATGTGCTCAAACCTACACAGGCTTTCATGCCACTCAGAATAACACCTCACTCAGAAGTCGTCACAGCTCCCCGCCCCCAACCGTGAGCTGTTCACCACCGCATCCCTCTGCTCTCGTCTGTCACCTGCTGCTCCCCCTTTGCTTCCATCTGTTGTTCTGGCCTCCTCGCTGCTCCTCCAAAACCAGGAAACCTCCTACCTCAGGGCCTTTGCATTTTCTGTTCCCTTTGCCTGGAAGACTCTCCCCACCACCACCTCCCGAGGCCCCCACGGCGGCTTCCTCAGCCCCTCACATCTTTCCTGCAGCCTTACCTTCGCAGTGAGACCAGGCCTGGCCTCCCTGTTTGACACCGCACCCCTCCCAACCCACCCGCCGGTCTTCTGGCACGCGTTGCTTTTCCCGTACCAGTTATCACCACTGAACAAACTTACTTTGTTTTTATCTTTTCCCTCCCACTAGAATGAAAACCTTCTGGGCGCTGGAAGTTTTTGGTACCGTGTTCCCAATATCTAGAATGGTGCCTGCATATCATAGGTGCTCGTTAATATTTGGTGAATGAATGATTGACTAATGGATGGATAAATTATGTATCTTCACTGATCTCTGCAGCACTCAAACTCACTTCCAAATCTACTTCTTTAAATAAAAAGGGGGTGGGGTGGGGTCATTAGACTCCTTTCCATTGAGCACAGCATTTCTCAGAATCATCTTCATTACTGTCCCGAAAGAGCCTTTTGAGACTTTGATTTCCTATTCGCACCCTCCCCATGAAGCTTTAATACCCCTGGATACTCTGCATGTCCGTGCTCTGTATGGCGATCTGTGCTTCATACATAAAAAGAGTAAAAACTTTTCACCCAAGAACCAGTTTCTGCCCTCTTGGGTGAGAATGTCCCTTGTGTGAGAATGCGTGATGTAGCTTAACAGGATATTCCAAAACAATTGAAACAGAACAGAACTTGGCTTTAACAAACAGAGCCGTGCAGTGGTGTCGTGGTAGAAAGGGGACTCGGTCATTTGAGGTCAAGTCTGAACTCTGTGGCATCAACCTTCAGTCATCCTTATGCCATTAGCCCAGCAGAAAGTCAGCAAGTAGCTTTTGCTGGATTTCAGGGGAGCTTCGTCCCATCAGTGGACCCTGGGGACATGGAGACAAGATCAGGGCCACATCTGTTCATCCCAAGGCTTCCTGAACCGTCTTGGGAGCCAGGAAGCCAGGGCCCAGCCCAGCAGGAGCCAGCTCACAAATACTGAGAGCGTGGTGACTTCACCTGGAGATGAGGGTGAACTAGGAGAGCGCTGACCCTTCCATCTTCTCTTCCCTGAGGTCCCCAGCCCCACACTCCAATGTCGTTTATTGCCTTGTGTGTACTGGCCTCTTTCATGCCTGTTCTCCTTTCTGGAGGGCATGTGGTGTGCCCCCCCGGCCCGGGCCCAGCACTCAACACAGTGGGCAGTCGGCTCATGTCTGAAGTAGGAATTGTGGGGCCCGCGACAGCACACAGCAGTCACTGACTTCTCCCTTCTGTCTTGAGGAGAAGGTGCTAATTAGATATGTGGGGGTGCAAGGAAAGAACACCAGGAATGAATCAGGTTTAGATCATCTGAGTATTATCAAGGAACAGCTGGATAGCTAATTGTCCAGGGAATAGCAGTTGCACCAAATTCTGTGCTCATTTGAAGGAACTGATAGTGGTTCATTACCGAGGTCCCCTGTGGAGGTGAGGGACTCTCGCTGTGTCTTTCAGTTGCCTTTCAGCGTCCCTGTCCATCCGAGCTGCTCCACTCACTCAGCAAGGATGTCCCTGCAGCCTTGGGTACCCAAACCCTAGCGTCTGAGGGAGACCCATGGTCTCTGCAGGGCTGGTCCTCCTCATGTTCGACATCTCACCCTGACCACCCACCCAACCAACACTTTGGTTCCAACTGCTCACTTCTTTTCTTCTTAGAACTGTGTCTGTTGGGAACAATAATATTATGTATGTGTTTCCCGGTTTGCTGTCTGTCTTCTCCCCTAGAAGGAAAGCTCAGCGAGGCAGGGCCTTTGTGCATGAGGTGTGTAGCTGAACACCCGGAAACAAATACAGAGCCTGGCTTGTACTGTACTTGTAAGTATGTATTGAGCAAGTGAATGAATGATGCACAATCAGTGGTATGAAGACGTGAGCAATTGCTAGGGAAACAGAAAACTGATCCAGAAGTTTTCTGGAAACTTAGGGACATTGGAAACTTAGGGACAAACGTATATCGCTAATGTAAACACAGGTTCTGTTCTTGCAGTTAAAATAAGAAGTATGGGAAATGAGAGAAAATTCAAAGATGTGTAAGGTCTCACCGCGGGCAACAAGTGAACAAGATGGGGTGTAATCCCAAGGACAACTATTATATTTCACCACCTCTGGGAGGAACCCCAATATCCTCAGGTGTGCTTCCTTTAGCTAAAGCCTGGGCACACACCCCTACCTTTTGGACCGAGTGTTGGTTGTAGGGTTGTACACCTATCCCAGGATGAGCTGCTCACAGCACTCTGCCCCTCAGGCCACAGTTAAGTGGACCCTCCCCTCCCAAAGAAAGGTAAAACTCCAGAAGAGGCAAAAAATCATTGGCTGTCCTTTTAATGAACTGCTAGATATTGCCTAGGAAACTTGCCCGAGCTTATCTGATTTTACAAGGGTCTGTCTTTCACTGTTTTTGATTTTTATTCAAATTTCTAAAGAAGAAAGTTAACTGTGGAGAGCTTAATCACGGAGCAAATTATTTCTGTTCATGGAAATGCAAATAATTTTGTCCTGTCAAATTGCAATTGATTACCATCCTTCGAGGAAGAAGTCAGTTTTGTATCTATTAGCAAATTTATTTCGGCATTTCCGATTTTCTTTGGATTCTCCTTTAAACTTGGATCTCACATTAATTAATTAGTTAAATAAAATCTTTGACCTGTATCCATTTTATATTTCTATGAGCGTCGCAATTTTACTCTTAAAAAAATATTAATCCTTTAACAGACCCCGGCAGAACCAGTTGGAATTTGGGGATGTTGGTTGCCATGTTGCTCTGTAGGCGGCAGTCAGTCTGCAGTTAGGAGAAAATAAAAGTGACATTTCAGGAGAGTCTGAGACGAGAGAAAATCCTGGAGGCTCTTGGCATCTGAGAGGCCTGCCTGCAGCCCACCCTTCCTGACCGCCTCAGTCTCACAATGAACTTGACTTTCTTCTAAGCTACTTCAAGTTGGTTTCTATGAACTGCAACCAAAAGAGGGCTTGTGAGTGTACCGTGTTTCCCCGAAAATAAGACCTAGCCAGACCATCAGCTCTAATGCGTCTTTTGGAGCAAAAATTAATATAAGACCCGGTCTTGTTTTACTATAATATCAGACCAGGTCTTACATTAATTTTTGCTTCACAAGATGCATTAAGAGCTGATGCTCCGGCTAGGTCTTATTTTCGGGGAAACACAGTAGCACTCACATTGTGGGGAGGTTGATGTAAGAAGCCAGGTGGAGATCTAAAAATCCAGCTGGAACTCCTTGCAACTAACAGACAACAGACACCGGAGGAAGCAAACCCAGGTCCCCTGTGCAGGGGAAGACCAGGAGAAGGGATGCTTCTGCTGGTGCTAAAGGGGTGACAGTCACTCAGAGTCTGGGGGATGCATAACCCGGTGACCAGAAGGTTTGAGGAGGGAGCTCAGAGCCAAGGGCAAGAAGGTCACTGGCATCCTGAGGGCAAATCCCTTAGAAGTGCACCCCCAGTAGCTCCGGGCAGAAGGTACTGGAGGCCATCACCTAGCTGTGCCCTCTGAGGGCGGACCCCGTCCCCGGGGGCAAAGTACCTGGGTCAGGCTACCCTCAGCCAGCATAACGACCCTGCCCTGGGCAGATGAGTGGGCTTTAGTGACAACTTATCATTACTTGTACCCAAAGTTTAAATATAAATTAAAGATGTATGAAAGCTACCATGAAGAAAACCAAATGGAACCCTGCCAGGGCTCTTACAAACCTGGTTATTCTTAGAGCAATTGTGAACCTTTAAGAGGGTGCATTTTATCCACTTGTAAAAATACCAAGTTTTGAATGGGTGAGGAAATAGTAACCAGACTTGGCCAAGTTACTTTTTTTAAACACTTTTTATTGTTCTTGGATATGCTGCTACCTACCATGTTTCCCCAAAAATAAGATCGGTTCTTATACTAATTTTTGCTCCAAAAGATGCATTAGGACTTATGTTCAGGGGATGTCACCTGAAAAATCATGCTAGGGCTTATTTACCCGTTAGGTTTTATTTTCAGGGAAACACAGTAATGCTGCCTGTGGCTCAGCATAATGGAAGTGAATGGACTCTGAGTCCGAAAAACTTGGGTTTGAACACTGGTTCTGTCATTAATTAGGTAAGTGACCTTGGCTGAGTCCTTTAATCTCCCTGAGCCTCAGTTTCTTCATCCAGAAAATGGGATGCCACGCAGTTACGAGGATTACATGGGCCAAAGCATGCTGGTGCCCATCAAGGTTGGACGACTCCATGTGCAACGGAGGGAGAAAACTGGGGTCTATGCAAGGAAACCTGGGTCGCTAAATACTCAGGCTTTTCTCAACGTTCTCCTCTCACTTCAAACTTCTAATCCTGGGGGGCCGGAAGGAGGCATGTAATTCTTTAGGCATATCCTTTTTGATATTTGAACTCAATTTAAATTGACTTCAATCTAGAACAGGACCAGCTGGAAATCTATTCCAAGGGCTGGTCCCACGCAGCTGTAAAGCAGGAAGCAGCCCATGTGAGGCGATTTCAGAGACGCCTCTGCCCCCACTCTTCAAAACCTCCTGCTTCCAGAAATTCTACCTTTGGTGCTTCATCCCTTTGTTCTAAGGCTCGCTTCATGCCCCACCCCCAGCCAGGGCCAAGGGCACTCCTGCAACTGTAGCAGTCCACTCCAGCTCACAAATGATTCATTTCAGAAATGACAGGTGCTTTCCAGCCAGGCATGAACATGTCAAAAACCTTCCTTGTGATATTTTTCAGGAGAAATCACGAGTTCTCCACGTTTGCCAGAAACATCATGTTATCTGGACTACAATCCGAATGTTGTATTCCTTTTTGGAAATGCTGGAGATTTTCAAAGTACGACATTGATTGTGTTTGGCTTTGGAAGAAAGGGAGTCGCTGCTTAGTGCCTACCGATTTTGCTGCAAGTGCGAAGGGCCCCGCACGGCCCCTCACTGATGAGGTTTTTAATGAATCCACGGCTGAGTGAGGCAAATGGCTTTCTTTCCTCCCAAATCGGGAGGAAGTCTCAGAATTATGTTAATTGTCTAACGTTTAATGGATACATTTAAAAATAGTCCCAAATATCAAGTGAGCCAGGACGGTGCTACCCAAAGGGAAGTATCTAGATGGGAGCGATGATACCTAAACAAAAAACCCAAAGGAGAAACTAGCACCTTTGGAAGGGACTAGAAAAAAGGAGGAGGAAATAGTAAAAAGTGTAATATCTGTGTTGTTTTTTTGGATATAAAAAAAGAGAAAGCTTGGTCGTGCTGACTGGGGTAAGCGGCAGACTGTTATGAGGATCTGGGAGCGGGGAAAAGGAAGATGGAACCTCAAGGAGCTCCAGAATCAGGGGGTACAACTCAACTACAAAAGACAAACAGCCAATTAACACATGCGCAAAGGATATGACAGACATTCTTCAAAGAAGACATACAAATGGCCACTAAGCACATGAAAAGATGCTCAACACCATTAGTCATCGGGGAATGCAAATCAAAGCCAGGATGAGGTACCACTTCACACCCACTAGAATGGTTATAATCAAAACAACAGAAAATAAGTGTTGACGGGGATATGGAGAAATCGGAACCTTCGTGCACTGCTGGTGGGAATGTTGGTGGGAACGTAAAATGGTGCAGCTGCTGTGGAAAACAGTTTGGCGGGGCCTCCAAAAGTTAAGTAGAGTTACCATGTGACCCAGCAATTCCACTCCTAGGTAAATACCTCAGAGAAATGAAAACATGTCAAACAAAAACTTGCACACAAATGTTCACAGCACCATTATTCATAATAGCCAAAAGGTAAAAACAACCCAAATAAACATCAACAGATACATGGATTAGTAAAATGTGGTCTATCCACACAATGGAATATTATTCAGCTGTAAAAAGGAATTAAGTTCTGATACAAGCTACAACATGAATGAAACTTGAAGACATAAGAGAAGAAAGCCAGACACAAAGAACACATATGTATGATCCCATTCATATGAAATGTCCAGAATAGGCAAATCCAAAGAGACAGAAAAGAACTCAGTCCTTATCAGGGCCTGGGGAGAGGCACAAATAGGGAGTGAATACTTAATAGAATAGCGTTTCTCTTTGGGGTGATGAAAATGTTCTGGAATTGGAGCTAATGGTGGCATAACATTGTGATTATACTAAATGCCACTGAATCATATACTTTAAAATTATTGAAATGGTGAATTTCATGTTGTAAGGAATTCACCTCAATAATAACTTAAAAATGGGCTGTATTCATAATTCACCATGTTCAGGGCCCAATGCAAAATGAAAACTTGAGGACCCGTGTTCAAAACTTATTACAAATTTCAAGATGACAGCAGTAGAACATTCAACTAGCTGTGGGCCGTGCGTCACTATATAGGTCGACCTCCAGAGGTAGGAGAGGGCACCGTCCACCAGCCCTGGGAGCTCTCTGGGGCCTTTGCAACAGGAGCCAGGATTCTTCAGCTACTCGGTGACATGACTCATTGGCAGCCAGGGTCTGCTCTTCTCGAGTCCCCACACTGCTGCTGTTATCGCTTCTGCTTTCTTGTGCCCCAGTTCTGGCCCATGGCTTGTCTCTCCTTGGTTCCATTCACCATCCCTTCCCACTGCTAACTGCAGATGCTCTTTTGGTTTCTGTAGTCACATTGCTAAGAGAGGGATCTAATGGGCCAGCTCATTTGGTGGCTGGCGGTCGTTTTCCCAGCAGCTGTGTCTTTGATCGCTGGTACCTGTGAGCTCTTCCTCAGCTGTTTCTGGGAAGGGGGTCGTATGATTCAGAGCCTGAGGCTCCTTCAGCAGAGGTTGGAGTGGGACCACACCCCACAGATGGGGCAAGGACTACATTTGAAATGTGTGCTGTACCCAAGGCATCAGTCTCACGTTGAGTTTTATCACCCTAAGAAAAGATGCCCCCGTCTCTTGGATTCTAGGCAACTC
The DNA here is from genome assembly GCF_004115265.2 of Rhinolophus ferrumequinum. NCBI lineage: Eukaryota > Metazoa > Chordata > Mammalia > Chiroptera > Rhinolophidae > Rhinolophus > Rhinolophus ferrumequinum. Next base: position 65,039,182 of record NC_046296.1, read on the forward strand.
TGTCCTGTGTTGTTTAGAGTCTGAAATCCAACCGTATCCCCTGCGGGAAGATCACCATCAGAACTACCTACCCCACCCCGGACCTGGTGGTCAACACACAGCTCCCCCTGTAGATGGCAGGAGGGTCACCATCAGAATTAACCCCCAACAACCAGCTCCCCAATCTTTTTCATCCCCAGAGGCAAACAATCTCCTCTCGAATTCAGCTTTCCTTCAGTGCTGCCATGGGCTGAGGCTCTATCTGTCTGAGAGGACCCACCAGGACCTAGTGAGCAATGGGGAGGCGGCAGGATGTAGTGAATGGAGCCCAAGCCCTTACTGTAACTCCTGGTTTCCTTCCTAGGACCAACCCTCAGCTTCCCAGCGCTGGCTTCCTGGATGGGTGGATGCTGGACCTCTTGTCCAGCACTGCAGTCTTCCCATCAGATCCCACCGACTGACCAAGCCTGCCTGTGGCCACCAGACACTTTCACTCCATGATTGCCCATCTGGACGTTGAACATAGCCAACAAAGTCACAACAGGTAGGAGAATGCAAGAACATAAGATTTTACATGCAGATGATACTTTGAAGACCATCTGGCCCTTTACTTTAAAATATGCTCCCATTTCACTCATTTTTTCCAGAGTGCAGATTTTGTTACTAGACGCTCTGCTTGAGTAGCTTCTGTAGGGGGCATTTCCATTCATACACTGATACTCACTTTGCATTTATCACCTTTATGAATCTACATTCCAGAGATAATCTCAGGACAATGTAGTCAATCAGCACTAGTCAAAGTGACGCATTCTTCTTGTCTTCAGGTAAAAATTCCTTAAAATAAAAATTTTGTCTTGTTCCAAAATAACAAATGCTCATTTCAGAGAAAAACAGAAAATGTTGAGAACAAAACAGTAGAAATAAAAATTATCCCCTTGAGATTACTGCTGTCAACATATACACAGGATTTCTTTCTATGCATATATGTACTCAAAAAAATGAATTGGGGCTTATAATAAATACATGATTAATTTGTAACTTGCTTTTATTTTCCGCTAGCAATATATGATAATATCTATCTATTCACTGAATAGTCACCTATGTATTATTCATAGACACATGAACACTATGTAGGTATACACAATATATTCTACATATTATCTCTACTATATTATGTTAATGATCACATACTATTCAAGATAGCATTAAGCCAATCCTCTATTTTATCTACTTTGCTTTGGTGAACAGTGCTGTGATGACTATCCTTGTAGCTACATCTCTCATATAATGATTATTTCCTTGGGATAAATTCCTGAAGACGGAATTACTGGCTCAAAAGCTATGCAAAAATTAAGATTTTTTGAAATGCATCACCAAAATTCCTCCATAAAAATTATATCTGGGGGTGGCCAGTTAGCTCAGTTGGTTAGAGCGTGGTACTCATAACACCAAGGTTGCAGGTTCGTTCCCCACGTGGGCCACTGTGAGCTGCACCCTCCTTAAAAAAAAAAAAAAAAAAAAAAAAAAAAAAAAAAAATTATATCCATTTATATACCCGAGAGTAATGTATAAGAATGTCAATTTACCTGTACCTTAGCTCACCCAGTATTGCTAACTGAAAAATAGAACAAAATAATACTTCATTTAGCATTTATGTGATTAATATGCAGTTGAACATTTATTCATGTATTAACCAATCATATTTCTTTTTTGTGATATCTTTCCATGCCTTTTCATCATGTTTTTCCTGGAGTATTTCTCTCTTTTCTAGTGATTTTTCACAGCTACTTAAATATTACTGTTGTCGAACCTCTTATTAGCCATATTTATAAACACATTTTCCCATGCCATCGATTGCCTTTGGTCGTATTTATGGCTGATTTGGGAAGTAAAGCTGTTCTCTTTTTATGATCAAATCTATCAGTTTTATCTTTGATGGTTTCTACCATTGGCATCATATTTAAAAAAAATTGTTTTTACCTCAAAGATATATTAATATTAAACAGTTTTTTTCTAATATGTCTTTAAATTTATTTTACATTTAGTGTTCAATGCCATTTGAATTTATTAGTTCTAAGGTATTTTGAGTTTATTGTGTTTGTTGCATTCCACAACTTATTTAAAATGAAAATTGCATATTTTGTGTTGTATGTCTTCCCCCAACCCCGCCGCATAGCTGTCACGTATCTTCTGCTCTGATTGCATATCAGGTTTTCTGCTATTGTTTGAAAATCACCTTTGTGTAGCAGTGGAGTCCCCTTCCTCAATAGTCCCTTGGCCCTGGACCCCAGCCCTGTTAGACACTACACCAGATGGGGCATGAAAATAGAGCAGAAGCACAGCTTATTGTATACTATCTATGGGTTAGCCACTGTACTTGGGGGTTCACTCCTCAAACAACCCAGGAAAGGTTATTATTCCATTTTATGACACAGAAACATTAGATGCAGCAAGATCCAACAACTCAACACAGCATCCCTTCAAGTCGATGGCAGAACTGAAATCCAAATCCAGTCCTTACTCTGAAAGCCAGGACTTCACAGCCCACCCAGTGCTCTGGGAGGAAGGGCGAGGGAGGGAGCAGGCGAATTCTCCACCTCCCATGTAGATCCTGGAATGCTCCCTCCTGCCTGGAGGAAGGGTCCCCATCTGGTCCCAGAGACTGACATGGGCTGAGGGCTCCCCAAGACAAAGATGGGACCCTTGGAAGAGAGAAATGTCGTATTAAGGACTCAGTTCATTCTTAGACCCAATTTTTCTTTGCAGGAAAGGAAGATGTTTATAAATTCTGCATCACTGCAAGGTGACAGGGAGAGATGGGATTCTCTGGCTGGGAAGTGAGAAAAGATCGAGGAGGCCATCTGTTTGGTGATTTTGTGTCTCTTCATTCCCCTGGAGTCAGAAAGTTTCTACCTCCACATTGCAATCTTCTGGGCAAATCAAGCCAGGACACATTCCTAATGTGAAATGTCTGCATGTCCCCATGGGCCCAGCGATTAGCTGCTTTTATTACTTCTGATTTCACAGAGAGACCAAAGGGCACGTGTGCTATTTACATACTCCCATGTGGCGACAGGTCACAGCAAGGGGTCACCTTGCATTGGGGCAAGCAAGCACAGGGGCTTCAATAGGTGAGGTGCAGAAGGATCTTAAGTTCATGGCAGATGGCCGTGACAGGTGGCCATGACAGATGGCCGTGACAGGTGGCTGTGAACCCATTTATGCAGCTCCACTCCATGTTCCTGTGTCCTTCAAACCCACCATGACTGATGATGACAGAGAATCCCTGCCAATAAAGAAATGTCCTTCCCACAAAAAGGGGACATACGGATTTCAACTTGGTAGAATCCAGGACTTTTCCTTTCAGTCATTCAGTCAGTCAACAAACACCTGCTTCTACTCTGTAGCAGGCCATGGCCAGAGACAAATAATCCATGGCACCTGGCCTCAAGGAGCTCATAGGCTGGTCGCTCGTGTGCACAGATATGCTGCCAAAGGCCAGGGACAGGTAAATAGAGGGGCCAGGGGTGAATGGCAGAGGGCACCTGAGCCAGCCTGGGGAGATGACCAGCAATCAGGGAAAGCTTTCTCAAGGGGTGGCCTATAGTAGCCCCGCAAAACACGTGCATTGGGCCTAACTGAGGAAATGTCCAGAAAGAGAGAGAGGGCAGGCATGTAGGCAGAGAGCCCTGGGTGCAAGAGTCAGGATGCCGGCGGGGAAGGGCATGGTGAGCTCTGGGAACTGCCGCTGGACCTGTGGGGCTGGAGTGGGGAGCTGGGAAAGGAAGCAGGAAGTGGCGAGGCTTCCGGCCCCCAGGGGCCGACTAAGACACAACTGAGACCTACCTACTAGATTGGAGCAAAGTGGGGAGAACGAAAGTGCCCCAAGTGGAGAAAGGGGCCTTGGGAGGGCCTGGGCCGGGGGCGCCTGGTTAGGAGAAGCAGACCTGGTATCCTCCTGAGGGAAAGGTGGGCACAGGGACATTGTAGGAGCCTCGCTGGTCGCCCCAGCAGGAGCCTGCCTGCCTGTTCCTCCTGCCTCTTCCTTCATTCCCACTACAATGGCTCAAGCCTTTATCCCAGGGCGGTGGGTAGTCTCGCAAGGACTTACAAGGACTCCTGAAAGCGCTATGACGTCTCAGTGTGACTCCTCAGCCTGAATTCCCAGCCGCACTGCTCATCAGCCCTTTCTTGTAATTCTGTCTCCCCCTTCCTTGCTTCCTCCACGTGGGGACAGCCTCACGTCCCCATTCCCCAGAGCTCTGCTAGTATGAGGGGTTTCAGATTATTTTTATTGTACATTTAGAAAAATATGTATACACACACAAACACACGGTGCAAAAAAATGTATACACACTTTAAGAAAGGAAAAAACTATTACAATTGTAATACAATGAATGACGCTAGCATTCGTTTGATTAATGCCATCTTTGGAGCGAACGTCATGCTACACGTTGCTACTGTAGTTCAACTTTGAAGAGTAATACATAGATAGATAACATATCTTAAAATGTGTTCTTTTTTTGGCATCTCCAGTATATAGATAGATGATAGCTAGAAAGATAGATAGATAGATAGATGTGTGTGTATATATATATATATATACACATATATATGTGTATATATATATATATATATATAGAGAGAGAGAGAGAGAGAGAATCACCTCCCAGAGCCCCCTACATTCACCAAGTCATTTATTCAGCCGCTGTTGATTAAACACACACACACATGGGTTTCCCACTAGGAATAAAAACAGATGCACACAGTGCCCTGGGGAAATTTCTGGCCTAAATGAGGAGACAGACAAACGCGCTGGTGTCTGCCGCGGGGACAGCCGAAGGGGTGACTGATTAGAGCTGCTGCAGGAGTCATTCACAAGAACAAATCACTCAGGAGGTGTTTAGCCAAGGTGTTAAATAACCCTTGGGACCCCCTGGTGAAAGAGAGGAGTGCGTGGCAGTCCAAGCAGGAAACGCAACACGTGCCCGGACCTCGATGCACAGGTGGTGGCAGAGAGGGCTGTGGGAACTTCTGAACCAGCCCCTCGCCAGTGAACAGGAATTGATAAGGAACCTATGTCTGTAGGGTTGTTACAAGAATTAAATGAGATAATGCTTATGAAGCCTTCAGCAGAAACCCTGGCACAGAGTAAGCCCTTAGTAAACATTCGCTCTGGTTACTGATACTCTTCTTCATATCCATCATCATCACCAGTGTGATTTCACACCCATTCTTGCAGCTCTGCCTACTTCACAGGATTCTTTCGAGAATAAAATCTAATAATGAGTGTTGGAACATTCTGAAAAGATACACAGAGCTGTATAGGAGCTAGATAAAAGTCAGAGATCTGGGCTGGTACTCTGCTGTGTGACCTTGTCACAATTACTTCCCCTCTCTGGGCCTCCAATTCAGAGTTCTCAAGCTCTAAGAGGCTGTGGTTTGGGGGTTTGTTTCATCATAGGTCTTACTTAGCCCTCTGGGCTGAGCAAGAGACAACTGATGGTTCCTGGCACAAACTGTAGTGAGTCAGCTGTCTCCTCGAGCCAGGCGGAAAGGCCAGTGGCACAGCCCTGTGTCTTAGCCATGGGCTCCCTAGGAATGTGCTGGAACTCTGCTGGGATCATTTCCTGCCCGAGCATGTCACCACTGCAGCCCTCTTGGAAGCAGACCCAGTGCGGTATCACAGCTGCCATCCCTTCCGCCAGGCCTGGTACCCACAGGCCAGCTGTGAGCGGCTGCTGGAAGCCCAGCTGCCGGATTGCTTAATGACAGGAAACTGGTTACGGGCTTGTATGCAGGGAGATGGCTTCCTGTGGTTTGGTGGGTTTTAGCATTTAAAGTGCTTTTAGACAATGAAAAGAGATGCCCTTTTTGCCTTTTGCATTACCAACATTTTTAAATGCTCAAGATTGGCCGGAGTGTGAAGACAGGCTCTCCCTCCCAGGGAGAAAGGGTTCAGCCAGGGGCCCACGCCTTCCATGCTACCCAGGATCGAGTGCCAGCGCGTTATCCAAGTATCTGCCAAAGTTGGTCCGTCAGCCCCAGGAGGGGACAGCCCTGTGTGTTATTTACACCACTGGGGCCTTTATGATAGAGAAACACAGCACAGCCCGTTGTATAGTACAGTAAATAATGGTGCTTCATGTTTCTGAAGATTTTTTATGACACAGGAAAATAGGAATTCAAAATAATGCCTGTAATATGTCCTCAATTGTGAATGTTTTAGACATATGGTTATATTGCATATGTATTATGTGTTTACGTAAAATATATGTAAGGCTATTACGTAGACATCTACACATAAGGTTAAAAGCCATGTGTAAACAGCAATTGCCTAGTTGGTTCTACTTTCTTCCTTATGCTTTTCTGTATTTTTGTTAAATGCAAATTACTTTTATCATCAGAAAAATCTTTTTTTAACAAATATTTTCTGGTGTCCCTTCTGAACGTGACACCCTCCCGTGACCTCGTGCTCTGCTGGTCCTGCTCACACAGCTCTGATTGCTCGTCCTGGTTCCTTAGCTGCTGCCTTGCTCCATCCAGCTCCTAAACCCAGGTGTTCCCCAGGAATGCCCTCTGCTCAGTCTTCCCACTGTCTCTGGGAAGTCTATCCATCGCTGGGGTTCCAACTACCGTGCCCAGTCACTGCTTGACGGACTGAGTTATGGGCGGTGGCAGATAGAGATCTCAGGTTATCCAAAATCACACAAAAACACAATTCCAAACAACTCTCCGTTACCCACCGTTCTGCTGAAGGCCATGGGTAAGGTCAGTGGAACTTTGCAGCTTGTCTGTCCCCTGGCAGGTCTCTGACAGCCCCTTCTTAATCGCTGCCGCGGCCTCCCAACTGGTCTCCCTCTATCTCTGCCGCCTCCGAGGCCATTGTCACCCTGTCTTCAAAGTTTTCTTTTGAACCAATAATCTGATCTTGCCATGTTCCTGCTTTAGATTCCCCAGTCGCACCCCTGTGGCCTTCAGTTCCTCCTGGCATGAGATCCCAGGTCCTTAGTGACATGGTCCCTGCGGATGTAGCCCTGTCTCATCGGTGCTCCCTCAGGCTCCCCCTGGTCAGGCAGGGCCCTCACAGTTCACCTCAAAAGCTCTCCTGTCAGTGAAGTGCCCTAATGTACCCTCCCCCACTCCAGCTAGTTGGTGAAGGCCCCAGGTTGCATAGCTGGACCTGAAGTGCAGGGATGTGGGTGAAAGTGTGATGGCTATTTAATGGATGAAGAAAATGAGTCTTAAAGAGGTTGGCATTCCTGGTGAGCAGCTGAGCCCTGGACCTCAGGCTCCAAGATTTAAAACGGTCCAGAGAGGTGCCCAGGGACTTGGTGTTTATTTTTGCAGGAAGTAGCTGGAAAGATTGGCTGCAGTAATTACCATTTCTTTTGCTCTCTGAGGGGTTGCTATCTTTGGCAAACTAATTACTAATAAGGTTTGCTCAACAGCCAGTGTAATCGCTAGAGAAAACTATCTTTAAGGACTCATTCTGCCCAATTTGAGGCTTGATGTCACAAGACAAGCCCCAGTATTCTGAGAACTGGTTCCGTGATGCATGACCAAAGCTCTTTGCACTTGCAAAGTAGCCTCCTGAGGACCATTCCTTCCCAGGAAAGCCTGCATGGGTTGTGGGGTGAGGGGGACAGCATGAGAATGGCCAGAGCTACCCCCATCACCTCTCACAGGGCAGTTTTCCTCCCTTGGGGCCATTTTTGAAATTTTTTTTTAATGAACACTTTACCTAGTAGCAAAAGGGGTATCTTGGTTTAAATCCCAACTCTGCCACAAATCTTAATTTCTTGATGTGAAAGAGAAGGACAATAATCTATGGCCTTCAATGAGTGTAAGAACCAATACGCCAGTGGATGTAAAGTAGCTAGCATCATGCTGGACACACAGTAGGTGCCCAATAAGAGTTTCCCCATGTTATGGACTGTTTGTAGCCCTCCAAATTCATATGTTGAGGCCCCAACCCCCAGTGTGTTGGATTTGGAGATGGAGCCTTTGGGAGGTGATTAGGGTTAGACAAGGTTATGAAGGTGGGGCTTCCGTGATGGGATTGGCGCTTTCTAAGAAGAGACACGAGACAGCTTTCTCTCTCTCTCTCTCTCTCTCTCTCTCTCTCTCTCTCTCTCTCTCTCTCTGTCTCCCTCTCCCCTCCTCCCCATCCCCCTCTCTTGCCACCTGAACACAGTGAGAAAAGAAAATGGCCATTTGCAGGCCAAGAAGAGAGGCCCCACCAGACATGAACCCTGCTGGCACGTAATCTCAGACTTCCAGCCTCTAGGGCTACGAGAAAACTAATTTCTGTTGTTTAAGCCTCACGGTCTATGATATTTCATTACAGAAGCCAGAGCTGACTAATACACCTCCTTCCGGCCCCTTCCTGGGGGAGAGAGCAGCGGCTGCTGTGGCCCCCGTCCTTCTCGGCTTACAGGTGGGGAGAATCATGCATTCCCCTGTGTGTAAAGCTGTGTGTGCCCACGGAGGAACCTGGAAGGATGGTCACCAAAATGTGAACAATGCCTAGCTGTCTCCTTGTGGTAGGATTTTAATTTGTACCTTTATAAATTATTGTAATTTCATATCATCAGCATATATCAAGTCTACAATTTTAAAAAAGACTCAGAAAGTTCTTTCCCAGTGCTGGGGACCTGTCACAGCCTTCCCTGTCCTGGAGAGGGACACCAGAGCAGGCAGGTGCTTCACACGACAGCTCAAGAGGTGGAGAACAAAGACACACATACGTGTGTTAAAACATATTCTGCTCCCCTTGGCTCATTAGCGCGTTTAGAATCGAATACGGGGCTGATGGTTTGTGCATTCTGTGCCCCCGGTTGCAGGCAATCGGTACAGTTGTCACATGTTTTTCATGTCAAACGCTCGGAACCAAGTGGAGAGGGCTTACTTTTTGAAATATGTACAGTTCCTCCCCCAAACCAGCTCCCACTGATCCATTTCTAGCAGTTGGTATGAACATTCCTTTTTAGCTGCTATTGCAAACCATAAATATGGATTTATGAAGTTTTCAAAAAGGCTTGGGAATATTTCTATGTCCCCAGGGCTCCCCTGATATAAGAAAGGCTGACTGTCTCCTTGTCCAGTTTTGTCTAATAAGACTCCACACCGGCCTTGACTGCCCACATATGGGCGGATACCTGCAAGTGCTTTATTTTATTTTATTTTGTTTAGAGCAGCTCAATAGTACTGAGACCAACCCCATTCTGCACATGGGGACCGTCGCAGTAGCTCACACAACTAGGAAGCTGGTCAGCAGGGATGTGACCCCAGCAGATAAAACCCCCGCACTTTCCTTCCTCGCACTGCGCACTGCATCACCTCTCATGCCAGGTACCAACCCTCATGCGGGGAGGAGGAACAGGAAGAGTTTTGCTTCTGCCGCATGATGGCACCTCCTGCTCACATCCCCAGCCAGGGCTGGCCCTGGGGCAGCAAGCGATCAGGCTTGTGACCTGAGCTGTGGGGCTCTGTGAGAGGGGTGGTCCCTGTCCAGAGCTTAGGGACAGGCACAACCCCCCAGTATTCCCCTTGACTTGAGGTCACCTATAGAAAGGATGATGAACAAAGAACCACACACTAGGTTCAAAGAAAAACCACAACCCACCGGAAGGAAAGGACTCCTGTAGCCCTGCCAGTTAGTCTCCATTAGGCTGAGGGCGGAGTTTATCTGGGTTGTTGATCTTTGGTCCAAACAGGTTTTGGGGGCGTGAGGAGCTGGGAGAGCTTTGCAGCCTTTGGTGATGCGCCTATATTAATATCAATTACACTGTGCAACAAACATTTGAATCACTCCCAGGAGGCTAACTGCTTGGATTTGAATATGCATGAGAAGCTGCCCAGAAAAGACTAAAATACATACATACATATATATATAGTCAAAAAGCCAGACAGCTCTGGGGTGAAGAATAATAAAAGGCAGTTTTCCACTCTGCTGAAAGGGAAGAGTGTAGGGCCTTAAGCTCGATAAATTGATGAAGGCTCATTCACAATCCACGTGCAAGGACCTGCACGCTCCGCCCACATCACCCTTTCATCCTCCGGGCAAGCCCATGAGGTCAGCGTGTTTCCCCATTTACAAATGGGGAAGCTGAGGCTACAGGAGTTAGCATCACACTGCTGGCAGTGCCCGAGGAGGTTTGAGCTGTGGTCTCTCTGGGCCCAAAGCCCTGCCTTTTCCACACAGACACTGTCTCAGACACTGAAAGATCCCACTGTCACCCACTGTAGTCCTCCAGCTTCAGGGTCCTCAAAAACAGCATTGACTTCTGCTTCCTGAACTTTGGCACAAGAGAACAGAGTCAGATGGGACCATGAACTGACACTGAACAGGAGCAAACAGAAAGAAAGATTTCTTGGAAATGCAATTTCAAAAACTTCAGACAATCAGAAGAATGATAAAATGAGCACAGGTGAACACCAAATCAATGATACAGAAAATAAAGCCAAGAAAATCTTCAAGCATGGGTCAGAACGGCAAGAGAAAACAAAACACCGTTACTATTAGTACATACGTAGGATTGAGCCTCGATTTCTAATAAGAGTCCTCAGAGGAAAAAATGGAAGAAATTCAGGAGAGAAAATAAAGCAATAAGAGAAGTAAGTATTTTCTGGGCTAAAGAAAGACTTGAGTCTCCAAATTGAAAGCCACTATCAAGTGTTGAATGAGAAAAGCTGAAGAAGCTGAATACTTTCTAGGTGAAATTTTATGTTCTGAAAGAGTTTCAGAATTCCAAAGATACAGAGAAATCCTGAAAGCCTCCAGAGTGAAAACTAAATGATCTACAAAAAAACAAACATGATGAATTAGCCTGGAAAGTATTGTCCAGCCCACCTGTCAGCCCTGGGCCAGGGGAAAGACATATTCAAACATGCACAGGCTCAGAGCTTTATCATCTATAGATCTATCCTGAGAGATATACCCAAGGATATATCTCTGGCAAAACAAAAAAGGGATCCATGAAAGAGGATGACAGTAGCCAAGAAACGAAAAACCTTGACACCAAATCCAGGGGTGCAATGCGAAAAAAGATCACAGGATGACAATTTTGCCATAGACCTCAAGAGCAAATGGTACATATCCAACCAGGAAATTAGGAGGCTCTGAAAAGAACATCTGCAAAAGGAAAGACACATTCGCCTTTAGCAAATACTGTAGTGAAGAAGTGGATAATCCCAGATGGTGAGAAGGCATATCAAATCATGAAAGTTTTAAAATTATGTGCTGCCCTCTTGACCTAGTGGCATCCGATATTTAAAATGCTGGTTATTTGGTTTAAATTTGTTTAGAATCAGCTGACTGTCAAAGCACAGAAATAATTATAGTCACAGAACAGAGTGTACATGTTTTAAAGCTTGACGATGGAGAAGCTAGAGGCATGGGAGCCAGAGAACGGGCAGTAAGCGGGGAGGGGAGCCACAGCAAACCATGAGTGCCTGATCTCACTTGTGAACTCAAGAGCTACCGACCAGAGCGAGCTGATATGTTGAGAAATAGAAGTGTATGTGTATATTCTGGGAAGCAATAAGGGTAACCATAGAAGAAGTGAAATGTTTTAAATGTGACTGGCAGAGCTTGGGTAGGCTAGGAAGTGTTATTGACATAAAAAAGCTAAACTGTTTCATTTCCTAGTGAGGGGTAAATTCTTTCATTCACCAGGTATTTATTGAGCACATACTATGTGCCTGGCACTGTGCTGGATTCTGGGAGTTCAAAGGTAAGCAAAAACCCAGTCCTCAAAGACCTGACAGTCCAGTGGGAGAGGCAGGTGTTAACTATATAAATTAAAATTGCACAAGTAAAGGTAAAATTGCAAATGTGATAAGTGGAAGGAGAGAGGCACATGGTGCAGTAAGAGGCATTTGACCTAAAGAGGGAGATCAGAGAAAGAAACAATAATTTGGCTGAAATTGAAAGGATATTAAAAAGCTAAGTAAGCAAGCAGGAAGGAGAAGAACATTGCCATCAGAGGAAGCAACCAGCATGTGCAAAAGCCCAGCATCAGGAAGGAGCGAGAGGCTGAAAGAATCCCGAGATCCTAGAGGACAGAACAAGAGATCAAGCAGTGGAGAGAGGGGCTGGACATAGGTAGGGGATGCTAAGCCCCATGGGCTGGGAAGGGTTTGGGTCTAAAAGTATTGGGGTAATTACCATCTTCTGTTCCAAAGTATGCACTAAGAGAGGTTTCCCAGCTCATTCTATGTGGCTGATGTAACCCTGATACTACACTGACCTCTCTCTAGCTGTGTGACCACAATTTACTGTGACTCTGGGACACATGGGTCTCACCTGAAGCCAGAGCGGTCGTACCTTTCTGGCCAGTTGTTGAGACAGGGAAACAAAGTCGTGATTCCAGGAGCCCTGGCACCGAGTCTGGCTGGCTAAAAATGACAACCTCAAAAACCACAAAATGATGGAGCAGAGAGTCTCCTACCTCTTGTTTTTGTTTATTTTGTTTTTCCCTTCGGAAGCTTACAGCATTCCTGTGCTACAAGTGGAGAAAACCATTTTGGGGGGGTCCACCTCGGATTGTGGGTACAGATGAAATCCCCTTTCAAATCCACTGCAACACACTTTCCCGAGAACATAGTGTCTGGAGCTGTTTTCTCACAGGCAGAAGTCTCTCTGAAAACACCTCTCTTCTCCCGGGGAGATGTCAGGGGACTGAGGACACATTTAATTATCCCCCTGCAGGGGAGGGGGAGGCCCGGGCCTGGCTAAGGCATAGGAGGAGCAGGCAGCCCCTCCCAGCCAGGGCCAGGAGGAGGCAAGGGCCCCTGCCTCAAAGCCTTTCCCCACGCTGGCCTGTCACCCAAACCCCCGTTTGAATCAGGCAATGTGCACCCTCTACCATAACCCTGGGCAGTTACTAGGTTCTTACCTGCCTCTCTCATGTTTCCTCAGGGAATATGTGTGAAATAATTCCAGGTCTTGCCATTTTCACAGATTTTCCCCCCATTTTCTGGCTATTTCTTTTTCATTGTTGTATGTGATACCTGCAGACCCTAGGTAGCAGGTTTTAGGCACCAGAAAACCTCCTACAATTGCCAAGCTGAATCCTGAACTCCGTATGGCCCGAGCATCTGGTCTGAAACTTCTTGCCCCCAAAAATGTTTTCCTTCTCTTTCTGTCCTTAAAAACACCACCATCAGAACCAGTCAATGTGCAGTGATGACTTCCAGAGAAGTCAGATGATGGCGTCCTGCAGCTTATAGGAAGCTGGGGGCAAACACGAGGTAGGGCCAGTATGTACTGAGATCCGAGCGAGGCCAGGAGAGGGTCACCATTAGACTCTGGGTAAGTGTGTGCTGCAGGCCCGGGGCACAGCTCCTTCCTCTGCCACCAACGGGTGGCACAGCCACCAACCTGTGGCTTCTGCTCTCTGGGCCTCAGTTTCCCCACCTGTAAAACTGAGGATAACTAGCTCGCCATATGTTTGTTGATACATTCATGCAATCACAATCTTCTATGTTCAACATGGCGGTCATTGTGTGCTCTGAACTTTGTGAGAATGGGGTGGACCCCTCAATCTGACTGGGACCTTCAGGCCCTCACGTAACCCTGCCCCACCCAATGGTTCAGTGTTCTCATCAGTATGGTGAGAGTGTGTGGCGGGGTGTTGGACCAGATGATGTCTATTTTCCTTGTAACTGTTCTGGGATTCCAAGAAACATATCTCTTTCTCTCTCTCAATAGAAATGAACACCTTACAAGCAGTTTGTCATATTCGCCCAAGACGATGTGGGGCAAAGGCCCCCAGGATGGGGGAGATTATAAGACCAGAGGCCAGGAGAGGAGGGAGAGAAGCTGGGCCTCGAGAGCAGGAGTCAGGCCTATAGAGAACCTGCTACAGGCACCAGGAGTCAGAGGCTCTCGGCAGGAAAGGAGGAGAGCTGTGACTCCAGAGGCACTGAGAAAGGGACATGGGTCTTACCCTCTCTGAGGGGGGCCCCACACTCCGTGTCTTTGCTCCAGATGTTCCTGGAACCCTCTTTGCACTTCGTCTTCCCGGACAGAGTGAGCCCTTCTTTGTTCTTCAAGGCCTGATTTAGATCTCCTTTCCTACAGCCCGGGGTTGGCAAACTTTACTCTGGAGGGCCAGATAATAAATATTCCAGGTTCTGAGGGCCATATGATCTCTGTCACAACCACTCAGCTCTGTTCCTGTAGCCTGACAGTAGCGAGGGACAGACAACCCGGGAGATGGACATCGCTCTGTTCCAGTAAGACTTATTGGCGAACACTGACATTTGAATTTCAGGAATTTTTCACATGTCACAAAATGTTATTTTCTTTGATTTCTTTTAAACCACTTAGAAACGTAAAAATCATTCTGAACTATGGACTATACAAACAGGTGAGGGGCCAGACTTCGCCAGCTGCTGCTCTGGCTTCTTGCTACTCAAAGTGCAGCTTCATGTGGCAGAGGGTTGGAAAAGCAAAGCTCCAGGGGCCACCCCGATCAGTTGGCTCAAAGTCTGCATTTTAGCAAGATCTCCAGATGACTTGTGTGCACCTTAAAGATTAAGAAAATGCTGATGCCTGGGTGTCACCCTGGATCCTAATGTAATAGGTATGGACACTGGGATTTTGTTGTTTTATATGCCCCAGAGAGACTCCCCAGGGAGAGAGGGCCGTCCCTCCTCCTGGCTCCCAAAACTCCTGGTCACTCCACCATGACAAAGCATGTCACCGCATAAGCATTATTTTTCATACTCTGAGCTCCTCTGGGACCAGGATCCCGGCTGATCCTAGTTCATGAGGATCTCAGGCAAACTACTTACGCTGTCGGGGCTCAGTCTCCTTACAGACTGAGGAGGAGATGGGCTCCAAGCTGCTTTTGTGACTGTAAAGACACTCTCCCCTGACCCCCAGGTAAACAGCGGGGGGGGGGGGGGGGGGCGGCACCTCTTGCCTCTCTCCAACTGCCTCTACCCCAGCTTTTTCCCCCTCCGGGCTCTGAGCTCTCCAGCCAGGACAGGCTCAGGACTTCCCAAGGGTCCTGGGGGCAGGGGGACAAAGAGAGCCCCCCGCTTCAGTATTCCACACAATAACCCCTCCTCCCAGACACTCCCCTCCCTGCCACTGAGTCCCACAGCCCCAAGCCCGCCTCCTTCCTCTGCTGTCCATGGCCACCTGACCCATATTTTCCTGGAGAACCGTGCCAGGGAAAGGCACACGACATTGGTGCAGAGACTAGCACCCCACAGGGGCAGCCCTGACTCTGTCCCAAGGCCTCCCCTCCAGGGCTCCCTACACACGACAGCCTCTCACCCCCTGGAATCCACAACACACCATGTCCTGCAGCCCTAGACTTTGAAATCCTCAAAGGTCAGACCTGAATGGGTCCCCGAGAAATCATCCCTTTTATACATCAGGGAAAACCAGTGCCCAGAGAAGAGGAAAGGCCTACCCAGGGTGGTACAGATCAGGGACCACCTTCCCTACTCCCCCTGGTCCGCCCCCTGTCCCTGCACGGCTCCTTCCTCTGCACCAGCTGCCTCAGCAGGGAAAGGAAGACGAGAACCTTGGAGTTCCTGGAAAGTGGAAGCCCAGAGATGCGGGCCTGCTGGGACCAGCTCTGTGCCAAGGGGATCGATGGTCTTTGACTAAGAACACTGTGACAGCACCCTGCCCCCACTCCCCCATCTGCATGCCCAGCCCAGACCTGTGGAGGCCAGAGTCGGCAGCTGTGCAACTTGCCTCCCTCCCAACTCAGAGTATCAGATATGGCTGCCATTTACTGAGCAGCTACTGTGTGCCAGGCACTGTGCTAAGCAAGCACCATGATTCTCTGAGGTAATTCTAATATCCTCATTTTATAAATGATCAGTGATCAGAATGAGGAACAGAGCGGTGAATCAACAGGATTGAGGACACACAGCTAGAAAGGGAGTGGTGAGAGAGGGGCAGTAAGAAAAGTAAGCAGAAGGCATCTCCGAAATCTCTTCTTCATTCCTTGGGCTTCAAACCCAGGTCTGTCTGTCTGTTCCCCTGGGGCTCTCAGACTGTTCCCCAGGGGCTCAGTGGCCTGCCTGGGGCACGCTGAGGTTTGTACATTCAGCTGGCAGCTCAGAGGTACTGGTTCTAGAAGAAAGGCAGAGCTGGAGGGATGGATAGGCTTGCGGATCCCGAGGAAGTTCAGCATCTCTCCTGGTCTGCCCATCCCCTCCCCACCTCGTGGGCCCA
The DNA here is from genome assembly GCF_004115265.2 of Rhinolophus ferrumequinum. NCBI lineage: Eukaryota > Metazoa > Chordata > Mammalia > Chiroptera > Rhinolophidae > Rhinolophus > Rhinolophus ferrumequinum. The sequence goes on from NC_046296.1 coordinate 65,055,371, forward strand.
AGCATATGCCTCTGCCCCAAGGCCACCTAATACCAGAGAATGCCATGGGACTTGGGATCATCAGATCTGGGATTGAATTCCTTCTCTTGGGCCTCTGTTTCTTTATCTGTAAAATGGGGATAGATCCCTAGTAGAGTTGTTAGAAAGAACGGAAAGAAGTTGTAAAAAGGGCCTTACAAAGGTGATAAATGGTGTTCCGGCTCTGTGAACTCTGCCCCTCCTGGGAGTGCTCAGGGAGCAAGCTTTTCCTCAGAAGGAAACAGGAGTTGCAGGCACAGAGCCTTCTGGAATATGGCAAGGCTCCTTGGCGCTGCACCCTGTGTATGAGCCCTTCTTTAATTAGCTTTCAACTAAAAATAGCCCTCCTGGGCTGCACACCTACCTCCCGGTCTGGCACAGGGGGCTGCCTGAGCCACCCACATCTGGGGGTGGGGGCAGGGGTGAGTAGAGCCGGTCTGTGACAAAACCTGTGACACATGTGGGTGCACAGAGAAGGGGGCTTTATTGAAAGAGATACAGAACCGGATGAGGGTCCCTGCCATCAGCCAAACCACAGCCTCCATCACCCCACGCTGTCCTTGACTCCTGGACACCCCTCCCACCCCCCTGGCTCCTGGACAGCCAGCAACACAAAGGGGTCTTACCCAGCCTCATCAGAGGTGCCCAAGAGGGCCTTCAGAGTTCTATTCAGAAGAGGGTTGGGGAGACGACCCCTCCCAGGCAGTCACTGACAAGCCTGTCACTCCATCCTTCCACATGTGCCCCAACGGCCCTCATCACTTGCAACTCTGGAGCCGGGTCCTGTGGTGCTTCTCCTCGGTCAGGAGGGGGATGAAGGTGTCACTGTGGGAGATCCTCAGCCGGCTGCTCCAGCTGCCCTCCTTCCCCGCAGGCTCTGGCAGGAGGTTGTCCAGGTCACTGTGGGAGCCGCCCGCCTTGCCGTCCCCAGCACTGCTGGAGTTGAGCTCCATGAGCTCCAGCTCGTGCTTGGCAGCCGTCTCCAGGACTCGCTGCTTGTTGTAGTACCTGACGAAGTTGTTGATGATCGGGTGAATGGGGAGAGCGATGGCAATGACCCCGCACAGGAAGCTGATGGCTGCGTTGAGCTTGCCCAGGGTGGTCTTGGGGTAGATGTCACCATAGCCCACTGTCGTCATGGTGATGATGGCCCACCAGAAGGACTGCGGGATGCTCTTGAACAAAGTCTCCGGGTGGCTCTGCTCCATGGTGTAGCCCAGGGCTGAGAAGACGAAGATGCCCACGGCCAGGTACATGAGCAGGAGCCCCAGCTCCTTGAAGCTGCGCTTGAGGGCGTAGGTGAGGGTCTGCAGGCCGGAGGAGTGGCGCGCCAGCTTGAAGATGCGGGCAATGCGCATGATCCGCAGGGCCTGCACGGCCTGCTGCACGTTGGTCAGCTCCATCATGCGGGCGCCCAGGTGCGTGAGCGTGAGGCTCACGTAGAAGGGGAGGATGGCCAGGACGTCCACGATGTTCATGAAGGACAGAACGAAGTGTAGCTTGTTGGGCGAGGAGAAGAGGCGCAGCAGATACTCTAGCGTGAACCAGCCGATGCACGCCGTCTCCACGTTTTCCAGCGTCGGGTGCTCCACGCGGTTGCCCTCCGCGTCCAGCACCTGCAGCTCAGGGATGGTGCCCACGCACATGACCACGGACGAGATGAGGATGAGCAGGAAGGAGAGCACGGCCACCACTCGTGCGGGACACGAGGATTCCGGCTTCTCTAGGAACTTCCAGACGCACTTCTGGCAGCGGCGCCAGCGGCCCTCGGCCGTGTCCACACCCAGGTCGTCCAGGATGAGCTGCACGCGGCGCGCGATCTCCTCCAGCTCCTCCCGTTTCTCGCTCAGGTGGCTCTTGCAGCAGTCGTCCAGGAACTTGAGGTCCACCTTCCAGAAGTCCATCTCGTTCTTGAAGCAGATGGGGCAGATGCCCTTCTTCATGTGCACCTCCCCAAAATAGTACACCTCAATGACGCACTTGAACGCGTCCGGGTCCCGGTCGAAGTAGAACTCTCGCTTCCCGGGGTCGTAGTCGTCGCACAGGGAGAAGATGGTGTCGTAGCCCCCTGCCAGGCAGTTGATGAGCTCCGCCAGCCGGGTCTCGGGGTACTGGCTAAGGAGGTCTCCGTACAGCACCTGCCGAACGCCCCCCACGTTGACCACGATCTCGATGTCGTCGCCAGCCCGGGAACCCTGGCTGTCCGGCTCCGGGAGGCTGCATTCCCCCGGCCCGTCCATTCTCCCGGCGTGAGCCCGCGCAGCCTCGGCTCCGAGCCCCGCCGCCGCCGCAGCCCGGGGTCCGCCGGTCCTACCGGTGCGCGGCTCTCGGGGAAGCCCGGCCGGCACCCGCCTGTCTGGGAAGGCGGTCACAGTGGGCAGCAGCGGGCTGGGGCGCGCCGCGGGGGAGGCATGCACCCGGCGGCGGGGCTCGGGGCGGGCATCCGGGCGCCGAGGCGCTTGGGCAGGGGACTGTCGCGGTCACCGGCCTCGCTCCGGGCACTCACCCCGGCTTCTCTGCAGCGCGATCCCCCGCTTCGGCTCGGCTTCCTGCAGAAATGGGGTCCCCTGGTGGGCGCCCGACACTGTCCAACGCCCCAGTGCGCGCAGATAGCGGCGGGCGGGTCCCGGAGCCGCGCGGGCCCCGGCGTGCGCCCCCGGCGCGGGACGTGTCCCGGAGCTGCCGGACCCGCGCAGTCCGCGGAGATGTGCTAGAGCGAACTTGGGCTTGCTTTGCCCGAGCTGTTTCTAAACACAATAGGAATTCCAGCCTGACGTCAAGAGCTTTTCAAACTGTACCCTCTTCTGGTGAAATTCTGCAAGGCACGCGAGGCAGCTGCAGGGGAACGGGTTAACCCTTGAGCAGAGGAGGACAACTGCCGCGCCGCCACCACCGCCCGCACCTCCGGGCGCAGGGGGTCACCGAGGCGCCAGGACCCCGAGCTTTAAAGCAACAGGCCGGCTCCAGCTGCAAAGTTCCTCTCTGAAGATCAATGGAGAACGAACACTGCCGCCTGTTGCTCCGCTCGAAAGCGTGCCTGATAAAGCCCTTCAGGGGCTGCTCCTGCGTCCGAGGTCCCGCCTGCCCTGCCTGGTCTTCCAAAGCGTTTCGACCTCTCCCTATCGCTTCCCTGCTGGAGGTGGCACTTTTCCACCTTCACTGGAACACTGCCCAATGAGGACATCCAGTCCAGCTGCTGTTAGGAGAGAAAGAACTTGCCCAAGGTCACACTGAAATGAGACTAGGGCTCAGCGTGGCCTTCTCTTAATCCACAGCTTTCCGGCGGTCCGGGCCATCGGCCCACGCTGGTGAGCAGGCTGAAATTACCCCCTGAAATCCTCGCGGGCCATTTCTTTGCAGCCACCACCCACCACCACTAGTTTGCAGAGACCCCAGTTTCCAGGGCTCCTGCCTCCCCACTCCCCACTCTGTCACCAAAGCCTGCCTGTCCTCCCTGCACAACCCACACCCTCCCCCCTCTCTCAGCCTGGTGCCACAGCTGCCTTTTAGCCACTCACATGCCTGAGCCATCACAACAGCTTTCGTCACCTACACTGCAAATTATTGAGCATCGTCTGTGACCTGGGGACTGTGTTAAAAAATATTCTACAGAGACGGATAGCAAGACAGAACACAGCGGGGTTTTAGGGCTGTGAAACTACTGTATGATGCTGTGATGATTGACACATGTCATTACACAGTTGTCCAAACCCACAGAATGTACAACACTGAGAGTGAACCGCAATCTAAATTATGCACTTTGGGTGTCAATGATGTGTCAGGGTGTGTTCTTCGATTGTAACAAACATCCTGCTCTGGTGGGGAGTGTTAACAGTGGGCAAAGCTAAGGGAGGGGGCAGGGGGTAGGTGGGAACTCGCTTTACTTCCTGTTCGATTTTGCTGTGAACCTAACACTGTTCTGAAAAATAATGTCTATTGAAAATATATTCTGTATGCTGGGTTTTTTAAACGTAGTTTCTATCTGTTAATGGATCATGAAATCAATTTGCCGGGTCACTGAGAGTACTTTTTTTCTTTGATAAGATAATATTAGAATACATCACACAAAGTAAATATTGTTTGGTGGAACTTCTTTGAACAAATTTTATTTCCTTTCCATTTAAAATAAACCTATAACCTGTCACTAGAGAGGAAGAAGTTGAGATTCGGAAAGTTTGAATAATAATAACATTTATTACACGTGTAGCACAAGACAAGCACTTTCTGAATGCTTTGCACTTTTCTCATTTAATCTCCACAGCATCTCTCTGGGGAAACAAGATGTCAGGTAATCTGCCAAGATCACTCAGCCAGCAAGTGGCAAATTTGGGGTCTGTACCTCGATAGCCTGCTGTCACGGCCCAGACGGTTCACCTCCCATGGCCTAGTCACACAGCTGGTAATTGTACTGCTGGGATTTAACTGGAGGTGCACCTGGCTCTAAGGCCAATTCTTCAAATATTTGTTGAGCTCCAATGGCAAGCACACGCACACCACCCTAGGTATGGGAGCAGGGTTCATGCTCTAGTAGAAAATACATATTTTTATAATGAATAATTATAGTCTACAGTAATCAGTGTAACAGAGGGGTATGTGCGAGGAGCGGTGGTTCCTGAATTTCCCTACAGTAGGTGCTGAGGGGTGGCCCATGGGCGTGGAAGCATGAGAAGAGGTGGGAAGAGAGGCTACATTTGCTTAGAAGCAGTGCTTGCTTGGCGGATGAGGGAAGAGAGGCCGACACTTGAATCCTGCTCTGTGGGGAGCAGCCCCAGCATTACAGAGAGAGGGGAGCTGCAGACTGGCACTCACTCACCCTCCAAACCTGCATACCCCTTGCCCTTGACTCCCAGGCTCCTCCTTAAACCATTGCAAGCCTCAGAGCCTTGATTACTGACATGTCCAAGCCCAGAATTCCTCTCTTCTTATCCCCACAAGCCTCACTCATCCGTATAGGGCCTCCTCACTCATCTGGCCAGAGGGGCACCTGCAGGTTAGGTATTCGGATTCCTTCTCAGCTGGTTCTCTCCCCAGGCCCCTGCTCCCTTCTCTGCTGTGGACTGAATTGTGTTCCATCCCCTTCAATTCATATGTTGAAGCCTTCACCCCGACCAATGTGACTGTATTTGGAGATAGGGCCTTTAAGGAGATGGTGGGGACAGAGCCCCAGAGAGCAGTTTCCAGGCTCTCAGCCTCACGTGGAAAGGTGCTGGCTCGGGTAATAGATGGCCGTCAGCTGTAACTAGTTGGCCATCAGCTGTTACTGATTAGCCATTAGCCACTGATATAACTGCAGTGGCTGAGCTAGCAAGGGCGGACTGCAGTTAGCAAGTGGGGTTAGCAAGCGTGGATGGTGGATTGCGGATCGTGTGGATCCTACTTCCTGTGTCTGCCCGGACGCCAGCAAGACTAGGGTGCAGGAAGAAGCCCTGTTGGGGTACTGGCGGATGTTTGCTTTTGTGTCTCGACCAGCCACCATCAGGAATATAATGGTATGACTCCCCTGTCTATGGCTCCGATGTTGTTCCTTTTTGGCCTCACCATGTCCTGTGTTCTTGTGCGGGGATGGGGAGCTGAGTCCCTGCATGACAGAGATAATTACGGTTAAGTGAAGTGAGGTCCTAATCTAATAGAATTAGTGTCCTTATAAGAGGAGACACCAGAGATACCTCTCTCTCTGCACATACTCACAGAGGAAAGGCTGTGTAAAAATGCAGCAAGAAGGCAGCCAGCCATCTGCAAGCCGGGGAGAGAGGCCTCACCAGAAACCCTCACAGCACCTTGATCTTGGCCTTCAGCTGCCAAAAGTCTTTTGTTATGGAAGCCTGAGCAGATTAGACATCCTCCCTTTTCTCTCACACTTGCCAAGTCCTCCCTAGACCTCCCCCTCCTCCAAGGCTCTGGATATAGACCCTTTGTCATCTGACCCCTAGACCCTGTCTGGTTTTGTGAAGGCTTGGACTGTGATAACATAGGTTTAAAGAAATCTATTTGCCACCTTCTCATTGAAAAATCACTGATGCATAGAAACTTGAACCAGGAGTTTACATCCACTGAGAATTTCCTGAAGGGTTAAACCAGCGGGGGAAAACCCTGGACTTTTTGGCTAAAAACGGGAAGCTTCTTGCTGTGGTATATTCAGTCCTGCATGTGACTTCTATTGTACATTTCGTGATATTGGGGATGAGGGAACAGAAAACCTTCTATCAGACACAAGAAGCAGCAGCGATTTTGAATCGTGGGTTTTTCATTTAAATAGGGAAGGGGTAAAACAGTCACTCATGGGGAGTGATTGAGCCGTATAGTTCTTTATTAAATATGTATCCTTTCGATTTGTTGAACAATAACATTTTGAGCTACAGAATGCTTAATTTCCATGCACTAATTAAAACCAGCACATGTGTGTCTAAGTGATTAGTCTAGACAAAATATGATGCAAGCTGTAATCTAGTCCCTTTTTATGGAATAATCAGTTCTGTTCAGTTAAATTTTCTTTGTGTTTTGCTGAATTTAATAATACCTTTCATCAAGATTCAGTTTTGTACTCCACTGAAAATGTACATTTCATTATTTGCTGTGCACCTATCAGTGTAGCGAGCTGCCCCTGGGGCCCTGAAGAATTAATTGACCAGAAGACTTAACCCCCCTGCTATCTGAATAAACTGTCCTGCAAGTCAAATGCAGGAGGCTGGCTGGATGGGAGGGTTTGTTGGATGGAGAATGGGGTAGAGAGGAGAGGGACGTAAAATAATATGCTGAAATTGTGAAGGCAACGGGAGGAAAGAGGAAGGGAAGGGAGGAAGGAGGAAGGGAGGAGGGGAAGGGAGGGAGGAAGGAAGAAAGGAGGAGAAAGGGAAAGGGACTTTGATTTCCTGGGTGCCAGTCCCACGGTGGGCACGTGTCCACACATCTCCACTTTCCTGGCTCTGTTCAGCTGTGACTCATCCATCTCGGGGAAGACTGAGAACATGACAGGGCCACCACACATCCCAGGTGTGTAGAAAGGTGTCAGAGCTGTTGGAGGCAGCTGCCCAGGCTGGGCGAACTGTACCCTCTGGGCTGAGATCAAGTTGCTTTGGCTCTCTTAGGGAAAGGAAAACAGTTGGAGAACAGACAGAGGGGGAGCCCTCTTGCTTCAGGCCCCACAGTTTGGAGTAGAGCAATTACCAGGAGAGGAGTGGGATGCTGTTTGCCTTTGAGCTTGCTTTTAAAGCACATTGGGAAAGTACAAAGAGAAGACAACTCTTTTAAAAACAAGCCTTTTAGCATTTTCCTTTTCTGTAATTGCAAAATTAATATATGTTCATTGTAAAAATTTCTATAAGCCCATATCTACATCCCCCAACTACCTATTCCTCAAAGGTCAGTGTCGCAGACAGTGTTTTGGTTCTCTGTTACTGTGTAAGGAGCTACCAGAAACTCAGCAGCTTAAAACCACAAGCATTTGTTATATGACAGTTTCCATGTGTCAGCAGTCCCGCCGAGGCTTAGCTGGGTCCTTTGCTCAAAGAGTAGCTGGGGCTAGGGTCTCGTCTGAAGCTCAGGACTCTGTTTCCTGCTCTCGTGGCAGAATTCATTTATTGCAACTCTAGGAATCAGGAAGCTTCATCCTCTCTGAGGCCAGCAGTAGAACCTCTCTGATCTCAGTGAAGACCTTCGTCCTCCTTTAAGAAGCTTACCTGATTAGGCCAGGCCCACCCAGAAGGATCTTCCTTTTGATGAACCCAAACACGCACTATTATATTACTACTTACGTTAGCACCACTTCCTACAAAATGAAATACTTAGGTGTAAATCTGACAAAATTTCCACAAGACCCGTGTGAGGAAAGCAGCAAGCTCGGTGGAGAGAAATCAAAGAAGAACTAAATAAACGAAGGGGTATTCCACGTTCATGTGTAGGAAGACTCATTTTGTCGCGATGTCCGTTCTTCCCAACTTGATCTATCAATTCAGTGCAATCCCAATAAAAATTCCAGCAAGCAATTTTGTGGATATTGACAACTGAGTCTAACGTTTATATAGAGGGCAAAATACTCAGAACAGCCAACTCAATACTAAAGGAGAAGAACAAAGCTAGATGAGTAACACTGCCCAGCTTGAAGACTGACTATAAAGCTACAGTAATCAAGGCAGTGTGATAGTGGTGAAAAACAGACAAATAGTTGCAGGAATAGAATAGGGAGCCCAAATACAGACCCACATAAATATAGTCAACTGATCTTTGAGAAAGGAACAAGACAATACAATAAAGCAAAGATAGTCCTTCCAACACATGATGCTGGGACAATTGGTCCTCCACATACAAAAAAATAAAAAGAATCTAGACACAGCCTTTACAACCTTTACAAAAATTAACTCAAAATGGATCATAGCTCTAAATGCAAAACAATAAAACTCCTAGAAGACAACACAAGAGAAAACCTAGGTGACCTTGGGTATGGCAATGAAAAAGAATAAGTGATAAATTACTTTATTAAAATTAAAAACGTCTGCTCTATAAAACACAATGTCTAGAGAATTAGAAGTCGAGCCACAGACTGGGAGAAAATACTTGCAAAAGACACATCTGGTAGAGAACTCTTATCCAAAATATACAAAGAACTCTTACAACTCAACAGGAAGAAAACAAGTAACTGGATTTAAAAATGGGTGTATATGTCCAAGTCCCATGTTTTTCACTGGCGATTAGCTGCCATATAGGAAATCTGGTCCCCAGTACAACACAGAGGAAAGAGAACTTGGGGAATGGAGACAGCCAGCACCTCTTTATACCCACGGAATTCAGCAAATAGCCATGAAAGTCAGCTGAACCCAACGTTGACACCCCTTCGGAACTCCTTGGGGTCCCACTCTGGGAAGCATTTGACAAGTGCTTGTCTGTTGGTGCCCCAGCTCCATATCTGTTCCTGGCCAGAGAACGGGAAGGGAGAGGGGGCATTGTGGGGTCAGAGCAGGAGAGAAAGGGCATGCTGTGGGAAGTGGGAAGTGGTACATGTGAGGGAGCAGAGTGGGAGGTGGGACGGAGAGAGGAAGAGAAGAGGGATGGTAGTCAAGAGAGAAAATTCAGGAACGTCTTCTCATGTTTTGAAGAAAATGTCATGTCAGGCAGGACTTGGTAATTACTGTCGTCTGTGGAGCCCAGAACTGCAGCACTGGAAGGAAACTCAGATCGTTTAGGTGTGCTGCCCACTGTGTCCCTCCAGGCAGGCATTCATTCTTGACTTGGATGCTGCCGGTGATGGGCAGCCCAGTGATGCAGGGAAACGGGAGTGGTACAACATGGAAACTCGAGAAGAAAAGAGGCCTCTTTCTACCTCCTGAGAGTGGAGTCATTCCAGGCCCGGAGACCACGAAAGCAATATGTTTCGAAGCAGGTTGGCTCTCTAGTCTGAAAACTAAGCTTTGCGTTCCACCTCTGCCATGTGCTACCTGTGGGGCCTTGGACAAGTCAGTCACTTGGCCTCCTTGAGTCTCCGTTGCCTCTTTTACCAAATGGAGGAGGTGATACTCTCTAGACCCATGTCAGATGGTTGAGCAATAACGGAAACACACTGTAAGCTATGATGGGAAGAGTCGCCATCGTTGGACCTGTGTTTTATAATATTGAGATTGGAATGGGACCTAAGCAATCAGATACAGACTCGTTTGCTTCCCAGCACCCATATATACTGGATCTCTAATGTCCTTGTCTGTAAAACGTGCCAGCAGGAAGAGGTTCATGTCGGGAGATGCTTACATCCATGTTTTGTTCTGGTGTCTTCGTAAGGGCACTGACATAGCCTTGCTCACGGTGGAACTTTCATTCCGCCTCCCCCAGCGAGTAGCAACGGTGGAGTCTGGATAGGATGACCTCACCCCCAGCTTCAGGGGGCAGGGAGGGGACCCAATCAGTCTGAGCCACTAACATCACCCCCTGGACACGCACATCTCCCTTGGCCGCATTGTTGTTTTAGGGAAAGGCGAGTGGCCCAGCACCAAAGCACGCGGCCCCAACCCATCCCTGGCCATGGTGAGGAGGGGTGGGCACGACCCAAGTGGCTCCAATCAAAGTGTAGCAAAAAGTTTTTGTCTGACTGATGAGACAAGAGAAGCTCCCACTCCTTCTGGATATGGAGATGGAAGCATGTTTCTCTGGAAGCTGGAGGCATTCATCTTGCAACTGTGAGGGGAGCTAGGCTTCAAATGAAACGGACACGGTTGGAGGTAGAATGGAGAGACAGATATAAATGTCCTTGTATCACTGAAACACTAGATCAAACTGATCCCGAACCCCAAACTATGTCTGGATTTTCTAGTCAAGTGAGCCAATGCTCCTTTATCGCTTAAACTACTTTGGGCTGTAACTTTTGGCATTGCCATTATTAGGTTTTGTGCAAGGAAACGTAATCCTTACAAGAAAACTTAAAATCTACAATTGGTTGAATTGAAGCTGGCAAGTAATCGGGCCCCTGGGTTGGTGTGTTGGCCCCTTGGTTTGCAGTCATAGAGCAGGTTTAATAATTACCTGGGGTTCCTCAGGATACAGACCATGGTTCACCAAGGTTGCAGCACTGGGGTCTTAGAAGGGGAAAGTCAGATGTTGAGGCGGGCCGGCTGCTTCCTCAGTCTTCTGTGGGGTTCTCCAAGAAGAAGGTAAGCCTTGCACCAGAGGGGACCCACCTGAAAGCAAAAAGTGAAAGAGAAGAGAATGTAACTTTGCTAAGAGAGGCCTTCTCTGCTCTCTCAACAGAATTAGACTGTTACCCAAAAGAGCCAAAGGCCCAGGAACTTAGAGCTGGAGAAGCCAGATTCTCTTTAAAATTCCCCCTACGCTGTTACTGGGAACAGAAGCAGGGTGGAGGTGGGGAAACATAGCAGAAGAGAGGATCCAATTGGGTCCTACGTTTTTCTTGGACCCATTGGTCACGGCTGGGGACCGAGTAAATGTCATAGACATGGTCACTGGGACCTCTTGGGCCGGCAGCCATCCTAGTTGTCCACAGCTGATCTTGGAACAAGCTTTGCTGGACGGGATGGGAATGAGTGTGAGGCCTGGCCGAGCAGAAAATAGAAAGAGAAAGCCCACTAGAAGGATCTAGAAAGACAAGAAAGGCTACCAACAGTGGAATCCAGTGACCAGGAAATAGTCCCTGACCAATTTGCCCCACAACTCCGGCCCGGGGCTGCCAGTGGCACAGGCCCCAGCTCTCACTGACCACGCTGAGAATCAGTAAAACGGTCTCTGATTTGAGCTCAGGGGATTCACTGAAGGTCCCCAGGACCTGGGGCACAGGAAGGAGAGCTCAATCCTGATATGAAGCGTCAGGGTCAAGGTCAACGAACCGGGAAAGGGGTTGTGGCTGCACGTGGGAAAAGCAGGCATTCAGGTGGTAGCTGGAAGGTCAAGGCAAGGACAGCGTAGACAGCAGGAAGTGTGGCGGGTGATGGGCTGGGACAAAGACTGCACAGCAAGAGGGCACAGTCATCCTGTGATGTGGGCCTGGGGCAGGAACCGCAGCACCTGCAGGGTGCTTACTCCAGGTACCACCCCCAGGGCCTGCAGTGCCCAGAGCTCAGCATGCTGACCCCCTAGGGGTTGCAGTAGACAGAATGTGGGTGTAGAGTCCTTTCCCTCTAAGCCAGGCCCCCCTGACTGCCCTGTCTGCTGATCTCTATCCCTGGCCCACACCTAGCCAGCACCTTAACAAAAACCACTGTCAAGCAAAAAGTACACAGGTCGCAACTCCACAAAAGCATAGCGCGTGTCTATAAATGAACCCAAACGTTGCCAGTCATGCATGTGGGTAAAGAGCAGAGAGCAGGTAGAGAAGACAAATATATACACATATAATGCTATAGATGTGCCTACGAATAATCTGTACATTTGCTCCGATGAAAACCCTCCAGGCTGTATGCTGCCCATCAGACTCCCACCCCACCCTTCCCTGGAAGCACAATTTGGAGAGGCAGTGAGGAGAAAAACTGCTTTTGGTTAAGGAAGGAAAAGAGGCCTGAGATGCCTGTGGTACTGCTTTCTGCCACCCGGGCGTTCTCCTCTGCGGAGAAGCTTCTGGTTGCAGATTCCACATGTCCAAAATCAAATTTGTCACTGTCCCTTCCAGGCCTCTTCTGGGCCCCCATCTCAGTGAAAGGAGCCCCATCTCCCAGTCATCCAGGCCAGGTGCTCTGGTTCATCCTTCACTTGCCAAGGTGATCTTTTATAATTCACGTCTTTGCTTGGCATCCCCAGCAAGGAAAGAAGCCTTCATTCGCTCCCTGGCTCAAGTTTAAGGCCCTCAGTGTTGCTCTCAAGGCTCTGCTGAGCCTTGGCTCTCAAGCCTGGGACAGTTCCTGGCTCCCCCAGTCGTTGCCTCCACATCCTTCCTGAACCCCCCTTCCTGGCTGATTCTCCTTCAACCTGAAACGCTGAACCCCACCCCCAGGGACCTTTGCCCTTTCCCCAAGGCATATGGTGGCCCTCCCATGTTTTCCTCATGACCTCTACCACAGCTCTTTCTCACTCTGGGTGGCAATGGTTGATTAACTTGTGTCTGTCTCCTTCTCCAGACAGTGAGCTCTGTGAGGGCAGATGCCATCCATTTTGTCTTTGTGTCCGCAGCATCCAGCATAGGACCTGGTGAACGTTTGAAGAATGAAGGGATGGATGGATGGATGGATGGATGGATGGATGGATGGATGGATGACGGATGGATGGATGGATAGGTGGATAGATGGATGGATGGATGGATGAATGATGAATAGATGGATGGATGCATGATGGCTGGATCGATGGATAGATGGATGGATGCTTCATGAGAGATGGATGATGAAAGGATGGGTAGATGGATGGAATGGATCAATGGATGGGTAGATGGATGGATGGGTAGTTGGATGATGGATGGATAGATGTTAAAGGCTCTGAATTTGAGGGATTTTGCAGATAGGGGAGATGGGAAGAACATAGAGAGAAGAGAATGTTTTCCTACACAGCCTGTGGGAGACTTTCCCCAGTGAACAACACTAGGCTTCCCTACACATTGTATTATGCCAGACTCACAGGGCGGGTGGCAGGGGAAACAGGCAGCCTGGCAGGAGCAGACAGCCGCGGCCACAAGCCCTTGCTGGCAGGAGACCAGGCCAACCCATCTCCAGGTCCCTGCTCTTTTTAAGGAAGATTCGTCTCACCCCATTTTTGAGCCAAATAAGGGCAGCTGCACCCTGGCCCTTTCCGCTGAGGGCTTTAAAATTGAAGGTCTGTGCCTCCGTTTAAGGAACGGAGAGCACTCACTTGGCCAAGACTGTCCCATGTGAAACTGGGTGCAGGCCGCAGGAGGGGCGGTTTCCATCTGAGCGCTCAACAGGAGCTAAGCCGGGGGTGTGACAGATCTGAGCCCACACCTGGCAGCTCATGTTTCTGATAACCCCCGAGATCAACTTCACACTTTGAAAATAGCCACAGATTCATGGCAACAACCTGCAGAAGGGTTTACAAAAAAGAGGCATGAACTTAGAGACTGAGTCAGCCCAGATCTGCCCGTCCAGACTGGCCCAGTCTCCAGCTCTTGGCTACACCCAAACTAACCTGGCTCCTCCTACCAATTCCGGGCTCAGATGGAGCACAGTGCATGGTTCTGGTTTCCCACCGGCGCTGGACAATATGACCCAGAATTGTGGAGCAGTTAATAACCATGAGGGCACACTTTCACCGGGAGAGCCAGGAGCCAGAAGGGGAATTTGCCACCCTCCCTAAACACCCTTGACCCTGATGGAGTGCTCTGCGATGTAGTTGTTCAAATGGTTTCTCCAGAGACATCTGAGGGTCCTTGAAATCGCCTGCATTTTTTCAGGGGCTGTGGCCTGCCTGGTCTTACATCGCTTTGAATTCACTTTCTCTCCTTTCTTGTCTCACTTCCTTTTCTCCTCATCCTTGCTTCTCTGGAATTGCAACATGCCCCTCCCTCCCCAGAAAGCCTCACCGCCAGCTCTGCTTTCTAGCGAATCTGGGCTAAAACAGAGCTATTTATTCCTAGAGAGAGCTAACCCCTCATCTCCTAAGTACCCCTAACCGAGGACATCATAGGTGTATAATCTGGGAGTTCATCTGATAGTCCCCCGTCTTAGATGACATAATCCAAGTGTCCTCAGGCAGTTGTGTTATGCTCAACAGTGTGGCAGGTTGTAGGCACTGGTGGCATCACAGACCTCACTAGTAATCGTGTATTGTGGGTTGAATGGCGCCCCCTAACGTATGTGTTGAAGTCCTAACCCTGGTGCCTATGAAGGTGACGCAGAGAATTCTGATCACAACTCCAACGTGTGTGTGGTGGGGAGACGATTACGTTGTCCCCCGCCAACAAGCAATTCTGGTGTCGTCTGACGTACACCAGCCAGGTGTCATACAGCCCAGCTCAGTCTGACACGATGTACCCAGAGACCGCAACAGAACAAGCGGGCTACGAGCTCAGTCCTCCAAGGCTGCTGCCCACACCCCCACTTCAGATCCCCATCACAAGTCTCGGCCATCACTTGTGCTTCTGTCCCCCCCCCCCGGCTATAGATGGGGGAGGTTCCAATGACCCCCCCCTTGGGTTTGATTAATGTTCTAGAGCGGCTCACAGAACTCAGGGAAGCACGTTACTTACTAGGTTACCAGTTTGTTATAAAAGGATATAACTCAGGAACAACCAGGTGGAATCGGTGTATGGGGCCAGGTCTGTGGGAAGGGACGTGGAGCTTCTGCGTTGTCCGAGTGTTCTGTGTGCCCCACATCGCCACATGTTCACCAACCCAGAACCCTGTCCTCTGGGAGGCTCGTTCCACAGGCTTCGATTAAATCATTGGCCCTTGGTGACTGGTTTGATCTTTAGCCCCTTCCCCTCCCCTGGAGGTGGAAGTGGGATGTCTGGGGGTGGGACTGCAAGGTCCTACCCTCTAATTACATGGTTAGTTCTCCTAGCAATCAGACCCCAAAAGTCACCTCATTAACATAACAGAACATACCTTTATGGGTGTCACCACTTAAGAAATTGCAAGGGCTTTGGGAGCTCTATGCCAGGATCAGGGTCCAAGACCAAATATAGAAGTGACCTTATTTCAAGGGAGTGTCTTTGCAGATGTAATCAATTGGAGATGCATTATGAATTATGCTGGACCCTCATCCAATAAGGCTCACGTCACCATTCCCATCTCCACCTCCCAAGGCAGGAATCAAAGGATCTTCTCTGGGAAAATGTATAGCTTCTAATACCAGTTCCTCTCTTTTTGTACAAGTCATTTAACCACTCTGAGTTGGTAGGGAAGTCCATAAACTGGACTTCCAGACCAGAAACTACATCGTAAACATGTTGTGAGAGGCAGAGATGATGAAGGTGCAAATTCTGAAAACCAAAAGGTACTCTGCAGTATTCCTCACTATTGTTATCTTACAGCCACGTCAACCTTTCTGTGTATGGCCAGCTTTGGCATCTTTCAGAATTGAAACAAAAACCCTGGCGGCAGGTACAACCACGTCCCATAAGACCACAACCTTTCAGCAATTTATTTGCCACTGGATATAAATTTAATTGATTGCAGCGCTCCCTAAAATAATTTGTCACAAACAGAGCTTCTAAGGTAATCGTTCCCTCGTTTTGCTTTGTACAAAATAACTGGAGATAAAGCAACTGTTAACAAAGAACCCCTTTTACCCACAGAATATTCTCTTGACTCAAGCAGAGCAAGGTGAAATGTCACTCCCAGATTCGGCATAAACATTTGTGGCTCTGGGTCCATTATTGAACAAGTTTTGGGAGCTCATCAGGCATCTGTCGGCACGCTGGCTGAAATCAAACATGTAAACTGAGAAGCATGAGCCCAGATAAACACCACCTGCCTCTTCACTTTCTAAGGTGGCTTTTTAATCCCTCCAAGTCCAAAATGTTTTTCCTAGACATTGGAAACTTCTTGCGGAACAATTTTTTTGCAGTGAGAGTGGAAGCTCCCTCCTATCCCAGCCCATTGCTTTGACAGGTATTAATTATACCCTTGATCAGAGAGAAACATCTGCACACTTCAGCATGGGGGAAGGCAATTTGCAGGCAGCTCAGCAGGCAGAGGAGGGGAAACTGCTGGAGCGTCTTTCTGACCACTTGGGGGCCATGGCTGGGGCTCCCCACCCTCAATAAACAGTCAGGCTCCCCTCGTGTCTCTGGAGAATGCAGGACTGTGGAGGGGAGAGCGCCAGGAAGAAGCCCCCAGACTCGCCAGCTTTTCTCCTCTCCATATGCTATGTTTCCTTTTCCTTCCACTGAAAGTCAGGTCTGTCTCAGTGTTACATTCCACAATCCTCGTGGCCAGGCAGAAAGTCTTTTCATAAGTTTGTGGCATTCTCACTTGGTGGCAATGCTAGTCCTGACCTGATGTGGGGGCTTTATCTATCCCACTTGAGACGCATATGCCCAGATTTCTCCCCAGAAATATTCATGTGCGTGATTACAGGGTGCTGCCCAGACCTCCAGACCTCCTGAGCGTGTTGTTCAATGTACAGAATATAGGCTGTACTTTTTAAAATTTGAAACATAATCTGATTCTAAAATATATCTGCACCTGAGGAACTGTCCACTTGTCCTTGGGTGACATGTGTGCCCTGTTTTCTCTCTCTCCACCCAGACTCAGGTGAACACTTACCAGATAAGCAAGAGCACATCCTGAGAGTTTTCCTGATGACCCTGCACACTAGCTATAGCTATTTCTCCCCCAAGTGTGGCTCTTTGAGAGTAAGAATAAGGTGGACACAACTGGTTGAATCTCTCACTTTCTGTGTCACTTCCCCATTGGGGACTCAGTTTCCCCATCTATCAAAGGAAGGCCTCTACCTCCTAACATCTAGCCCTGTGTGAACTTGGGCTCTAAAACACCAACCATGAATTCCAGTGTGATGGGCTGAATGTGGTCCCCAAATCCATATGTTGAAGCCCTAACCCCCAGGGTGGCCGTATTTGGAGACAGGGCCTCTAAGGAAGTGATTAAGATTAAAGGAGGCCTAAGGTGGGTTCCTGGTCCCACAGGGTTAGTGTCTTTGTAAGAAGAGACACCTGAGAGAAGCTCTGGTTATATTCTCTCACTCGCTCTCTCTCTCCTTGAACACAGAGGAAAGCCCATGTGAGGACACAGTGACAGTGTGACAGTCTGCCAGCCAGAAAGAGGGCTCTCACCAGAAACCAAATCAGCCAGAACCTTGATCTTGGACTTCCAGCCTCCAGAACTGTGAGAAAATCAATTTATATTGTTTAAGAAACGTGGTATTTTGTTATGCCAGCCAGAGCTGACTAAAACATACAATAATTATTCTAGTGTTACAGGGTAAGAAAAATAAGTTCAGAAAGGTGACATGGAATCTTAAAGGATGAGTGAGAAATAAGCGAGCGGATGTGGGAAGGGGAGGCTGTTGAGTAGAAGCACAAGGGCGTGGAGCTATAAAGGTCAGTGTGTTCAGGGAAGGGGGATGGAGGGTAAGGACTCGGGGTGCCATCCTCAGACAGCCATATGTCCTGAACAAAAAATTGGGGCATATGGCCTGGCATGAATATGTAAATGAGCTTAACTCTGAGAAGTGGAAGTTATGAGGGTACAGCCTGTATGTCAGGAGTGGGTGGCACAGCCTCAAAAGACCTCAGTTCTGAGAATGTCCGTGGGATCCACCCCATGGGCAATAGCTGAGGTTCTTTTCACCTGAACACAGAATTATGGGAACTCAAAGGGGTACTGAGCAACACTGAACCATACTGTGAGGGCGGGAGAAACTCTCCTCTACCCTCCAGGTTCTTTCTGGTCTAATAATCAGATCGACACAACACAGATTAACAAGAGAAAATAACCAAATTTAATACATATACATGTACGGGAACCCCGCATACACAAGAGAGTCAGAGATCCCACCTGCACAAGAGGTTCCAAGACAAAAAGGGAACGTGGGGTATACGTGACATCGTGAGCTAGGGATGAAGTAAGGCGCATTGGGGGCTTCAAAGGGTCATTGCAGGATGATAAGAAGAGTAAACATTTAATAAACAGAAGTTTGCCCTGCCCTCTAGATAGGTCAAAAGAAGTCATCTCTCATAATCTCTATTATGGACAAGGCCCCTAATTCAAATTCTTCTAGGTAGTTAGGTGGGGGCAGAAGTTTCTCTCCAGCCCACAGGGTCTCGTTTGCCTTTAGCTCAAACCAACCCACATACCACTGAGGCATGTCTTGGGGTGACTCACTCTGAAGCCCACAACACCACGGAATGAACAGAGCTTACTAAGCCTTCAGAACAGCCTCCAAATCAGGTTCCACTGTTTACAGCTGATCTCTCTGCCACTGTAACTGGAATATGTCACTTCCTTTTCCTCTTGCTTTCTACGGTCTTCTGTATTAACTGCAAATCTACTTCTTAATCTCAGGAAGATCCACAGGGACCGTCCCACAGTTCCAAGCTAAAACATGATGGAAAAGAGTTGTCAGTATCCTTTTCTGCACCTGTCTTCCACTGGCTGCTTTTCTCCTTCCCAATGGCCGTCTTTGTCTGCCCTTGAACAAGTGTCTGAAGGGACAACTCCCCTCCCATGCAAATGGGTGCCTCTATTTTTCTGGGCAGCCACCAGGAGAATTTTGAGCTTGAGGGTTAGAAGAAAATGTCATCTGGGCTGACTCCCTAAAAGCCTCCACCATTACAAGTCCCTTAAATGATAATTGCTCACTGTCCTGTTATCAACCACCCCCACCACCCCCCAAGCAGCTGGGCTTAAAAAATGCCTGCTGCCTGCCTCCCTGGGGTTGGCTCCTTAACTCTTACACCCCCAGTAATATTGCACATGTGCACATATGCACGCATGCACCCTAAAACCACAAATATTAATTGTACACTGTGTTTAAGACAGGGAAGGTCTGATAGGAAATGACCCCTGGCCTCAAGCTGTGACAGTTGTCTTGGAAACAAAGTGTGTAAATCTGTGAAAAACTAATTGGCAAAGCAAGAGTTAAATAATACCAGCGCCAGTGGAAGAGATAATCCCTCAGACAGAGATAGCTTAATGTTTACTGAAGCTGTCACCCACTCGCTCATTGCTCCCAACAGCTCTGAGAAATACCCAAGGCAAAGATGGAAGGTAGGACGGAGGGTTCAGCTACTGGGATTCTGGGATTCTTGGCAGTGAGAGGAAGATTGGCCTCTCAAAGCCCTCACAGGAACAAACGTTTCCTCTGTAGTCTTGGCTGCTTCTCTGTTCCAAATAAACAGCTTAACAAATAGACCTTGATTTTGATGCTTTTAAAATGGGAGCGGTGTTGATTTGCCCAGGGTCTGACTTTTGCAAATATCCTCCACTTGAGCTCTAGAACACTCCTGTCTCCTGGTGTAAATTGACTTGTAAATGAAAATAGCTAAACACCCAAATCTCCATAACCAGGATGAAGGCTGAAAAGGGCGCCTTCCTCCTATGCAGACTTGTAGGTTTCTCAAGTGGTTTCTTTGGGAACATTTTCTGACTGTAGGCGCTAAACCCTTTCCTACCTAGCAGGCACAAGAAAGCCAATGGGGTCAGACCCCACTAAAGCAGACTCAAGCCAGAGGCTGGGATGGGGCAGCTTCTGACCTGGGACTGGAGGAATTACCAGGAAAAGCATTCTTCACCCCCACTGCCATTTTCTTTTCTCCTTCTCACATAAAAAAGATGAGAGGATTGAGAACTTGGAGCGGTGGTCCCAGCCTGTGGCCTGGGGACTCGGGGGGACAAAGACTGCTGGCAGGACTCTTTATGTAGGATGCTGATCACTTTATCCACCCATCTGCCCACTCATCACAGCTCCACCAAACATCTCACAAGCCCCTCCCACAACCACCTCATAACTGTGCTAGATGCTATCGTCCTGGCTCTGATGGGTACACACACACACACACACACACACACACACACACACACAACTAATGTAACCCCCACAAAGCAGTCTGTTGGAAACTTGTGGCTGGACCACTGGCTCCGAAGCCTATGATGTCAGACAGACCCGGGTTCAAAGACGAGCTCTGCCACTCACTGGCTTTTCCCCCTGAGCCTCAGGTTTCTCCCTGGCAAACTTCCAAGTCAAGTAAACGAAACTGAGCACTGTCCTGTGTATGAAGTCTCTGAGTACACAGCAGGTACTCAGTAAATGTTAGTTCCCATTCTCCTTCCTGTTAGATGATTACTGCGAGCCTAATACTGGCCTACAGGAGATGCGCACATAACAAACCATGACGAAAATTGGGAAGACCTTGGATGCCGTACCTAAGGATTTCGTTCTCCTACTGTGTACAAGGGGCCGCGGACCCGCTCCTGCGCAAAGCACTCAGCTTCCTGTTCTCCGCGGAGTCTTGGCCATGTATCCCCAGGACCCAGACACATAGCGGGCATCAGTAGGGTGTCGTCAAATAAGGTTCTGCTGGCATTTCCCGTCCATTCTGGGAACTATATGGCTGTGTTTCTCGGCCATCCCCATGTATTATTTAGCATATAGACTCAGCTGCTATAAACATGAAGGAAATAAACTTCCATCATGTAGACCGTCCAGGGAAGCTGTGATCTTTTATGGGGGACCTAGTTTCCCCATGGCCTCGTGCTAACAGTTGTATGCAGTATCTAATTTAATGCTCCTCATAACAACAGAACATATGACACTATGGGCTCAATGTTTGCATCATCCCAAAATTCATATGTTAAAACCCTAACTTACGTGGCTGCATTTGAATATGGGGCTTGTAAGGAAGTGATTAAGGTTAAATGATGTCATAGGGTGAAGCTCTGACCCGATACAATTAGTGTCCTTAGAAGAGGAGACACCAGAGGCTTCTCTCTCTCTCCCCCCACTGCCCACGCACGCGCACACACGTGCGCGCTTCACCACATGGGAACACAGTGAGAAAGCCTCAGATTGCAAGCCAGGAAGAGAGCCTTCAGCAGAAATCAAACCAGCTAGCTCCTTGATCTTGGACTTACAGCCTCCAGAACTGGGAGAAAATAAATTTCTGTTGTTTAAGCCACCAGATGGTATTTTGTTAAGGCAGCCTGAGCAGACAAAGACAGATGACAATTATTCTAGTATTACAGGTAATAAAAATAAGTTCAGAAAGGTGACATGACGTGCCCAAGGTCACACGGCGACTACGTGGTAAAGCCAGGATTTGGGCCCGAGTTTGCCAGATCCCCCTAGGTCAGTGCTGCTTGCACTGTTCCACAGCTGCCTCTTTTGATGGCTACATGTGGTGTGGTGAGTATGTGGACAGAACCCGCAGTCCTGTCTCTAGGGCAGCGTTTCCCAAAGAGTGTCCTGGGGAACCCTAACTCTTTGGGATGTGTGATGGACCAAATTGTGTCCTCCAGATAAGATATGCTGACGTCCTAAACCCAATACCTTAGAATATTCAGAAGCAGGTCTTTACAGGCACGAAAAAGCTACTGTATGATTTCATTTGTATGCCACTCAGAAAAGGGAAAAAACATATGGACAGAAATCCAGTCTGAGGTTGCCAGAGCCTGAGGGTGGGCGGAGGGACTGATTCCAAAAGGGGCAAGAGGGAACTTTGGGGGAAGATGCGAATGGTCTGCCTTGATCAGGATGGTGTTTACACAGCTACGCACATCTGGCAAATCGCACAAAACTGTACACCTAAATCTTACGAGTTCCATTACACCTTAATAAACCTGATTTAACAATTTTTTTATTATTATTACCATACTCAGAGAGTGTGTTTCCTTTTTTCTGCAAAAGTTTGTCATTAAAAGAAAGAAAGGAAGCATGATTTATGTTAATTCTTCCGACTAGTACATGACTAAATGCCATATTTTGTATAGAAAGAGCTATAAATAAAGTACATATCACACTCACATGATCCCTTATATACATGGCACCTGACAAGGAACTTTCAGAGTCGCTGCTTCCGTACTAGAGGCTGAAACAGAATGAAGAGGAAGAAAGTGGTAGTTAGCATTCTGTTCTGCTTCTCAGCACAGCCAGGGGAGGCAGGCAGGGCCAGCTGTTAGTATTGTTTCCATTTTATAAGTGCACAGATGAAGTTACAGAGCTGCCGAAGGTCATACAGCAGCTTGGGGGCAAGCCCTGCACTTGAGTCCATGTCTCTTCACAACCAGAGATAATCATGTTTTCCCTAATCTTCTCCCCAGAAGCAACAAAGTGAAAAGAATGAGGCAGGAACTAGTACATAATTGTAACCCCAGTTGAGGAGAAAAATCCATGAGCAGAAAGAAAACTTGTTTACAGACCTGTGGTCTATTTTGGGTGCTTTCCACAAGCCAGCTGGGTAGCCATGAAAACACCGCCCACGTCCCAGTACTGGGAGCCTGTGAGGTGGCGCCGGCCCAGGTGTGACAGGAGCTGGGCCACACCAGATGCCGCATTTATACAGCTTCTTTGCTGTGATGGGTTATGCAGTGGGAAAAGCTCCTCTGGAGACAGATGACGTGGACCCAAAGTCTGTTCCATCCCACAGTCGCTGGGGTGTCTCAGCCAGTCAGGTGAGCTTAGTGGGGTATAGGGGGATCCCAAGACAGCATGCACTTGGCTCCTGGGACAGCCGGGAGCCCCTTCCACCCCTAGGGCAGACCTGAAGAATCTCCTCTTGTGCAGCCCTGGGGAACACTGACTCCTGTGTCCCCATCTTGTGGCCCTTCCTTTTCCTCCCAGAGTATCAGAGGGGCATCGGCCTGCGAGGCCTTCTCTGTGGTTAGCTCTCCCTTATGTTGGCCCCATCTTGTCCATCCCAAAGTGAGTGCTCTCACCACCGAGGGATTATCAGAGGACATTTTCAAAAGAGTTCTGGGTGGGCGGGGGGGCGGAAAGTGCTGTGGAAATTCTGGGCTAAACTAAGAGTCATGGGTTGAATTGTGTCCTCCACCACAATATATGTCAAAGTCCTAACGCCCAGGACCTCAGAACATGACCGTATTTAGACGCGGGCTTGCTGTAGATGTAAGTAGTTAAGGTGAGATCATACTGGAGTGGGACGGGTCATTAATCCAATAGGACTGAGTGGTGTCCTTATACGAAGCGGACGGCTGCCATGTGACAATGCCACGAGGCAGAGACTGAGGTGTGGCGGCTGTGAACCAGAGCACCTAAGGACTGCCGGCAACGCCAGAGGTTGGAAGAGGCCGGAACACATCCTCCCCCGGATTTCACCAGGAGTACAGCCCAGCTGACCCCTAGATGTTGGCTTCCAACCTTCAGCTCTGTGAGAGGACAAATTTCTGTTTTTTAAACCACCCAGTTTGTGGCACTTGGTTACGGCAGCCTTGGGAAACTAATACACAAAGTTAAAAAATAATTCTTCACCTCTCAGAAACTTTACTAAGCTAACCTGTAACAATTTCCAGGAAGGAGGAAATAAGCTCCATTTCCTCAATTTATTTTACCAAATTCTTTTCCTCAAAAAAAAAAAAAAAAAAAAAAAAAAAAAATCAGTCTTCCATGAAAGGATCTTTGGGAAATGGGGCTTTTCAGGACTCATCTGTGGTACCCCAGGGGGATGAGAGAATGAGGGGCCCATCAGGGTCCATACGGCCTGGGTGCCCCTCCCTGGAGGGTGCTCCCTCCCACCGGCCCACCTTCAGGCCCCACAGAGAGCCCCACTCCTGTTCAGTGAAAGAACGAATGATCGGCAGTGATGCCATCCCATTGACAGATGACTGACCCACTGCCCTCAGGGGCTCATCCCAAAGGGAGGCTCCACAGGACAATTGCTAGCCTCTCTGGCCTCCCCTCCCACCCGTCTCTCACGCTTTGCACACACAGAACTTTAGTCACGTCTAACTAAGGTGTGCCATGCTTCCTCTCCTCTGGGCTTTGCACATGCTGCCCCTGCTTTCCACAGTAAGCCCCACTTCCACCCCACCCATACTTTCTCCTCTTTGTTGATTACCACTCATTCTTTTTTTTTTTTTTTATTTTAAGGAGGGTGCAGCTCATAGTGGCCCATGCAGGGATCGAACCAGCAACCTTGGTGTTATTAGCACCACGCTATAACCAGCTGAGCTAACCAGCCACCCCTACCACTCATTCTTTAAGGCCAAGTTCAAAGCGTACGGAAGCCCCTTGCAGACCACAGCCTTTCCCCTAGGACCGTACAGAGGACCCTATTACAGGGCTCACACCTGTTCTCCAGCCAGGACGGCCCCAACTGCAGACATAGTAAAGAGAGATGGGCCTCAGTGGCCAGCTTAGTCAGGCCTCCTCACTGACCTTGGGCAGTTTGCTTTGCCTTTTCCAGTTTCCGTTTGCTCCTCTATAAACTATCTATTTAAAAGATATTTGTGAAAATAAAATAATGTATAAAAGGTGCCAGACATCTAATATTATAGATGTAAATAAAATTGTGTCATTAGTACTGTTTTTATTATGGCATTTGTTTAGGGGCATATCTTGCCAGCTGGACTGTGAACCCCTTGAGGGCAGGGCCGGTTTGTGTCCTTCCTCTCGAAGTCCCAGCCCCCAGCACAACACGGAATCACAGAAGTGTTTGCTGACTGAACCAGAGAGGCTCCCCTGGGGCACAACAGGCTGCCCGTGTGCTGTCAGCCCTTCCTCCTTGTGTTTCACAACCTTCCCCATGACTCAGGTACCCTGGCAGCATTACTGCTCCCACAATGCTCTGGCTCTGCCAGTTCCTCAGCCATCTTTTTCACCTTTCCCCACTGCCTGAGCATGACAGCTCAGGATGATGGTGAGTCACGGGGAATCATCATGCAGGGGTCTCCCCCAAGCACTCCATTTAATACCCACACCCACCTCAGCACTTAACAGCACGGCAGACAGCATTTCCTACCTCAGAAAGTCCTTGTCAATTACTGAAGCAAGCTGAAAACTGCTGTAGCCAATCCCACTCAAAGGAAGTACCTGGGGAGTAGGTGGGTTAAGAAGCTGCGTAATCACTTCAGGGTTCCACGCTGTGGGGGAAGAGGTTCCCTCCCTTTGTGTGCTGTAACTCCTTCTGTTTTCCAAATTTATTGATTCTGGATGTCCTAATACACTGATAAAAACCATACGCAAAGACATACATTCATTAAACAGATATTGAGCATCTTCTAATCAGCAAGCTCTATGGAGATAATGGAGACAACATAAAAAATAAAAATTTCTACATTTAAGAAATATATTCATTAAGGTACAAGCTAAATGGCTAAAACAGAAACTCCCCAATTACAATAGCTCAAACTATAAAAGAGTTTATCTTTCTCTTTTGCAACAGTCCGGGGTGAATTCTACTCCACAAGGTCATTCAGGAAACCAGGTTCCTTCTACCTTTTTTTTTCTTTTTGTGGTATAACATGTATATAATAAAGTACAGAAATATTAAGAGGGTAGCTCAATTAATTTTTATGTACTGAGGGTGCCGAAAAATGTATATACATTTTAAGAAAGGAAAACACTGTATTAAAATGGTAATACTCAATATATACCGATAACAAAAGCTGAATACAAGTCATGTGTATACATTTTTTTGGCAGCCCCAGTATGTATACACCTGTATAATCACCACCCAGATCAAGGTACAGAACATTTCCAGCACCCAAGGACCTCCTGTCTTATTGCTCTGTCATACCCTAGGATGTTATCTTCATACCATGGTCAAAATTCACTCATCATCTCTATGTTCCAGCCCACAGGAGGAAGGTGGGAGAGGCATGTGATTTCCTAATAAAAAATGTGTTCTGGAATTGTACACATCACTCCCCTCCACCCCTCCACTGACTAACACTTAATCATATGGCCATATGGGCTGCAAGGGTAGCTGAGGGAAATTGCCTCTAGTGGAGCAACCACATGTGCCAAAAAACAAACAACAACAACAACAAAAAACCCTCATGAGGTTCTACACCCAAAAGGAAGAAGCATAGGATGGATCTCAGGGAAGTCAGATAAGCAGGGCGAATAGCCAGACAGCACACATAGTCGTTCCTCTGGAGCCTGTTTATTGAGGAGATTCATGGAGCAGTGGCGGGTAGGCATCAGAGTCTGGGAGAGACATGGACTCTAGCCCTTTGGCCACGAGGCTTTTTAACTGCATAATTAGAGGGTCTTCAGCTCCTCCCTTAGCCTGATCAGTGGCTAGGATCCGACATCAGTGTGACATGGTGGGTTTTGACTCCAACTCAGCCCTGCCATCTCAGCATCCATGGTTAGGAGACCACCAGCCCCTCCCATATTGTTATTGGGCTGGAGTTGGAGCCCTGCTATTACAGCTTGTATGACCATGCCATGATGTGGCCACCTCAGGAATCTACCAGAATTGATTGCCTCAAGCTCTTGGCTTTAGCCAGTCTCCATGGAACTTTGAAGGAGACCAAGTTATAGGGAATCAGGTTTGGACAAATTCACCATTACCTGTAAATGGGACAATTGGTAGTGAGGGTCACAATAGGCTCACACTATAGCAGTGATACCAACCAGCTATAGCAAATTCAGTGTGATAGATGCTCTAATAGAAATCCAGAAGGAGTGCTCTCTAGGGAAGGCCATCAACACAGAGAGAAAACACTTAAATTGAGTCAAAGGCAAAAAGGGGCTCTTCAGTGCATAGGAGTAAAGGACACAGATGGCAACGAAATAGCATGGGCCGGGCACCAAGGGGTGTGACAGTAGATGCAATGAGTCCCTTAACAAACAAACAAACAAACAAAATTAAATATACACAGGGAAGAAACACAATAACAAGAAACCTATGGCAATGTAAGCTTATTATAGTAAGCACTAAATATGCCTGGCCCTAACTTTCCTGGAAGTCAAAGAAGAAAGGAAACACATCAGAGTATATAATTTTCACTGCCTAATATAAATAAGTACTAAAGTTTGTCAAGACTGATATCTTCCCAAAGTGCTACCTGGCATATACTTGGTTTTAAAATGAAAGGACTTCAAAACTTTTTAAAAATTCAAAATTATAAGCAAGATTGGTAAAATATGTCTACTATAATATCCTAGAAAGTCTTAGCAACCTATGTAATATTAAAGGTAGCAGAAAATAACATAATTCTAAATAGAATCCAGCATAGAATCATAGTACAGACAACCAGATACCTAACCACACCTTATGTCTGCTAACATACCATTACTTAGGATTTAGGCTAAACTGCTGTGTCAGAGGCCCCCAAATACAATGACTTAAAATACAAATGTGTTTCTCTTGCACATAACAACCTGAATGTATGCAGTGGGCCAAGGCTGGCAGGTGTCTCCGCTCGATGGGGTCACTTAGGGACCCAAGTTCCTTCTCTTTGTTGCTTTGCTATCCCCTACGCTGTCATCACTGTCCACATGGTGGACACTGGCTCCTCAAAACCACTTCCACATCCCAGCCCAGGAAAAGTGGAAAGAGGAAGCAGGGCAAGCATTTTATGTACTTAAAAAAATAATTTGGAAATTGCATGTCCCACTTCCTCTCACACCCTATTCGCCAAAAGTTAGTCATATGGACAGTTAGCTGCAAGGGAGGCTGCGCAATGTGGCCGATAGTAGTTGATTATGTGCCTGGCTAGAGCTCAGGGGCTCCTATTGCCATAAGGAAGAAGGGCAGTGAGACGTCTCTGTCTCACCATCTAAATAGAGCTCTTCTTCACACAGATGAACCAACTGAACGTCAAAGGCCTAAGGAGTCAATAAGGCACTGAGCTCACCAGGCAAGGCTTTACATTTCTTTTTTTAAAAATTCCATTTGCTGCTGACTCTCAATTACTGGTAAAGAGCAGAGAGTATTAGAACAATTTAGGAACGCCTTTGATAAACTCTCCAGGCAACAGGTTCGGATTTCTACTCCATTAAACCCTCTGCCAAGATAAAGGTCCACTTAAGCAGGTAGTTAAGATGACAAGCTGATGTTCCCTCTTCTAACTTCTGCTAAATCTGGGTGATATTTAAACCCAGTCAGGCCGCCTCACACCACCTAACCCACTGCATGCATTTTTCAGGTTATGAAACACTCAATACCACTGACAGGGCAGACACTTGCCTGCACCAGCCAGCAAATCCCCAGCAAAGCTGGGCCAGAATGGAGGAGAGCAGCAGACCCAGGGCCCGGTCCAGAGTACCTGTAATCACTGTGCAGAGATAGTATCAACAAATGAAGCGACCAGATTCCTGGGAACTTGTCTGTTCTAAATGGAATTCTCTTCCCCCCACGAGCAGGACCAGGGGTTAAGAAGTGGTGCTCTGACTCATGGAGACTGTGAGTGGTTGCCTGAGGACACCAAAACAGGAGATGGTTGAGAGGGAGTGCATAGCTGCAAGCTGAGCTGGCGTTTGATGAGGTGCCATGGACTTAGGGCAGGAATTCCAGCACTCTCCCACACGGGGCACCTCTCCCACAGGCCATGAGCTTGTGAGGCCTAAGGGAGGCCCCTCCTGAGGACCCCTTCCATGCAGCAGCAGGAGGCCCCAGTCATGTGGGCGTGAACCCAAGGCCACAGAACATGAGCCTTCATAATATTCTAACTAATGTCTCCCTTCTCCCAAAAGACTTGAAGTGTCCTTGACTGTTCTATCCCTAGTACCTGCCACACAGTAGGTGTTCAATAAATCTTTATTGACTGACATCCTCCCAACTCAGGCCTAGTCTGGAGCCATGGTACAAGAACGTTTCTTGAGCATCACTACCCGCCAAGATGTGAATCAGGTATTTCCCCATATGTGGTGCCTTAGTTCATCTTAATAACTTTGACAATTAGGTATTATTATCCTCGTTGGGGCCAAGGACAGAGCCCAGTGGCCTCTCTTAGACACTATGCTCTCGTCTCAAGATTAAGACTTCCAGGATGGAGGAGCAGACCCTAAAGACAGCTGAAACTCCTCAGCATGCAAAGAGCAAAATTCCAAGGGCTTGCATCTCAAGAGAGGGCAGAAAAGGAAGGGATTGACTCTCACTGAGCACTGCAAAGCAACAGGTGGAGTTCTCGGTACCTTACATTCTCTCACCTAATCCTTATACAACCCTGGGAGCTGTGATCATGTTATCCCCATTTTACAGAAGAGGCTAAAAACTTGCCCAAGTCCCTCAGCTGTAGGTAGCAGAGCAGGCTTTGAACCCAGGTCAGCCTGATGGCTAAGCCCCAGCTCCTTCCATTTCTGCGGACTCAACACTTGAGGTTTGCTGTAGACTACACTGTGTCTCCCAAATATCCATGTTTTGAAGCCCTAACCCCCATGTGACTGTACTGGAGATGGGGGTCTTTAAGGAAGCGATTAAGGTTAAATGAGGTCATAAGACCGGTGCCCTTGTAAGAAGAGGAAGAGACACCAACATACTGTCTCCATGACGTGAGGACACAGTGAGACGGCAGCCATGTCTTCACCAGAAACTGACCATGCTGATCTTGGACTTCCAGCCTCTAGAACTGTGAGTAAATAAAATCCCTGTTGTTGAAGCCCCCCAGTTGATGGGATTTTGTGATGGCAGCCCAAGCAGACTCATAGAAGACTTTTCAAATACCCAATAGCTCAGCATTAAGTGAAACAACCTCTAAGGACTCCTTTCCTTGTTGTTCAATATTTTAGGGGGGAAAATAGCTTGAATATCTCCCAAGAGGAACTGGGAATTGCCATAGGGCTGGGGCCTGCTGGTTCAACTTCCTCAAAAGAATTCAGGGGCACAAGGACTTCCCCAGAACTCCAGAATCCCTTAAAGCAGTTCTTCGCAGTGTGAAGATCCTGCCTTACGAGTCCCTGGCCCTCATCACCCCTCCCTGGAGGGCAACTGCCTGTTCTCTTCAGAAGGCATCTGTTCTGCAAAGAATCCTGCATGCCTTCCTGGTTAACACAGAGCGTTCACACACATGGCAGCTGTGCCAGAACACTTGAGGAAGGACTTGTCATCTCCCCAACTTCCCAGATAGGGAAAATGGGGCTCAGGGGGGTCCCCTGACTTGCTGAGTAACAGCAGTCTTTGAACTCCAACCCTCGTCTTCCAATGTGAAAACCAAGGTTCCCGTGTCAAAGTACAAGGTAAGGAAGTAAATCTGAATACATTTTGTTCAATAAGTGAGTCAATTCATGGCAAACAATTGGGATGACAATGAAATGATTCGAGCTGTTTGAACATCTCGCCAGCCAGGGAGAAAAATTACACAAAAACAAGGAGAAGGAGGAGTGGGAGAGGGAAAGGGGGGAGGGAGAAAGAGAGGAGTGCATTTTCCTCTTTCTTGTTCACCTAGGCTCCTACCGACCACCACCCAATCCATTCTGTCTGGCAGCCAGACATCAGCCTGACAGAGACCATCAGCCAGGCACCGGGCGAGGCGCTGACACTCAGAGGGGACTGGGCAAAGCCCCCTTGAAGCTCACTCCCCCTTGTCACATCTCCGCCAAATTATGCTGAGCAAAGCAGACCCAGGATGGAAGGCGTATTTGTCTCCAGGCCAAGCCAATGGTTCTGTCACCGTGAACACCTGACATGACCTCAGGGTCCTCTAATGCTCTGATCACACACTCCCTGGGACACACTGGGTTTGCTGGTAAATTCAAATTAGTGCGTTTACAGGACGTTTCCTCATTTACAAAGAGATTCCAAGCTCCACATTTCACGTATGCCTCACAATACCCTTGAGAAGAAGGTAGTGTAACCAACTCCATTAGACTGAAAAAGAAAATGAGGCTCAAAGAGGCTAATTCACTGGCCCACGGTCAGTGACTAGTAAGTGACCAAGCCAAGGTTTGAACTCAGATCTTCCTGGCTCCAAACCCAGTGCTCTTTCCACCCTTCCAAGTTGCCTCCTGGCCCTGTGCCCAGCTCCTCGTTTATATACACATATGTGCACCTAACCTGGTGCAGAGAGTCTAGACAGATTTGGAGCTGGGCACAACTCAAATTCACCTTGACTCTGAGTGTGCAAGTGATATGTGCCCTTTCAAGGAAACTATTTGCACCTATTTCCAAGAGGGATCTGAAGCCAGTGAAGTAATGCCTGCCATGAGCCTTGTAAATCCCTGAGCCATACCCATGTGGGTTGGTGCCAAGGTTAAGGTTACTTACTGTAAATCTGCAGGCAGGAGATAGGCCTGGGAGCCCAAGTTCATGCCACAAGGCCTCCGTGCGCTCTCTCCAGACTCCACCCAGCTGAGTCCCCCACCCCTGTCCCTTCCACATCCTCACCATATCTTAAAGCATCCACTTCTCCATCGATAAGACTATAACTTAAAATATATTTGAAGATTCACCACAAAGAACAGACTGGCACCCCAGCATCTTAGCAGGTATGAGTTTGGCCAAAGCAAATCCTCATGGCTTTCAGCAGCATCACACGCTTTTTCAAAAGTGAAAAGTGATTCTAGCCTTCTGGGTGATGTGAAACCAGAACCAGAGTTTCAGATCTACATTCCAAAGTGTTTTGTACAGCATTCTACTGGAAATAGAAATGCTTTTGCTTTTCACCAAAACACATGAAGTAGCTCATTTCTGAGTGCTTTGAGTGATCCTTTTTTATCCCCAGGGGTGTGGTACAAAGGGGTGATACACGAGATTAGCATGTAATTCTCTTACAAATGTTTTCCCTCTAATATCTAATTATCCCATTCAAATCCAAGCACATTGTCTTCTAAATTTCTAAGTGACTTAATCATAGAACTGCTTCATTAACTTGGATACATGCTTGGGAATCAAGCAAAAAAAATTCAAGAAGAGCTAGAAAAGCCAGCGATGTCAGACATGGGTATTCCTGAGTTCTAAACACTTGTGGACTTGGGAGCTGAGGTGCTTCTATGTAAAAGCCACTAGTGGAGTCTTTTGGCTCTGGCAGGTCACCCAGAAGGATTGTCCTAAAGTCTCTGCTCCTCCCAAGCCAGTCCCCTCACTTCCTTACAGAGAGGGAGGCCATCTTGTCATTGCCATCGTTCTCTCCTGCTCTCTTTGCACCGTGAGTGGGAAGTGGGGTCCCTCCTGCTGTTTCAAACATTGCCATCTCCTGGCTCATATGAGGGACTTCCACTTATCTCCCAGCGACAGCTCTAGCCTCACCTCACTTTACTCCTCCTTCCTTCTGGAGAAGATCTGTGAAGACCCCAACCCATAGAGTTAGCCCTGCTTCCAGATGGTATGCACTCCACAGGAGGAAAGCACCACCTTCACCGACCACGTCCCAGTCAGCTAACACAGGCCAAGGAGCAGGTCCTTCCTCGCACCCCTCTTGCTGAAATGTCCCCCGATCTTGCTGGCGAGCGGTCTCCCTCCTTGTGAGGTTGTGAACCCAGTGTGGCTCAGCCTGGCGGTCTTTGGCTGGACGGCATTGACTACACACAGGTTTATTTACTGAAGGGGCTCCATGGCACACCTGCTACAGGGTAATCAGGTTTCTCCCCACCCTACGATAGTAAGATTCTTCTCATGTCCTTTAGTTGTAACCACTCCACCCCCCACGATCTCCTCTCCTGGCTCCTGTCACGCTCACTGAGCTGCCCCTCCCTCTATAGCTCCTGCACGTTCTCATCTTGTTCTGGATGCTTCTTCCTTCATCCCTGGATTAGAGATGCAGTCGAAGGGGACCCAACAAGATGCTACCAGATGGGGGGGGGCCGATTCCGAGGGAGAGGTGGCCTCTCAGAGCTGGATCCAAGGGTTTGACCCGTCCACTCAGCCATCATCAACAACGTACCCCCTTGTGGCCATCAGGCCATCAAACAGGCTCTGTCACATGCAAAGGGAAGCCAGTCGTGGGGTGGGTGGGGGGAGTTCCTCTTGGTAATTCTTTCCTTAGAGAGAAACGCTTTCCCAGAACTACTGCCCCTGAAGACTCACCCACTTCCAAGGGCCAGGATTGGATCTCATTCCACATTTAAACCATCACTAACAAGGGGAATAGAACTGTCACAGCTAGTCAACCTTTACCCTCTGGGGTATGGGGGGCCCAAGAAGCAAAGAGCCCCACATAACTGAATAAAAATGGGGTTCTGTGGGCAAGGAAGAAGGGGGGCAGTGGCAGTATCAGCTACTAACCCCAACACACTGAAACCTTCTAGCTGACTGCTGACCGGCACACCCTCTCCTGTGACGTAACAAAACGTTAGCAGTGAGGCAGTGTCTGGGCATAGGGAGGGTGCTCATCAATGGCCTCCCCAGAGCTGGGTTTTCCATTCAGTGCTGATACCTGTGAGTCATCTGGCTTCAGGCAAGTCACTTAACATCTCCCAGCCTGTTTTCTCATCTGAAAAACGGGTGTTACCTTCACCCAGGTACGGTAAAGATGAGATGAGGAATGGTCGTGCTCTGTGTAACCTTATTCCATGTAAAGGGGCCTACTTGTCTTCTCAAAACAGTGTAAAAGATGATCATGATATAGGAGCAGTTTGCTGGCTTGGCACCAATGGAGGCTATTTTGGGAGGAGTGGTTACTAAGAAACCCGAGGCTCTGGTAACCTTGACAACCATAGGTAAGGCAGAATGATGGTGCATCCACTTTCTGCATTCCATTCTTACTTCCTCCTCACAAAGCTTGGTATCTGGTGATTTATTTGTCAAATGAGGCATCTCCTAGCGCCGAGCAGGGCCTGGAATTGGCCTTGCTAAACTACTCTTAGACAAAGTGGTCCAGATGGACTCTAGAAGGACACAGACGACTCCCTGCCTCTGACGTCACTGTGGAAAGTGCAGAGCGCCCTCCTGGAGAGCCCATTTTCTGCCTCCCTCCTTTTGTGGTCTTTGGCACCACTCCAGCCTCACTCCAGCTGGCCAGGGTACCCCAAACACTGTGTGCAGTAGTCAGGATTGTATATAGTAGACCCTCATTAGCAATTACAAGGATGCAGAGCAGCTATCAGGTACAGGCAGGGCTACCCATAGAGATGCAACAGTTATGCTGCCTTGTAAACCCAAAGTGTGTGAACCATCGTTTTTGAGTAGATGTAGAAGATGTTAGTAGATGCAAGTAAATATAGGAGGATATTTATAACCAGTATGTAGGGTATAAAGACTACCAGTGCTACAAATACCCACATACCCACAACCCAGTTTAAGAACCAGAACTCGGCTGGCACCTTTGTAGCCACGGGCATGCTTCCCCATCACACCCCCTCCCCCACATAGAGGTGCCTCTACCATGAACTGTGTGTTTACATTTCCCTGCTGTGCATACATAGTTTTACCACGTTTGTATCCCTTAAAATGCATTTAGTTCTGCATATTTTTGAACTTTACATAAATGGAATAATGTAGGCTCATTTTCTTACGGCCTTTTTTTTCTTGTCCCATCATATATTCCTGAAATCCATCTTTTTTTTCCTTTTCTTTCTTTTTTTTTTTTTTTTTTTAGTGGTTAGACATTTATATAATTTACAAAGTGGAGAGCCCACTTTCTGCCTCCCTGACTAGTACCCACCTGGCACTATACATACCGTGTTGCTCCGAAAAAAAAACCTAGCCGGAAATCAGTTCTAATGCGACTTTTGGAGCAAAAATTAATATAAGATCCAGTATTATATTATATTTATTATATTATATTATATTATATTATATTATATTATATTATATTATATTATATTATATTATATTACATTATAAAGACCAGGTCTCATATTATAGTAAAATAAGACAGGGTCTTACATTAATTTTTGCTCCAAAAGATGCATTAGAGCTGATTGTCTGGCTAGGTCCTATTTTCGGGAAAACACGGTAGTTACTACCATATCATTGACTATATTCCCTATGCTTTACTTTACAATCCCTGTGACTATTTTGTGACTACCAATACATATTTCTTAATCCCTTCACCTTTCTCACCCTACCCCCCAACCCCCTCCCACCTATCACCCCATAGATCTAATGCCCATCTGACACTATACATAGTTATTTCAATATTATTGACTCTATTCCTTATGCTATACCCTACATCCCCATGACTACTGTGTAACAGTCAATTTGTACTTCTTAATCCCTTCCCCTTTTTCACTCACCCCCAACCCCCCTTCCATCTGACAACCATCAAAATGTTTTCTGTATCTATGAGTTTGTTTCTGTTTCATTTGTTTGTTTACTTTGTTCCTTAGATTCCACGTATAAGTGAAACCATATGACATTTGTCTTTTGCTGTCTGACTCACTACACTCAGCACAATATCCTATAGGTCCATCCTTCTTGTCGCAGATGGAAAGACTTCATTCTTTTTTATGGCTGAGTAATATTCCATTGTATATATGCACCACCTCTTCTTTATCCAGTCATCCAGTCAGGGACACCCAAGTTGCCTTCGTATCTTGGCCATTTTAAGTAATGCTGCAATGAACATATGGATGAGCACATCCTCTCAAAGTAGCATTTTTGGTTTGTTCGGTTGAATACCCAGAAGTGGGATTCTTAGGTGCTTCTTTGTCTCTTGTTTAGTCTTTGTTTTAAAGTCTATTTTATCTGGTACAAGTACTGCTACCTCAGTTTTTTGTTTGTTTGTTTCCATTTTCATGAAATATCTTTTCCCACCCCTTATTTTCAGTCTGTGTGTGTCTTTCAATCTGCAGTAAGTCTCTTGTAAGCAGCATATGTAAGGGTCTTGTTTTATTATACATTATCCCCACTATGTTTTGATTAGAACATTTAATTCATTTACATTGAAAGTAATTGTTGGTATGTAATTGTTGCCATTTTATTATTCATAGTTTTGATTTATTTTTCATCTTAAAGAAGTCTCTCTAAGACTCCTTGTAATATTGTTTTGGTGGTGATAAACTCCTTTAGCTTTTTCTCATCTGAGAAGCTCTTTATCTGTCCTTAGATTCTAAATGATAGCTTTGCTGGGTAGAGTAATCTTAATTGTAGATCCTTGCTTTTCATCACTTTGAATATTTCCTACCAATCCCTTCTGGCCTGCAAAGTTTCTATTGGAAAATCAGCTTATAGTCATGTGGGAGCTCCCTTGTAGGTAACTAACTGCTCTTCTCTTGCTGCTTTTAAGATTCTCTATTTGTGTTTAACCTTTGGCATTTTAATTATGACGTGTCTTGGTGTGGGCATCTTTGGGCTCATCT
Organism: Rhinolophus ferrumequinum; assembly: GCF_004115265.2. Taxonomy (NCBI): domain Eukaryota; kingdom Metazoa; phylum Chordata; class Mammalia; order Chiroptera; family Rhinolophidae; genus Rhinolophus; species Rhinolophus ferrumequinum. The sequence continues at coordinate 65,091,368 of NC_046296.1, forward strand.
TGTTTGGGACTCTCTGTGCTTCCTGGGCTTGTATATCTATTTCCTTCACCAGGTTAGGAAAGTTTTCAGTCATTATTTCTTCAAATAGGTTTTCAATTCCTTGTTTTCTCTCTTCTTCTTCTGGTACCCCTATAATGCGAATGTTGGTATGCTTGATGTCGTCCCAGAGGCCCCTTAAACTCTTCTCATTTTTTTGGATTCTTTTTTCTTGTTGCTGTTCTGGTTGGGTGTTTCCTGCTACCTTATCTTCCACATCGCTGATTCAATCCTCTGTTTCATCTAATCTACTCTTGATTCCCTCTAATGTATTCTTTATTTCAGTTATTGTAGTCTTCATTTCTGACCGGTTCTTTTTTATGTTTTCTATCTCCATTTTTATGTTTCCTATCTCTTTGTTGAAGTTCTCCCTGAGATCACTGAGCATACTTATAACCAGTGTTTTAAACTCTGAGTCTGGCAGATTGCTTGTCTCCATTTTGTTTAGTTCTTTTTCTGGAGCTTTGTTCTGTTTTTTTATTTGGGACCTGTATCTCTGTCTCCCCATTTTGGCTGCCTCCCTGTGTTTGTTTCTATGTGTTAGGTAGGGCTGGTATGTCTACTGGTTTCAGTAGAGTGGCTTTATGTAGTAGGTGTGCTATGGGGCCGAGTGGCACCGTCTTCCTGGTCACCTGAGCTGCACACTCCAGGTATATCTTTTGTGTGAGTTGTGTGTGCACTCCTGTTGTAGTTGAGGCTTGGTTGCTGTTTGCACATCAATGGTAGGATTTGACCCTTGGGCTCATTACAAAGAATAGCCATGACTACAGTGGAGGAGCTGTGGTGCAAGGGCTGACCCTACAGAGCAGGAGCTGCCTCAACAGGGCTCTAGTGCCTGCCCAACCTGCCCCTTGGGTGTGTGTCATCCTTGGAGGAAGCTGGGTAATGCTCCAGCTCGTTTCAAAGCTGGCTACTGGGCATGACAACCCCAGGCCACCTGGAAGGGAACCCACTGCAGGTCAAGTTCAGCCACAGCCCATGCGCCACTTGGGGCCACCTGGCAGGAGTCACAAAACAATCTGCAGATGGCGGCCACCTGTGCTGTGCTTGGAAATGCCTCGAGAGGCCAAGCTGCAAACTCAGGCAGCTGCTGCTAGTGCCAGGCTTAGGATTGCTCAGCCAGAGGTACAGAATATGTTAAGCCAGATGCTGCTTATCTGGGTTCCATGAACCTTTGAGAGACTTTAGGAAAGTCTGTAGCATGAGCCAAGGCAGGCAGTTGGTATGAAAAAGCCACTGGAAGTGGTTTGGCTGTGCCCAAAATTTAGGCTGGGTCTCAGAATCACCAGGGCATGGTGAACAAATGGTGTCAGCCAGCTTGGTGGAGACTCAGATATTGCGGCCACCTGTGTCTTCACACAGGGAGGGGGCGGGCTCAACAAAGAAACAACGGCCTCCGCCAGCTCTTCCGTCTGGGAGAAAGCTGCCGCTCCAGACCTTGTGCTAAAGCTAGAAAACTTAGTTTCCCCTCCCTCCATATGTCCCTGTCACCTCTCCAGCTGCTGCCCCAGCCCTGGAGCTCAGAGCCAGGGATTCTGTAGGTAAGTCCACGTGTGGGCTCTTTAAGAGGAGCTGCTGGGACTTCAGATTCCCTCTGTCTCAGCCACAATTTCCGCTGGTTTTCACAACCAGAAATTATGGGGACTTCTCTCCCTGGCACTGGAACCCTGGGCTAGGGAGCCTGGTGGGCTGGGACACTGCTCCTTTGGGGGGGACCTCTGCAGCTGAGATATCCCTCCCAATTTTTAATGGTCACACACAGGTGTGGGACCAGCCCATTCCGTGTCTCTGCCCCTCCTACCAGTCTTGAGGTGGCTTCTTCTGTGTGTCCTTAGTTGTAGGACTTCGGTTCCACCAGACTTCAGACGGTTCTCAATGATGGTTGTTTTGTAGTTCAGTTGTGATTTTTGATGTGGTTGTGAGAGAAGGGAAGCACAGCGTTTACCTACTGCGCCATCTTCACCGGAACTCTGAAATTCATCCTTTTTAATGCACACATTTGTAGCGCATTTGTTTTTGCTTCTGTAGAGCATTTCGTTGTGTAAATATACCAGGAACTTGGGCCAGCCCAGTGGCTCAGGAGGTTGGAGCTCCCTGCTCCTAAAGCCAAGGTCACCAGTTCATTTTCCACATGGGCCAGGGAGCTGCGCCCTCTACAGCTAAGATTGTGAACAACAGCTCTCCCTGGAGCTGGGCTGCTGTGAGCAGCCAGAGGTTGGCGTGTGCTGCTGCGGGCTACAGTGTGCTGCTATGGGCGACCATGTGATGCCATGAGCGGCCAGCAGCCTGTGAGAGTTGCCGACCGATGACCAGCAACAGACTGCCTCAGCCGGGGGGAACACAAGGCTCATAGAACCAGCATGGGCCAGGGACTTGTGTCCTACACAACTAGACTGAGAAACAACAGCTTGAACCTGTGTGGGGCGGGGAGGAGGGGGAAGAAGGGGGAAAAACAGAAAACAGGGATTTATTTATCCCTCCTCCAGTCAATGGACTCCAGTCAATGAACACTTAGGCTATTTCCAATTTTATGCCACTAAGAACAATGCTGCTGTGAGCATTCTTGGTAAGACTTTCTCTAGATACGGCCTAGGAGTGTAACTCTGCTTGGTACTAAGGTGTAGGCATTTTCAGCTTTACTAGGTAAAGCCAACTTGGTTTCCCAAGTACTTGTGCCAATTTACATTCCCACCAGCAATGGACAGGTTCATGAATTATCTTCGGGTCTCTTTAATGAACAGAAATTCTTAATTTCAATGTTACCAAAATCTATCTATCCATTTTTACCTTTATGATCTATACTTCTTTGTATCTTGTTTAAGCAATTCTTACTTAACTACAGGCCATAAAGATAAATAGTATCATCTTAAAGGGTTATAATTTTGACTTTCATAGCTGGGTCTTTAATCTGTCTGGAATTGATTTTTGTAAATGGCATCAGGAAGAATTCTATTTCCTTTTTTTTCTATATGGTTATTTTTATCTCAGCACCATTAATGAAAAGTACATCTCCCCACTAGTCTACACTGCTTTGTTTTAAGTCAGGCTTCTGTGTTTGCCTGATCTGTTTCTGGACCTACATTTTGTTCCATTGGTTTATTTTTATATTTAGAGTATGCGTCGTCAATACGTACACCTTTATTTTTATAAATTTTATAAGTGATAATATGACTCAACTACCACATTGTACACACTCTAACCAGTAAACCAAAAATAGAACATTAGAACAGATAAAAAATAAATATAAATAGGGGTTCTAATATTTGTCCCAGTCCCCAATGGACCATCTTATGCACTCCCACTTTAGAGACTGTGACCTTGAACCCCACAAGCCCATGTGACGCTGCAGGAGAGTACTGCATGAGAAGTCTAAGGATATCGGGGTGGGTGCTGTGTGAACTCAGGGCCTAGGAAGAAGAAGCATCACTGTTGGGGGAGCAGCAGCCTGGCCGGGCATCTCTTCCAAGGGACAGGACTGCAAGGTGGTGGTCCTAGGTCAGAGTTCTCTCTCCTAGGCAATGCCTCCCCCTTACCTGCAGTTCTAAACTTTTTTGCCAAGCTCCTCCTTTGACTAGGTCCACATGGATCCCTCCCACATTAACACACAGTGACACTCAGGCTGTGCCCTTCCTGCTGGGCTAAGGACATTTTTTCTCTTTTTAAGGACTAGAAGTGATCCATATTCAAATTCCACCAACTTTTCCCCATCGTGGTCTCTTTTTTTTTTTTTTTTTTTTAACGAACCAATGCCCTTCCTTCTGTTTTGAAGGATCTGTTCAGCTTTGTATATATGGGATAAGCTGGGGGAGGAAAGACACCCAACTTGGTGGTGTAGAGTTTGATATGGTAACTCCGAAAATCTAAAAGGACATCCACTTCAGACAAGCAAAGAACAATAGCCAACATTGCCCTGACAATCCTAGGAGACAAATATTTTCATTACATCTGAGGAACCCAAGAATCAGGAAGGTCACAGCCTTGATCTACACCACACCTCGTGAGTGATGCGGGCAGGACTTGAATGCAGGTCTGTCTGGCTTCACATCCACGTGTGCTCTTCTCACTGCACTCATTGTCTTTCCCCATTGTCAGGGGCGACTAAGTGAAGACAGGAGCTTTGTAGGAGTGGCATCAGCAGTGCTATCGCACTCAGTAATTATAAGCTGACTTCAATGCCATATTTAATTTTTGTAAATACTTGGATTTTTTATTATAGATGAATAAAAATGCCCATTACACTAACCAGATACCTAGAATTAGAAAATAAGAAATGATTAAACCACTGAAATATCTACCGGTATATAATTATTCACTGCCAAGAGACTTTATATTTTTAAAATAGTCACAAAGAGCAGGAATAATTAAGCTGGCATTGTTCCTCCATTATTAGATCACCACTGTGTTGTAGTCACACAATTAACAAATTTCCTTCCTGATTGAAACTGAAATGCCGATGAAGATTAGTTGGACTTCGGGGTCAATCATGGGAAACCATAAAATGTCGTGGGAGTTTTCACTCAACAAACCCAGAAACTGGCAGTGCACGATGTAAGAAGCTGGCATGCTGTCCTGGACAAACTGCCCGGTAACAATGTGACTTCCCTTTGATGCAATTGATTTGATGCAATTGGAAGAAAGTCATGTCGAGGTGACAAGCTGTGACTGCTGACGCTTCTTCCCCTAAAATTGACCTGGACAAATGACAGAGCCAGAGGAACACAGATCAGAGGAACGAACTACAAGAACAAGGAGAGCCAAAAAATCTAGAAAATCAAAGACTGGCTTAAGTGGTGCCTGGTGTTGAAAGCTGGCTCCCAAACATTACCCACAGAGCCTGTTGAGACGAAGTTGAGTGTCTTGCTCACCGAGGTAAAGGGGAACGTCACCTCCCAAAGGTTTGCAGCATCTCAGAGGGGAGAAGGCACCATCAAATTTTACTGAACACAAGACCCTACTGTGCCTATAACCTGAGCGCCCCTGGGAAGATGCACGTTTCCCCTGGAAGGTCTGCCTCAGGCCCTGGGACTACAGGGATGGACCATTGACCGAGAAGAGGTACCAGAGAACTTTGGGAACTGGTGAAAATGTTAAATATCTGATTGTGGTAATGTACAAGAATGTCTACACTTGTCTAAATGCATCAAAAGGTACATTTAGGAGCATTATTTGTCTGCAAATTATACCTTAATAAAGTTGGCATTTTTAAAGGGGATGGATGAAACAAGATTGGCCAAATGCGTTAAGTGGTGATGAGTACACGGAAAATTATTATTTTATTCTATTTTCATTGGTATTTCAAAATTACCATAATAAAAAGATTTTTTTTTTTTAATCTAAAGATACATCATTCAACTTCCCACACCACCATCCACAAAGACCCGCCCCCGTGGGATTGAAAAGTAAGGGCAGGAACCCCTGACATTTGCATGTTATTTACAAAATATGTTTCATAAGTGTTAACGCTTATTCCCACCAGAACCCTGGGCAACCATAGGTTGTCATCCACTCTCAGATGGGAAGTCTATGGGATCTATGGGAAGTGACTTGCCCAAGACCACACAGGTGGGGCACAGGCTGGGACCCGAGCCCAAGGCTCCTGACAGAAGGCAAGTGTTCCTCCCACAGCACTTGCCTCGAGGTCTCAGGGCCACAGGCACAGCCCCCACGTGGCCAGACTTCTGCCTGGCCCAGCACCTTTCCAGGCTCTCCAGACCTTCTAGCAGGGCAATTCTAACCCAGTGCTTAGCAACTGGGGCTGGAGTGAGTTGCCTGTTAGTTCCCATGGTTATGTCTTACTCAGTTCCCCTTGAGCCCCAACCAAGAAGCTAACAGAGAGAGGTGAAGTCCAGGGTCAGAAATGCCCGGCTGCTCGCAGAACATGACGATTGTCTCCAGTTTCTGAGAAGGACTTTACTCGGACATGGTTAGCTACCTATGTGTCAAAGGAACACCGTTTTCTGGCGTCCTGAGCCCCAGCCACGTGTCTCAAGGTGTCGCTCTTTAAGAAAGAAACCAGCAGCTGTCTGGCCATCTCTCCAGCTGGATCTCATGAAGTGGCTACAAGGATGACACGATGTGCCTTCAATAAGCATAGTAGCGAGTTCCTGCCATCCCATAGGACAAACCAAAAGCATAAAACAAAGAAACTGATAAAAACAAAGAAACTCATCAGAAAAAACCTGGGCTTGACCCCACCCAATGCCATTTTGTATTAATTTGTACACCTAATAAGAGAACCTGAGGAACGGTCCTGTCACCCCCCTTCCATCCTCAAGGACCTCTGAGAATGAGAGGTCCTTGTTCTAAACTTTCCTAAAGCTCTCCCAGGCCCCAGGGCTGAGCCTCTCCATGTCCTTCAATGCTCTCATCCCACAGCCAGGCTGAGAGGCCACATTCTGTAATCACCAGGGACATGGGGACTGACGTGACAGGATGATACCATTGCACTTCACACGGATTTGCTCAGGAACCCCCTCCCCCCACCCTTGCCTGAAGGAAGTCCTGGTCCCTGTCATGTTGTTCTTTATGGCACAGCAATTGCTAGGTCTCCCCTGTGCCAGGTGCAATGGCAGGGGTACTGTATTTCTAGACTTTCAGCCCCAGCATTGCCAAAACACTGTACTTGTCGTTCCCCAAACATGCTGTGTTTGCAGAAGCTGCTTCAAGGGTCAGAAACATGTTTCCACAGCTTCCAGAAGGCTGACTCCTTGTGAAACACGACCTGGCTCAGACATCTCCTCCTCCAGGAAGTCTCTGCTGATTGCCCAGCGCTGGGTTAGGCAGCCCTCAATCTGGCTTCTTCCCTCTAGTTTGGTGCACTTCCCCCAAGGAAACTGTTTGCTAGGTTATCTCCTCCGCTCAAGCATGAGAGCACAGAGGAGCAGACTGGAACCTTACTCATCCTTGCATCTCCGAAGCCTGGCACACAGTAGTCCCTCAGTACTTACCCAGAGAAGAGAATTCCACAAAGAGAGGCCTACCAGCAACCTCTGCCTCAGAGACAGCTCACCATTTATCTACTGGAAGCGGGTGTTAGTAGAACTAAATCATGCAGCAGGTGGGCTAAGAGCTCTCCCTGAGGCATGTGAGGTGCCAGGAGGCAGTGCCCAACAAGGGATGGCAGCCTTGGAGGTCTAATACCTTCCCCCATTTTCTGTACGTCATTAAAAGCTGCTGAAAGTGAGCTACAGGTCGAACCAGCCAACACTGATGCGGGAGCCGCAGGGGGAGGGAAAGGAAGGCACTGGCAGTGTTCTCTTGGGAGAACATATGACCCCGCAGTGATGTCTTAAGAACATTTAGTGATGTTTGATTTAAAAGGTAGCAAAGTACAATTTCCAGCTCATTTTCCCTGCTGGGAACCCGCTCTTACCCTGTTCCCCTCCAGTTAACTCTGAATTCCGGGAGGTGACCCCGGCAAAGCGTTTCAGTTCTTTTACTGTAATAAAAGCCTTTTATTGACTACCTGGAAATTTAGAGAAAAAGGAGGTAATTTTTACCAATCTCCTGAGTAGCTTTAAGTAGGAAATTGGCTGACAAAACCCTGCAGACATTCTAGAACACCGTGTTCCTGTATAATTTGGTCTCCTGTTCTAGAACACTTACCTCTGTTGAAAAGACGCTGTTGCTAGGATACGACCAATGAGTAAACACCCTGATTTCTATTATTGTTTCATAGAATCCCAGCCTCTGTCGTGTAAGTAAAACAGCTCCACTAAGGGTGCCTCCGACCTCCTAATCAGTTTATCTAAAGGACACTCTCGTCCCTCCGCAGACCTGTCACGCACTAACTCAGGAGTTTATCTCTGTGGCCTCTAGAATATTCCTTGTCTCTTTGCTCCTTCCCGTGTGCCTCTCCCCTCAGCCTACCCCTTGAATACGGCTCACCCCCAGGTTTCTCCCCCAGGGCTGGGATAAGGTGAGGCAAGGAGAGAACCAGGCAGCTACATTAGGGAGGCCCTAACCCTCAAGACAGGCCCGTGCTTAGAGGGAGGGCCTCCTGCAGTTCTGCATCTCGGGCCCCTGGCTTGTGTCTTCCCTCCATGCTATCTCCCCAGGCAGAGCAGCTCAGGCCGCCCCATTAGCTCACAGGCCTTCCCTCCTACACACATGGGGCTCCCCCTAGAGCTTCTCCCCAGCCGCGGGCCCATGTGGCCACCTTCCTTCTGGATGTCTCCACTTGGATGCCCCAAGCTCCTCCACAGCAAAACCCACGTATCTTCCCAGCAAACTGCATCCCCTACCTCAGTTAATAAGGTCACCTTCATCCCTCAGTTACCCAAGGCAGATAAGTGGTGTTACCCCCCCCACACCTGATCAGGCTGACTTTACCTCCTAAGATATTGCTCTCTATCATCGCTTCCTTGCCACCTCCACCGTGACCGCCTGCCATTAGACCCTCGTATCTCTCCTGGACTGCTGCAATCATCACCTGTTCCCTCTCCCTGCCTCCAGTTGCATAACCCACCGGGGCCATTCACTAGGACTCGCGTTCCTCCTGCGGTTAAACTCCACGTGCACGGGAATCTGTGCGTAGAATGGGTTCTCTTCCATGGAGGACGACTTGGAAATACTGATAACATTATAAACGTATATGCCCTTTGACTCAACAATTCCACGTCAGGAAACTCCTCCTACGTACACATTTCTATCAATTGCAGCATCATTTGGAATGGCAAGAAATTGGAAGCAACCACAGTGCCATCCAACAGGGCAAATGTTGAAAACAACATGCTGCACCATGGAATGTCTTAAAGCCAACAAAAGGCCTGCGGCTGCTCTCTGTGTACTAATTAGGATGACTTACAAGCATAGAAATAAAAAGCCAGGGCCCCCCCAGTTGTATCATGTGCTGCCGCTGTGCCAACAGGGAAAGGTGTACATACACGTCTTATCTTCAGACTCTCCGGAGGAAAACACTAAAATGGGGAAGAGTGACTGCTCTCCAGAAGAGGAACTCAGGGTAAGGGCAAGGGGGACTTACTTGTCACTGTATACTTTTTGTACCATCTGATTTCTTTACGTTGAGCGTGTTTGATGTTTTCAAATAAAAATATGTTCCACCTGTCTTGGGTACCGCAGCCAAGTGGTACTTTCTGAAGTGTAAATGTGATCACGTCACACCCTGTACTTGAAATTCTTCAGGGCTCTCTAGGACAGGGTATCTGGGACAGTCACCGTTTATGCTCGTTATAGAGCAATTAACACCTGGTAATTATTTTTAGCATCTGTTCACTCTCAAAAATATCCTGGGATGGACCATAAATCGTATCCAGTGACCCTAGAGATACAGTCTACTCTAAGCTTCATTTAAAACTTCAGAGTCTGAAACCCAGTTTTACTCTAGACAAGGATGCTGTAGGTCCAATGTCACGAGTGTCCACAGCTCGGGTGTAGGACAAGCGTGCCTGACAGGCTTGTGACCGTCTGTAATTGAACTACAGACGCCTTGGTTTATATTTGCTCCCTGGGAGAGACCATTGGAAAAAGAAGAGGGTTAGCTCCCCTCTCTCATTCCATGACTGATAAAAGTAATTTGAATTTGTCAAAGAGAGAGAAAACAGTCTGGTTTAATGAGTTCTTAGTGCTAGGAAAGAGCCTAGTATTTGGTTACCAAAAAAGATGAAACTTGACCTGCCCGGAGGTCAGCAGATGTAGGTGCGTCTTCAGCTGAGCTGGGTACATGTGCCCTTTCAGGCCCTAATTGGAATCCCTGGGACAGAGGATGAACTTTTAAATCATCTCCTCTCAAACACTGGTGAGAGCAACTACAACGCCTGCTCCCGGCAGCCCCACAGCACATGGTCGTTGCCCCGCCTCCACCCCCTTCTCCCACACTGGAGGATTTGGGTTTCTGGGGCAGAAAGCTGACCCTCAGGCCCGGGACGCCACTGCTATTCAGAGTGGTCTGCTGAATTCAGCCTGGTTGGTTTTGGTGGGTATGGTGTCCATCTAAAAAAGAGTCCCTCAGAAGCATCCTCAGTGGCAATACTGCCTGGTGGTGGTGGTGGGGAGGGACCTGAGCTTGGCACCCAGTGGTGTTGAGTGCAGATGAGGGGCATGGAGAGGAGAAGGGGTGTGGATTTGGAACTCACCTTGAGCCTTCTTTACCTACAAGGGGTTTGAATTTTAGGGCCTCATAAGTTCTTTTTACAGTAAAAGAAGATGATTTCTCCATCCCCATATACCAGAAAGGTTGGGTTTGAGAACCTGAGGACTTCCTCCTATTCTAGGCTAACTTCTCGTCCGGGGACCTCAGTCCTAGATTTAAAGTTGGTTAAAGCGACAGGTCGTTCTCTTCTACCCCTGTGCCCTGAGGGCAAGGTTACACCAACAGTGATGAGAGTCTCCACATCTTGGATGTGGACACATCCTAAGGGACTGCTAGTGTCAATATGGCCCCAGGACATTGTTCCTGTTTGTTAGTCCCTGGGCCACCTTAACAAAGTACCATAGACTGAGTGGCTTAAACAACAGAGGTAATTGTCTCACAGTTCTGGAGGCTGGAAGTCGCAGATCATGGTGTTGGTAGGGTTGGTTCTTTCTGAGGGTCCCTTTTTATGAGGACAACAGTCATATTGGATTAGGGGCCCACTTCCTGCAGTATGACCTCATCTTAACTAATTACATCTGCAATGACCCTATTTCCAAATAAGTTCATATTTATCTCTCCTCTCTATGGCAACTGGAACAAAGGGGGAGACCCTGTTCCCTTCATGGGGAAAAGTCTCAGGATTGTTCATAATGGGGAGCACCTCCCCAAATGCCAGATTTTTGGATGCTGCTTCTTGATCTGACCCTAATGGGGAGAATTAGGCAAGGTGAGGTCTAAAGCAAGATTTTGTCTTCAGCTATTGCTGTCATTGTCCATATTGACAAATAGCCATTGTCATTTATTGCAGAACCCTAAGAAGTTCTGTCACAGAGAATCAGTCACAGGGAGAGGAAACAGGACAGGGCTCAAATAACACATTTACCTCAGTTGGCACCTGGCTTAGCAGGATCATCTCAGGTGTGAGCAGCACCTTAGTTTCCAAGAGGGACTGTGGCCATTGCTTCATCTGAGGGCTGAAGAAAGGTGAACCTCAGAGGTAGAACCAAGGCCTGCGCTTTGCACCAATTCCTCCTGGGCCAAGATTCCTTTAGGAACACACCGTCTTGATTTCGCTCACAGAAACGCACGCGTATTTCAACGCACGCAGGAGTCCTACTTCCCGTTCCCCACCTGCTGCTGGGGCCTCCAGGGCCTCCGCACTAACTTCCGCCTCGTCTGCAGCGACACCTGGTGGATATTGCCGGCCTCGCCAGCGCCCCCCCTGGCAACTTCCATCAGCCATACCGAGCCATGAGCTTCTGGTGAAGGCTGAGAAAGCGGGACCGAAGGAAATAAGCGCAAGAATGAAGCCAGATAGTGACAGGGCGGAAATGGACTCCCGTTGAATCATTAAGGGCCAGTATCGGCAGCAACACAGGCCCTGGAGTCCCACGGAGTTGGCTATGTCGCTCACCTCAGTCACCTTCCAGTCCTCAGACCCTGGTGGAGTCCCAGAACCTCTACGCCATCTCATGTCTAAAAGAAAAATAACTCTTCTTGGCTCACAGACTGAGGGTTACGTAAGATAATTCAGATAAAGTGTGAAGTGGTGGCTGATCAAAATAAGCATTCAGTAAACACAGAAGTATTGATAATTTCTTTGTTGTTGCCTCACTCCAATCCCAGATACTCATAAACACACACTATAAAATTCATTCATGCAACGAACATTTTCTGAATGTCCACTGTGTGCCAGGCACTAAATGTCCAAAGGGAAGGGAAGAGACCTACCTCTCTGTGTTTATAACAAAGAAGGACTGGGACTCTCCTAGGCCACAGGAGTTCAGCACCTGTTTACTGAGCACCTAGTCAGTCCAGACCCAACAAGACGCCACCTGTCAGAGTACCAATCTGGAGGAATGAGCGAGTGCATGGGGCAGAACCACAGGGTGGCCCCTGCCAAAGGTCTGTACCTGGCCCCGGGGAGGGAGGGAAGCCTTTCAGAGGAGGAGCCTCACAATCTAGAAGGTTCCAGAATGTTCCCTTTCCATTGAGAGTTTTTTTTCTCTCCAAAGCACATTGCTGCAGGCAGCATCCATGGCCCACATAGAAATAGAACTTCCCTTTGATTTAGCTTAAGATTTTTACCATTTTAATCTCTGCTCAGAAGTGGAGCCTGAATGGAGATGAGACTGTTCCCCCTCCTTTTGAAATTGTGTAGCAGCTGCCACCAGAGAAAAGATAAAAATTCACTGGGGATTTTTCTTCAGATCTGCATTGTGCTCACTGGATAAGCTGTTGGCATTTTGCAACCGAATTTAGAAAATTTGTAATATCAGATTTAAATCTTCAAAAGTTTCAGGGAGTAGGGTAGGGAGAGGAATTTATTTTAGAATTCCATTTTCCTGTGGCATCATCAAACAATAAGTGTGAAACATAGAGAAGCACTGGTGAGGACTGGGAGAAAAGAAAGATTTTCCACGAGGAGTGCCCACAACTTCTGATAACCAGATGCTGGCTGCCGCTTCCAACATCCTGCTGCCCATAGTTCAGCTTCCAGACACTTTGTAGCTTCTAGCCCTGGGGACATCATTAAATCTTTTCAGCCTTGATTTCTATATCCACTTACTTTGTAAATATCACTGGAGAGTCTGATGTGTGCCAGGCACTTTGTCTGGGGAACACACGTAGGCCGGAGTCCCCTGCCCTGCCCTTTGGGAGCTCCAATCTGTCGTCAGGGTGAGGATTTAAGGGACTTAAAAGGCTTGTACCAAGTACACTGGCATACAGGAACCTTCTCAGAAGGGGCTCAGAAATGTTCTGGGCAGACTTCCGCCTGTTTAAGTGGCAGAAATCAGGGAACAAGTTCCCTAAGGGTTCATGAGGTTCCAGGGCTACTCCCCTTTTCTGTGTTGTTTATCACCCACCTGTAGGACTGACTGGAAACCCCCCAGTGATGGTGGGGTTGATGCGAACCCAGAGAAATAGCTGCAGAGAAGGAGCTCTGAGAACCAGCCTCCCAGCTATCCTGGTCCCAGGAAGTGCAAAGAGGGAGAAGATGGTGGTAGCTGTGATGAGAAAGGGGAGAGAGTAGGCAGTACAGGGAAGGAGACCGTAAATATCAGGGTCCTTTCCTCAGGCAGGAGCCAGCCTGGGCCAGTTTGGGTCTACAGGCCAAACTAACGAATGCCCCTTCTGGAAAGTTGTTCTGACCACCAGAGGTTGTGCTGGGTGGACTGCAGCCTCAAGTGTGATCAGAAGGATGCTTATTGTAACTGAATCAGTACCTGGTGACACGTCCCATCCAGGCCATGGAGAGGCTTGGCAAGGATCTATGCTTGCCCAGCGTATAGGGCTGTCAGATAAAACACAGTATTTGCAGCTAGAAGTGGAGAGGCTGTAGAAGTGGAGAAAAAGCTTCAGTCTGGGAGGAATTGAGCGCTTTGTGCCCAGGCAGCATGACCAATGCAGTGTACTCAGCAAGCTGAGTAACTGCAGAGGTGGAATGGCCCTTGGAGATCAAGTCAAGAGGGTGCCATTTACATAGACGACAATCAACAGGGCCCTTGGAGTTAGGCAAAGCTGTGATCCTGGCCACAAGCATCCAGGAAAGGCTAATGTGTGTGTGTGGGGGGGGGGGGTGGCATGGAGGGCGAGTGGTCACAGAGCCAATTAACACGAAGCCTGTCTGTCCAGCTTCAAATCTAATACTCATTCCATTGCAGTAAATTCATCTATGGCTCCAAGTAGGAAGTATGAAACTAACTCAAGTTGACTGTGAGTAAAAGGAATCCCAGGAAGAAAGAAACTGAGGAGCGGGATTGTTCCAGTGGGGACCTGAAGCAGAGTGAAGTGTTCTCCACCTCTCCAAGGGTCCTCCGACTTGAGCAAGGTGGGAAGGACCACCTTGTAGCTCAGGGCAGTGAGAGGCTGGCGCCTGTATACAAAGGAGCTATTATTGACTAGAAGAAGGGGGCCCAGAGCTAGTTGGGGCAAAGGGAATGAGATATTCTCCTGAAGAGCTGCTCTGAGGGGCTGTGCCCAGAGACCATGTCAGTGTATCCATTTGCCTCTCAAACAACCAGCAGACATGGATAACGCTGGTTGGACCTGGCTTCTAGTCTGTTCTGAGAAGGCAGATTCCAGATGTGTTCACAGGCACAGCCACTCCCTCTCTTGAGGCGTCGGCCGCTGAAGCACGGGGTAACTAGAGGACCCAAAAGGGCAGTGCAGCTAAGCTGTAGCCTCTAAATTGAGGCAATATTCTGAATATTTCCTTGTACTAATTTCTCCCATTAACTGAATTTAGATACCTTTTACAAAATTTCTTCCCTCCATTGGGCTGGATTTGGGATTTTAGAATGAGCTCGTGGATGCTCCTCAGAGAAAACAATCTAGAGTAACCTGCAGTCTCTTGAAATATGCTCCCTCGGCCCTGCAAAAGGGAAAATGGATTGTAACGGTCCAGAGCGGGGACTTGGCGCCACCTGGTGGTCCTTCTGATTCCACTCCGAGCCGTAACCACGCCCCCCAGGAAAGATTAAGTGGACTTCGGCCTTGAACCGGAACTTGTCCGTGGCAGTCTTGTAAATCTACCATGTTACACCAATTCAAACAAAATTATCCAGGCCAAAACAAACGGAGAACTGCTAGGCATAGAGCTCTGTGGCATTTCATTCAGTTATACGTTTATTTATTGGAATGTGCATTCACTCATTTCCCAGGTCCTTGCTAGGAGCTGGGAATGGAGACCTGACTGAGTCATGGCGCTTCCGGATGAAGGGAAGTCAGAGAAGGTTAGGATGGGGAACGGGCATTCTAGGAAGTGACAGCCAATGAGCGAAGGCTTCCTGCAAGACAACCCCGGGGGAGAGTGGGGCTAAGGCATTTGGACTTCACAGTCCAAATGTATACAGACCCTGGAAACACTGACGTTTGATTTGTGCCACTGTAGGAGGCTGGAAGGACCATTTGGCTAGCTTCTAATTCTCAAAGGAATCCGAAGTTGGATTTTAGAGGTTATCTCCAAATGAGATTCAATATTTCATCACAGGGTAGAAAAAAACAATGCGATATTCATGAAACTAATTTGAACTTGTGTCCCATTACCAGATTATATTACTGGAATGTACTATATTAATTTTTTTTTAATTCTACAATTATCTTATGACTAGTACAACTGGATAGCATTACATTTTTTAAATTATTAATTCTGTTAAAAATCAATGTGTAAAATTTATCATAACCTTGTAATCCTGCTTTGACATGTCTGCTTTTTAGTATGTCAAAAAATAAAATAAGAAAGGGGCCTGGGCCTCTCTCAACCTTTGGAAAATTCTGGAAAGCTCTAGACAGTTCTGAGGAAGGATAGAATAGAAGAGAACCAAAGGAGGTGAAGCAAGGAGATTCTTAAAATAGTTCAGATAAGATGCTGAAATCTGAGCTAGGCCAGGATCTGTGTGAATGGAGAGGAGAAATGCCATTTAGGTGTCAAATTTGATAGGATTTGGTGATCGATTGTATGGAAGGAAAAAAAATTGTTTATAATCCCCCGTGCCTGCAAATGACGGCACATCCTGGTAACTATAGGATCTCTT
Source organism: Rhinolophus ferrumequinum (assembly GCF_004115265.2). Taxonomy (NCBI): domain Eukaryota; kingdom Metazoa; phylum Chordata; class Mammalia; order Chiroptera; family Rhinolophidae; genus Rhinolophus; species Rhinolophus ferrumequinum. The sequence continues at coordinate 65,107,034 of NC_046296.1, forward strand.
GTTTGGAGAGCAGAAAGTCAACATCTTTTGCTTTATGGCTTTTGGCAAAGTTATGGGCAGCGTCAGGCACAGCAGGTGTGGGGATGAGAGCTTGTAGGAGCAGGATGGAGTCAAACTGCTCCACGAAGAAAGGGAAGAGTGATATGGAGCATGGACATTCCAGAGGCTGCAGGAGTCAGTGATCCTGGGTGCTGCCCAAGGATTCCCACAGGATGGGCCTCTGGGTGCCAGGTGGCCAAGAAGATACCTGGGAGAGGTTTGGTTCAGTCAAATGAAAAGCTGTGGGGAGTGTGGAGACCTGCTGAGGTGGAAACTGCCCGTGGGCATGGCCCCAGGAGACACGAGCAGGGGAGATCCAGGATGAGGCCCCAGTTTCTGTGTCTGATGACCTGGTCCCTGAAGACAGAATTCCTGAGGAGGAGCCAGCTTGTAGGGGAGATGATACAACCAAATGTCCCCAGGCCACACCAACCTGTGGCTTTGAATGGAGTTATAGTAATAGGCCAGAGGAGTAAGTCCCATTTCACTGATCGTGGTACATGGAGCTCAGCACAGCGCCCCTTAAAATTTCCCCAGGGATACACACGTGCTGGGGGACCAATACCCTGGCCCCCACAGAGCCAGAGCTAGAGGTCATTTTGCCTTTGTGCTCCCTTTCAAAGGAGGGGTTTCCTAGGAGAGCGCCTGTGCCTGTGCCCCAGATTTTCACAGAGGTGCTTTACAGCCCCTGTCCTCATGGGAATCAGACATGAGTCCAGAGGGGGCTGGTGGTGGGAGCACAGAGAAAGCAAAACCCAACCAGGCTCAACATGACCCGGGGCAACGACCAAGTGCAGAGGCAGCATTTTGCCTGTCTGTTCTCCTGGCAGATGCCACCTGGATTACGGAGAGCATCCTATGTCCTAGTGCATGCTGGGAGGAGGGGAGACAGATCTTGAGCAGTTGTGTCACTGGGATAGGAGGGGCACCTGCTAGACCTGGGTGCTCAAGCCCGTGGCCCGGACTTCTTCAAGGGAGGTACTTGACAAAGTGCACTTTACTTGTAGCAACTCCCCTCACCTTCTGTGACTGCTTCCAGCCCAGCGAATTTCTGACACATTTTTATAGGCAAAGCACAAAGGATTTTTAGGGCAGGGAAAGTATTCTGTATGATACTCTAAGGGTGGATACTGGCATTATATATTTGTCCAAACCCATAGAATGCTCAACACCAAGAGTAAACCCCAGTGTAAATGGTGGGCTTTGGTTGACAATGTGTCAGTGTAGGTCTCATTGTAACAAATGTACCACTCTGGTTGGGGAAGTTGATGGGGGCGGGGGGCAGGGGTATATGGGAACTCTGTACTTTACACTCAATTTTGCCGTGAACCTAAAACTAATCTGAAAAATGAAGTGTATTAATTTTTTAATTGCAGTAAAAATTTTAAAATAAAGTAAAAATAAAAGAAATTGAACTTTTGTAAACATTATCTTTATATTTTAGATCTAAATTACAAGAAAATATAAAACTTTTTCCTGTAATTCTTTAGAAAGTCTACAGTTGCACAAAAATTTCTATCAATAACAAACATCTGTTAAGTATGTGCAAGACACTGTTTTAGGATGAGAATTCATCAGTGCACAAAATGGCCTGGCTCCTTCCTCATGGAGCTTCCGTTCTAGTGAAAGAGACAGGCAATACATAAACAAATATGTAAATAATTGAGTTCATTACAAATTGTGATCAGTTCCACAGAGAAGAAACACAGTATTTGAGAGAGTGCTCAACTGGGGGCACTCCCACTTCAGATCGGGGGTCTGAGAAGAGCCTAAGGACGGGACATATCAGCTGAGACTGTAGTGAGAAGAAGGAGCTGTTGGTGGAAAGGCCCTGAGGCTGGGAACCAGTCTGTAGGGTTTGAGGAAGAAAAGAACACCAGTGTGACTGGAGAGGAATGAGGAGAGATGGGTTTGAGGTGACATCAGAGGCAGGACCTTGTAGGTCATGAGGGTGGATCTTTCTTCTGTGTTTTATGGGAAGCCACTGTAGAGTTGTTGGGTTTATTTTTTTTTAACAACCTTATTGAGATATAATTCACATACCACACAGTTAACCCAATTAAAGTAAATAGTTCTATTTTTTAGTATATTCACAGAGATGTGCAACCATCACCACAGTGAATTATAGAACATTTTCATCACCTTCAAAAGAAGCCCCATACCTTTCGACATCATCTAGTCTTCCATCTGCCCAACACCCCAGCCCTAAGTAATTACTAATCCACTTTCTGTCTCTATAGGTTTCCTCGTCCTGGACTTTCATATGAATGTAATGGTGTATGTGGTCTTTTGTGATTGGCTTTTTTGACTTGCATGTTTTTAAGCTTGGTCCATGTATCTTGGGCAAGACAGCTCTTTTCAGCCAAAGGAGGGACACAGCTGGAAGCCACAGCGTCCAAGATTCCTAGCAACTGCAGGAGTGAGTGATTTGTCTTGAGGTGGGTTCTGGGTGTCATCCACTGCAATAGGACACCAACAATGTCTGCTCTAAGAGGTGACTGCAAAAGTCCAGATAAGCGCTGGAACCAGGGCAGGAGTAGTTTCCTTTCCTTATTATCAAGGGGTTTTCATTGTCATCAGAATAAAATAATAAGAGTGCATACATTTGGGGAAGACACTGAGCATGACAGAGTATCAGCCACCATCCAGGCGACATGGAGGACACAGAGGAGTAAGCTGAGCCTCTGTCCTCGGGGAGCGCATGAGTCATCGCAGGAGACCCCTGAGCAAGGACTCCTTACTGGACTTTGGAGTTGGAGAAGCTCGGTTAGAATCCGTGGTGGATTATATAAATTTTCTGCCAAGTATTGCACTTTCCCTCCATGATGTTTTTCCTGTGGGAAAATGACATATTGCTGTTGCTAACTGAACTGTGTCTCCCCTGAAATCCATATGTTGAAGCCCTAACCCCCCAATGTATTTGGAGACAGGACATTTAAGGAGGTGATTGAGGATAAATGAGGTCATAATGGTGGGGCCCTCACCCAATAGGACTGGTGTCCCTATGAGATGAGGAAGAGACACCAGGAACATGTACACAGAGAAAAGACCCTGTGAGGACACAGCGAAAAAGCAGCAGTCAACAAGCCAAGGACAGAGGCTTCAGGAGAAACCAATCCCGCCGGCACATTGATCTTGGACTTCCAGCCTCCACAACCGTGAGACATTAAATTTCTCTTGTTTAAGCAGCCTGGTGTTATGTTATGGTAGCCTTAGCAAACTAACATCATCCCCACTAGTTGAACTTATGTGTCCTGCTTGGTCCAATAAATGCGAGTGGAAGTGAGGGAGGTGCGTCACTTCCAAACAGAAGATTTAAGAGCCTGTGTGTGGTTGTGCCAGGGGCTCCCTTCCCCTCTGCCACGAGAACAGCAATGTTCCAGGTGGAGTCTGCTCCATCACCTGAGTCCCAAAGTGAAGCTGATGTAGCGCAAAGCTGTAGACAACCCAGGACAGACAGGGAGCATGGGAAAAATAAACCCTTATTGTTGTAAGCCACTGAGATGAGGGCTGTTTGTTACTGCAGCATAAGACAGCCCATCCTGATTTTTACACACTCTACCATCCATGGCTCTGAGAGCTTGGGTGAGCTTTTTCACCTCTATGAACCTTATGTATAAAAAGGCATGATAATACTTGCCTTTTAGGGTCATTCATTCCTTTACCCAACACTTATTCGTTAAGGGTCTGCTGGGGGTCAGCCCTGGGCCAGGCACTGCAACATAGAGGAAGCAGCCAAGATACAGAGCCTGCCCTCACGGACTTCACAAATCAGACCAAAGGAAGCGAACAAATAAATAACTATAAATTGTGATGATTACTGCGGTAGGCAGAATAATGGGCCCCCAAAGATGTCCATGTCCCAACCCCAGAACGAATGAATGTGCTTTATTACGTGGCAAAGGGGAATTCAGTTTGCAGGTAGACTTAGGGTCCGCTCCTTAAAATGGGGTGATTATCCTGGATTAGCTAGATCGGGCTTGTAATCACAAGTGTCCTTCCAAGTGGAAGAGAGAGGCAGGAGAGGGAGAGCAGAGAGATGTGACATGAGAAGGCCTCAGCCTGACATTGTTGGCTTTGAAGATGGAGGGAGGGGGCCATGAGGCAAGGAATGCAGGCGTCTCTAGAAGCTGGAAAAACCAAGGAGACAGGCTCTCTGCTCGAGCCTTCAGGGAGGTATGCAGCCCTGCAACACCTTGATTGTAGCCCAGTGACATCTGTGTTGGACTTCTAACCTACAAAACTGGGAGGTAATACATTTGAGTTGTTTTAAGCCACTAAGTTTGTGGTAATTTGTTACAACAGCCACAAGAAACTAATACTGTTGCTAAGAAGGAAAGAAAGCAAGGGGATTCAATAGAAAATTGTGGGGGCCAGGGAAGGGGTGCTAACTTTAGAGGGTGTGGTCAGGGAAGGCCTCTGAAGACTTGAAATTTAAGCAGAGCCCTAAAGGATGGAAAGCGGGGAGTCAGTTTTTGTGCAGATTTGGTAAGTTACTGAAGGTAATGAGTTTAGCATCATGCTTGACACACAGGAAGCAACCAACGTGTAGTAAGTGTGATGCTAAGATATATGTAGTACAGTTTTAAGGAAAAAAATCCAGCAGCTGACAGATAAGGCCATGGACTTTCCTGCCTCTGTAGCTCTGCTCCTGCCATGCCCTCTACCTGGAACACCTTTCTTCTTTTTTCCAGATGGGAAAAATCCTCCGTTGATGTCAGGAGAAGCAAAGTCACGTGACATGGCAGTTCCTTCCTCAGGGCTGTGATTTCATTCACTTCTGAGCAAATGTGACAAACATGAGGCTGTCCCCCAGAGGTATTTCTAGTCCAGCCCCAGCTGCCTTCCTCTCCTCTCCTTTCAGGATGGAAGGGGTGCTATAGGAAGTCGGGGTGAGGGACAATGGGAGACAAGCAGCAACCTCTGTAACAGAACTTGGGGTGGAGGTAGAAATTATACGGAAATAGAGGGAAAAGAAGCACCTGGCTCATTCATCAACATCCCACCTCAACCCTTAACGCGTAGAAATATTCTGGGGGAAGCACAAAGTTATCATATAGTATTCATTTTATATTGTTGTTGTTATTAACTATGTGAAATGCAGGAATTTGAGTTATCAATTCTGTTCATTGTCCTAGAAAATAATCAAGTTTTCTGGACTGTCCTTTGCTCCTCCTTAAATCATCTGGTTTATTCTTTTCTGTTTGGTGATCCAGCCTTTGAGGGCAGAACAGGAACTGGAGTCTGCTGTACTTCAGAAAATATTATTGTCGTCCTTTCTGCTTTTTTCCTGGAATAATGGCCTGGAGCTGGTGTGTGATCGGCCCCAAATTCCAGCCCAAGGCCAAGGGGACTCTCTGAAATGGTCTCAAGTCACCCAACTCTGGAACCCTCCATTCTCATTTACTGAGCACCCAAAGAGCCATGCTAAATATAAGCTGAGTGTTCTAGAATTCAAGAAATTTAGTCACGTAAAAAGTTTTAATCTTCTGTTCTTAAAACTTACAGGAGTGTGGAAAGGAAGGTGAGTGGCCGTGGTCGCTGTCTCTGCGCTCAGTGTAGTTGCTGAGGCTGATTCCAATAGAACTGTTCCAGAGGGGCTGCTGGGGATTCACCAAGCACACGCCCTGCACCATGCCCTTCTCCACTTCTGTGCCTTTGCTCATGAGCCATCCTTGCCTGGAACGCCCCCCTTCTGCCTCCCTGCCATCCCAGGAACCCTCTTCAATATCAGACTCCCTCAAGCAGAGTGAGTTGCTTGCTTACTCCGTGATCTCATAGAACTTTCCGTACATACTACCTTCATTGCAGCTTTTTACTGACCCGCCTCCCACATTAGACTATGAGTTGCTACAGGCAGGGAATGTTTCTTAATCGTTTTAGTACCCCACAGCCAGCGCCGGCCTGAAATAAGTGGATATTCAGCAAATATTTGTCAAATGAATAAGTGAAGGAAGGAATGACAGAGTGAACAGCGACCCCCTTCCTTTGTTTGCATCTATAGCCAAAGCCCCCTTTATACTTCACCTTTCGAATTCAGAGCCTTTAAGAAGAGCCAGAATATTCTAGGTTCTCGCCAAGTGTACTGATAAACCTACCTTTTCATGGCTGAAACCATGTTCTCCGTATTTCTTTTGTTCTCCCCACAGCAGGTAGGACACACAGGTCTTCACTGTATAACTGTTGAGGGAAACATCAACATACCCAACTGAAGCCTAGCCAATTCTTTTTGTTATAATTTAACATCATTCTTTTGTATTGAGTAACATATATTAGATGACCTCAGGCCTTCTAAATAGTTTGGGGTGGTGAGGTGTTTGTTGGAGCTGAGATTTAAACTGTAATACAAACAGGCCGTTATACACTTGGCAGCACCTTGAAAATAGCCTGCAGTACTGACAACAAGGTATGTGTCTGGTCTTTGAGGTATCGCACTGCACCAACCCATCGATGCAATGTGGAAACTACCCACAGGTCCATCAAGAGGAGAACACATCGACCGTGGTCCATTTATACAATTGTGCGCAACCAGCAATTATACGAATGAGCCGTGGACTTGTACTTCAGTGAGAGAGTCAGATATAGAAAAGTACATACTGATGGATTCTATTTTTATAAAGTGCCCAATTAGCCTATTGGATTATGACCTCATTTAACCTTAATTACCTCTTTAAAGGCCCTATTTCCAAGTATGGTCATTTGGAGATAAAGGCTTCAGCACTACGGATTTGGGGGAAACACAATTCAGTCCATGATAGTGCTATATTTCAGTAAAAAGTTACTTAAAGCAACACAGAAGGCAAAAACACAAAACAAAAAAGCCCTTGGACTCCCAATCTTCCACAGGCAAAAGGAATGCTTTGAAGTCTGGGCAGCCCCCAGGGAAACAGGCTTCTCCCCTCCCACTTTAGATGTGGGTAGGAGACCAATCACCAGGGGACACCTCCTAGAGGGAGGGGGCGGTCACAGAGTTCCTCCCAAGCCTCAGAACCCCACTCTGATCAAGGCACTGCCTCTCCCCACTGTAGAAGCCTTACAATATCACACATCAGGATTTCAGAATTGCTGACCCAGGGACTGCTGTGTATCTCTCACTTTTCTCTTTTCTGAAAGGCAGTGTTTATTATGAGTCTCCTGTCCTGCCCTAATATGGTGTTATACATTGGGAGTTTGGAGGTGGAAAAGATAGCTCATCTTTTCAGCTCATGAGCTCTACCCTAGGGGGCCTCACACCCTGACCTGAAGGGTCAACACATCCCCCAGATCTCTAGGACTTTGAGTTGGGCGCAGGGATGAATGTTGCTGTGGAGCCCCCTTGGGGAGGGACTAAGTGTGTTCCATGTGTTGAAGAAAAATAACATGGCTACCTGGAGGCCAGAGGGTGGACTATAGCAGGAACTGTCTTGATCCTAACCAACCCAATTTCTCCTCTTGGCCACAAAAGACTATTTCCCAGCCTCCCTTTGCAGTTAAGTTGGGGCCACATGGCTGGCTTCTGGCCAACGGAATGTCAGTGGAACCCTTGCAAACTTAGTTGTTCTCTTTGTTCTTCAGTTAGTCCAATGGTGAAGAACCAATCAAGGACCCTAAGGAGGTTCTAGAACTGTGCTGTCCAATAGAACAGCCTGTAGCTATACGTGGCTATTGAGCACTTAAAATGTGGCCATTGTGTGATGTGCTGTAAGTGCCGAATAGACACTGGTTTTCAAAGACTTAGTATAAAAAAAAGAATGTAAAATAGCTCATTAATCATTTTTATGGGATTACATATTGAAATAACACTTGGGATATCTTGGGTTAAACTGTATTTTTTAAATTAATCTCTACTTTTTTAATGTGGCTACTAGAAATATTTTAATTTCATATGTGGTTTTGGCTCACACTATATTTCTATTGGACAGCCCTGTTCTAGAACAGTATTTCTTGGCCTTTTTTTTCATCATGCCCTTAGGAGCCTTTTTAGACATTTTTTCCCTAATTTCCTCTCTCCCATGAAATCTGAAAAACACAGATATACTACGTATCTGTTTATGTACTGTGGCCCTTGTGAGATCTAAGATGTTTTTTTCACCCCTCTCCTCCAAGAACCAATTTTTGCCTCCTTGGGGCAATACCTCTCATGTTGAGAGTGCATGTTTTAGAAGATAGTGGCATTGTAAGGTGGGAAGAGCCAGAGTGCTTGAGTTACCACATGGGAACCTGCTCCCCAATGAGAGCAAGAAACAAACCTTTATGGCATAGGCCACTGACATTTTAGGATTGTTTTAGAGGCCACTATTCATTACCCTGACACACCAAATCCTGTTATTTTATAACAACATCAATAAACCCAAAGAGATCTTAGAGAATCAAAAATCAGGGGCCCCTGGGGCCTAGCCTACAAACGCTCTGAATGTCTCACCATGTCACAGAGTCCTCCAGCACCACCCCACCATCTGGCTTTGGCTGCCACTTTCCTCTTCATGGTCTCAGTTCAACCCCAGCTGTGCCTTCTTCACTTCCTTTGCTCCTCTGGAATGACTTTCTCCCGGTATAGTCTGGCCAATCTTCCAGACTCAGCTCCAGTGGCACTTTCTCCAGGAAGCTCTACCAGTCACCACCACTGCTGGGCCCCATTGGGCTCCTAAATGCTTTTGTCATAATCAGAGCTGTTTTACGCATAAGGTACTACAGAGAAATAAACTACTACCAATGCATTACTAATACAAAAACAAAATGTTCAAGTCCACTCCAAACATAGGAGGGGAAATCAGAGTGAAAAGATACCATAGTCTTAGCCTATTATACTTTAAATAGTTTACTTTTGCAAATTTTACAAGACACATGACCACGTGAACGCATTGCTAGGGCCCCTCCTAGGGCGAGGAAGGAAACCCTGCAAAGGAGCCCTGAAGCATAAGCCTCACGGGGTTCTACGGAAAACCCAGTCCTATCTATGAAAAGCTTTGCACGGTCAGGTGCCCGGACATGGGAACTTTTAAAGTAATTCAACAACAACAAAAAACTTGGTGAATTATGTTACATATAGCATGTGCTTAGCAAGTGTTTTTTGACTGAATACTCATCCGGGAACAAGAAAAATTAATGTTATTTAATAAGGTCCTAGATGCACTGAGGGCTCAAAGAAAGTTATCCTCCAGGGACACAAAGAGGAGAAGGGATGGAGTGAAGCAAGGGATGAATGCGGGCTGGATGGGTAATGGTTAGAGGCAAGGTGGTGGTAAAGAGAGAATAAGGACCCAAGAGGTAAGAAAAACCAAATACTGGACTCTAAGGTAAACAGTACCGAAAGCCCAGAAGGGGTTGTCCAGGGTAGAGAGCCACGGGGGAAGGAAAGAGGTTGGTGAGCCCGCCCCCATCAAGTCCCACCTACCGCCGCTCGCTCCGCCCCCGTTAAAAAAAAAACCAAACCGGTAACCTCTACTCGGCCGCCACCCATTGGCTAAAAGAATCAGCGAAGCCTTCAGGGACCAATGAGGCGCGGCCACGGCTTGGCGAGCGCCTTCCGGCCCGCCCCCGCCGCGCCGCCCCGCGCCTGCCTAGCGAGCCGAGGGCGGGACGTGGAGCGACGGGGGCGCGGCGCGGCGCGGCAGACTGAGGCGGCGGCGGGACTGCGCGGCGACCTGGGCGCTCGGCATGGCTCATCTGGTGCTCGGTAGGCGCGGCCCTCCTCGTCCCGCGGGGAGACCAGCAAGGCCCCGAGCCCCCGCGGCGGTCCGCACCTCGGGGAGCTGACGGGCGCGTGGCCTTAGCCGGGCCCGCGCTGGGAGGGGGGGGTCTCAGGCCTGGCCCACGAGGGGACGCGAGAAGGAAAGTCTTCGGAGCCCGGGGGACAATGGGAGAGCCCCGGGGCGGTGGGGAAACACTGGGGGGCTGTAAGGGGCGTCCTGGGGGCGGGGGTGCCCTTGGCCGGAAGCCCCCGCGCGGGCGCTGGGACAGAGGTGCGAGGCCCTACGGGACTTGGGGCGCGTGGGGAAGTGAGGCGCCTTTGGCGGGGGCTTCTGCAGCTCACCCCGAGGGGAGCGTGTGCGCGAGCACGGCAGGGTGGAGAGAGCCCTGGACCTGTGCTCGAACCCAGGGCGCGGGGGACTCCGGGGGCAGCCGCGAGCCCCGTCCGAGAGCCGGGTGCCGAGCTCCTGGTGGAGGGCGGCTTGGGGCTTGCCCCGCGACAGCGAAGGCCGGGAGTCGCGTTTGGGCCGCGGAGGCCAGCCTGGCTTGAGCCCTGGTGGAGGCTGGGTATTGGAATGCGACCTAACAGGGCACCTCGTCTGGTTCAGAGTCGAGTGTGACAGGAGAGTCACGGGCTCCTCGTACTGCATCTTGTCCTTACCGCCTGTTTTATGGAATTCCTACTTTAAGAAAAACTGGATTATCAAAAACCAGCCCTGGCAGTTGCCTTAGAAAGGGAACAGTGCCTCCCAAAAGCGGGTCTGAAAACGATGAGAGAGCACTTTTCAGTGTGGTTCAACTTTCCACAACTAAGTGGAACCCAGGCTTTCCTGAATTCTGTGAATGTCTGTTTTAGAGACTACAGTGAGCCGCCGTGGAGGATCCCGTCCTTCTCGGGGCTCCTGAAGGTCCCAGCCATGGCGCTCGGAGTCTTCACCCCAACTCTGGATCCAGACGCCAGGGTTTGAGCCCCAGCCTGTCGCCCCAACATGACTAGCTGTGTGACTGGGAGCGTTACTTAACCACGCTGGGCCACTACTCCATAGAGTTGTTCCGAGGATTAATGAACTAATAATATACGTCTAACGAGAGTAAACAAGATATAAATATTTGCTGTATTATTGCAGAGGGAATAGGTGTGGGGGGAAAAGATTTTAGTCGGTTTAAAAGTTGCCCACAAGTGAATTCAGACTAAGCTCTGAAAGAGTCTGTGATTCTGTCAATTAACTCATTTTAATCAATGTAACCAGCCGTTTTGGGAGCCCGCTTGGTTTCCAGATGACTGCTTTGGGACCATGCACTCTTGCTAGCAGGTGTGGGACTGCGATGTTACTGATGTGGATTTATAGCGTCTTTACCTACTGTGGGGGAATCGTGGCAAGCCACAGATGGCAAAACCATCTGCTCACATGGATTGCAGACTCTCAGATGTTCCAGCCCCCTTTGTACTCATTATCAGGGAGTGGACTGGTGATGTCAGTTTTAGGAACAGAGAACGTTATTGGTCAGCATTGACCTAGTTTATCTTAAGTGGGCCCAGGATTTTTTGTTTTCTTGAGGGTATTTGTGGGGTAGGTACTGCCTGTATTTTTGCTGTTGGAATGATACACCTTTTAATCTGTTTTTCTGAGTATTATGTTTGATTCCTGCTAACTTGACTAAGTCACACTGCCTTTTAAGGAATTTAGGTCTCAAACTTTTATCATCAAGACATTTCCATTGGATGGCCATTGATAAGGAGGGAAGGCTCTTGTGAGTACCAGGCAAAATTTAAAGACAAAAGTCCAACGCTATTACTAGAAAAAGAAATAGCTCAAGTCCATGTTATACTGAGTCTCAGTAATCACGACCATGTTGGTATGGAAAGGAAGCACATTCCTGAAGTAAAAACCCTGGCCCTTCTCTTTGGTGACTCCAGACTGAAGAGGAGAGTACATTCTTTATTGCTGTTCTGATTGGCGAGACAAGGAAAGGCACCTAATTCTCCCGCCCCATTGATCTACCTAATGACCCTCCTTGGCATTAGACTTCTGCAGTCTCCAGACCGTGGCTTAAAAATTTGGGTTACGTAACCATGTTCTATCTCTTTTCTAATTCTGAGGCGTTAGGCAGGTTCTGTGTCTCCATTTTCTGACCTAAAAATGGGCGTGATAGCATATACCACACAGAGTTCTCAAATGAGTTAATGTATGTTAAATATTTAGAGCAATGCCTGGTACATAGTGTCATAGAAGTGATATTCTTAGTGAAGATGTCAGTTTCTGGAGGGTAGTTGGACAAGTAAATACATCAAAATGTTAGCCATAACCCTAGCACCCCTTGTAAGATTTTCTCTTAAATAATCATATTCATTTGGTGGGGGGGAGTAATAAGAATTTTTAGAATTAGCCTGTTAATAGTGAGAAATGGGAAACAATCAGATTGAGTCAGTAGTGGATTTGGCTACATGGTATAGCCACTAAAAATGATTACCTGGGGGTAATAAATAATCCATAATTACTTGTGTAGAAAATGTCTGTAACTTATTTTGAGTGACGAAAATTACAGAAGGGAGTGTATAGCAAGAATCATATAAAATTTTAGACCTCTGTTGCATGGAGATGTCAGTAAGAATATTCACCCAAATATGAATAGTTCTACTTGGGACTCTTGATGGCTTTTCTTTCGCTTTGCCTTTTTTGAAAATTTCACAATGAACTCAATGTATTGAACAAGCATTGGTGCATGTTGATTTTTACAAAAAAACAAAAAGGCAAACTCCTTTAAATGTAGCAGATCTCCATAGAGGATTATCCAGGACCAATCTTACTTTCGTGCTTATTCAGAATTAGGACTGTCTCTGCTTAGGTTCTTAATTTACTTGCTTCTTTAAATATATCAAACTCTATTTAACTTTTCCTACAGCAATGAAAAGATTATTGAGGCGTATCATACACTAAAAATGTAATGCAAATTTAGGTAATTTGATTTTTCTAGTAGCCATATTTAAAAAGGCAAAAAGAAGTGAGTGAAATTCATTTTAATATATATTTATTTACTCAGTATATCTAAAAATACCATTTCAGCATGTAATCAATATCAAAAATATTAATGAGATAGTTTACTTTTTCTTTCCTACCAAGTTTGAAATTCAGTGCGCTTTTCACACCTACAGCACATGTCAGTGTGGGGTAGCCACCTGTGGCTAATGGCTACCGTGTTGGGTAGAAGTTATCGAGGGAGCCCCACTTTGGTTGGCCTGACCTCCATCCACACGCACCCTTTCCCACTTCTTGAAATGGAAGAGGAGGTCATCGTATCACGGCTCCCCCCTCACTGGCTCTGGGTTCCTCCCCTCCTCGTGACTCGGGGCATTTTATTTTGTTCCCTGATTCCCTATACTTCATCTTTTGCCTCTCCCACTCCACACATTTCTTCCCTTCATGCTCAGTTCATTCCCATCTTTAAAAAGAAACCATCTTTCTACCCCACATTGCTTGCGTTCTCCTGCCTTTTATAATGAGACTTGTTTAAAGAGTTGTCTGTATTGTTTTCACCAACTGGTTCCCTTCTGTAGACCGTCTGCTGCTGCTTTTCACTACTGCTCCACAGCCGCCGAGGGCCCCCAATGATCTCGTCATTATTTCCAGTGCACAGTTTTCGGTCTCTCCAACCTGACCTCCCAGTAGCATTTGTTACTGTTGCCTATCCCATCTTTCCCTTGGTGTATGTGACACTGTTATCCTGATCAGTCCCCCGTGCACTGTCCACACTGCAGCCAGAATACTCTTTCTAGGAAGCAGATCTGATCATACCCGCCCCACACCCACATGATCACCCTCTAGTGGCTTCACATCACCATTAGTAAAGCCTGCAGTTTTATTTCAGAAATTCCCACGTTAGCATTCTCTCTAATTCAAATGCAGTATTCTTAAACAATGTAATTGTTTATTCGTGCCCTGGCACACTGAACCTTTTTATCTTGAGCACTAAAAAGACAACATGGTTTAATGGGAAAAGCTTGGAATACAAGTCAGAGCTGCTCTGCCGCTTACACGGGTGGCCATAGATGGGCCGCTGGATCTCACTCTGCCTTTGCTTCCTTATTTACAAAAGGGGACTGATTCCTGCTCTCTAGTTAGTAACGCTGTGAAAAATCAAGTGATCTAATGTATTTGAAGGTGCTTTGAAAATTGAAAGCACTGTGTAAGTCTCAGGTAGAATATTTAGCAATAAAACGGTTAACATTGGTGTGCATTCCTTCCAGAAGAAATTTACCATTGGGTTATTCAAAGACAGTTCCATTTGAAATCTTTCAAATGCTGTTTACAAAGTAAGCGTATGAAAATGTGACAAAGATGACATATACACACACACTACCTTACGATACAGGTCATTCTTATAATTTGTTGTATCGATAGATTAAAGCAAAGAAATTACGTGATCATCTTCATGGATGCTGAAAAGACAGTAATGGAAATTTGTTTAACATCATAAAATTTATCTGTTTCAACCCACAAGCCAGCATCATGCAAGTGGAAAGATATTCCTGGTAGTCAAGAACATTTCATTATTTAGCATTGTTCTAGTGGAATTAGGCAATGCAATTAAAAAAACATAAAGAAATACATAAACTTAAATGGAGGAGGTGAAATTTTGATAGCATTACCAATTCAAAGGGCTTTTGAATTCTTAAAATATTCATAAGTTAATTTAGAACTTGTTTTCCTATATAGTTGTTATAAACTGCATTTAAGTTCCCAGAGTGGCCAACAGAAGTGTACTTGGTCCACAGTGCAGCTAAACTGTGTCATTAATAATACAATAGACAGTCTTCCCTTTATAACCTTATTCACATGAAAACTGTAAGCTCATCCAGCATTGTGAGTGCCTGCTGACGTACCATTGCAGTGTGAGCAGAAATAAAAATATTTGTAAAAGGAATCGTTGCCCTTGAGAGAGTCCCAGTCTAGTAGGAGAGACAAATAATGATGTTTCCCTTCAATAAAAAGCTTTAATAAAGATATGTGCTAATATTGTAACTGAATAACACAAGAAATAAATACTGTAGGGATTACCCAATGTCACAAGGCTAGACATAACTTCCCAAGTTTTCAATGTCCTTGCCCATAAAATGGCAATAATAATAGTACTACCTCATAGTATGGTTGTAGAGAAGGAAGGTATTAATACATGAAAAACACTAAGAATAATATTTAAATCTTTTTCCAGTGCAGCTCAAGAGATGAGAGCGTGGACTGTCTGTCCCCTTGCTCGGCACTGCACCAGTGGGAGTAAAATTTCAGGGGCTCCAACAGCAGCAAGGAGCGCAGGGGCCCTGGGACCTGACCCAGGCCGTCCCCCTGTATTGTTTGAAGGGCCTCGGTCAGTTGAAGAAATCTCTGGTCACCTGGGTTTCTGGTCAACATGAACCCTGCCATTAATGATGTGGTTTTGGTGGTTCCTCCAGGTCTGGTGAGCTGTACGTTCCTTCTAGCAGTGAATGGTCTGTATTCCTCCAGTGACGATGTAATCGAATTAACTCCATCAAATTTCAACCAAGAAGTTATTCAGAGTGATAGTTTGTGGCTTGTAGAATTCTTTGCTCCATGGTAAGTATTATAAAACAGTTGTAGGTTATTTGTGGTACTTTATAAGGAAAGATACTATATAAAAATGTGATTTTATTCAGCCAAGTTTACTGTTTGTTCAAAAGAAGTAGAGAGGGAAATGGAAGCCCCCACAAAGTGTGGTCTGTTAAAGGCCATGGAAATTGAGTCGATTGAAAAAAAATCCTTGAATTAACTAAGCAGGAAAAAAGAAAGAAAAAACTCTTACAATTTTAAGATGATGTAAGTAAGATGGGGATGGATGGGAAACTGATTTTACGAAGAAAGAAGATTGGGCACAGGAAAGGGACGAACCAGTGATCGACTCCATTCTGTTTGTTGAAAAGGATTGCTTCCAGAAATATGTAATTAGAAAAGCTGGTTTCATTTAAAAATTCTTCTCTTGTTTTACATTCATTGTTGGAAAAAACCCTTGTGGGGTAAAGATGTAATTACCATTAAAATTAATGGTGTACAATTGTATAATATATGGTCAGAACGCAGTATGTAGTTAAACATTTAATGCAAACAAAACAAAACAGAAACTCAACAATCAGACTTATATAGAGACAGATCAATGGAAATGGTGCAAAATAAGCACGAGACTGTCAGTGCAGTACACGAACAGGCACAGGTACCCTGCGAGGAGACTCGAGCCCCCGCCAGCTGTGATCTGTGCGGATGAACTGTGGGGTGACCTGAGCTCCAGGTCGTCCTTTTAGGCGTGAGCTGTGCCTTCGAAGCATGTAGGGCAGTCAGTCAACTTCTTACCTGAGTGGGTGCATTTTAGGGTATTCCTGCTGAAAGGTTTTCCTTTATTGCTTTAATTTTCCTTCCTGGAAGATCATGAAACTGAGTTTTGGAAACAATGCCAGGCTCATGGATTATTTCACTTAATGTTCATTGTAGCAAATTAAGACAAAACCCCTCTATTTTAAAAGTTGATGTTGCCACGTGGGAATACTGTTCATTTTAATTAATGCCTTTGTTATTTTTTTTAAAAACTCCTGTGTGTTTTTTGGGTGTTAAATCCAAATGAGAATTCTGTATGGCTTAGTTCATTCGTATTAGTAAACGCACAGATAGTAATTGTACAGACTGTTACATTGTTGAATGCTTTTGTGTGCAGTTTTTACAAGTTTGATCTTTACCGTTTATGGCATCAGTGATTTGCCTTGTTTCTGGGAGCTGTGATATACGAGTGTGCCTCATTGCTAAACAACCAGACTGCAATCTAGAAGGCAGGGTCTGGATCCGGTCGTTAACTGACTGTCGCACTGGCGGAGCTGTGCTTCATGGCGCTCTGGGTCCCAGAATGTCAGATTAGAGCAGGCGCTTTTACCCTCTTTGTGCTTGGATGTTGGCAGCTTGGTGAAGGCTGTGAATCCCTTCCTAGAATAAAGGTTTTAGGTATCAAAGCACAGGATCACAAAGGAAACCTAAAATATTAAAATAACAATGAAAACATTCAAATAAATCATCTGTCGTTGTGTAGTCCTCCTCCTCTAGGACCGTAAAAACAGGCTCCAGCCGCAGATCCATCCGCCGGCTACTTGAGTTCTCAGGTCTGATGAGCCCGGATGATGTTTGCAGATGTCTGTAGCACTGTAGTGGTGGTAGGACAAAGTCACAAGTAACTAACCAGCTGTGGTGGGTTGTTCATGTTCATAACTGAAGAAAATCCTGAATTTCAGTTACAGATTAGTGAAAATAGCGGGGGTGGTTGCCATCAAAGTTCACAGAGGCCCTAAAGTTTTATCCACAACCCTTTGGGGGGTGAGAAGGGGGGATCTGTGGACCTCAGGTAAAGAACCCTTGGGTTAGAGGGTATGCTGTATTTATATTTATGTGGCATTTTGATCTGTCTTTACACTGCTTAACATTGAAATTGAAGGGGGTTTATACTCTGATAATCTCTGATTTGTGTCCTTTCATGATAAACTGAAATTAAAGAGGCACAATGTCCTGTAAAAGTTTGACTCCTGGACTTCTAAGTAGCTCACCTAAACACCAAAACATAGTCTCTATAAGTATGTAGAAGCAGCATTTCAGGACATTTCCTTGAAAGATTTTTGAATTACTGGATTAAGGTGATGTTCCATAGAGCTTCCAAATGTGGACTCGGGAGTAATCGATCAGTCAGCGCCGCCACAGAATGATTGTGATATTGGGCCGATTTCTTCACATCTCAGCCTCTGCGTCGCCATCTGTAAGATGAAAAGAACAAGGCCTGCCTTCAGCGTGGCTGTGCTGATGGAATGAAATCCTGTGTGAAAGGTGCTTGTCAGGGTGCTGGCACGTGGCATCCGCTCCTGTGGTCCTGAGAGACCTAATTAGAAGAGAATTTACTTGGTTTTTAAAAAGGATAGACTAACTGTGGTACCTTCATATAAAACAATGAAAATGAATACTATAGTTGCCTCTAATGGCACAAACATCACAGGCTTGTGTGTGTATCATTATTTTTTAAAAGCAGTTTTCTAGGTATATTATAATTCACAACTTCTTCAAATACTAGCCCCTAAAAGATTAGGTGGTTTTTCCTCATGGTCTTGTTTCTCTCTGTTTGCCTCGCTCCTGCTTTTTTACCACCACCCTGTGTCCCGTGCTTTCCCACTTGTTAGGTGTACTAATTTGGAATTGTGTGTGCATTTGTAACTCCATAAGCTGCCTCCGGAGCCAAAGCACATTGAAATTCAGGCTCTGACACAGTTATCTCGTCTGTAAAATGAAACGGTTGGTCTAGATGAGGGAATATCAAACCATAATAGGTTTAAGAATCACTAGCAGAATTTAAACTATAGGTTCCTGAACCCCTTCCCTAGGAGCTCTGATTGCTTACGGCCCAAGAATCTGCATTTTTGCCCAGCCTTACAACTCGAACCACATGTTGAGGCACAACTTGACCAGATACTCACTAAGCTCGTGCTTAGGTATAGAGTTTAGAATGAGCGTTTGTTTACACTCTCTGAATATAATGTAGTTGAGTCGTAATGTGGAAACGTTTTTAGATTACAAGATGAAAAGAGGTAAGCTCCTTCAGGTCTCAGAGTGTGTTTTATTGATGCCCATACTTAAGTCCCTGCAAGCCTGTACCCCCCTCAGTGACTGCTGCTGGCTGATTTTTGAATTGGGGACCAAAGACGTTAACTATTGCCTTATTTGTGTTTTTGTCCCCTAAAAGGTGTGGCCACTGCCAAAGGTTAACACCAGAATGGAAGAAAGTAGCAACTGCATTAAAAGTAAGTTTTTAAGATGTCCACATTCACCCTTGTATGTTTAAATAAGTATACAAATGGATGTAATGTACAATAGTAAGCCAATTGCCTATCAAATATCAAAGCTCAAAACCCTTGTTCTGGAGCCAAAATCATATAGGGAGCAAAGGGATAATACACGGTTTACTTTTTACGTTGTCTTTTTTGGTCAGTTCTGTTTCTCAGATAAATGACATAATTACTCCTCAGTCATGCTAGTTCTTGAGAGCTGCAGCGTTCCCCTCCAGGGGCTAACTTGCGTTTTACCCATCATTCCCCTTGGGAACGGTTTCCCAGACTGAACCCTCATTCGTTCTGTTTGTAAGCCTAGTCCTGCCCTTCGTTATCTTGTCTCTGAGTCCATGAATCAGATGATAGGTTCTTGTGGCATCTGCTCCAGTTGAAAGAAAAGTAGATATTTCTTTCCTGTTCCCACAGGGTGTTGTCAAAGTGGCTGCAGTTGACGCAGATAAACACCAGTCCCTCGGAGGTCAGTATGGGGTGCAAGGATTCCCTACCATCAAGATTTTTGGAGCCAACAAAAACAGACCAGAAGATTATCAGGGTAAGGACTTTGCTAACTACTCCTTCCCCTAGTTACACTTTTCATTTGAGCAGGTAGGGAAAAATTAGATGAGAACTAAGATCCTATAACTTACTAGCCCTGCTACCAGCAAGTTTCCCAGCCTCTTGGTGCCTGAATTTCCTTAGCTTTAAAATGGCACAGAGCGATTCCTATACGGGTACAAGTTCTTTATCATTCATACTAGTTTAGGCCTACATGGCCTTAGCAGTGATAGAGTGCTCATGTTTTGTGCTTCTTTCTCAAAATTAAAAAAAAAAAGCTAGTTAATTAATATTTAATAAAGATTTACAAATGTTTTCTTGCTGTGATTTCTCTTCCCTGTACTGTAGGAAAAGGGTCTAGCATAGCAGTGTGGAAAAAAGAAGGCCCTGTAATTTGAAAGTCAATTGAAACTGTGTTGCTATTCCTGTGGAGTATTTCACCCATGAATCTTTATGCCTTGTAACATACAGTATGAAAGCTGTTATTTAGTGTCCCAAACTACTGATAATAAGTACTACAAGTTCTCCCTGTTTTGTAGACAAGTACTTCAGTTGTATCTGCTGTTAGTCACTGAGGCAACTGAATAGCGAATTCTGGCTCCAGATGCTCAGGGCTAAATGTTATCCTAGTCTCTCTTTTCTTTTATGGACTAGCCCTATTACTTAATTTAAGATATCACAAACAGGTCATCGTATTTAAGATAATCAGAATTGCTAGGTTGAGGCATATTCACGGTCCTGATAGAAAGTATTGGGTATAATATATTTAAAGTTTAAATTATGGTTCATTTGATAAATTCTATTTTAAGATTTTGTTACATGGGATATAGAGGTGACTAAACGTAGAGTCAAACATCTTAGGTTTTGCTTTATGTGAGAAAAACAAGCTTGTGGAGTAATGGGGTTGGGGGAGAGAATCAGCCTCAGGGTAAAACAAAGTGTTATTGTATTATGTGTTCGTGGTGGCTTCATTGTATCCAGCTGATGGAAAACACATTCTCAGAAGAGGGAACGCAAAGGGATTGCAGAATCTATAGAGTGTGAATTTTGATGACAGCCAGCCTGGCTTTAATTGCTGGCCTCATCACACTCTGGCTTCATAGCTAAATGGAATACTTAACTCTCTGGACCTGCTGCTTCTCCGTAAAATGGGAATGCGAAAACCTACTTTAGGCTACTAGAAGATTCATTGAAATAGCACATGTAAAATGTGTCACTTGTTAAATACCAGTGTACTTGTTACATCACCCAGCCGGGGGTCAAGATACTGGAGATAACCTTTCTTCTAGGCTCCCCAACTCTGAGGTTCTGTGAAATGATCATTTTTCTGAGAATACTAATTTGTCCTGCTAACTTAATAAATATTGAATGTTTAGAATAGAGGTTGGCATTTGGCCTGTTGCCTGTTTTTGTAAATACAGTAGTAATTTGCTGACCCGTGGTCTAGAGTGAGGAAATCCTCTCTGTTTTTTTTGCTAGTGTATTCTTTAACTTGGTATATTTCCAGGTAAAGAGTGGTGGAAGGGGCACTGGCTCAGAAGACAGAGACACCTGCTGTAGATAAGGAGCGGAAGCCTGTTTTTATGTCGCACTTCTGTATGAGGAAGTAACACACTTGGTACCGTTAGCCAGGGTGGCAGTACCAGCTGATCTGAACATACTCTGAACGTTGCTGTACTGTCTTTTGTTTCTAATGTCAGGTCTGAGGTGTTCTCAGTTTTTCTCTCTTCCTAGGTAGTTTGATTAGAAAACTTTCTTAAAAAGTGAAACTTTCTGAAGAGATTTTTATTAGAGTTTTGCATTTGAACTCTGAAGATCACCTCATGGCATATGTAATCCTTATACTCGTGAGTCAGTTAATAGCCCCCCGACTTTTTCTTGAGCATATAGGTTTCGGTAAACTTCGAAAGGCTATTGTCATTATTGAGTCTTAACACAGGGTTTGCTGTTTATATTAGGAGTAGGTTCAGCTACGGAGCCTAAGCACTCAAAATCACAGCGTTTTAAGCAAGATTGCAATAAGAAGCCTGGATTGCTTTCCAGTCACTAGGCTTTAGACGCCTTGTATCCTACTTTTTACACAGCCTTTTCTGTCCAGTATCTCATAGAAATAGCTTCTTCTATTTTCTCATTTGGTGCTTTGTATTTAGAAATTTCCCTTGCTTTCTTAACTAGATAATAAGCTTATCCATCTCTGTACATATTATTTGTTCGGCAAACAGTTTGAATATTTATAGTAAATGCACAGGAAGTGCTTGTTACTAATAGCCTAAAACTGAACAAGAGGAATTGGTTTTCCAAGTGTCAAGAGCAGTGCAGCATAGAGAGGAATTGTCTCGATCTTAAACATGCAGTGACAGACCTGTTAGAACATCAGATGAAGCTGACAAATATGCGAAGGTCAGGTCTTCAGTCGGTCAGTGTCTGATAGGCACTCAGCCCAGCCACCACCATTCAGCTGCTTGTCCTCTGTCGGCCTGTAGGTGGCAGAACTGCCGAAGCCATCGTCGATGCTGCCCTGAGTGCTGTGCGCCAGCTTGTGAAAGACCGCCTTGCCGGGAGGACTGGGGGATACAGTTCTGGAAAACAAGTAAGGCTTCGTAGTGTCGGCTTGTAGTGCGTGATGACTGGGAAGCCCGAGGGTGGAGCCCTTGTGGAGATAGTTGTGGAATTTTTGTCTGTTTGTTTTTTAAGTATTTTAAATGGGTGAGCTTTCTATTTAAAAATACTAGAAGGTTGGGTCACCTGATGCCAGAGGGAGTCGGCCATCCTGCTCATTTGGCCTACTCAGAATCACCGTCATCGTAGCCAGTCATTCCCAGGGTATCTCGCCACAACTGCAGGCCAAGCCCAGGCCCCAGAAAAGCTTCCTTGGCCCAGGGCTGAAACAAGAGTTTGGACTGCAGAGGGAGAAGGAGTTCCAGGCTGTGTTCCAAAGTGCAGAGAAAGAGGCCAGCTCTCCTGCAGATCAGCTTTGGGATGACCTCTTGGCCTGTGTCTGTGGCAGCCAGCCCAAAACCCATGGAAAGTTCTACATAAATGCATAGGGCAGAAGAGAAAGAAGTTCCTGTTCTATGGATTGGTATATTAGATGCCCGCCTATGAAATGTGATGTTTAACCGTTATATGCTTATGTTCTTGTGAAGAGGCATTAAATTCTTAGATAAAATAGCCCTTCACTCTTCTGCGAGACCAGTCAAACTAGCTTTTTTATGCAGATTGAGAGATTACCCAGAGATTTCGTGCTCTTGCCTTTTATTTCAAACTTAGACATTTAATGAGCATGGTTGTCTCGCCTACCTTCATGGCTTTTGGCCCAGGCAACAGAAAGCAATACAGCAATACTGACTATTTCTTTGGCTTAGTAACTGAAGAAAATTATTTGTAGAAGGAGAAGGATTAAATGTTATTTTTAGCTTTCTTGAATGTGTAGAGGCTATGAAAAGGTAGTAACTGTCGTTATGCATAACATTCTGGGATAAACCACCAGCTGTGCTTAAGTCTGAATTAGAACAGTGTTTACTAAGGTGATTCTTTAAGCCACGTTGAAGCTTCTCTTACAAATAGTGACAGAATTCAGATACATGTTATGTGTTATACTGAATGCACTGGTAATTGTTTGAAAGTAAATACTGTTTACCAAGCACAAATAATACTATTGCACCATGTCCCCAATTTGCATAAAGTAGTTTTCATTTGAAAGAAAAACTTTGTTAAAATGTAGAAGCGATTTTTGTTTTATGTATATTTAGAAAGGGAACCGTGTTCTTTTTGGCCACGTAGTTTAATGGCTAATGTCACAATGACAGGGTAGAAGTGAAAGTTCAAGTAAGAAAGACGTGATTGAGCTGACTGACGACAGCTTTGATAAGAACGTCCTTGACAGTGAAGATGTTTGGATGGTTGAGTTTTATGCTCCTTGGTGTGGACACTGCAAAAAGTAAGTGCTTTGTAGAAAGTACTTTTTAAAATCATGGTGGTTTTAATACATTCATCTAGCTCTCTTTGAGCTTTGTGGGGTTTTTATTTGTGGTTTTTTTTGACCCCCGTCACCCATTTTGCCCACCCCTACCCCTGCCTCTGGCAATCCGCAATTTGTCCTCTGTATCTAGGAGCTTGGTTGGTTTGGGGGGAGGTTTTTTTGTTTGTTTCTTAAGATTCCACATATAAGTGAGGTCCCTTTGAAAGAAGTGATCCAGATCATAGATGTCGCCAATGTCTCCTCCCAAGAAGCTCTGACTCTGAATCAGTGTTAAACATTGGCATTAGTGCCAGGAGTTTCCTCCGTCATATTTTCAAAGATGAACAGGGAGCTAGCAAATTTGGGAGGAGTGACAAAGGACCGGGAAGCAAAAGTGAAGGGTAGTATCATGTCCTTCATAAAGCTGCACTGAAAATGTTCTCCAAGTGTGATGTAATTGGGATGGGCAGAAATGCACACATCAGTTAAAGTGTTTGTGCTGAGAGGTAAAATGTTTTCCTGTAGCCTGGAGCCAGAATGGGCCGCTGCAGCGACAGAGGTAAAAGAACAAACAAAAGGAAAAGTGAAGCTTGCGGCTGTGGACGCTACGTTGAATCAGATGCTAGCCAGTCGATATGGCGTGAGTATGTTTACGAGGCTCTTTTCTTCGTGAAACACACAGATTTTTCAGCTGTTACTTCATCCAGTACGCCAGGCCTCCCTGTGAAATAGGAGGGGAGGTGTTGAGCCTTTTTGTAATGAAGAAATTAAGTCACTTTATTACAACTAACAACAAATAAGTCTGGAAGTCATGACTATGTTTGTTTGCTTTTTTCCAGTATTTCACTCTTTCTGTGTGCTTAATGTGATCCTTTAGCTTTTACAATTTATTCGTAAGGCTTTTGAAGTTGGTCCATTTGTCCTGGAGCAGATATATTAAGTGTATATCCAGGGTTTGAATGAGATTTGGCCAAGCCTGGCAGTGAGGCTGTTAAAACCTCCTGACTGACAGACCTCTGTGTGTCGTCCCTTTGACGTCCGTGTAGGCTGGGGAACACTTTTGTTACACTGAATTACCTAGAGGTAGTTTTAGAAACCATAAAGATCACCTTCTTATAAATGTTAATTTGATTTTTAAAAATAGATTAGGGGATTTCCTACAATCAAGATATTTCAGAAAGGCGAGTCTCCTCTGGATTATGACGGGGGACGGACAAGATCCGACATCGTCTCCCGGGCCCTCGATTTGTTTTCTGATAACGCCCCACCTCCTGAGCTGCTTGAGGTAAACCACTTCAGTCATTCGAAGTGAGGAAAATGTTTCCAGTTGGGATATTCAAGCAGTAATGACACTTTATCTTTTCAAATTAAGCTCTTTTTAAATGCTCTTTAAAGTGTTGTATTTTCAAATGGACAGAATCTGTCTGATAAATGGCTGCTTTTTGTAACTTTTAGCACTAAAGTAATTGCACTCTGAACAAAAGTGTACCTAAGCTTCTTAAAAATAGAACGTTCTTTCATTTTTTCATTCTCAAAATACTAGCTAACATTTACTGAGCACCTAACCACATAACAGGCACTCTTCTGGTGCTTTCATGTGGATTTTCTCATTTAATTACCATGTAAACACGTACAGGGAAATACTGTTTTTAATCTCCATTTTACATATGGAGAAACTGAGGCCTAGGGAGCCTCAAATTCATATAAATACGTAACGCTTATAAACATGCCTGTCTGTCTACGTATCTAAACGAGTAAGTGTCAGAGCCAGGCTGCGCCGGCGTTCTAATTTCAGAGACTGTGTATATGCAAGTGCCTCACCACCACAGGTAGATGGCTCAGGAATGAATAACGGAGATCTTACAGGGTATCACTGGCGATGTTTCTAGAACTCAAATGAGGAAATGTTCTTTGGGAGAAGTCTTACCCATCTCTGAAATTGCTTTACTCGTTAAGGAAAGTGGTGGTACTAAGTGTTTGTTTCAAGCATACCTTTGGTCTTGGGTCACGTGGCCTTCCAACTGTCCCTTGTCTTCTGGGTCCCACAGATCATCAACGAGGACGTTGCCAAGAAGACGTGTGAGGAACACCAGCTCTGTGTCGTGGCGGTGCTGCCCCATATTCTCGATACCGGTACGATGGACAGAAAGAAACTCACTTTCCATTCGTTGTTCTGGGCTGCCTGCCCTGGCAGCCACTTTCTAAATCAGTTAATGCTACAGATTCCTTTATTTTTATCTTTAAAAATTGTTTCTGTTTAAATCAGGAGCTGCAGGCAGAAATTCTTATTTGGAAGTTCTTCTGAAATTGGCAGAAAAATACAAAAAGAAAATGTGGGGGTAAGTTATTGAACTTACTGTCTCAGTATCATTTGGGTAGGAAGGTATAGTACTTCTTGAAAGTGTCTAGTTCCCTCTGTTTTCTGTAGAATGTGTGGCCCCTGTGTTCGCTTTGGCATTTGTGTGTGTGTGTGTGTGTTGTGTGTTTTTTAAGATATAAAAATAATTATCACCTAGGAAGAAAAGAAACAGGTCTCTTGTTTATAAAGCACTTATTTGTACAGCATGCTTTTACTCAGGAATTGTATTTTAAATGATGGTTGGGGTCCCAGGCTAGCAAGCAAAAACTTAATTGTCACAGCTGAATTCCTGTAGGACCTTGAAGGCTAGATAAAGAAAGAAGAAATAGAGGCATGTTTCTTTACCTTCTTCTGAGTGAGTGACAGTTCTAGGCAAATTTTTAGGCAACATGTGCCTGTGTCTCCTTCCCATTTACCTTTTTGTTTCTCATCCTCAACATTCATTGCGGTCCCAGGTATCTCATGTTCCCTGCTTCCCTCTCATTGACTTTGTACCTCCACTGTTAGTTCAGCACATACTGATTGTGTGCCTACAGATGCTGCATTCTGAAGTTCTTCATTTTCACCTTTGCAGAAGTTAAGAAATTAGGTTGAGCATTTTTATATGTATTGAATAACGACATAGCCATTACTTTTAAAAAAAATAGTTATTACACTTTTTAAAGAATAACAACCTAAACGATATTGGTAACAAAGATAGAAAATTTATGAGGTTTAGTGGACAATATTTTGGAGACTGCGGGCAAACTGTCTTATAGGTAGAGCCATCCATTTCGGGGACTCCTGGAGTTAGGGTTTAGGGAGAGGAACTGTAGTTACTTAACAGATGTAGAATACATTATTTTTTAAAACTTACCTTTGTTTTTATTTCATTTCATAAAATATTTGAAGTGTTTTATTTCATTCCGTAAAATATTTGAAGTGAATCTTTTGTTCTTAAATTAAAATCTACTATTTAGATTCTAATTTGAAAGGGATCTTTGCCTGAAAATAAATGTGCTTTTCCAGGTGGCTGTGGACAGAAGCTGGAGCCCAGTCTGAACTTGAGAACGCGCTGGGCATTGGAGGATTCGGGTACCCCGCCATGGCAGCCATTAACGCACGCAAGATGAAATTTGCTCTTCTAAAAGGATCTTTCAGTGAGCAAGGCATTAACGAGTTTCTCAGGTAACTTTTTGCTCTTTTGACTTGTTTTGTTTGGTCTGTTTGGTTCTGTTGGTGGTTTTTGGTTTGAAACTAGGTTTATATAGAACAGGCAAAAAATGGAATGATTTTGCATTTGACATTCTGGAGAATTAGATGTTTATAAAATTGAGCTTTTAAATAATCTTCCTGTGCTTTTTTTCTCCTTTTCATGGAAGTGTTCTTCATAGAGAATGATGCTAATACTTTCCTGTTCTTGGGTTACTGTCACTCTGTGCAGTTGGCATTGGGCTCTTCCTAATTCTCATAAAGATCTAATGGGCGTGAAGCAGTCCTGTCTCCCCCATTCCCACCTGAGCATGCTTTGTACCCTTGACTGATGCCATGGTTTCCATTGCTGGGCACTGGCTTGAGAATGTAGTTGTTTAAAAATAGGTGTACTTACTAAGTGACTGTAGTAACGGCAGCCACACGATAGGGTCTCAAACTCAGAATCCAATTTATAGAGCTCTCTATGCTGCCCTGCTCTTCAGCTCATCCTAAAACTGACTTAATCATCTTTTAGGCGAACACAAGGCATTGACTTTGTACTTTTTCTCAAATGTGTGATGATTTGATTAATTCCGCTTCCCCATAACTGAGTTCCACGAGCGTGAATCTCTTTTACACAGAACTTTATCTCTAGTCACTACTGTAAAGCCTGGCTGATGATAAGCTCTTGGTACGTATTTTATGAATGAATGGTTGAATTCTCTCTGGAACAGTTTTAATTCAGAAAGACTTCTCTGCCC
This sequence comes from Rhinolophus ferrumequinum, assembly GCF_004115265.2. Classification (NCBI taxonomy): domain Eukaryota; kingdom Metazoa; phylum Chordata; class Mammalia; order Chiroptera; family Rhinolophidae; genus Rhinolophus; species Rhinolophus ferrumequinum. The sequence goes on from NC_046296.1 coordinate 65,134,408, forward strand.
TCAGGAAGCTTCCTGTTGAACAGGACGTGGCATATTGGTGGGAACACTACTTATAAAATGAATTTCATCCATTTTCACCCGCTAATTCTAATGCTGAAAGCCTTAGGAAATGTGTGAGGATAAGTAACAGTGAGATTGTGCCTTTGGGCTCACTTCTTGGAAATTACAAGTTCTAACCCCAGCTTTCATTTTATTCACATTTATTTTCAACCAGTTTTCCTTTTCCAGTTGGTTTGTTTTTAGTTCAGAGGAGGTAAATACTTCATGGAAAAGGTACAGGGAACAATAGCATGTTGTAAACCTGAGACAGTTAACTTTTGTGCTTGAGATTATACAGGCCCCTGGTTCTTAACCTTTGTGTCTTGTGGGTAGTGGAAAACGTCCAACCCACCCGGTTACCATGTGGTGATGAATGGGAAGGAAACATAGTGACAGTATACTTGTTTTTGGGTACCCGGGAATCTTGTCTAAGACTAAGCGTGTGCCCTGCACCTTGCCCAAGAGGACTGCTTCCAACGGGCCATGCGTGGGCCTGGAGAGAGCTAGGTGGCATCCGCTGTGTGCGTACTCGAGAGAAGCTCAGACGTGCCGCAGTCGGACTGCTGCACACAGTCCATACGGGTTTTAACAATTTATAAGTGTAGTAGCAGCAATTAAAAACTGTGGTCAACCCAAGACAACATTAGTGATTCCTGCTTCTTCCATTGAAAGTATCATCTTGTGTGCCTCTTGAAGTAGCGGCTAGAAAAATAAAAGTATGTACTTGTGCATGTGCTCCCGAAAGTGAAGAAAGGACTTGGATTTCGTATCAGTTCATGGCTGTTCGATTTCTTTGAAAGCAGCAGCCATGTTTCTCCAGGTTCCTTTAATTAGAAGAGATATGTTAGCGTTTAGCCCAAAGAAGAAAATGGTGGCGGAGGGGAGGAACAGAAATGAACTATTAAAAAACTTGTTTTTAAATTATTGAATTCTGCCCCATGGACACAGTTCCCTCAGCACTTTGTTCCTATTTAAGGGAGGTTTGGCATATTCCGCCCACCCCCGTTTTTTTTTAATTAAAGTTTATTGGAGTGACAGTTATTAGTAAAATTACATAGATTTCAGGTGTACAATTCTGTATCACATCATCTATACATCACATTGTGTGTTCACCACCCAGAGTCAGTTCTCCTTCCATCACCATATATTTGATCCCCTTTACCCTCATCTCCCACCTCCTGCCCCCCTTACCTTCTGGTAACCACTAAACTATTGTCTGTGTCTATGAGTTTTTGTTTCTTCGTTTATTTGTCTTGTTCTTGTGTTTTCAGTTTTATATCCCATTGTTTGGCATCTTTCCGTTCATCGTTCTGTTTGCTCGTACTGCTGACATGAAGTAGGAAGCTAGGAAGCTTTTTGTTTTTATGCAACGTCCCCGTCCACCAAATGTCCCAATAGCAGATAACATCCTGGTGTTTTACCAATGAAGAGGCTGATGTCAGAGATGGTAAATAACCTGATTAAGGACACAAAACTAGTGAGAAGTAGAACCACTGGCTTTCTTGTTATTGTTCACGTGGGTGTGTATTTCCCACATAAGCCAGAGCTTGGATTGGTCTGGGCCCCTTCCTAGTAAAATGAGCCATCCTAGCATAGCTTTTAGACAGACTGCGTGAGACACTTTCTGTGCCAAATACTTGTTAATCCTGCCCAGACACCAGCCGGTCGTCAGCATCCTGTCCTGTGTTACACTAAGTGATAATTCCGTGAATGGCAGTGAAGTGGGTTTTGCAAACATATTTGTCCTGTTTTCTGAACGTAACTGATACATTCACATCAAAGTTTTTCCACCTGGCAATCTTGGCGTTTGGGGCAACATCATTCTTTGCTGCTCAACATCCTACAATGCACAGGACAAAGGCACTGTTGGGTGTTTAGCAGCACCCCTGGCCTCTACCCCCCAGATCCCAGGAGACCGCCACACACAGAGTGTGTGACAATCACAAAGGTCTCTGGATGTTGCCAAATGTCCCCTGGGGCAAAAATTGCCCCCATTTAAGAACCACTGACATACATTGTCGGAAATGCAAAGTAGCCATATTACCCAGTTTTCCCACCATGCAAATAACTTGTTAAACACACAGGAAACTTGATATCCTGCTTGGGTTGTTGTCCTCTTTTACTCATGTTCCAAGCAACCTTTACCAGAGGGTATTTGGAGGCTCCTTGAAGGAGGCCTTGTTCTCAGGCTAGTGAGTGCCTCGGCATCTTTCCAGTGAATGTTCTCTGTCAGTACCTGCCAAAGGCAAAACCTAACACACTGCTCCGCGGAATAACATGTCTGCCCTCCAGCTTGAGGTGTGCGAGAAGGGCCACCATCCCCTGTGGATCATGGAGAAGCCTGTAGTGTCTGGTTTGAAGTGCCGTTCGCTGTTTGGTTTCTGAGAAGAGGAATGGAATTTTAGTGGTTAAGATACCGTCTTTCAGAAAGCGTCGCTCGGGTCGTAAGCTATTGACTTTGATAGTTTTCACATAATTAATTTGCATTTTAGCAAAATGAATTTGCAATTTTTAAATATTATTGGTAGTAACTGGCTTTACCTGATGCCAAGGCCTTAGGAATTTTGTGCCTGGTTGTATTATTGTCCCTGATTGAAAAGGTAATAACTGTTCATGAGGTTTTTCAGGAGCAAGCGGCGAGAAAGGCCTCCACATAAACGTGGGGAGCCGGTCATTCTTTTACAAGTTCTTTCTTCACCCGCACCAGCAGTCTGATGCAAACCTTGTTTTGCTATTTCCCCCAAGGGAGCTGTCTTTTGGGCGTGGGTCGACGGCACCTGTGGGAGGTGGGGCTTTCCCGGCCATCAGCACCAGAGAGCCTTGGGACGGCAAGGACGGCGAGGTGAGTCCGGGCCCCAGGCTGTGCGCGGGACTCAGCCGGGCTCCCATCATCCTTTCTATCTTCCCGAGCTCTGGGCACTTCGCTACTTGTAAACCAAATCCTTTCCTGTGGACCTAACCTTGGCATGACGCCAGAAATAACAACCTTGTGGGCCTTCCAGGAAGTTCTTTTTCTCAGTACTTTTCATCCCATCCTCCCCATTAGTAAGTGCTTCATGGCATTTGGTATTCCTGACAGAGACAGCCAAGATAAAGGTCAATAATGAAGTCACTTTCCTGGTTGTTACCCCAAAGTGAACATTTAACCTGGGATTCTTTCCTTCACCTTGCAGAAATGGAACATTGTGACTTTGCAATTAGCATTTATCCCAGTACACTTCCGCCCCATAGCTGTCAGTAAAATGTTTCGTTTAAGTGCTCAACTTTTCAAACATCTAGACCATAGACCTGCCTTGGGCAGAAACTGGTCTGTAATCTGGGGTCCCTCAAGAAATTCAGGCGTCTGTGAAGTGAGCGGCTGAACTTGCAGGGCCCTGTCTGGGTCTGCGATAACCTGCCTGCAAGGCCTAATGGCCGTTCTGTTCACAGCTTCCTGTGGAAGACGACATTGATCTCAGTGACGTGGAGCTGGACGACTTAGAGAAGGACGAGCTGTGAGAGGCTTGGCAGGTGCCACTTTTCTTGGGAGCGGATTTTTCCAGCAGTGAAGGAACATTCTTTACAATCAAATGAATGTACCAGTGGCCTTGTGAACCAAGAAGCACTTGATCGGTCATTTGAAAACACTGCAACAGTGAACTTTTGCATCTCAAGAAAACAATGAAAAATTCTATGAATTGTAGCCAGTGAATTGGGTTGTATTCTGTCAAGTAATATTTTGAAGAAAAGTGATGGGCTGTCAACGCTTTTCCTTCCCGCTGACTGCTGCTTGAGTGTTCTTGGAGGCTGTTTCTTAGATATGTTTTTTATGTGATTCTTTCTTTTGAATATTAATGGCTTTTTTCCATTAAAGAATAAAACAATATTTTGGATAATGCCAACAAATGTATGAAATTAGTGTCCACATCCTAAATTCAGTCTGATGTTTAGCCAGTAAGTTAATGTTATGAAGGGATGACCCTGATGTCTTCCTTTCTGTAAATTTGTGATTCTCATGACGCTGTCTGGATGCCTGCCACAGCACAGATTTTAAAATGTGTCGTGACAGAGGTTCCAGCTGCATGTATGAAAAGCAAAGCAAGATTATACAGAAGGATGAAAAACAATGGGTTGTCAATTGAGAACTGCATTTTATGCCCAATATGTTGTCTTTGGGCCATCAGATTATTAGGAAATATAACTGGTTATGCAATTAGCTCAAGGTTTTTAGTGTTGTTTCTAAGTCCTCACAAAATGTCCATTAAGACATGAAATATAGCAGCAGGCTACCAATTTTTGGGCAGTCCCCATTTATGTAAAACATTCAGAAAAATGAAGTTTTGAATTAAGTTAGAATATGAGTGAAGACACAATTCAAAGGACTGAGAGTATTTCTTTATTGTAACTTACAAAAAAATAAATACAACTGTAACTAACTTTTGTGAGCAGTTTCTCTAAAAAAAAATCTAAATTCTGGAGGACACTTAAACTGTTCTGGCTGAGGGAAAGAAGCGTGTGGAGTCGTCTGCGTGAAATGAAAGCGTCATGCCGCCCATTCTAGTCGAGGAGACTGAGATCAATGTGGAAATAGACGTAAGGGAAGTAGTCTTGGTTATTGAGTTGCAATCCAGGGATCTCCACAGATGCCTACAAAAGAAGACAAGGTCACGCTCCAAGTGCATAAACTGGTTTCCGGTGTTGATGTTTTGGAGGACGCTCTCTAGGCACTGACCATGTTTTCTGCCCTGCACAGCCCCCACCCACACACACAACCTCTTATACTTTCATATTTGTGAAATGTAGATTTTCACAGTGGTCTGGCAAGTAGCATTTTGCAAAGGTATCTCCCATGTGGAGCGACTGACCCGAGAAAGGCCGCTGTTTCTGGGTCATATACCTACATCCAATAGACTTGCAGCTGCTACTTCATCCAGATGTCTGAAGACGGAGTTCAGAACCTCTCTTAAACGCTTGGTGGATGACTTCTTATGAGGCTGGAGGAGCACAGCCTGAAAATTCACTGGCAGTCCATACCTTCTCAGACAAAATACATAAATACGTTACTCCAAGTGCAACTACCGTGTTTCCCCGAAAATAAGACCTAGCTGGACAATCAGCTCTAATGCATTTTTTGGAGCAAAAATTAGTATAAGACCCGGTCTTATTTTACTTATGTAATATAAGTACATTATAAATATACTTATATTTACTTATGTAATATAAGACCGGGTCCTATACTAATTTTTGCTCCGAAAGACACATTAGAGCTGATTGTCCAGCTAGGTCTTATTTTCGGGGAAACAGTATGAGTAAAACGAACTGGATGAGAAATAAAAGAGTAGGTTCTAATAACAATGAAAAGCTTTAGCCAACGTAGCTTGAGAAAATAAAACTCAGCTGAGGAAAAAGTGTAGGGCCAGGGGTGAAACGAATTACTGGATCTTTCTGGGTAGACTCTCTAGAACATGCTTACCCACTCCTGACAGTGATAGTTCTTGACTGGAGCCGAGGGTCTTCCCTGGCCGTGTGTGGTCATTACATGGTGAGTGCGCAGGGTGAATGGAGGCGATTGGACTGATGGTTCTGACCCAAAGCCTTTGTCTAAAACCCAGCTCAGCTGAGTTTTCTCCAGTAAAAGAGCAACAACAACAAAATGATTCATCAAGCTTGTTAATTCCTTTTGTTGAGTTTGGGTGGACAGAGAAGATTTTAAGTGGACTTTGTATATCTGAGTACATTTAAAATCACTTGCTGGCAGCTATCCCTGTGGTGTTATCCAAAGATAATTGAGTACTGTATAAATAATAAACATGCATTTTTGTGACTCAGCGTTTATTTTTAAATATACTGTCAGCAAATGCTTAGATGTTCCATCCTTATCACCTACGTGTCTTCATGGTCTTCGAGCCAGGTGTGTGAAAGCAGTCCTTAAGATAACACCCATTGACTGGCCTGCAGGGAAATGATTCACAGGGGCAGACCCGTGAGTATGACTTAGTTTTGATTTCCCAGTCAACGTCCATAAATGACCCCCTGGCTCCCAAACTTTCCCAGTCCTCCTTTCTGGCTGGTGATGGTGCAGTGTTCAGTGAAATACCGAGATCTATGCGATGTAAGAAAGGTAAAGGAAACGTAAATTCCTCTTGTAATTACTGTCCCTCTCACCAAGCCTCAGGCCTCCCTCACCCTGCACCCCACTCTGAGAACACTGGCGCCGCCTCACTGCTGCAGGAGTTCAGTCCACGTACGGTCCCCCCTTCTCTTTACCATAACACCATCTTGCCCTGTTTAAAATAAAAACTTCAACTCCCCAGAGCTCTCGTTCCAAACTTTAGTATCCAGTGTCCTATGTCACCCAGTTGCCCGGCACCACTACACTCGAGCTCCCGCCACCAAGTGCCTCACCGCCCAACCCCAGGGACATCAAGCACCTTACCCTTCCATTTCTGACTCTTCCCTCCTGCCTCTGACTTCCTCGCGGGCTTCTCTGCCTCCACTGCTTAAATGTTGGGGTTCCCTGAGGTGCCCCTTTGGTTCCTTCCCTCTGTATGACACCCCCTGCGTGAGCGCAGGCACACACATCAATCATAGCTGGGTCCCTCATATCTGCTCCCCACCAAAGACCACCCAAGATCCAGGCCAGTGAGCCCCGTGGCCGCCTTCTCCAGTCTCACCACTGCTGCACCGCTCACCCGGGCCCATTCCCATTTTCCATTTTCATCTTGGCTGATGTAACCCTGGCTCACTTCACCCTGAGGTTGAACTAACGCTTCACTTTGAGGTCAGTCCACAGACATTCAGCATCTACTCTGTCCGAGTGTGGGCCAGATGATCGAGGAAGAGAGGTGAGGCCACCCAGCCCTCCCCTGCAGCTCCCGTGGAGGCGAAGGGTCAAACACAGGCTGAGAGAAGGAAGACGGAGCAACAAGCACTAACTGGGGCAAAGACCAACAGGAGGTCAGAGGACGCAGGTGAACGTTACCTGTCTGTCTGCTCTAATGCGCTTGTGCAACATGTATTTTCCGAGATTATGATCTCGCCATAGGATGGAATGTGAAAAAATCTTTAAAAGGATCAAGTAGCTCTACACATACTGATGAGACTATAACACAAAGCAGATGAGAAAAGCAAGTTGCAGGATATTACATGTAAATGAGCCCATTTAGCGGATGAGAAGAGTCTTAAAACCATCGTGATTATTACGGGCAGTGGGACCACGGAGAACTCTTCCCACAGCATACACTCCTGAACTTAATTTCTTTTACACCGTTCATGTGTTTATTATACAGCTGTATTCAGGGCACTGATTTTCGAGGCAAGCAGGGCTGGTCTACACCATGGATGGCTAACACTCCAGATTAGCTTTAGAACATACGCCCTTCAACCCAGCCCTGCAACCCTTGCCATTACAGGCCTCTGAGATGGGTGGGGGGCAGGACAAGGAGCCACAGTCAGCTCTGATCTGTGTTTGGACAAAACCACACTGACAGCCACGTGGAGAGTGAACCGGAGGCAGGGACCCAAGTAGGAGCCTATGGCACCAGCCCGGCAAGCTGAGGCGGGAGACGAATGGAAGAGAAAAAGCAAAGGTGGGCTGGACCGTGTGGTGGAGTGGGGAGCGAGTGGGGTTAGGAGGTGAGGACGAGGGAGCTGAGGTGTCCACGCGGGCCCTGAGGTTTGTGGGAAAACTTGAAGCCACTGGCAGGAACAAGGAAGCTGGAGGAAAGGGCCGGAAGCAAAGATGAGCCCGATCTCCAGGAGAAATCTACATCGGGAGTCTGGCAGGACCGGGAGACAGAAACGAAGCATGGGCAGGAAAGGGAGAGCAGGGACAGACGGCCAGCTGAATAGCTAGGAGAGGAGCATGGAGCAACCTGCAGTGCAGGCAGGGGAAGGGGCCAGGGAGACCACCAGGCAGCATCCGAGGGCTGGAGGAGCATCTGAGCCTGCTGGACAGAAGCTTCCAGAAGAAGGGTGCAGCCCACCATATGTGTGTGACAGCACATGTTCAAAGCATGGCTGAAAAGCAGGCTTCAGAAAAATACTTCCTGTTTGATTCCCTTTCCATAAAAGTTTAGTAAAAATTATGCATATCTGTAAATTTAAAAAGCCGAAAGAAAAGTCTGAAGGAGTACACACCAGCATGTTAGCAGTATTTTCACTTGGTGTTAACATTTCAGGTGATTTTTATTCATTCTTTGTGCTTATCTATAGTTTCCAAATTTTCCACAGTGAACCTATTTTGCTTTTTTTTTTTTAAAAAAAAAAAAAGGTAAAACAAGTTTTGTTGGTGGTGGTTTGGGTTGGTTTTACTTTCTGTGCTGCCTTGGGTTTGGGCCTTACAGGTCATGATCCAAATGCTGGTAATTCTCCCAGGAGTCCCCAGGCCCTGGCCAGTTGTGAGGAGGGGTGCACAGAGGGACCAGCTGGGATGAGTAGGAGACCCTTGCCCCAAGTCTGGCAGGAAAGAGAGCAGCAGACAGCAGGGGCCCAGGGGCCCAGGGAAGGTTTACTGGGCTCAGGGAATCCTAACACGTTGCCAAGAGCCAGAAGGAGCAGAGGGTGGTGTCCTGAGGAGGATGGAGGGGCCAGAACGGGGAAGGGTAACTCAGGTGGCCCCAGAGCTGGCTCCTCAGCGGCCACCTCACTGCAGGACAGCCTGGGCCAGGCACCTCGTCCACCTACCTGAGCACGGACTCCACGAACACTCTCAGTGCCTTGATGTGGATCCAGGCAATGAAGGCTTCGCTGAAGTTCACCTTCAGCCAGCGCAGCAGGGGGCCCTGCAAAGACAGGAGAGCCATGACCCCGCCTGGCCACTCCGCCCAACGCCGAGCCAAGAAAGGACATAGGATTGCCAGAGCGAGCCCTGAGCTGAGAAGAAACGCCCAGGGGCCAGCAGAAGCAGCGAGTCGGTCGGACAAGGCCTGGGCGAGGCCCAGGACCATGTTCTCCAGGGAGCCTGTTGCCAGGGTAGCTCAGCGGGCCAGCCACCTGGCAAATGCGTGGGGCCACCTCAGACTGGGCTACGCGGGCTGGGCAGCCCCTGACCTCCAGGCTTTCAGCAGGCGGCTGACAGGCTTCTGTCTGACACTGCGCTGCCGAGGGGCCCGCTTCCTCAGAAGGCTCTGGCCCAGTCCCCGCATCATCCACCACCTGCCATTTCCAGGGCGCCTAGCGGCCCCATGTCACATGAGCACAGCCCCACAGGGCCATGGCAGCTGTCACTAATGCTGGTGTGGCCGGTCGTCTGAGGCAGTATGGGAGCAAAGGCTCTGACCTCCCACCTGATACCTCCAGCTACCCAAAGGTCAGGGCTGGGTCCAGCCAGGGCAGGACAGCAGAGCTGCCTGACCACCCCCGCCCCCAGCCAGGGCCTGCCCCCGTCACCAGCCCCAGCCACCTCCAGGCAGGGCAGAGCACCCTGGCCCACAAGCACCAACCACTGCTGAAGAGGCTGAGGCAGCACCAAAGAGGCCCTACAGATAAAGAGGGAGGCACCGTTCTGGACTCCTTGAAGATGTCAAAAGCCATGTTAGAGAACAGAAAATGCAAGGATTGGTTTTCTCAGAAGATGCCTGTGCTGGCGAGGACAAGCGAGCCAGGGAACCCCAGGGCTCCCAGGGGGTTGCTTACCTCACCCTCGCCCTCACACTCTCTCTCTCTGTCGGTGTGCCCCGCAGCGGGCCTATCAGGGTTACCTAGCGGGGTTACCTTAACCTTGTGGTCCGGGAAGGTAGATGGTCCCTTTTTAAGAGCAACACAGGAAGTTTGCTAAAGGCACAGAAATGATTTATTAATCTTTCAGGAAACATGCATCACAAACACAGATATAATTCTCATTGCCTGAACAGCACGGGAAGGCAAGCTCAAGGAGGCCGGCCCACCCTCAGGACTCGGGTGTCGGGTGGAAGGGACATCTGACGTGTGACCGTCGCCCCCCGGGCGGGTGTTAGAAGTGTCTGGTTCCATATTCCATGGAAAGAGCCAATTGCTGGCAGAGGGGTCAGTTCCCACATTCCCTCCCTCTGCTTGGTCTCCGTCAGGACCTTCCCCCATCAGCAGACAAGGACAGGGGCAGCTGGGAGGCGTCAGTGCAAAAGGCTCTGCCTGTGGATCTGTCTGTCTGTCTCGGCTCGGTCAAGGAGTCTCCATCAAATCCAGCACACGCTAACCTCCTTAGTGATCAGGGTGCACTTAAATATGCTACTTGAGGAAAAACAGTCAGGCAGCTGTTAGGACGTGTCACCCTTTATCATCTTTCTCTCAGATAAGTGGCAAGCTCAGGAAAATCCCACCCTGTGCTCTCAAAGGGGATTGATGACACCCAGGACCCAACCAGTCCCCTCCGGTTGACAAGCAACCAAAAGGATGCAGGACGTGGGTCATAGTCACCTACAAACAGGCTAAGGGCTAAGAGTCTCAAGAAGCTGGGGCGGGGCTTACCCCAGCTGTCCCCTGTCACTGGCACACAGTGAGAACATCGCAAGGGACTAAATGTTTCCGAGTTACTGTGTCTCCTGCCGAGCTCCAGTTCCCCACCCCGGAGAGACCGTGGCACAGCTCCCCGGGGCAGTGTGGGGATACAGAAGTCTACACCATGTAAAAAAGCACCAGCTGGCAACCTGAGACCCAGGTGGCAGGTGTCGGGCTCATGTGTCACCTCGATCCTCAGGGGGGGTCTGTGCCAGCGCACAGGTGGGTGCCAAAGGTCCAACCTGACCACCTGTCCTTCGGGCAGGGCCTAACTGCCTGGACACTTGTGGAAGCTGCCGCTCTCTGGCTTTTATCCAGACACTGCGGGAGCTTGGGGACAGGACTGAGAACAGGGAAAAGAGACAGCTGGAGCGTTCCCAGGTATCAGGGCTTCAGGCTGCGGGTCAGGAGGAAATCTTTTGGATTTCAGTTCTGATTGGTGAACACCTTTCCTGCCCGGGTGGGTGGGCCTGAGTCCTCGGGGCCCAGGGCTCCGGCTCAGCCTTTTGTCTCAGAGGAGCTGAGAAGTACGTGTGTTCGTCTTGGTGTTCACATATGTCCATACACGTATGTGTGTGTGTATGCTTGGGGGCAGGAAGGCTGAAGTTCCCCACAGTCATTTTTATGTGTCAGTTCCCGTTTCCTCTCAAAAGGGACAGGCCCGTCAAATGGGCCTCTGAGAACCCCATTTCAGGGGCCCCGTGCTCACTCCTGAGGGGCGACTTGTCTGGCGACTTGTCTGAAAAGGCCATTGACCCAGAAAGGTCAGGTGGGACGTGCAGAATGCCCCAGCCGGAAGTCGGGGAAGGCTCAGGGCAAACACTTGGCCACAGGGGAAGCGCTCTTGCTCTTCACCCAAGCACGTACTTACAGCTTTATGTTTATACACGGATTTTTCCTCCGAGAGGCCTGGAGTACATTCTACTCATTCTTTCCCTCCTTTTTGCACTAGAGGTAGGTGCTCCCAGAACGCTACCTGGTGGGGCTGTGGGAGGGGGCCTGAAAACACCCCACCCAGACAGGAGCCATGTAGCTTAGCCACCACCACCACCCACGCCCCCACCCCCTCTGCAGCTCACCACGTCTGGAATGTGCCCACTTTACAGAGCAGTAGAGTGCCTTTCCCTAGGCTACACTGTTCACATTTCAAAAACGAAAGTCTGGTTTCCTCCCTCCTGAGCTCAGCTGCCCTCACACGTGACAAGTTTCTGAGTGGCTATTGTCGGAAGTCTCAAGGATAAGCACCCACTCTTTGCTAAAAGCACAGGGCAGGTAGTGTAGGTTGTCACATCACACCCAGAAATCACACCACCAAAGACAGCAGGGTGACCGCTGGCCTCCCTCTCCGAGCCGGTGGCACTGTCCGGAGCCCTGCCTGCTTTGCCCGACCTCAGGGCCATTAGGCCGGGTCCCTTTCCCTGGGGCCATGCTCATCACCTCTCAGAGCCTCCATTTCTCATCTGCAAAACTGAGCTAAGGGTCCCTTCCTGGAAGGGCGGTGCCAGGGAGATCTAGCACGGAAGGCACCCAGGGCCTCGGCTCACGGCTCAGGAGCAACCGCCACAATTATTTGCGCCTGTCACCTCTTCCCAGACCCTGCTCTGGCAAGCCCAGGAGAGCACATGTTCCTGGGTGGTATGTGCCCAGCGGAGTGGGGACAACGGAGGCCTTTGGTGGGTTGCGAGGTGGCCCCCCAAGATCTTGCCAGAAAATCCGCCGGCCGCTATCATATACTCACATATTGTTGCTTCTTATCAGACAGCAATCTGGTCATCTCTTCCCTTTCCCTTTTAATTTCTTTTTCATCATAGTAAAATTCACGGACAGTGAACCTTAAACCAAGCAAACGAGAGGCTTTCACTACGAAGCATAGCGTCAGAGCAGACACCCCGGAGAAGCCCACCCAGGCCCTTACTTGTTTTCTTTGGCTTTGGTTTTGAAATCGTCAATCACTTTTCGAAACAAGGTCACCGTGAAGAGGCCGCCCTCTTTGTCCTCAGTGATCAGCCTGTTGGAGAGAAGCGTCTGCTCGCTGGACTCATTCCCAGGTCCCTACGCTGTCCTTTCCCTCGGAAGGCAGGTCACCGCAGAGGTGGCCTCTGTCCCCTCAGCCCGGTGGCCCATGCACAGGGGCCCTGCCAGCATCGAGGACGGGGGGACCAGGACATCCCTCACTACTTCTAACTGTGCTCTTGGCTGCCTGCTCTTCCCCTTCCTCTCCTGCCCCTTTCGTTCGTGCTCCAAGCTGAGGCCTCCGGCCAGCAGGCCACCGAAATGCAGGCCCCCTGAGGAGAGAAAAGGACTGGAATCCAGCTGTGCAGCAACCTGGGGTTTGGCTCCTGTCCACCAAACGCCTGAGAGATAAAGCCACTCCTGGTCTTAGTCACCTCATGTGCGCACAGGTGCCCCTGGCTCTGACGTGTGATGGTTGCAATGAAGCAGAGCGGATGGAGTTCCAGTTGGTGGAAACCATTTCACAAAGGCCATTTCACATCCAATGTCACAGTGTTCTAATTAGACACAGCTAATAAGACGACACACCTCAATGTGAAACCACTGTGGCCACTGTCACCAATGGTATGGGGGTTCTTGGGGCCAGTGGTCTAAGTTCTCTGAGTCCCGCTGGCCAGATGACCTGATAACAGGAGCCCTTGGGCCAGGCAGGTTGTCGTGGGCATGCTGGCTAGATCACGTTTCCTGTTTCTCAGAGTCCACACCCATAGGGGCTGACCCTGGGCTGCAGAGACCTTTCCAGAGTGACTTCTGCAGACTCTCAGGTGCCCTCTGACAGCACAGGGCCTGCGGGCTCTGGTCTGAGAAGCCAAGCCTCTTTCCCAGCTGGGGTCCCTGGCACTTGGCAGAGGGGCAGCATTGGAGAGCAGGGAATGCTCCTGCCAATCCAGCCAGCTTCAAGGGCCAGCTCCTCTGCCCGTCTGTGCCCCCTCCGCCTCCCCTGCAGACATGGCTGCCCCGGGCTCATTCCTCCAGCCTTCTGTGTGAGTTCAGGCTGTGACTGTCCTGTTCCCTGCACCCCTCAGTTTAGGTCCTGATTACTATCTGCTGTGAATCTGTGACCCTGGGAGACACAGCCTTGCGGCAGACGCCTCAGGCCAGAAGCCTCCAGGCTGGGAGAGGAGTGGGCAGGGCTGCCCTCAGGCTAAGCTCTGTGTGGCGGGAGGCGGATGAGTCAGCAGGGCTGCCCAAGCCTCACTGTCAAGTCTTTTAAACTTACAAGCTATTTCAGACATAACAAAAAGGCATAAAGAATGATACATACCTATGTATCTGCCACCCAGCTAAAGACATCAAACAACTGTCATACAGTAGAAACCAAACCCCGTGTCCTTTTTCCCCAACTGCGTTCTGCTGTCTGCCCCCAGGTCACCACTGTGCTGACCTTGGTGTTTCTCATCCCCAAACACCCCCATAATTCTGTGCACTCGCATATGCCCAAGTCACATGTGGTTTCGTTTCGTCCATTTCTGATGTTAAATAAAGGACTTCATGCTGTGCGTATCGTCTGCAGCTTGCTTTTGCCACTCAACACCATATAGTGAGATCGACCCTTGCTGCTGTATGCAACTCTAAATTGTTGGTTTTCCCCAGTTGTGTGGTGTTCAGGGTGTTCAGGGTATATTCCTTTATCCTTTCCGTCACTTTTCCAGCCCTCACAGGCCACACGCTGAGACTGGTTTCCGCCCTTGCCCCACTCCACGGCCATCATGGCCAGGCCCTTGCTTCACCCTCAGGTGGGGAGAATAGACACCGAGCTGACAAGGCAGAGTGAAGGGCAGCCAAGGAGGGCAGGCAGGGAGGGCTTCCCGGAGGCAGGGGCAGGGAATCAGGGTTCTGAAAGATGAAAGGAGTCTGGCATGTGGCTTGGTGTGTGCCCGTGAAGAAACTCCAGGCCACGGGACTCTTTGGGGCACAAATGTTTGGTGGTTGGGTACCTGAGAGCATCCACACGCGTCCCAGGGGCCCTGGGGTCAGGCTGGGATCTCACTTACTTGGTTGACCGAGGCACCACCATGTCTGAGAGGGATTCGTAGGTTTTTTGCCATTGTACGTAGCTTGGTCTGTGAGAACACAGAATCATTCAGTGAGTTCTGCAGAAAAGGCTGGGGGGTGTCTTCAGTGTTTAGGAAACTGCACACTTCTCCCAAGGGATTGAGGTGAGTAGGACTGGGGCTAGAGAGAGCCCCAAACCTCCCCTGGCATTTCCGAGAGGCCCTGAGCACCACGGAAGGGCCTGTGTGAAGGACTCAGCCAGTGGGACCTGCTGGGAGCTTTCTAACCTGGCCCTGTGTGGCCTTGGGCCAGACAACTGACCACAGCCACCCCCACCTGCCAGGCTTGTTGTGAGTGAAATGAGCCTGTCTTTGGCATCTGGCACATAGTAGGTGCTCAAGAAATGGCTGCTTCTGTCACTGCTATTACCAGCACAAGCACTGTCACCCTGCTTCTGTTACCACCACACAGCTGCCACTTAGGGCCCCGGGATCCGGGCCGTGGGGGGCCCCTCCTTCCTCTCCGTTGGGCAGGGCCAGTTTCCTTCCATGATCAGCAACACAGGCTGAGACCACACACCGCCCACCTTCCCAGGCCACTTACTTGGGGACAATGACCAGCAGTGTGATCAGATACTCGGACCCCAACACAAAGTCGTCTTTGTTCACGATATCGCTCAGTGTCCGAGTGAAGAGGTTCTCCCTGAATCCATGTGGGACAAAGGGGGTGTGATCAGCAGAAAGACACATGGTGGCAGCCACAGCACACAGGGCCTGAGACAGGAGGGGCAGCAGGAAGTGGGGGAGGCTCAGCGTGTTCCCTGGGGAGGGGCAGAGACTTGTGGCTCCGTCTTCTGGGCGCGGGAACTGCTGTGGCTGGCAGGGCCTCAGGTGTTATCACCCGTTACCTGAGGGGCTGCTGAATCCAACACCTCAGTCACCTGTGCTGCCCCACTGCTCCGGTGCAAGCAGGGGAGGGGCCCGCTGGGGGCAGGCAGCTTAAGTTACTGAAGCGTCAACACAGTGGCTGGCAAAGCCACCTGGGCCCTCCTGGGCAGAGACAGGCCCAGGTAGAGCTCCGCTTCATTTTACACGCCTTGCGGGCCCAGCAGCCAGGGGACACTCACCTGGAATAGCTTTCTACATGCCCAGTGGAACCTGGTCTGCATCAAGGTCATGGTATTTTTAGCACATGGATCAAAGCTGCTATATCAGCAAGTGACCCAAGATATAGCTGATGAGTCTGTCCCATTAGCACACGGGCCCTGATACTAGCTAACATACTAGCACGTGGCGCTTCCCTAATAAATGGTTCTTCAAGCACTTGCCTGAGGCCAAAACTTTAGGGCAAGTGCCATCCCCCAGAGGCTCTCCTGCCTGCCCAGGTTGCCTGCACTTCTCTCCTTCCCCTCCTGTGCCATCACTGGTGAGTCCCTTAGGGTCCCGCTACAAGGGCACGACGCATGGGCCTCCCTGTCACAGCACTTCCATGCTATCCTTACACTATCAGAGCTCACCTGTTGGCTTCCACCTGTACCCCCTGCACAAAACAAATATTTTTGATAAATGAATGACTGTATGAGCTCTCGAAGGGCAGAAGTTATATCTTGTTCTGCTTTGTATCTTTAGGGCCTAGCATAAGGCCTGAGAGTATAGTAGGTGCATCGTAAACATTTAGCGAAAGAAGAAAAGAGTAACAGAAGAGAGAGGTAGAGACGGTTTCACCCTCTTGACTCGCTCCTCCCTCACTCAGTGTGTATGTTCAATCGATCAGTCAGCGTTACCGGGAATCAATGAATGGACTTCACCAGTTGACTGAAGAGGTTGGACCAGATGTTTGTTCAAGTCCCAAACAATTTTAAGACGTCCATAATCTGGGGGTGCAAGGGATGGCCCACCAGGTGAATGGCCCCATGGCCCATTGGTCAATGTCATGACGAATCTATGCCAAGGTCACCATTTAGGGCTCTCTGCCATTGGCGCCCTGCCATTTTCCCATCCTCACCCGTCTTGGTAGGGCCAAGTGGGGAGGCAAAACTCAGCTGGCGCGGATTTAGTTCCGATACAAAGTCAGGCAACCAAGGACAGTTTCTAGTTGAAGTGCCTCTTTCCCTCTTTGGTTTTAAATTTCCCACGAATGTCCTATTTGCTTTTTTCACGAGAAGACAGCTGGCCCAGTGACTATCAGAAGAGAGAAGCAGAAGCAGGAGGAACCTCCCTGGTGACTTTTTCCTTTGCTCACAGAAGTGAGCCAATCAGAGGGATGGCTGTCCAAGGGAACAGCTGGTTCTGAGCTCTCCTAGGCCACTTCCCTTCTCTGGAGTATCTTCAGAGAATCGCCAGCGGAAACAGATCCAGAATCTGGGGACACTGGGAGGATCCTCCGTGCCAACTCAGCCCTGTTCATGAGCCGCTTCCAGCCTCCCCCGCAGAAGCTCAACTGGCTTCTTCTTACATGCCTCCAATAACAGGGAGCTCACTGCTTCACAAGACAGTTAAAGCATCATGACACTGGGCTTCTGTTTTTCTCTGGATACCTCCTCACCACTTTGGTGACTGGTTGTGTCTGCTGGGCCAAGCAGTCTGCTCCCTCTCCCATATGGTGTTCGTTCAGGTGGGGAGAGAAGGCACCTGAGTCCCAGAGGCTGCTCAGCTCAGGGAGTCTCTACGGGGCCACTGCCCTCTGCTAGTCCTCACAAAGGCCAGGCTCTGACAGCCCTGCCTCCTGCTGCCTATGCTAGGAGGCGCCTCTGTAAAGCCTCCAGGGGAAGGATCTTGGGAGGCTCCAGGTGTTCTCAATGACCTGGGAGAGGTTGGGAGAGGGAAGGAAACACCTTCCAGCATTGTGTTTCTCTCTGGGCATAGGCAGGGAGGCGCCATCAACCCCAGCTTGGGCCTTAACTCCCGGTCCTCTGCTCCAGGTCTTCCTCTCCACACAGTTCCTGGGGAGGCAGGAGTGCCTCTGTGTCTGTCTGTCTGTCTCGCTCGCTCTCAGACACACACCCAGGCTTGGGTCACCCAGTGATCTGAAGAGCTCGCACGTGCATCAGCCCTGCCAGGATCCTGTTCCAGCCAGGCTCGGAGGTGCGAGTGGAACACGGCACTCACCTGGATTTCTTCTCAAGATTCTCCAGGTTGGTCTTCAGAGTGTTGTAGGCGGCCGTGCGGGATTTCAGGTCAGTCTCGATCTGTGCCAGTTGCTATTTGGAGAAACAAAAGAGTTTATAGAATTGGTCGAACTTGTCAAAATTGCCACACATGGCTCCTGGTGCCCCTAAGGAAAAAAGAAATGAACCCTGCCCATTTGCCAGGGATGGGTTACGTTTGTCCCCCTCTGCTCTCTGAGACGTTCCACACTTGGCATAAGGCCAAGGGAGGCAGCAAACGGGAATACCCCCCTTTGCAAATATGGAGGCCCAAGGCATGAATGGCTCTTCTAGGATGACTCAAGGAGCTCAATCTTCTCCTGACTTCAAGCCCATCTGTCTGTCAGGGCTCCCACCGCCCTCCATACCATTTGTTCTCAGGCTTTGCCAGAGGTCAGCTCAAGCCGACCCCCATCCTGGCTTCTATGGGGACTTGCAATGGCTCGGCATTGAGCGCGCCCAGGTCTCCAGGCTCAGCTGTGTTCCACAGTGGCCCCTTCCGGCTCTGCACAAGGGAGAAGGCTCCTTTGAGCTCAGAGGTAGTCACCAGCCTGACTTAATGTCAGAAGATCCCCTTGTTGTAGAAGTTGCAGGAGCATGCCCCAGACCCCCTCCTGCGATAGGCAGGGAATGAGACAAGCGGAGGCCCAAGACCCAGCTCTCCTGCCTCAGGTGCCCCACTGGCTCAGCCGGGCTGATGTCTCCCCACAAGGGCTCGAAACAGTGAAAGAAAAATGCTTGCCTGAGCCCAATTCACTGGAAGCCCTCAAAACACAGTAGCTGTTAAGACAGTTTCAAAAGAATGCTCTGAGGTCACTGACAGCAGCAGTCCAGGGCCACAGTGAGCCCCTAGCCTCTGGAAATTTAAAGAAAGCCCACCAGCTCCTCTCCTGCAGGGCCCACACTGCATCAGCAGAGCCCACGAACACAGTATTGGGTCCACAAATCTGGCACCCATGTTACGGTGGGGAATACTGTACACAAAGGAGGTTCCTACGCCCTGACCCACGTGGGGGTAGGGCCCGTTCCCAGGCTCCTGAGACACACTGTGACCTTCTCCTCCCATTTCTCTCTCCTCAGCCCACGGTCAGTGACATGTCACTGGTGGCTTGCAGTCGCCATGGGGGAAGTTTTCCCCCTACGTCAGCAAACGCAGCAGATCAGCACATGCTGACATGGGGACGTCTCCAGAACCCTTATATGAAGGAAGGGGGCAACCTATGGGAGATGGACAATTTTGAGTTGAAATATATATAGTTTTTATGTAGATGGAAGGATCTACATTCAACGTTTAAACATGGGCTACCTTTGGGGAGGTTAAAGGGAGCAGGAACGGAGGAGGATGTCACAGGAGGTCTCTTCACGTTTTTTCTTTACATTTGGGTATGTTTGTTTTTGGGGGGTTAAGAGTTACAATTTGTTTACAATTTCGAAAAATTTCTTACTTTGAAATGATTGTAGGTTCTCTGGAAATTGTAAAAATAGTATACAGAGATCCCATGTTCCAGTTTTCTCCATTGGTAATATCTTATATAACAACAAACAGCACAGTATCATAACCAGGAAACTGACATGGGTACAATCCACGATCTTAGATTTTAAAATAAAATGTATTGCTTTTTTTCGAAAAGGAAAAAAAAAATCAAACAAGCAAGGAAATCCTGCAATGTCCTCATTTTTCTGATTTCACCACAAGCCAGTGAAAAACTACAGCGGGTGTTTGGGAACCAGTGAAACAGTGCTAGGAGCGAGGGCTTTGGGACCCAGTCAGGCCCAAACCTGAATGCCAGCTCCAGCTCTGACCGGCTGTGTGACCTGCTGTCAGCTCCTGAACCTCCCTGAGCTCAGCGCCACGGAATCACTGTGCACAGTTCCAGCCCACGGAGCAGGTCACTCAGAAAGGCGAGTCCTTTCCTCCACGAGACCGAGCTCCTTGAGGGCGGCTGGGTCGTGGTCATCTCTGCACCTCCAGGCAGAGCGGTCAATACAGGGCGGTGCTCTGCCAGGCGTGTTCAGCAGAACCAAACAGCCCTGCCCTGCTCCTTCTAGACTCATCCCACCACCCAAGGCAGGCAGAGACCTTCAGGGCCTCGTGTAACGCCCCCGGCAGCACCCAGAGATGTTTCCGGGTGGCAGAGATGTTTCCGGGTGGCAGAGATGTTTCCGGGTGGCAGAGATGCCAGCAGCCAGCGTCCCCAGTGGGTCGGCAAGGAGCAGGCCCCCGGCCAACCACAGTGGACCTGCTCCTGGTGGAGGAATACACCTTTTGCTGTTACACCGGTGAGATTTTAGGGGCTTTTTTGAAACTACAGCATGCCCCCGCCTGTGGAGACTGACAGAGCCATGCTGGGTGGCTCCCTGACCCGGTGACACGCTGCATGCGGGTGTGCAGGGCCGGCAGTGGGAGGAAGCCCTCCCTTATGCTCACGCCACTTCATTTAAGTGGGGGCAGGCGGCTCAGTCCCCAGCTGTTGGGAGGGCCCAGGGCCTCCCTTGACTGTGTCAACACCGGGCTCCTCCCAGGGTGAGACCTGCTTGGTCACCCAGAAGACGCTACTCAACACCCAGCTACACAGCGACTTTTGTCTCCCCGTGGCTCTCCCAGCAAAGGGAGTTCCTTGACTAGGACCAGTCCAGTTAACAGATTTAGACCTCCCACTGGGGGAACAGGCCTGGGCCGGGGCTGAGGACACCACACATGTGCTCCTGGGGCAGGACGAGGTGAAGGAACCCCACCGGCCTCAGAGAGGCTCTTTGGCAAGGGCGCCACGCATACAGGAAACCAAGACCTGCATTCCCACCCCAGAGTGATGCCTCAACCCTGCAGGAACTGGGGCAGGCTCCCTAGGCTCAGCCAGCCTCCCATCTGAAATAGGAGGATGGTGACACCGACCTCCCAGGGGTGACATGAAGAGTAAAAGAAATGAAAGACCCCGCGTGGTTCCAGGTCTGCAGCAGTGCCATCAAAACTGCCCTCCTCCCCATCCCTGCTTTCCTGCCAAAGTCACTCTCTGGATTGCTCTGGACTAGACAGAAGCCGGGTTTTGCCCTCTACCCCCCTCAGCTGATACCCCGATGTGCTCTGGGGCCTTCATCACTGGGTCTGGGGACCCGGGACAGCCACGCCCATGAGCACTGTCCCAGGGGACTCAGAGAACAGCGCTGACCATCCTGCCTGGTTCATTAGCACAGGACAGGGCGCCAGGCCGTCCCCACAAACTACCATGTGCTTCTAGGTTGGTGGTGAAGGTGCACAGGTGCTCCAGGCAGCCCCTCCTTGAAGGGCCTTTCAGAATCACTGCCCAGTTGTCCCAGGAGGTGCTAGGACCTCTGTGATGAAAGAGGAGGTGCGCCGATTCCTGTTTGCTCAGAGACACAGCCGGGCACCAGCCTGCCATGAGGAGATCGGCCAGACTGCCCAGGGACGGGTCCATCTCCCTCACCTGGCCCGCCCAGCCACACCCAGGTGGCTCTGTCACTCTGAGCAGACAACAGGAAGGCTTTGTTCCTGGCCTGGCTGAGACTCTCTCCCAGACACCTGGGCCAGCAGGAGACATGACATATGAGGGGCTTGGTGTATCGTAGAGGGAGAGGGGAACAGGAAGTCACTAACTGTTAGCGCTCATCCTCAGTGAGACAAACAGGAGTCAACATGGCTGTGAGATGGCCACAGTGTCCCCAAAGACCTATGCCGCAGTGCTTTTATTCATGAAGCAAAAGCTGGAGGCCACTGCTTACCAAGATGATGGAACCATGGGGTCAGCACTTACTGGCCTCCCTTTTGTCACTTTCACTTCAGATCAGGGGCAAGAACCCCAGCAGACATGTCTCAAGAGTTAGGGCTCCTAATCCAAACTCTCTACGAAGCAGACAGTTCTTGTCAAGAAACAATCACCCAGGTAGTGGGGGGTGTCAGGTTCTAAGAGGAGGTCAGGGTGGGGTTGACTCTCCAACAGCACTTTTTAAAAAGAAAAGAGGTGGTGGGGGAGCTCAGTGAATGGGCACAGGATTGGGGTCAGACATCGGTAGCTCAGAGAACCCATCGGTCTAGGGGACTGTCCTGTGAGACGCAGTCACCCAGTCAGGTAACAGGGCTAGAAGAGACTGAGGGTGGACACGTGGTCACCTCTTCTGTTCCCAGGGCTGTCCTGACACCCATAGGTTTCTGACCTTGCCAAGGGCATGGAAGACCACTCCTCAGAAACCCACCGGGGCCCGGTGAGGGCTGGCAAGAGGCAGATGGGCAGGGGACCCAACAGGGCTAGAACCCAACCTCCTGCCTCTGGCCTCTTGGAAAGTCCCTCTCTGCTTCGCCAGGGTCCGAGTGCCACATAGATCTACCTCAGATGTCCCCAGTCACAGAAGTTTAAGTATGCACAGAGAGAAGGCCCTTCTCTTACCTTTGCTAGAGTGTCCACCACACTCACCAGTGGCTGCTTCGCAGGGTATTTGGCCATGTCCCATTCAAAATGGGTCACGAAGGACGTTAGATCAACTGGAAGAACACAAACACATTTCAACAAATGAGTGGCACTCTACAGACAGAGGTGGCCTGAGCTCGAGCCATGTAGAGAGATCAGAGGACAGACTCAGGGCTCTGAGACGGCAAACACCGCCCAGGGGAGCAGAGGACTGAGCCAACTGGCTGGCCGGCGGCCGTATCCGAAACCCCTCTGAGAAACATACTCCCAGCCCTAGGGACACTGTCACAGGTGCACTGCCGTGCCTCAGAATCTTACTCAGACGACCCCAGAGACTGGCATTTGGGAGATCCTGCAAAGTCGGGAGATTTTTCTGAGGGCACCAGGCTAATTCCCTGCCTTTTCCAGTTGCTTCGGCCACATGCCCCTGCTGGGTTATCATTCTGATTTGAAGTACCCTGAAGGCACACCAGAGAGCCCCCAGCCAACCCCCGAAGACTACCCAGCCAGTCGTGGGTGCCACCTGCTCGCAAGACAAGCCATCTTCCTGTCTCCTGCAACGAAGCACTAGACAGAGGTGATTTCAACACAACGTGATCTGTTTTAAAGAAGGCATTTTAAACATAATCAAAATGCTGGAGTTTGTGAATGTGGTTTTCAGTATCTGGCATGGACGTGCATTTTCAGTGTAGGTCCTTTATTTTATTTAAAGTGTCCTTATAAGAAGAGACACCCCATGTGCTCACACAGGCCATGTACAGACACAACTAAGGACGTGGTTCTCGCCCGAAAGCAAACCTGCCGGCACCTTGAACTTGATCCAGCCTCAAGAACAGTGAGAGATGAATGTCTGTTGTTTAAGCCCCCAAATCTGTGGTGTTTTGTTATGGCAGCCTGAGTAGATTAATACAGATTTGGGTATTAATTTGGTATTAATACAGATTTGGGTATTGCCACACTGCTGCAGGGAAATGACTTTGGAGGCAGGATCCAGACCTGGGAGGAACTGCATTAATGTCTGGATGAAAGCAGGGGGTGCGGTCAGAGGTGGAACTAGAAGGTTGCCAAGGACTCCTCCTATGGCAGCAAGAGTCCCTGATCCCATTTACTGAACCCTGCTGTGGGCCAGGCCCTGGGCAAGCTCGCTTATCACACACCTCTCCTGCTGGTAACACACTGATAGGTAGGAACCATCACCTATCCCGCAGGCCAGGGAACAGCCAGCCCCAAGCAGGAGACATGGGGCAGGCTTTGGGATCTCTCCCCCATCCCGCCTCCCTTCTCCCACCTCCAGCACACCATGGGAACCCAAGCCCAGACACCCTCAACGCCTGATGCTGTCTCTCACTGCTGCTGTCTGGTCCTTTAACATCAGGATGGAGACCCACTCCTCCTGAAAGCCTGCCCAGTCGTCCGTCCCCTGCTGGCCTGAGCACATGGATGCTTGCCGATCCATCACACTGATGACGCGGCCTGATCACCCCTCATTCTCTTGCTCTTATGGGATCCTTGTGTCCCCAGAGCCTGTCACAGTGCCCAGCTCAGAGCAAGGACTCCACACACACAGACCTTCCTAATAACCCTGGTGATTGTTCTCACTCACTACCCAGGTTGCTCAGAAGAGATACATTTCAGACCAAGCTCTTATCTCCATGGATTTTCACAAACTCCAAGTCCTTTGTGGTATTTAGACCAAAAAGAATGAGTTGTCTGTTTCCACGACGATTATAATCCCTTTGCGGCTCAGCCCCTCTCCTCGTGGTGTCTCCCTAGCTCTCGGTCTCCATTTCCATCACAGCATGTATGGCGCTGTGGGTCTGCACCCCAGGCGAGCAGCCCAGGAGGACGATCCTTTCTGAATGCCCAGCATTCAGCACAGCGCCTGGTACTCGACAACTGAGCAGGAGTGTCCGGTGAATGAAGGAGGAGAGAAGGGCGACTAAGGAGACCATGGCAGACCTCCTGCAGCGGCCTGGGACTGTGGCCTCCTCCAACACCTCCTCCCGCATATCCGAATGCCAGATCCAGCTCCAGACGCTGACCATTGCCCCAGATCACTCATCCAAGGGCGGCCTTGCCCCGTCCACGCACGTGGCCATTGGTGAGAACGTGTTTGGGGAGGGTCCTCCACCTCTACCTTCCAGTGCATCCACTACTGCAGCTGTCGCTGTGCCTGCTCAGGAAAGAGCCAGCCTGCCTCCCTCTCCCCTCCCCTGGCTGAAGTTGGCAAAGCCTGATCTCTAAGGGTGCAGCGCAGGGCTTGAACAGGCGGCCTGTGCGTTTAAACCATGACCCAGACAGGCTTGCTCCACATCAAAATATGCTGCATACAGCTCTTCAGCAGCAACGATCACATGTGAGAAGCAAAGCCAGGCCTTCCCGCAGGCAGTACAACAAAGGACCTGTGACCAGGACCTGTGACCACGCGGACTACAGCCCGGAATGGGGCCTTCCGGTGTTCACGACTTCTGTGCACATTCTAGGGACCGGGCCAGACAACGCTGTGTTTGCTCAGCTTCTGGTGACATCAAACGTACCTGTGCCCTTCCACGCCTAGCTCAGCTAGGGGCAAAGAGAAAACAAAAACAAAAGGTGCCCAGGCAAAGCTAAGTGCCTATAAAGGGATGAAGCCCACTGACAGGTGAGAAAACCAAGACCCAAGGTCACACAGTGCATTACACAGCAGGACCAGATCTGACGCTTCCAAGGTTGGGGCTGCTGGCCCTCCATGCAACCCAAATTCCCGGGTATGCTCTGGAGGAGATCGGATTAAAACCCCACCTGCCAGGGCTCCCCTGAGTCCCTCCAGTTAGTTCCGTCAATCACCAGTTCTATGCTCTGAAGAAGAAAAAGATTTCCCCATCCAAATGCTATCAGGAAGCGTGAACCAAACTAAGTTTGGTAAGGTCGCTGGACTGGGGTACTTTCCAGAGCCTTTACTATGCCCTAGCATCCTTGACCTTTGTTGGAACAGGCCTGGGGTATAGAACAAGTCTTGGAAGTCACAGGGACCCGACGCACAGGACGCCTAGAGATAAGGAAACATATTAAACAAACAAAGCTGAATGTCCTCCTCCTGAAAAGAGGCAGCGTCTCTTAGAGTCTGTGCCATCTGGAGTGCGGATGGACGTGACAGAATCCTAACATCTGATATTAAGTAATGTGACTGCTGAGTAGAATGTAAGCCCTTTGATCACTATTTTAATGTAAACTTGAATCCTCGTGCCTTAAAGACCAGGTTTTTATGTAGAAAAGCAGCTCTCAATCGTAAGTCAGCTCTTCCTTCCAGGGCCCTAGGAGTTACCTGCTGGAAAATGAGATCAACTGATCTTTTTAACAAAATAGTTTTTTTTTTCTTTTTTACTAGCATTAGCTAGAAATCTCAGTGTAGCAAACAGATTGCATTCCAATCTGTAAAGATTTGTATTCGTCCTAAAAGGATTTGTGGGCTCCAGTTCTACCAGCTTGAGAAGGTAGGAGAAAACGGAAGGCAAATGGAAACCAGGAGTGGTTTGTGTGGACACAGGGGCTCCCTCAGGAGGCTCGAGAGAAGCGGGCTGTTTGTACACGTGAGCCCCATCCAGGTAGCACAAAGCTAAGCCTGGCACTTGAGCTGCCAGGACACACAAAACAGCCAGCCTCCGTGAGCAGGCAGGAGGACGCTGGGAACAGCCATCAGGGAAAGAAGTGCACTGCAAGACCAAGATGCAGATGTGCACCTGGAACATCAGAGTCAAAGCATCCCCACTCCAGGACGCATGCAAAGCTCCTGGAGCGGCAGCGGAGACACGAGGAGGAGGGGAAAGAAGTAAAACAGTTGCCGTCTGTGTCATATGGATATCGAGACCAAGCTACGAACTTATGTCGTAACCTGATCACCGTACCCCTATAACCAGACCACGCGTCCACCTTCCCAGAGACATGCGGGGACCACACTGAACACAACACGGCAAGCAATGCATAACCTACTCTTTAAACATTTCATTTTTTCCTTCAAACCTGCAATGTATTAAGGTGGCGTTACTCAACCTCGTTCGCATACAAAGCCAAGTTCAGGACTATGAACATTTCCATTTGTCAATTTAAACAAGCAAATAAAAAGCTCTTGAAGGTTGCCAGGAGGTGACAAAATATAAATTTCTGGGTAACAAATGATATGAATGGTGAATATAGAATCTATATTCTCATTTTCAGTACACATACATGCATAAAATCACAGGTTTAATTAACTCTACAGATATTAAACACCTAATTCTAAAGTTTCTAAAGTCGCAGACTTTTTGTCTTGCACATTTTAAGCGCATTTAAATTACATGTACGTAACTAATGGACCAAAACACTTTTGGTCTAACTCTCATTTACTGAGCACAACCTAAGATGTCAGCCTGAGGCATTCCTCAGTATGTGAAGGCATTTTTCAGCCTCATTTGGGGAAAGGGATAAATCTGTTGGGGGGTGGGGAACAGGCTGGAACTTTCCATGCAGGATAGAGACGAGGCTGATAGACAAGGGAAGGACCAAACAACCATGAGACCCCACTGAACCCATTTCCACTTCAAATTTCATTGAGGACTTTAGCTACATGGTAAGAAATGCTGAACGTTTTAGAAAGGAGACAACGGGACGATACACTGGCCCAGGGTCACGTCTTTAAAACATTGGTGCTGTTGAGCTGAAAGTGGGGTGTATGGCCTCTGTCAATTCAGAGGCTCGGGGGTTGGGGACGGGCGTGTCACTTCAGTCATCACCGTGTGGTCACAGCTAGGGCTACCGATGGGCCAGCATGAGCTGAGAAGGCACAGAAATGAGCTCCCTCGAGCGACCTACCTCCGTTGGCCAGGAGGTTCTCCTGAACTTTCCCTTTGGCGTCTTCCATCACTTCCACCACGCTCTGGGCCATTCTCTTTATGAGGCTTTGGGAACAAAACAAAAGGCCGGTTAGGGTAGGAAACTCCCCTCAGAACATTCTCAAGCTCTGCTGGCAGGAGAAGGAATGGGTGCCACACTTTGGGGGAATAATTTGGCAACATGAGAAAGAGACTTAAAATGCTAGTAGCCCTTGAACCAGTATTTCTACTTCTGGGAAACTAGCTTAAGGAAATAGGGCAAACAGAAAAAGCTTTCTGAACAAAACGATGTTCTTTGCAGCACTGAGGCTGACAGCGAAAAATTGGAAACTACTGGAAGGTCAACAACAGGAGATTGTTCAAGTAAATAATGGAATATCCAGCTGAGGGTTTATTGGGCAGCCATTGAAAATAAGAATTTCTAAAATGGTGGAACAAGGCATGTATTATAATGTTACGTGGAAAACAAACAAGATACAAACTTATATAGAAAGTACGGATGCAACTATGTGAAAATGTTCTTCCTAGTTTACCTATTTTCTACTATAACCAGGTATTGCTTTTATAATTAGATAATTAACCCTTTTTCAGTCTCCAGAAAGTATCCTGAATGCTTCAGAAAGTATGAGAAAGGAAAAGTACGGGATTTGGAGGCAGAAGGACTCAAATTTGCAAGGCTCTGCCAATTACCAAGTATATGATTTTGTCCAAATTTATTTAATCTTTTTGAGCTTCAGTTATCTGTAAAATGGGGATGATACCCATTTTGCAGGATTATTATAAATACTAATATAACTAATCAGGCACTGAGCATCTAGTAACAAAGAGTGTACTCTGCTCCTGGAAGCTGATCAATTAAAAGCCAATTGGAAAACATGACAATCTAGGATCAAAGTCAAAAAGTTCTGATGATCCAAACAATTGCCTCAGTCCATTTGTCCAAATTCTCCTGGCTCCTAGGAAGGAGGTGGTGTTTGCAGGGAGGATGGATCAGGTCATTGATTTCCAAATGGAGAACATGGTCTTCTGCTGTTACAGGCACTGGCCATGTTGGCCACACCGAGCGTGGAGGCCAGAGGCGAGGGCAGGGAGGGCACTGAAAGACCCCAGATAAGGAAGAGAGCGAGGGAGGGAGGGAAGCCACTTGTTTTCCTATTATGGCATATTTCCAGACATTAACACTTCCACTGTATGTGATTGAGATTTTCTTTTAATAACACCTATCATTTAGTGGAGTCTACCAAGTGCCAAACAATCTATAATCATTATCTCATTTAATCCTCACCAAAATTCTCAAGATGTCTATTATGCCATTTTACAGATGGAGAGACTGAGGCCCAGAGAAGTAAGTTGCCCCTCCATCTAGTCCCACCCATCAGGTTCATGGGTGGACTCCAAAGCTATTGGCCACCAGGCCACACTGCTATCTTTACAGTCACTATGGCCCATCCTCGGCTTAAATCTCAACACATGTGTTGGCATTTCTTAGAATAGTAGTTCTGCGTCTTACTAATTATAACTTGAGCAAGTTACCTAACTAATCCCATTTATTTCCCCAGCTGTAAAACGGGGGTGATACTGCTCATCTCACGTGGTTATTTGTGGAGTTTGGTGCGATGCATGTAAAGTGCCAGGCCTGGGAGTTTGGGGCAGAAATCTTCAGATGTGCTCTTGGCAGCCTGGTGGAGGAGAACACCATCCTGGCTCTCTACCCTCCGGCTCATGGGTAGATTAGGCAGGAGATGGGGTGGGTTGGGGGAGAGTGAGTGTGGTTCCCTTCCAGTTCCTGTAACCCAACTCCTCTCATCCCCTCTGGCCCTCCAGCCTAGGGGTGTGACACCACCTGTCCACCTGCCTGAGTTCTGGTACCACCCCCCTGTGGTTCTCCTACAGCCCCACACAACAGTCTGGCCCTCCTCAAATTATCCTAATGAGTGGGTCTTCTGTTATCTGCTAGAACCCTGACTTGATAGATAAATTCATTCATTCATTCACTTATTCTTTTAGCAAATTCCATATAGGAGGCACCTGTGTGCCAAGCAGGATTCAGTGTTGAGAACAGAACCAAGTCCCTGCTCTCAGAGTGTTTATTGTACTGCTGTCAGTGGCTCCTCTTTATCAATATTATAGTGACACATGCAAGTCACTGTCTCCTATTGCCATACCCCCTGTAATACTTTGAGTAATTATTTGTTTACATGAAGGTAGTAGTAAGTCCAGCCCCTACCACAATGCCTGATGTACAACTGCTGCTCAGGAAATGTTTGTTGAATGAATAAATGAACTCTGGTGCTCCACCTAAAATAACACACATGCTTCCTTCCTAACTGATCTAAAAACAGAACTCCTTGCTTTGTTAATGAAATGACTCTGCTGCTTCCAACTTTAGCCTTGATAGAGTTTTTAACTATAACAAGTATGGCCGCATGCCTGCCCTTAGGCATGTCCACCACTCCGAAACAACTCAGAATAATGTGGTCTGATGAGGCTTAACTGCTCGAAAAATCCCTTATTGCACAAAGCAAAAGTGGCCCTGACTTAGCTGTGATCACAGACTACAGTCACCAGCAAATTGTGATGTCACCGAATCACAACATCTTTGTCATTGGAAGCAAACTAAAAGTCCAAATGCTATTTTAAATTTACTTTTTTCACTTCATACGTCATTGTGAACACCTTTTCATGTCATCAGAATAGAGCTTCCTCACTGCTTTCATTTTCCTGTGTAGTATTTCCGTGCATGGCTGTATCATAACCAATTCCCTGTTGTTGGACATTTGGGTTGTTTCCGCTTTGACATGGTGTTGCAGTGATACACATA
The DNA here is from genome assembly GCF_004115265.2 of Rhinolophus ferrumequinum. NCBI lineage: Eukaryota > Metazoa > Chordata > Mammalia > Chiroptera > Rhinolophidae > Rhinolophus > Rhinolophus ferrumequinum. The sequence goes on from NC_046296.1 coordinate 65,164,144, forward strand.
TTTTGCCCACTTGTGCAGGTACATATGCAGAATAAGTTACTAAAGAGTAACTACTAGAATAAGGGTATAAACATGTACAATTTTAGCAAATAGGCCAAACTACCCTCCAGAGCCAGTGTACACTCCCACGAATGGTGGGTGTGAGTGTGCCCTTCTCCAAACCCTCAGCAACACCAGGCATCATCACCCTGTAATCTCTGCCAACCTGGTAGCTGAAAATGTATCTCGTGGTTGCTCTGACTTGCATCTCTTTGCTCATCAGTGAGGCTGGACGTCTTTTCATAGGTTTATTGACTCCACAAATGGCTGTTTCCTTCTGTGAATGGTGTGTTCATATCTTTTGCCAGTTTCTCTAACGATCTGTTCATTTTTTAAAAAAAAATTTACTTGTAACAGTTCTTAGGCGTCCCATTTTTAATTAGCAATAATTGCTCCTTGGATAAACCTCATTGGCTACGATACTGCCACCGCACAAAGCTAAGCTTCCCATTTTAAAGATGAAAACAATAAGATTTAGAGAGCCAAAAATCACTCTACCCAGGGTAACAAGTGTCAGAGCAGAAATCGATCCCCGAATCTATGTGACTCCAAATGCCACGCTCCTCAAAGCTCGTCTAAACTCTGGCACCTTCCTCTAAAACACTTGACAAAAACACCAGCCCATATGGGAAGATATATAAATCATATTTTTAATTAAAAAAGCAAATTGCAAACAGTATGTAATCTTGATAGGGGTGTTGATTATACTGATGTACCCAACAAAATTCATCAACCTGTTCATGTAAGATTGTACATTTCGCTGGATGTAAATTTTACATGAAAAAAAAATGTTTTACAGTAGATATGATCTTAATCAAGTGGCCAAAGGTAACATCATCAGTAATGGGAAAGATGACTGACGTGTGTTTCTGATGATGCACTGAGAAGAACATGGCCTCTCTCCTGTGGTATTTCTGCCAACGTGGGTAACCTGAATCTTATCACGAGGAAACATCAGATGAGTTGAAATTAAAAAGCATTTTACATAATAACAGACCTGTACTCTTCAAAAAGCACGATGTCATAAAAGTCAAAGAAAGCCCAAATAACTGTTCTAGTTTAAACAAGACGAAAGAGACATGACAATTAATTGTAAAAAACAGGGAGTCATCTCCATGTTTATCATCTGAGAAAATAGGAGATTTTCTTTGTTATTTATAAAGAAACCTGTTGAAATAATTGGTGACATCCAACTAAAATTGGTAGATTAAATAACAATTCTGTATTCCTGATTTTGATCATTGTACTAAGGTTGTATGAGAGAATGCCCTTGTTTTTAGATAATATACATAAAGGGACATCACATCTGCAATTCACTGTCAGAAGACAAGAAAAAGTGAGAGAGAGAGACAGAGAGAGAGAGAGAGACAGAGAGAGAGAAAGAAAGAGAGATTAAAGTAGACATGGTAACGGGAATATGGGAATTCTTTTCATAGTTTTGCAACTTTTCTTGAACTTTGAAATTAACTCAAAATAAAATGTTTAAAAATATTTAAGCATGTACAGTATATAATCCAACTTTAAAAAATTACGTCAGTATATACATAAATGAAAATCCTGACAGAAAGACACCAAACTTTTAACACTCCTTATCGTCACACATACAAGAATGCGGACTTTCCCTTTCTATGTATTTCTGTAATGTCATGTTTGAATTAATTAAGACATATTAGTACTTTTGTAGGTAAAAAGAAAAGAACAGGAACAAATAAATAATAAAAATAACATAATAAAATAATGAACAAAAAAACAAACAGCAGCATTATTTACAAGAGCCAAAAGGTGGAGGCCATCCAAGTGTCCATTGATGGATGAATGGAAAAACTAAATGTCGTACATTCATACAATGGACTATTATGCAGCCTTAAAAAGGAAGGAAAATTCTGGCACATGTTACAACACGAATGAACCTTGAAGTCATTATGCTAAGTGAAATAAATTAGTCACCAAGAAGAAAAATACTGACTGTACACAAAAAACAAACAAACAAAAAACAGGTTCTGTGGAAAGCAACCTCACGGGTGATCTGACCAGAATTTCCTAACTGGACAGTTCACCACGTGTGGTCATGCCCCAGGCACATAACTTTTTAGTAAAAAGTTTATCTCTGCCTTAAGCAAGTCCTGTCCATTGTTTTTGTGCATGTAGGTTAAGACACGTTTGAAATAAGCAGTAATCACCCTCAAGAGAATACATAATCTTAACTCCCTTTTAATCCAATCTCCACCCCCAAGAAAGCACATCATCTTAACTGTGGTGTAATCCCATCCCACATTGCTTCCTCCCACCTTCAGCTAATCTTCCTTATATTTCTTCCTTAATTTCATATGCATAAAAGAAACAGCAAAACTGCCATTCTCCAGAGCATTTGAGATCTTGCTCCCCACATGCGTCTTCAGTTTGGCTCAAATAAACTCTTACAGAAATTCTCAACAGGTTTGGACATTGCCTATGCCGACAGTATGATTCCATTTATATGTGGCATCTAGAGTCAAATTCTTAGAAACAAATACAGTGGTGGTTTCCAGGAGGTGGGGAAAGGAGGGAGAGCAGAGGTGGGATTTGAATTTTTAAAATAACCAGCATGTATTAATAATAATTTTTAAAAACAATGGTATTGCAAATAAACAAAGTAATAAGTAAATAAAAGAATAAGTCAAGAGTGTGTTACCTTGGGTCAGTCCATTAAGGTTTCTTTCAAGTTAATCTCCTTTATCTTGGCAGTCAAATGGGAAACTGAGTAAGATGGGGGCAGCTGGGTCTCCTACACCCAGTTGTTTTGTAGAGTGTGGTTATCAGGTTCCAAGTTTCTTAGTGCAAGTCTGTGACGCAACAGGAAAGAGATTTTCCCTCTTCCCTGGGTTTTCTGGATAATTCAGACAAAAGCAGGCTGAGGTAGGTCTCTTTTTTCAGAAGTTACCCCAAGTCAGGGAAGAGAGGGCCAACAGGTGACAGCTGGACTTTCCACAGGGTTTTAAAGCAAGAATAACAATAGTGTTTATCTAGTGAGCTGTTCTCAGAAAGGCACTTTGCATAATGTATCTGAATTCTCTTCACTAACAAGGGGAGGCCCCCAAGAACTGAGAAAACAGAGGATCAGAGAGGCCAAGAAACTTGACCAATATCCCTCCGCCGGTGGCCATGACATCAGCTAGTTCTGACCACTACCTTGCCTCTAAAGCAAGCCTCTGCCCACCACACCAGCTGCTCTCGGCCCACCAGGGGATAAGATATCCTGCTCTGGATAACCAAAACTCCAGGCACGGTTCTGTCCTCAGCATCTCAACGGAGGAGCCTGAACAGGCCCAGCCTCTTTCTGCAGTCACAGGAAAGAACCCTGAGCCCATGTGAGGCCCAGATACAGCCACCAGCTGGTAACTCAGGGAGCCCCTGGGCACTTCACCCTGTTCCTTTGTCTCTGTTTCCTCCTCACCAAGGGACAATGAAATCATCTCAAAATGCTTTGAAGCAAAGTCATCAGGAAAGTGACTGGAGAGCAATTCAGGCCACAGAGATACCATGCTTTAAATTTGGTCTTGCTTCTGGGAAACTGGAAGTTGCAATGGCTGATGTTTCCACCTTCAGAGGGGTTTCCCCCTGCATATTGTTTGTAGAGCCACTCAGCAAAATTACCCTTCTCACGCAAAACACAATTCGCTTTGTCAAGTTGGCATTATTCAGCTTGATTCACCCACATCATGGCATAGTATTTCTTGGCCCTCTTCAAAAGCCAGCTTATCCTCAGAGGAAAAGTGCCCGTAGGGGGCATGGACAGGGCAGGTTCCTTGTTCCGATGTGTTGCTTAAATGCTCTAGGGTCCTGTAGTCTTTTGGGGAAAACTAGGCAGTCCCCTAAGTGTCCAGCTTGGAAATGAAAAGGAGTAGCTCACATTCGTTTAAGTTTTGGAGAGTTGGCCAGAAAGTCAATCCACCTATCAGCCACTGGTCACTGTGCCCAATTGCAGAAGCTCCACTCACATGGAGCCCCGCCCCACTCACATGGAGCCCCGCCCCACTCACAGTGCATTTGCCGCCCCAGTGCACACAAGGTGAAGAGGGACCTCAGAGTTATGCAACCTGTAGCCTGCCCTCGGGGGATGAATGGGCAAAGGCCAGAACAAGCAAGTCCAAGTCACAAAAGTGGAACTACAAATGGCTGATAACACCAGAAAATATGTGTATACCCTTGCTGGTAATCCAAGAAATACACATTAAAACAATCACACACCATTTTCACTGTCAGGTAAATAAACAAAGTTTTTTCAAGGCACTAAACTGACCAGGGTATGATGAAATGGCACTTCCTTGAAACTTCATTGGAAAACAATTTAGCAATATGTACAAACAGTTTTAAATGTGTCCGTATCCTTTGAACCAGTAAATCCACTTGAGGAAATGCAACTTTAGGAGATAACCAAAAATGTAGACATAAAAAGAAAAAGAAATAGAAGATAAAGGGGGGAAAAAATAAAAACCAGAAAGAAAACAAACAAAAAAAGACAAAACTGTAGACAGATTTGTGCAAAGATGTTAACTGGATGTGCATTATAATAAAATGAAGTAGGTATTTTATTACCTTAAAAAATAAAATGAAAGTTCTCTCCCCCCCCATTTAAAAGACCCTTAACATTACTTTAGGGTTATGCCCAGGAAGTGCAACCATCATGGCATCTGCCCCCAGAATCATCGCAAGGGTCGCAGATGGAAGGGCCATTAGAGACCGAGGAGAGGTGGGGACTTGCTGCAGGTCACAAGGCCCCTTCGTAGCTGACCAGGGCTAAAACAAGGCCTCAGTATTTCCTGCCTCAATTTTAGAGCAATACATTGGATGTAATAGCGTACTGTTTTTCCATAAGACCTCTCCTCATGTAAATTCCTTGTCTGTTTCTGCTAAGAGAGTTCTTGTGAAATAAGAAAGCAACAGACTGCGCAGGCAAACATTTTCTCCACACTGTGAAAAAAGCTGGGACTTCACACCTGGTCGGTCCCCTCTAGGGCTCCATTAACACACATGTCATGGCAAATCTGTGTTTCTTTTCCTGGTTTATCTTAAAATGCCTGGCTTTACTTTTGCATGCAATGGCCACTCTAGGCAAATTCATAGAGTGTCTAATGACCAGGGGGATGGGAAGTGGGAGGCAACTGTTAATCGGTACAGGTTTTCTTTTTGAGATGACAGAGACGTTCTAGAAAGACTGGTGGTGGTGGTTGCATTACTTTATAAATATACTGGAGACCCATGAATTGCACATGTCAAAGGCGTGACTGTTATGCTGTGTGCAAGATATCTCAAGTAAAAAAACATATCCTGTGATAAGACAGGGGATTGCCTAATGGTGGCACTAAACCTTCTATTTTGAGATTTGGATCTTTGGTATAATTCCATTTAACAAGTGCTGGGACTTTTAACAAGGCTTGGGACGTTCAGAAAGTTTTTTCTCTTTTCTTTGCTTCTCTCCCCTCCCGCCGAAACTTAATAATTCTGTTTACTACACATTTACTATATATAACCAGTTTCAATGATTCTGTTACTTCAGCCATTCAGGCCTTGTGGCTTCGGAGAGGTTTTGCAGTTGTATGGGATCCACTCCTGGCTCCAACTTAAATCTACATATGCAAAGGTTGCCATAATAAACCATACTTTCCCCCACCCCAACAGACAAAGCTGAACACCATAGAAGATGCCCATTACAGACTGAAGCAATTTACATCCCTAGTTAGAAAATATAAAACTTCATTCAGAAGAAACAAAGACTCAGGGCAGTAGTTTCCAGCAGGCTCTGCCCAGCCGATCCTCCTCTTACTTTAATAAATCTTCCTTCTGTATTTCTACCTGCTTCGTGGATGCTTTCACACACAACATCCTGGCCTTACTCTCAGCTTCAAGGTGAAGACTCAGCCTGGAGGAGAATGTCAAGAGCAAGTCTGGCCCTTTATGCTAGATGTCATCCTCTTCTCCAAAGTCCCTTGACCCTGCTCCCTTCTTCTCCATTACCACCATATTTTATAGTTACAATAAGTTTACCCAAGCCCTTCCCTGGGCTCTGTCCCAGACCGGTCACGCCATCTTTCTCCAGTTTCCCTTCAACAGTCTCCTCTCTGCTTTGCCTGCCTCTTCCAATCTAGCCTCCTCCTGTCCATCCCTCCCACAGCAGCCAGAGGGATCGCTAAAAATACACATCTTAGCACGCCATTGTACTGTTTAAGCTATGCCAGTCATTTCCCAAGGTGTTCAAATATTGATGTTCAAATTCCTTAGCAGAGTTTACAAGGAACATCCCAGCCTGTCATTCTTCCTCTTTCTCCAGCCCCTCACCCCACCTTTTCTGTCCCACACCAGCCATCCAGAGCCACCTGGAATATCCCAAGCTACCTGGATGCTATTCACCCTTTATAAGAAGCCAAGTACCTCTGCCTCAAGGCAAGTCACCCCTAACGAATACAATAGTGTTGGATAACACCCCCACTCGATACATGTGGCTTCTTGCATTCAACATAAACATACTGAGTGCCCAGTACATATCAGGCAATGTTATGGGGAGACCAGAGCGAACAAAGCTGGACAAGGGCCTTAAAACGTGAAACAGGACATCAGTCTGCTGCTCCTGCTTCACTCAGTGTCACCCAGTATTGATTGCCTCATCTACCTCAACTCCCAGAATGTGAACTTTTCAAAGAATGAACATTTGCTTTTTTTAAAAAAAAAAAATCTCAGTGTTCCCTATGTCTTCAAAATAGTCAGTATTCAACGCAGCTATGATATCAGGCTTAGTCCATGGCAAGGGGCGAGGCCTGCGACCCCATACTTTAGAGGGTCCTAACTGTGGCCCTCCCCCAAGCCACGTCCATCCCATAGGATCAGGAAGCAATCCACAGGTTTGAGGGTCGAAGGGGATATGTGAACTAACACTTTGGGTACCCAGGATCTTAGCTGCATTTACCTGAGAGAAATGAAAACATATATCAAAACAAAGAGTGTACATGAGTATTCAGCTTTATTTTTCATAGTACAAAACTACAAACCATCTAAATGTCCCCCAACAGGTGAATGGAGAAGCAAACTGAGGCTTACATGTAAAATGGAATACTACTCAGCAGGAAAAAAATGACTATTAATATATATACACCACAACATGGATAAATCTCAAATAATGATGGAAAAAAAAGGGTGCATACTATGTCATTCCATTTACATAAAAGTTCTAAAAATGCAATCTGATAGTAACAGAAGCAGATCAGTGTTGAAGGAGGTGCAGGAAGAAATTCATTACAAAAAGGTAGAAGGGAATTTGGGGGTAATGAATACGGTCACTATGTTGACTATGCTGGTAAGTTCATGTATATATGTCAAAACTCACCAATCAAATTGTACCCCTTCAAATTTTGCCATTTATTGCATGTCATTTATGTTTAAATAAAGCAATTTTTTAAGAAAAGCTTACACTACAATGAGGTAGCATTTCTTACCTATTGAGTTGGTAAAATCCTCCAAATTTGACAACACTCTTCATTAGAAAGGTTATAGGAAATGCAGACTCTCCTTCATTGTTGATGTAAATGCAAAATGGTCAAGCCAGAGAAATCTGGCAAACATCCATCAACATTACAAAGGCATATAACTCCTAGACCCAGCAATTTGCTTCTGAGAATTCATCCTGCAACTACACCACACTTACTCTTACACGTGCAAAGTGACCATGGAGGTGCAAGATTACACGTGCAGCATGGTTGGTAACACCTCCCTGTCGCGTAAAAATAAATAAGCCAAGTGTACGTCTCCGGGGCTGCTTAATGAACTATGGTAGTTCCCCACGTGGGACGCAAGGTAGCTAAAAGGCCAGAAAGCTCTTTATGTACCCCAATGGAAGAAATCTCCCAGGATATAGTATTAAGTGAAAAAGAAGCAAGATGCTCAAGAGCACCTGTGGATTACTACTTTGTGTTTAAAAGGGGAAAAAACAAAAACATATACTGGAATTGTCTTGTGTTTGCATTAAGAAGCACCAGAAATGTATCCAAGCAACTCATAAAAGAAGTTTGCTATGGGGAGGGAGTCGGATGTGGGGAGACTTCTCATCGTACAGCCTTTTATATTGCTCTGCCCTTTGATGCATGTGAACGTATTACCTGTTCAAAAGGAAAAACACTTTATTATAAGCTTTTTAATTTAGAATCCCTGGCCTTGAAATTGATTTCTTAGACGTATGTTAGGATTAAATGGCACATGGCTGTGTAAAGCGCTTATCGAATGATAACAATGTGCCTCAAAGTCTCAACCCCACTGCCTCAGGCTCACCCTGAGCCCCCACTGAAATGCCAACGAGCAGACCCTACCCCAATTAGTCACCCTGGAGGTGGAACCCAAGGACCTGTACTTTTCTTAAAGTTCCCCAGGAGATCGTATGGACGCTAAAAGAGAAGGCCCACTGATGTGAGATGATGCACATGTATTCAGAAATTATTTCTTCAGCACCCACTATGAGCCAGGTCCTATTCTAGGAGTTGGGCATAGAAATACGGACCCTGTTTTCTTGGGGCTTATTGTCTACAAGACACAGACAAAGGCAAACAAGGAAAGTATTAAATAGTGGCATGTGGAACACAGAGAATCAAAACAGGGTGCCCTAGAGGGACCAGGCTGGCTAGTCTGGAGAGGTCTCTGGAGGAGGTGACATTTAAACTGAGATTGGGATGACACAAAGGAGCTCACCCTGCAAGGGTGGGGTGTGGGCGGGGCCTTTGGGAGCTCGAGCTGTGCACAGCCCAGGACAGATGGAGCCAGGGTAGTGGGAGGTGAGTGGGCCAGGGCTCAGTGAAGGAGGACACCTGTGGCCCGACCAGTGAGGGATCTGGATGCCACGGTCAAGAGTATGAGCTTTACACTGAAGCACTGAGAAGCCACGGGAGGGTTGCAAGCAAGAAACTCATGGGATTTTTAAGAACTCTGACTGCTGTGTGGAGAGTAGGGGAACAGAAGATGGATTAGGAGTCTATTGTAAAAATACAGGAACGTGATGAAGCTGGCAAGGAAGAAGGCAGAGTGCTGAGAAGAGGGCAGATACAGAGTGAGTTTTAGAGGTGGATCCCACAGGGCTTGATTCTTACTGGAGTGTCAAGGGGACAGTCAGGACGAAGGTGCCCAGACTGTTTGCTTGAGCACCGAGTGCGTGGGCTAAGGGAGCCTTTGCTGAGATGGGAAAGACCATGTAAAAGGAGAATGTACCCATGCAAGCAGTCAGTTGAAAATGATATTAATTTAGGACATGAAGCTATGCAAAGAAGGACCATGTAAGCTCTTGGAAAGCAGAACAGTCTAGACTGCTGCCATCGACTTCAGAGCCAATACAGAGTACGGAGCCAGCATGACTGGGCTGAGGTCTGGAGAGCAGTGGAGTTGGCCAAAGCCTACGATGGACTTGCCTTCAATGAAATCCAAGGAATTATTTTGTGAATTTCACAATGTTGCCTCAGGCTGGCCCTTACCCCATGCCTGCTGCACAGAAGCAGCCAGCTGACATTCCTTCCTTCCCTGCTTGCTGGACTTCTGGTTTGGTGAGAGCTGCTGGGAGTTTGGGCGGTGAGGTGGGGGTGGGGAGGGGGCCTGTCAGGTGCTGAGTCACCTAAGGCAAAGCAGAGACTGTCCCAGCAGGGCCTGAAAGAAGGGGTGAAGGCAAGGCAGGTGGGGGAGAAGCTAACTGCCATCTGCCAAGGACTTGTGACCAAGGAAGGGAGAGAAGCAGGTCGACCGGGTTAAGGCCTGACACGCATCAGCTATGTGACCTTGTACAAATGACTTAACTTTGTAAACGTGAGTATTCTCATTTATAACATGTGAACATTCACTCAGCAAACAGGGCAGTGGTAAAGATGTTATGAGGAAATGAAGAAACGGGTAGCACCTAATCCAGTGCCTGGCACACAATATGTGATTAATAAATAGCAGTTACCCAAACAGGAAAGTGACACCCATCACAGAGTATGGAACTCAAGACAGAAAACAATAAAAACAGAGGCACTAGAGAACATCAAGGAGGTCATAGAGCTTGACACATCCGATAGTAGCAGCAAAGCGCACACAGTATAAAAACATGGACATAACAGATGTGAAAACCATTGATAATGTCACTCCAGTGGACAAATCAGCTCTATACAATGAAAGGGAGTACACCCATCCCAGGTACCATGTGCCACTTAGACAAAGCAGCACTATATTAGGTCACAAAGAAAACCTCAAATACCCAAGGAAGAAATAGCACTTAGTTCATTCTCTAACAACAAAGCAATACAATTAGAAATGAAAAACAAAAACAGAAACAACCACCGAAAAAACTCAACCTTCCAGAAATTAAGAAAAAAACAACACTAAAAATTTGCAGAATATCTAGAAAACACTGATCATAAAAATTCCACATGTCAAAAGTTATATAATACTCAGAGAAAAGTTCATTGCTTTGAGCATTACAGAACAAAACTAACTTACTAAATAAATAAAGTAAGCAAGCAAGTATATAGCTCAGTATGTTTTATAGAGAAGAGCAAGAAAATAAACTCAAAGCAAGAGAAAGGAAATTGGGATAAATGCAGAAATTAAAAAATTTGCAATCAGAGAAGTCATCAAACTGATTTTAAAAACTTGAGAAAGAAGCTGCTTCTTTTAAACAAAGAATGAAATAGATTGGGTAGCCTAATCAAAGGAAATGAAACACCAAAAAAATGATAAATTAGCAGTGACAATTATAAAACCCACACAAATACATGTTGGTAAACTGTAGACAAATAATTTGGAAAAGTTGATGAAATGGAATATTTTCTAGGAAAATGAAATTTACCGAAATCAGCACTCTTCTTTGCCCCAAAGGAAAACTAAGAGACCAACAATACTGGAAAAGTTGTGAACAGAACTGCTCTGAAAAAAACTGCAAGTCCCAATACATCACGATGACTTATATTAAACTCTCCAGAACAGACATTCCATTGCCATATAAAGCAGCTATGCTCAGTTACAGTGCCAGGACCAGCACCTGGGGACTTGTAGAAATGCAGACTCCCAGGCCCCAGCTCAGACCTACTAAATCAGAAACTCTGGAGGTGGAGCCCAGTAATCCATGTTTTAACAAACCTTCCAGATGATTCTGAGGCACACTATAATTTGAGAGCCACTGATTTAAAGTGTTGGGAGATGCTATGCCAAGTGTGGTCTGCTGACCAGCAACACTAGAATCCCTGGGGAGCTTGTAAGAAATGCAGATTCCCAGGCTCGGCCCAGACCCAGAGTCAGAATCTGAATTTTATCAAGATCCCCAGGGGGATTCATGTGTGTTTGGGAAGCACTGTCTAGAGCTCTAGCCCAGTGTTATCCAATAGCAATGTAATAGAGCCACATATGTAATTAAAAATTTCTTGTAGCTACGCTGAAAAAAGTAAAAAGAGTAAAATTAATTTTAATAAGGTATTTTACATAGACCAATGTCCAAAATATTATTTCAACAGGTAATCAACATAAAAAATTTATTAATGAGATTTTACTTTTTTTTGTATAAAGCATTCGAAATCTGATAGGTGTTTTATACTCGTACACATCTTGATTCAAGCTAGCCATGTCAAGTGCTCAGAAGTCTATGTGGCTAGTGGATGCCATGTTGAACAGTGTAGAGAGCATAGAGAAAGAAGGAAAGCTTCCAAATCCTTTTGCAAAGCCATCATCTTTCTTACATTATTATGGCTTTTCTAATTTTGTGCTGTCACACAATAGACCACAATATTCATATTGTGGTTAAGAATGAGCACTCCAGAGCCCAACTCTCTGGTCTCTAACCTTAGCTTCATCATCAGTGCACATCTATGGGAGGTCACAGAGTGAGCCCTCAACAATGTTAACTAGCATTACGTTATGACGATCACATTATGATGTCAGTATTGTTATTCATGCATACTGAATGCAATATCTTAAAATATTAGCAAAAAGAGTTCAACACTCCAAGTAGGGTTTCTCCTTGGAATGCAAGGATGGTTCAGTAATTATATTTATTAATAAATACACCATATTAAGGCCAAAGGAAAAATAAAACATAGGAACAATTCATTACATGCCACAAAAGGAGTCTGAAAAAAAAATGCAATACTCATTCTAGATAAACTCCTAGTAAAACAGAAACAGATACTTCCTTAATGTGATAATATATATTTCAAAACAAGAGCCAAAATAATATTTAATGGCAAGACACTAGAATTATTCGACTTAAAGTCAGGAACAAGACTAAGAGGTCCAAGACCACCACTGATAAATTAAACATTTTTGGGGGGAAATATTAGCTGATACAATTCAGCAAGGGAAAGAAATGAGAGAAAATAGGGAGAAAGTATTGCTTATAGACAATATAATCACATGCCTAGAAAACCTTAGGATATAAGCTGAAGCACCATTAGAAATAATAAGGACATTCAGTAAGTTGGCAGATCATGAAGTTAATACATGAAAAGTTCTATTTACAAACAAAAAGCATTTAAAGAAAAGATCTCATTTATAATAGCAACAAAATAAAAAATGTAATACTTAGGGAAAAATCAATAAGATATTGTGCTGGACCTTTAGTGAATAAAACATTAAAGCTCTACTAGAGGAACAAAGAAAAAATTTAAGTCAATTGAAAAATGAGATGTGCTCATGGAAACACTCAGAATTATAACGATGTCAATACTCCCTAATTTTAGTGTAATCCCAAATGAATTATCAGTAGTATCTTTGCTCCAACTATGCGCCGGGTTCTGCCCTAGATACTTGGGATATATATTTACAAAAAAACTTGTGCTTAATGGAGTTCTCAAAATAAGGTAAATATTTGGACTGCATCATGAATGTATATGAGTGTATGTGTATCTTTTGTTTTGTTTTACCAGAGAAGGAACCATATGATACCCTAATAATGGTTCCCTTTAGGGAAAGGAATTGGGAGTAAAGTGGAACTATTTTCTTTTTTGTACCTTTTTATACCATTTGATATTTTTTAAATGTGTAAATATATTACTTTTTTTTAAATGTCAACAGTAATTATCTGAGCAATGAGTAACACATTTTCAAACGTCTGTATTTAAAAATACTATTAAGTGTTATCATAAATAATAGCAGTGATTGATGGTAGAGGCTGGGAGGGTGAAAGGAAGGAGGAAAAGGCCATTTGCTGGTTCATATAAAGCCCAGGACCCAAGTCCTGCTGGGCTGGTGGGAACCAGTTAGAGGCAGGGAGCTGCAGACAGACAGTCAATCCATTAACAGGCAAGTTGGTGAATCTGAATCAAGGGTCGATTCCCCCTCTGTCACCCCCAGCCCGTCCAGCTCTTTCTAGCAGCTTCTTTCTGGGCAGGTTTCTTCGTTTGGAACATGAAGGGGTTACATTAAATTTCTAAAGGCCTGTGCATCTCTAATATTCCAGAAATCTTTCTTCCATTCATTCATTCTGCTGGTCATTGAGGGCCTATAATGTTATAGGTTCTGGGTATCTCATTGTGCAAAAGACTGGCCTTTTGGAACTTACAGTTTGGTTGGGGAGACAGCTAAATAATCCCATAAGAAAATGTAAAAGTCCACTGTGGTGAGTGCTGTGAAGAAGGGGTCATACTCAGTTGTATCAGGAGAGGGTAAACCAGAAGATCTGAAGGCAGGGGAGTGGGAGGAGAGTCTGGGTGGGTGGGGGTAGATGATAATGGGGGTAAATGGGACATGAGGAAAGCCTGAAGCAGTCTTCAGAGAGAGCAGGAGAACAGCGAACACACAGTAGGACTACGAAGCAGTTTTGAGGAATCAAGAAATCACACAGCATACACAGGCATGCAACTGATATTTGTCTAATTAATCGCAGAAATGTCACACAGATAATCTCCACCTGATATTCTTGCAGGAACAGAGAAGTTTGGGTAATTTTTTAAAATTACACTTAGCTTCTCTTTAGAATGCCCTTAGGTGAACGGACTCCCTAAGATCTGCATGCCTGAGCAGACATCCACGCTCAGCTGTGTAATCTTTGATCGGCCAACCCTCAGTCAACTGCATGGAACCACGTGGGTTAAGAAAAGCTAACAGCTATTCCACAAGCCAGGGAATGCACTCAGGCACAAGTGACAGTCACCAATGTACCATAGAAGCCCATGAGGTGAACCTGAATGCCCGAGAGCCTGGTAATATTTCAACCAGCACCACAAAACTGGCTAAGATACAGTGAAGGACACCAATCACTGGGGGGAAAAGGTGTTGCCTTTTTAAAAGAGAAAGTCGTGTGTTTTCTCAAATATTACAGTGTAAATACAGACTAAATTAACAAAGACAGCATGGGAGAATAAATCAAAAATAAAGGTAAGTCTCCAGTAAGCAAACCCTGCCTTCCAGCTAACATGGAAAAACACTCTACTGCCCTGAGTAAATAAATAATAAAAGGATATGGAAACGATACACCTTGAAAACTCTTGTCCCTTCTCTATTCTCCTGGCCAGAAGCAGAGCTGACAGGTTTATGCTGCCCGGGTTACATAGTCAGCTAGCATTTATTTATCTAATAACACTTGAGTACTTTCCGAGAATCAGGTAGGGCATTTCAAAAACCTGAAGCCGGTCTCCTGATGTTATTAGTATATCCCATTATTTTACCCCAAGCTCCAGTATTAACTCCTAAGACTAGGTACCCTGACTCCTGAATTACATAAATAAACACTTGAAATAAGAATTGTGGGGCTCTCAGATCGCACCATTTTTCTCACTCCATCCCCACAGGAAGGCTTCCGAGAATATACATACAAGGAAAAATGAAACAATACACAGTAATTTTCATTCTTACCACACCTAGCCTATTAAAAAAAAAACCACTTTAATTCAAATAGGTCATATCTGTTTCACAATTATAGCCTTAACTTATTTGCTCACACATTTTCATATTATGTCTCAAGCAGGTGCTATCCCACCATCACAAGCAACTTATACAACAAACAGGTACAGAACAAAACACTAATGCTTACTGAAAAAAAAAAAAAACACAAAAGAAACAAAAGCGGAAGCAATAATCCAGGATCACAGAATTTTAGAGCTAGAGACTTTGCTGGATAAGAAAGAGGTTAAAGGACTTGTACTAGGGAAGAAAGTGGGTAGCAAAGAAAGGTCTAAAAAAGTCAGGAAAAATAAAATGCTAAGTAGCTGTCCTTTCTGCAGCAGGCCTAGGAATAATTCACACTTCTTATGCCAGCATGGTCACACCTCACTGCACAGCCTCATGCTGTGGTTTGTCTGGCTGAAAGCCCTCGTCAGCCTAGGGCAGTGGGCTGGCTTCCATGGTATCTGTCAGACCCACCTCCCCAGGGGGCACAACAGCCCAACAAACTAGCTATTTCGGGATCGAGCCGCTTTTTCGTGGACATTAATTTTTCACAGAGCACGTCCTGTGATAATACTGGATTTAAGATGATTTTATCCCCCTTCATTCTTCCCTGAAAGCACAGAGATGATCACTATTACCCCATTTTACAGATGAGAAAGCCATAGGTTAGTTCTCTTTCTGAAAGACTGTGAGCTGCAAACTACCTGGTGACGAGGACTGCCTTTATGCCGTTAGCCCAACATCCCACATAGAGCAAAACATTACTAACAAAGGATGATTTTTAGTCTTAGGCAACTGCACACAGAAAACCTAATTCCTGGCCCACGGGGCCCATCTGCGGGTCAGAAATCCTCAAAGTATGACCACTAGAACTCCTAATTATCCATTTTCCATAAAAAGGCATTTAAAAGGGCGGTAACAGCCATATCACCATTCCACTGACAAGAAAAAGTAGCACATGTCCACAGGCCCTGAAAATCTGAAACCCTGTACGAAAGCAGCGAAATCAAGCAGTTATTTCAGCAGGTGTATGATCTGATCCTTGAAGACTGTTTCCTCATCTATCTCATCAGCATTTTTTCAAAATCACTTGTTATACAACAGATTTTCATTTTCACGAAAATAAGGGATTATTATTATTTAAAAACTGCCTAATAAATTATGGCAAATCCATATGGAAAAATATTACAGTGAAATGGTTAATGGTGAGATGGAAAGAACAAGACATGAAGGGAAAAAAGCAAGTTACAAAACATGCATAACATGTTATCACCTTTGTTAATATACGTATGCATAAATAATATTTATGTGTAGGAAAATTGGATATACACAGTACAAATATAACAAGCAGTTATCTCTAGGTGGCACAATTATGGGAGATTTGTATTTGCTTTTCCATGCTTTTCTATGATCTATAAATATTTGCAATGATTTTGTACCAGATTTGTAGTAATTTTTTAAAAAAAGATTTTCATACTCTAAAATATCCTCATACATTTTAGGTGGGATTGTAAATAAGGCCAGCTTCTGGGAGGGTAATTTGGACAGCTCTGTAACATTTCACATGCAAATACTCTTTCACTTAGCATTTGGACTTTTAATTATCCCACTCCTACATATGCACAAAGAAGTAAGGAAAAGGACTGTAATTATAGAGTGTCTGCAATAGCAAAAGACTAGAAAACTTAAATGTTTATCAATAGGGAAATTCAAATAAATGAAGGCAACATCTATTCAAGGTAATGCAGCCAGTAAAAAGAATGAGCAATTATGGACTGACATGAAACTATATCTAAGATACGTGACTAAGTGAAAAAAGCAAGAAGCAGAACACACATTATCATTTGTATAAAATGATTTCTAAGAACATATTCATCTCTACCTGTATGTGTACTGGCTGTCTCTGGAAGGCTCTCCTAGAAAATTATAATAATGTTGCCTCAAAAGAGGAGACATGAGGGAAGAGGAAAGAGGAACACAGATCAGAGGAGAACAGTTTTCGCTGCAGAGCCTTCCTTTTGCACTTTGAATTTGTTTCTGACGTGCATCTGTTACTCCAAAAACAAAAGCAAACAAAAAGCCTCGAAGGAAAACTGCACCAATTGATATTCAAAGTGTTTCAGCACCTTATGCAACAGTCCTCTTGGTTTGGAAAAATGCTGCCTCCAGCAAATAAAACTATGCAATGGACCCCGCATGTGGCTGTTTACCCAGTGTCCTCACAGGGACCAACCCTGTGGACCGAGTTTAGACAAGAATGTGCTCAGCCAAAGCAAGAGCTCTGTGTCATCTGACAACAGCGTCAAATTCTCACTTGTATGTAGTAAATAAGAAATATTTTACCTTTCAGCAAACGTATCGAGTTTCCCCAACTCATCAGAGAGGCCAACCAGGGAATCCAAGGTCCCCACCTAGAAAGATCATAAAGAAGTTAGAGGCTCACGTTTCGTGGCAGAGAAGTAAGGGTGCCTTTTCAACAACAGTACAAGGAATTCTGGAACTTCCATCTTGAGTTAGTTGTCCGTGGTCAATAGTCAAACTGGAAACTGGGAAGAGCTCTTAAGGGAAACCAGTGGATTGGGGATTTGTGTGTGTGTGTGTGTGTGTGTGTACTGGAGAAGCTGTCATATTTCTGTCTTTGGAAGAAGTGAGTACTATGTTGTGACCTGCCCGCAGATCATTTTTCTCTTTGAATGGTGGTCTGTTAGTCATGGATTAATCCCCATAGCCTAGGAGATATACCAGAAAGTAAGTTAAGGAAGTTATTTCTAAAAGCCTTTCTTCTCCAAGAGAGTCCCCAATCCCTTTCTCTGTTCTTTGAAGTCACTAACGATAACCTTGCTGGGGCAGAGGGCAGCGTTTTTCCCCTCCCATTTCATTTCATCATTCATGGAAGTCCTTTTCAGATTACTTACAAGGATCTGTTTCTTGGTGTGGAAATTATTACAGAGTCCAAAACTGTATTTAAAGGTCTATTCACAGAATCAGAAGGAAAACCTTGGTCCTCATGTTACTACCCACCAATCAGATATTAAAAAGAAATTAGGAAATTAGGAAACTTGGATATGTCTAGTAGGTGAAGTTGCTTCCTTTTAAGCAACTTGATTTTCAGCAACTTTGGGCAGGGGTGTCTTTTGTATCTTCGTACCCTCTAGTCTAGTGCACTGCCTCACACAGAGTAAACGATGAGTGGATGCTGACTGTCATGGCGTCCGTCACTGGACAGGGGCCCATGTGAAAAGTCAGCAAGATATGGGTTCAGAACCCAAGGCTGCCACTTACTGGTTCTACAGCCCTGGGCTCCTTTCTCAGGCCGTCCTGATCTATAATGTGGGACTTGTCGAAGATTCAAGATGATGTCTTTAAAGTGACTGACCATCAGCATAGTGCTTGATAAACGCTAACAACTCTAGTAGCATCACCAAGAACTGGGGCAGCTGACAGGGCAGCTTTTTAGGCAGAAGGGCAAACTGAGGTTTATATGGCAATTTGCTACAAGAGCTACCTCTGGGTGGTTAATGCCATCCCTCCAGCCCCACAACGCTTCCTCCCCTTGGAAACCTACAATCTTAGGAAGCACCACAAAAAGTCCATTCTGTTTGAAGTAAGAAGTTTGTGCCTTTCTGGCTCCTCTTTCATGTCTGTTTCATTTGAACTTTGTTCTCCACGGCAAGAGCCCTTAGACACTCATGCACTGTCAAATCTCTTTCTGCCATCTGCCCAGTTACCACTACGTCCCCTTCCTTCCTCTCTGTCAAAATCAGAAGGATCCTGGATTTCCTGCCCTGCTCCCCGTTCAAAAACACAATCAAGGCTGAAGCTCTCCAAGTCTGCACATGTAAACTATATCGTTGGTCTTCTTAGATGATGAAGACAAAACAGGAAGAATCCAAGAAACTCACAAGGACCCAAGTGCGTAAGATGCTCTTCGCACTTTTTGAAGACACTGCTACCCGCACCCTTCTCTCCCTGTTCATTCTGTCCTGTGGCTCTAGCTCCACAGGCGCCATGAGTAATTTGGGGCTGTGGCGTGAAGTCCCCCCGACCATCATTATCCCCACACTGATTCTCAGTGTTGCTGCCTTTGCCCTGTTCTTTTCTCCTTGGCTTCCCAGAAGGCACCACCCCCCTCAATCTGTCACCTCCTTCGTCCTCCCCATGAACTTTACCTTGAAGTCAGGAATCGCAAATTTGGTGTTATTAGACAGGTTGGACTTGGAGGTCACTGTGTTCATCCTCTCTAGAGCTTGTAAATTTTCCTTATCGCCAGGGGCAGAAATTAACCAAAACTCCGACATGTTTCCAGTCTTCTTTTATCCAGTTACTGACCAGAAGCACAGCCACACACACAAACAGAAACAGAAGTGTCAAATATCTTTACTTCTTCACCACGCCCGTCCCTCAGAATTAATCCTCTCCAGGATCTGTCACTTTTCCCAGTTCCCATTCTTGGCCCCTTTGACCTTCCAGTTCAGATTCCATAATTCCAAGGACACCCATTTGCACAAAGCTGATGGGTAATGTTATCTGCACTAGACCAGCCCTCGGGTCTTCACAAAGACTCCCAAACGTCCTCCTTCTGTGGGTTGTTCTGAGTGATTTTCAGGAAGAGAGGGGGTGGAGGAGAGAGCCTGCTTCCTTCTCCTTCCACTCTCCCACTCCAGAGAAAGACCCACACCCAACATCATAAAATGGGGGGGGGTAACAGTCTGCTAGGCGTGGGTGCCTTCTGGAATGATATTTTCCTCCCTCCCACGTTGCATCTTCTGGGATGCAGGATGGGGTGGAGGCAGGAAGGAGACAAGGGGGTGTTTTCATAATAGGCCGCCTGGGCAAACCCCAGCTCTTAATTTACCCACCTTGAGATGGGTGATAGCTTTAAAAATAGATTTCAGAAGATTCCTCTTTTTATAAAGTAAGAAGTAAAAAAAAGGGGGGGTGTTGGGAAGGGGGACAACTAAAGTCGCTTTTCCACAAGACTAGGTGTCCACTCTCCAGAGTGGGTCACTTGCTGGGCCCGTCAGGCAGTTTCTGTCCAGCATCTGCGGCCTCTAAAGTCGATCAATACCGCCCATTCAAACGTGTACACACGCACACCTTTCTTCCCTCCGCCTGTTTCTCCCTTCCCATTGCCTCCTCCAAAGTGTCTCCGGATAGCTAGGGGAAAAACTCAGGACAACAGCTAGAGACCCATCATGGAAGCTTTTCTTTTTGACTCCCATCTTACTCCAGTCTGAAATAATCTTAGTCCCTCCTAACCCCGCACGCACCGAACGCAGTTCCTTTCTGTCTTGTGGCCGGGGGAGAAACTGGCCCTGCGCACAACCTGGGGAGATGCCACCTGTCTGGCTCCGGGGAGGGCGCAGCGGAGGCGCCGGTTCCCTGGTTCCCACGGAGAAAGCGCAGATCAGGACGGCGCCTGAGTGGACCGAGAGGACGCGGGCGGCTCGCGATGGGCCCCTGGTCGCGGCGCGCGCGTGTCCCCCGGCCGCCTCGGGTCCCTGATCCCGCGCGTCCTTACCCGGAGCCAGGGAGCCAGGCGAGCAAGCTGCGGGTGGGCGCGGGGCCGGAGCGCACGGCCGGCTCCCGGGAGGCAGCGGCTTCTGCGCGGCGCCCCGCCCAGAGCTTTTATCTGAGCGGGAGGTGGCCCCCGCCCGCCAGGTATTTGCATACCGGCCGCCCGCCTCCCGCCGTCGCCGGACTGGGGGGCCTCCGGCCGTCCTGGGGGACAGCGGAAAGCGGACGCTGCCCCTCGGGTCTTGACAAAGACCCCAAAGACCCTCCCCGCGGAGCCCTGGTCCTGGCTGGGTGCTGGGGAGATCCGACGGAGTCTCCAGCCCCACCACGTTGCAGAGCAGACGGCACAGAAGACGACCGAGAGTAGCGGGAGAGGTGAAGTTCTTGGGACCCGGACACCCGCCTGCTGCCACGCTGCGTCGCCCTACCCCCCACCCCCACCCCACAGTGACAGGGGATGGAGGTCTCAGCAGAATCACCGAGAGACCGGACTGACCTATGGAAAACGACGCAACAGCTGCACAGGGTTTGGAACACACCTGGGCACAGGAACAGATCTTTCCGGCGACGTGGGCGTGTGCTGCCCTTGTTGTCCTGGAAACTCCCCGCTGCCGGAGGCGCCCACCTCACCTTTACCTCCTTCCAAGTTGCCCTGTATGGAGGGACTTAAAGCTTATTGTTGCCCTGTATGTACAGGAGGGACTTAAAGCTTATTGTCTAGTACCATGATGTGAGTTCATGATCCGTGCTCTTTGAAACACCCCAGAAACTAATGTGCAAATGTTAAAAAATAAAAAAAAAAGAAAACTCTTGAGAATTTATTTTCCCTGGAGAAAAGGAGGAAATGTTAGTACCTCCTTCTCTGTGGACAATGCTTGCAGTGCTTTCTGGGAGAAGAAAAAAAAAAATCTCAGAATTACTACTTGGGAGGGTGTTGAAGAAAGTGTGGTTGCTTCCTTGAGAATGGGCTCCCCCTTACTGCCAGATCTTTGGAAAGCGAGTAAGGCCAAGGCATAACCCCATACGCTGGGATGCTGGGCTGAGAAGGTGACTTTTAAGGTCACGCCACCGTGAGCGTGAGCACATTGCAATCCCATTGTGGATTTGGAACTGGCAGTTTGAAACTCCCATCACCTACGCTCCGCATCATCCTTATTGGGACACTCGTGTGCATTAGTCAGTCCTTGCAACACCTTCCTGAGGGAGGACACCTGAAACTGAGGGATGTGGAAACCTGGTGTGTACAATGAGCCTAAGTGGCAATTCCAGGGAAGGAGTAGCCTGCTTGGACATTGATGTGGAGTCCCCAATTCTGGACTTTCCCCAGCGACACCACTTTCCAGCCAGGGAAAGCAGATCCCTAGAGGTGGGAGCACAGCTCATTTATGAACGAGTATGGGGATGCCCACAAGTTGCATGAACTGCCTGTGTCATACAACGGGTCAGTGACAGAGCTGTGAGTGGAACTCAGGCCTCTCACCCACAGCTCGTCTCATGTCTGTCCCACTGCTCCTTCCAAGTCTGCAGGACTGGGTCATGAGTCTGAGAGAGAGCCCACGGTTTCCATTTCGGTCAATGATTTTTCAGTCTTCAATACGCAGGACCATTGTTCTGGCTTCTCGGAAGTCGGGCAACAAACACATTTAGAAATGCCCCTGAATTTGTTTATGGCACCATGCTTTCTATAAATGTGGTTTTCTCTAACCAGCTTGTTTCATGAAGTAAAAGAGTCAGACACAAAATAACTCCTAGACAAATGACTCTGAGTGGTAAACACACAATGTGATATATATATATATATGATGTGTTACAGAATTGTACACCTGAAATCTATGTAACTTTACTAACAATTGTCACTCCAATAAACTTTAATTGAAGAAAAAAAAACTCCTAGACATCTGATTAAGAAAATTATAAGGACCTACAGTATTCCTTGTCTTAGTTAAAAATCTTACTCAAAATCTACACTCTTTCTGGTCTTTCACATCTTAAGCTTCATGTTACATATTGGCATTTATAATAATTGATGACTACTACTAGCTTGCCTTTTTTCAGATACCTTTTTTTTCTGCTTATAAAGGTAATTCTATGCTTCTTATAGAGGATTTGGAAAACACAGAAAAGTATAAAGAAGAAAGTAAAAAAAAAAAAAGAAGAAGAAAGTAAAAATATTGCCTGTGTTTCCATGATCCAAAAATAACTACTGTTAACATTCAAATTCTCTTTGTTACTTTTTAATGAATATTCATATAAACAGATATGGACTTTTTGGCATGATTGAGATTATGGGTGTATTATACATAAAGTTTGGCATTCTGCTGTTGGTTGCTTTTTAAAGATCAAAAAATTTATCAAATATATCTTATCAGTAGAGTTTAACCCAATGTCATCAGCAATTTACCACAGCTCAGAACAGAGTCAGAGACATTTGATTTCAAAGGCAAATAAGAGATCTTGCTGTACAACTTACATCTTGAAGAGAGAGAGAGAGAGAGAGAGAGAGAGAGAGAGAGAGATGAAAACTGCACTAACTTGCCCAAGGGTTATTTGATTTGCAATTTTCAAAGGCAGCCACATAGGTACTCAACAGTTTTGAGGTGACTTGTGTTAGTCTCTCAAGTTTCCCTATACAGTGAGATCAGCCTTCAACACAGAGAAATAGGGAGAAATCAGCAAAAGTTTGTGAAGCCTCATCCTTTGGTATAAGGAGAATATCAAATAGTATTCCCACTCATGTATCAGCCTGAAGCAGCATTTTATCAACCTATTTTCCACCTCTCCCAACTCCTTCTACACTCCCAAAGTCTCTAAACTCTGTAGCTAAATGACTGCAAGGCTATGTGTCTTGACCACTGCTTTTAAAATACCCCCAGGTAATGAAAAGTGCTTCATATACACAGCCCAGAAGAATCCATGTCATAAAGAATACTATATGTTCCTGAAAATAAAGGCTGAGGAGGAAATGCCAGAGTCCTTGAGTCATCACTAGCTCATTATGAATTTGGTTTTGGCTGGATAGGCTTGAAATGTCTCCACAGTTGGCACTGGTTACACACTGAGCCAGCTGACATCTGTGCAAGATCCAACAGTCCTGTCAGGTTTGGGAACCAGAAGAACAAGGCTGGCCTCGTTGGTCGGCTGTTCTGTGGCCTCTCCCAGGTGGCGCCCTTTTGGAGCTCTTTAACCATTTTTCATGGAGACAGCCCTCAGAGGACGCTCTGTCCAAATTAGTACAGATACGTAATTCCTCCTACAACTGGCTCAGGTGAATTTTTCTAGGCTTTACTGAGAAAAACCCAGGGAAATTTTTAGGGACAGCTCTCTAGAGGAGGAAAATGTAAGCGGAATTGTCCCCCGAGAGTCACTATGGTGCTGTAGAAACAGATGAGGCTTTGGAATCAGACCCTCAGTAAAAGCTGCAGATTTCCCATCCAAAAACAAGGAGGGCAATTGTACCCACCTTTCAGGCGTGTTCTGAGGATGAGAGCGACTAGCATTAGAGGCAACTAAGACAGGGCTGGGGTTGGGTCATGCAGCATAAACGTTCCCTTCACTTCTCTCTCCCTCTCCTTTCTTAGATGGGCTTTCAGGTTTTTACCCAGTAAGTGTGGCACATTATAATAATGCCTTGATAGCATCAGAATTTTTTTTCAAGGGTCCAAAGTACTTTGATTTGTGTTTTCTCATTCAGCCAATGCCATGTGACTTAAGGCTAGCCATGGTGATGGTTTTCACTTCTTTGTTGGAGAAACTAAGGCCGGAGAAGTCTCATGATTTATTTCCCCGGGTGAATACTGGTAAGGAGATACCCTCTGTTTACATTTGCTCATTTAACAAGTTTTTGTTAAATGGTAGGTTTCTTTTTGTGTGTGTGTTTTTTTTTTTTCAGTATCTGCAAGGTAGTGTGGGGTATGCAAAAATCAATCAGGGTTTTCAGACTAGTGGTAGAGCAAAGCCATTATGGTAAACAGAAATTGGAGCAATCTCAACTCACTAAGGTAGGACTACAAAATACCGAGCAAGGTGTGATGCAGGCATAAAAGGAGGCCTGAGCATTCAAGAAATACCATGATCCTCATTTCACAGATGAGGAAACAGGCCCAGGGAGATTAAGTGATCTGATCAAGAGCACAGTTAATGGTAGACCTGGGACTTGAACTTCATCCTTCTACGTCTGAGTGCATATTGCACAATAAAATCTAAACTCCTCCTCTGCGGCCCTGTCTAAAGGACTAGTTACTAGCACTCTGTGTTAGTTAAAATCCTGACTCATTCACTCATCAGCTGAGGGAACTTGCACAAGTTACATGTACAGCACAGCGACCAGGCCATGCTAAGTAGTTAGTCAAGGTGTGCTATGAGTATTAGCTACCTCAAAATCTCCACTTTCCCTCCTTGTTTCGTGTTTCCAAGTTCCTTTTCCCTCTCAAAGGGTTCTTTTGGAAGACACTGGTTCTATCCTGTTGTGAACATACGACCCATTTGTCATTCATGCATTCACTCATTTCAAACATGTCTTTGATGTAGTTGACCTGCTAGGAAGTAGAATGGAGCGAGGGCTTCAGGAAAAGTTTTTGGGGTATAGCAAAGAGTTCTGGCTTTGGAGTTGAGAGGAGCTGACCTCAAGTTGCAGTTTTGTCATTTATTAGCTGTGCTCTTCCAAGCACCCAATCTCTCTGTTCCCCAGTTTCCTCACCTATAAAATAAGGATGTCAAGATCTAGTTAGAGGGTTATGCTGAAAATGGAAAGAGATAACATACGCTAAAAGTCTAAATGTGCCTGATCCTGGTATGCTCGTCCTTTCACTCTAGATTACAGGTATCAGGAAGGCAGAGACCACGTCTGCTTCATTCGCTGTCAAATGCTTAATGCTGAGTAGATGCTCAGTGAATATTTTTTGGATCACCTAAAGCAAGGGCCTTAAATGCTGGAGAATCAGGGGAAGCTGAGTGAGAATTATTTTTGCTCCTCCTAAATCTATTCTGTTTTAAAAGATTTAAATGATTTGAAAAGGTCATGAAGACATAACACTGTATATATAAGTGTTAGGTATGTATGTTAAACATGAGTGACATCCATTGTCATTCAGTTATGTTTATAAGACTGAAAATTGGAGACAACATATATGCCCAGCAAAAGAGGATTGGACAAATTAATAATGATGTAATCATGGTCTGGGCATTTCTTTTGGTCTTCACTCTCTTGTGAAAGCTCCCATGTAATGTAAAAATTTAATACAATCTTTATGCTTTTCTTTTATTAACCTGTCTCATATCAGTTTAATTTTTAGGCCCAGCCAGAGACCCAAATAGGGTGGAGGAGAATTTTTCCTCCCCTACAGTTCCACTTTGAATTTATGACCAAGAACTTAAGTTGAGCCCTTGATATGGTCCAGTAACTTACTATATTTCCCTGATCCGTTCTCTCTCCGACTCTCTGAGATAACTATTTCAAACTCTTCTCTCCTCATACGTCCAATTTCCCTTCTCCCCTCTCCACTCTCAGCAAAGGATTTTGCTAATTCTCTGAGAAAACTAAAATAACCAAAAGAGAACTTCCATAAGCCCATATCACCATATACAAAAATTAACAGAAATAGATCATAAGCCTAAATGAAAGACCTGAAATTGAAATTCTTAGAAGAAAACATAGGAATAAAGCTTTGTGATCTTGGGTTAGGAAAAATTTTCTTGGATATGACACCAAAATCACAAACAACAAAATGAAAATAGATAAATAGAACTTCATTGAAATGAAAAACTTTTGTGCTTCAAAGGACATCATTAAGAAAGTGTAGAGACAACCCACAGAATGGGAGAAAATATTTGCAAATCATATATCTGTTAAAGGACTTGTATCCAGAATTTATAAAGAACTCTTACAACTCAATAATAAAAAGACAACTAACCAATTAAAAATTGAGTAATGGATCTAAATAGACAATCTCCAAAGAAGATATGCATATGGTCAATAAGCAGGTGTTCAATATCATTAGTCATTAGAGAAATACAAATAAAAATAATTAGCACTTTATATTCACTGAAATGACTATAATTTAAATAAAAAAGGAAAACAAGGTTGACAAAGATGTGGACAAACCGAAACCCTCATACATTGTATGTGGGAATGTAAAATGATGCAGCCACTTTGGAAAGCAGTGTGGCAAATCTTTAAATGTTAAACAGCGTTGCCAGTTGACCCAGCGATTCCAGTCCTAAGTATACACCGTAAGAAATGAACCACAAAATCTTGGACACAAATGTTAACAACAGAACGGTTCATAATAGCCAAATGTTCCCAAATGTTCATCAGATGATGAATCGGTAAACAAAATGTGGCATATCCATACAATGGAATATTATTTGGCAACAAAAAGGAATGGGATGCTGATACGTGCTTCAATATAGGTGAATCTTGAAAACATTCTGCTAAGTGAAGAAAGACAGTCACTAAACACCATTCATTGTATGATTCTCTTTATATGAAATATCCAGAATAGGCCAATTAATCCATCGAAGCAGAAAGCAGATTAGTAATTGCCTAAAGTTGGGGGGAGAGCAGGGAATGGGGTGGGAAGAGCTAGAAAAAAATGGAAAGTGACAACTAATGGATGTAGAGTTTCTTTTTGGGGTGATGAAAATGTGAAATTGATTGTGGTGATGATTGTACAACTCTATGAATATACTAAAGAAAACAATGAATGGTACAGTTTAATTGGTGAATTGTATGGTATGTGAATTATATCTCAATAAAGCTGTTAAAAAAAAAAGAAAGCTACCACCAATACCACCTACTAAAAAAAGAAACCTAATAATAATAATAATAATAATGTCAGCTCAAGCATGGGAAACCGTTCCAGATCTTTGAATTTCTGTGCCACCCGGTGTCTCCCATCCCTCCATTACAGCCCTCAGTGCACAGCGCTGGAACTCTGGGTTACTGGTCTGAGCCCATCACTGGACTGTGCGCGTTACTTAGAGAACAGGAATTATACCTCAGTCTTCTCTGAGTCACCAATACCCAGCACAGTGCCTGGCACGGGGGTAGGTTGCCAGTAAATGTTTGTGTAATAAGTGAATTCTGTAACTTATCATGGTAACTATTATGATATTGAATACATATGTCAAGCAGACATTTATTTGATAACTATATATTGTTCACCGCCATGAATAATATTTCCTTGCTATATACACAGCTGATAAACTGCTGAAACTAAGATTCTGAGACCCACGCTGTGCTTTATGACATCAGAGGTCAAGAATGTCAGATTCTCTGACTACTTGACCTCTATTTTGATCGCAACACTGCGCAGAGCAAGCCACTGTGCAGGTGGCTGGAGGGGCGGGGCCTTGCCCTCAACCTCGCTAATGATCCAGGTCATGCTGATCCTGTTTCTGAATCATAGCCATGCCCCTGGTGTGGGCACAGTGTCCCCCATACCGTGGGTCTTTAGGAAAGGCTTGGGCTAGGGGCTGTTCCACCTGGCCTGAGAGAGGAGACGCGAGCTTAGCCAGCAGGCCAGAGCGGGGAGGTTTGCAGGCAGAGGCAGGAGGCACAGGGGACAATGGTGGAGGAAATGCCTGGTCCTGTCATCCTCTTCCTCTCACTTCACTGAGAGCTGAGGGGAGAGTCCACACTCCTTTGCCCCAGCATCTTGGGAGGACAGTGTAGGTGGGTCCCTAGGGTGCAAATGAGGCTCCTGTCCGTTTAAGAGGTTTGACAAATGCCTTTTAGAATGGCTGGCGGCATCTATGAACATTTATACTGATCTGTATGACCTCCTTCTCCCTCCCTGTGGATTTATTTGGTAGGAGTGACACACTGATAGATGAAATGAAACAGAATGGACTAACACGGCCTCTTTTTCTAGCACACCATTATTTTTAAGGTGTGTCCATTTGGAAAATGAGCACTTCATTCATAGGGATTTTGAACAGGAACACTGTAAAGGAACAATGTTTCCCAACACACACAAAAGCCATGAAGAGCAGCATGAATTTTCTGTGAGTCTCTGCTTATGAAAGCCTGTGGAATCGTCAGCAGAGGGAAGCAGTTCTTACACAACAACGTATCAATTGGGGCTTGCGAGGTGTTAGGGAAACTCAGAGCTCAGATCTCTTGGGGAGTGCTTGCAGGTCCAGCTTGGGTATGACCCTGAGCCATGGACCAGGAGTTTGGAGAGGCCCTTGGGGTGTTTCATTTCTTCCACAGCCCATCCCACCCTGGGCACTTCCTGGTCATCCCTGCTTTTCCCCATCCTGCTGTCCTCACTCTGGTTCTTCCCAGAGTGCTCTGTGTCCTCTCCCTGATCCCAGAGCCTCAGGGCGCCCTTCTAGGGCAAGCAGACGTGCTGCAGGTCAGCTTTTTCTTGCTTCTTGCTAGGGCCTTCCCCTGAGGACACCCATGGGAAACAGCTGGTACAAAACCAGATGCCTCCACTTCTGAGGGGAAGAACTGCCCCTCAGGCTTCTGCCACCTAGCCGACTGGTCACCCTCTGCTCCTCCTGGGAAGGGACAGAAAAAGCAGAGAAGTGTGTCCTCAATGACAGGTCCTCAAAAATGACAAGACCCATCAGGGAAAGACCTGTGTCTGCCTGGTTCACCGTGGAGTCAAGCTAATCAACAATAAGTATTTCCTGAATGAATGATGAATGAGTGGAATGACGTCAACCGGTCACTCCCCCTTTCTCAGTGAAGACTCGGGCATCTGACATGGATGCAGCATTTCTCTCCAGCCCCACAAGGGGTGGCTTGAATGTCCCCACGGACAACAGCCCCCTCTGCCTCTCGGCTCCTGGACCTCCTCCACTCCAAGGACCTTCCCTTTCTTGTCCTTTCAGCTGCCCACTGCTGTGGCCACACCTGGACTTTGTCATCACCTGAAACTGCCCCACCTCTGAAAGCTGAAATACCAATATCCCACTCTCTCACCACAGCCTGCCAGCCTTCCCACTCTCATGCTTCACTCCCACTGCACATCCCTCAGCGGGCGTGTGTGCAAACACACACACACTCACCCCTTCGCTTTCTCCCCTTCTGCTGCCTCCTCCTGATCTGGCTTCTTTTCCTGCCGGGCCTGACTGTCTGAACTTCCCGCTCAGCAGCACCTTGGCTGTCTCGTGCCCGACTCTTTCCACAAACCACACCCACCATGTTTCAGCAAATCCCCACCCTAGATTAACTTCATCATGTCTTCTCCGTCAACATCTTGGCAGCTAAGCAGTGCCAGAAAGGGCCCCACAAGTGCTAACCGGCACCGGCTTTGGCGTACAACCTCCTTTCTCTAGAGGTCCCTTTCCCTCACTTGCTGGTCGATCCATTCAACAAATATGCATTGAGCACCCACCATGGGCCAGGACTGTTCAAGGAGCTAGGGACTGAGTCATCAACAAGAAAAGGCAGGCCCCTGCTCTCCAGGAACCTACCTGCTGGTGGGAGACAGCACACAGATAAACACCGTAAGGAGATTTAGTCAGCTTAGCCTTGCTCTTTTGCTGGAGTTCCTTCCTTGGGCTTTGCAGTCTTCATTCTGCAGATGACTTTGCCTCCTATTTCAGGAAAAGTGATGTCCTCATATTCCTTCTAATTCCGCCAATCTATGAACTCACCACCCTTCACACCCCTTATCTCCACTGCCGCCTTTTTCTTCTTGCCTCAGGGGATGTGACGGCTCCTCCCCTTAGAGGCCAGCATCGGCCTCCTGCCTTCACCAGGAATGCTCCCATCTTCCCCATCAGTTACCGCCTCACTTTCCTTTAGCTTCACACCGGCATCTTCCCATCCTTCCCCTCAGCATGCAAACACGCTCAGTCTTCTTCTATCCTAAAACCACCCTCCTTGGGCCCTAACTCCTATCCTAGTCACCACCCAACCTCTCTCCTTCCCTCTAAACTTTTCAAAAGGAGGCCTCCAGCACAGTCTTCACATCCTTACTGCCTTGCACACGTGCTCTCCTGAGAGTGGAGGACCTACTGTGTGCTTGTGTCTACACTCATTGCTGGGGTAACAATGGGGGGAGGCGGCACGACGGGCAAGGTCACCGACCTCAGGAAGCTTACTTTCTGATGTGGAAGGCAGGTCATATGCAAACATGGGGTTCAAATAGGTCACCCCAAGATATGCCTCAGTGGTATGCGGATTATTTTGAGCTTAAGGCAAGTAAGACCCTGTGGGCTCAAGAGAAACTTTTACCCCTGCCCCCTTAACTATTAAGTTGGTGCAAAAGTAATTGGGGTTTTTGCAATTATTTTTAACCTTTTAAACTGCAGTTACTTTTGTTCCAACCTACTATCTAGAAAAATTTGAATAAGGAGCCTATTATAAGACATTATCAGAGATGACTTTTTTTGACCTATCCATAGTGCAGGGCAAACTACTAATTACTAAACGTCTGCTTTTTATCATCTTGCAATGATCCTTTGAAGCCCCCAAGGCACCTTACCTCATTCCTAGCTCAGAATGTCATATATACCCCATTTTCCTTTCTTTCTTAGATGTGGTTATCTCTCTCTGATGTCTGTGGGGTTCCCATGTGCACAAAATTAAATTTGATTTTCTCTTGTCAATCTGTCTCTTGTCGATTTGATTATTCAGCCAGCCAAAATAACCAGAAGAGAGAAAGGGGAATTTTCCCCCTTCCCTGCACAAGTAAACAGGTAAATAAAAATGAGAAAGTCACATATTTTTTACAGTTCTATGAAGAAAGGGGAAATGAGACTGAGAGCAACTGGGGAAATCCACTTTAAATAGGGTTCTCTCTGAAGAACTGACAGGCCTCATAGTTTAGAATGACCCAGATACCTGAAGAGCAGAGGGAAGAACACGTGGGACTTGGGAACAGGAAGTGCAAAGCCTGGTGGCAGGAAACTACATGGCTTAGGCGGAGAAGGTGTGTGTAGGTGGGACATCCCCTTCTCAGTCCACCGTGATCTGGCTCTACCCTCACCTCCCCATTGGAATCCATCCTCTCTCACTTTTAAGCCCCATGAACAGGCGCAGTCAGTATGTATCAGCGCTCCCTGCTCCCTGTGACCTCGTTTATCATCCTCTTCCGGAACCACCCCTTCTTGAGACTTTCAGCCTCCAGACTCTCCTGTAATCATTCATTTCCTGCCTCCTTCCTACATGTCCTTTTTCTGACCTCCCTCTATTTTTGCTGTCCCCAAGACCATTCTTTGCCCACATCTCTCTCACTTTACACCAGAGGTTCATGACTTTTGGGGATGGGGGGGACGGTCACAGATCCCTTCGATTCTCCGCTGGTCTCTCTTCCCAGAAAAAAAACCCGTGCACATTATACGTACATATGATCTTTTTGCATGTACTATAATCAAGGGCTTTGTGGGTCCCCCCAGTGCCATGAACTCCAGATTAAGAAGCCTTGTCTATACACTTTCCCAGAGTTTTCATCCACTCTCACAGTACTATGTGTTCTTTGTAACTTTAAAAAATTGAAGTATAGTAAGGAAGGAGGGATGAATAAGCAGAGCACAGAGGATTTTTAGGGCAATAAAACCACTCTGTATGATACTGTGACGGTAGATACATGGAATTACACGTTTGTCCAACCCCACAGAATGTACACCACCTAGAGTGACTCTAATGTCGCTGGATGGTAACGCGTGGCAATGTAGGGCCATCAACCATAACAAACGCACCGCTGTGCTGGGGACGCTGATAGAGAAGGAGGCTGTGTGGGGACAGGGGTGTATGACAATCCTGTCCTTTCTGCTCAATTATGCTGTGAACCTCAAACTTAACTCTAAAAGTTAACATCTTAACTCTAAATAATTAACATTATTTTTAAAAATGAACTGTAACATTGAACTGTAACAATGAACTGTACAAGAAAGAGAACAAGTTACAGGTATCCGGCTCAATGCATCACTGCTGGGAACGGCCACGGACTCTTCACCCAGATCAAGACATAGAGCGTGAATGATGGATGCATCGGAATCTCCCTTTGCCCTCTCGCAGCAGTGTCCGCTCCTCCCTCCCCGTAATGAAATGACCATCCTGACCTCAAATACCACTGGTTAGTTTTGCCAATTATAAACAGAAACAGACGTACACTATCTGCTCTTCGGTGTCTGGCTTCTTAAGTCCTATATCACGCTTGGGAGACTCTGTCCTTGGCTGCAGCAATGGTTCATTTAAATTGGCATACAGTATTGTCGGGTGCCATACAGTATACTTTGATGGACCCCTGTTTCAAGTTTGGGATTATTATGAATAACGCTGCTGTGGACTTCCTTGTACATGTCTTTTGTGAACACATTGCTGTTGAGTATGTATTTACGTAGGAGAAAAATTGCTGGGTCCTAGGGTTTTTGCATGTTCGACTTTTGTAGATAATTGTAAATGGTTTTCCGAAGTGATCGCACTGATTCACACCCCACCAGCAATGTGTGAAAGTTCCTGTCACTGCACGTCCTCAGGAACCCTTGGAATTTTTAATTTTAGCCATTCAGATATGTGCATAATGACAGCTCATTGTGGTGTTAATTTGCATTTCCCTGAGGACTAATTATGTAGAGGACACTTTGATGTGCTTATCGGTCATTAACGTACTAATATAGTTTTATTGGTTTGTTTGTCTTTTCATGATTGAGATGTAAGAGTTCTTTATATATCCTGGATACCAGTCCTTTGTCCTATGTTTTGTGAATATTTTCTCCCAGTTTGCATCTTGTTTCTTCATTTTCTTAGCTGTGTCTTTTGATGATCAGAGGTTTCCAATTTTGATGAAATCTAATTTACCAATTTTTTTTTTTTTATAATTATGGCTTTTTGTGACCTAAGAAAACTTTGCCTGTCTCCGAAGTCACAAGACAGTCTCCTGTTTCTTTTTAAAAGCTTTACAGTTTTAACTTTGATGTGTAGGTCTCTGATCTATTTTGAATGCATAATTTTTGTGTGGTGTAAAGTAGAACTCAAGGTCCATTTTTTTTCCCCATATGGATATTCACGAATTCCAGCATCATTTGTTGAAAAGAATTTCCTTTCCTCATTGGATTGCTTTGGTGCCTTTGCTGAAAATCGGATGATTACATTAATTGGAGTCTATTTTGGGCTTTTTATTCTCTTCCTTGATCTGTGTATTGATTCTTACTCCAGAATCAACTATCTTAATTACTGTAGCTTTATAGTATATCTTGAAATCAGGTAGTATAAGTCCTCTAACTTTGTTTTTTGTTTTCAAAAACACTTTGCAGTTTTACACATTTTAAAATCAGCTTGTCAATGTCTACCAACAAATAAAAATAAAAAAGCCTGCTGGGATTTTTATTGACATTACGTTCAATCTATTGATTACGTAGTAAGAATGGACATTTTAGCAATAAATCTCATCTTGAATTATCTAGTTGTCTCCTCCATCCCTCCTGCTCTGACACGAGTATCTTGCCTGCCTCTGAAACTGGGAGGAATCCTTAACTTTGCTCTCTCCCTTAGACCTAATAGCAATGATCGAGGACTGCCAAGCTTTCTCCCTAAATATTTCCTGGATCCAGTCTCACCTCTTTGTTCCTACTAGTCCTGTGCTAAAGCAGGCTTTCCTCTTCACTTACCTAGATAATCGCAGTCACGGCTTAACTAGCTGGACCCCGCTGATCCAGCTGCCCATCAGCCTCCGAGAGACCGGTTGTGCAGATCTGACCCGCCACTGTGGCTGGAAGCCCATTGGCTTCAGGATGAAGTCTGACTGCCTTAACTTGAACTGCACCATGTTCACCATCTGGCCCTTTCCTACCTTTTCAGCTGCATTTCCTGATATCCCCAAAGCCTCCCCACCCCCCAGATGAGTTAGGAAGCCACTTGTTGGTGAGCCTTTTATGCTCTGTACACAGGACTGGCTACACAGTGCATGGCCCCCTTGCTCAAAAATGAAGAACTTCCAGGTGGTGACAGAAGAGTGTGAAACCAGGTGTGAGGCCTGCTGACAGGAGGCCCTGTGTGACTGCACGGGTCCTTTGCACATCCCACACTTAGCATTGTCTCTGTTTCTATGGAGCAGGCAGCCCTAGAGCTCTGAAGGGCCCAGGCAAGTCACACACACAGTGAGTTGCTTTCTTCCAAAGTCAATGTTTTTGTTTTTTGTTATAATGCGATTGTTTTAAATGTTCTCAGAAGGTAGAGCATTCACTAGTATTATAGCGTAGTTACTCAGTTCTGAAAACAGTCAACAAATGAGTATGGGGAGACCCTCCGTGATCAGGGCAGGGGGAGCTCTGAGGCTTCTGGTGGAACTGTCAGCCAGGAATTCCATCACAAAGGGAGAGGCTGTGACGAGCTTTCAAGCACAGAAGTCACCTTGCAGCCCATTTGTGTTCTGTATAGTATAATGAACCTGAGCTCACTCTTAGTAAACATCTGTTCTTATTCAAAGCGTTCTATCCATCAAACACTCCAAAACATCTCTTTCCAAACAGACTGGAAATGCATGCATATTGTATTTGGTATTATGTATACAGAGCGTAAGTGTATGATCACAGGAGGAAATGTGCAGGAGGTAGCATACCAATGTCTGGGGTGTTTCCTGCCCTCTGGTTTGGGCCCAGGCCCTAGGCAGGGTCCACAAGGTCAAGTTTAATAAGTCTTCCAGTCTGTTTTACTTCCAGCTGCCCTGGCTTGATTTCTCCCCCTCCAGAACTCCTTGGCAGTGTGGACTACGTCCTAAGCAGTCTCTTATTCCTAATATGCACTAGGCCTGGCAACAGATCCAATACACATTTGGCTGATTAATGAAAGAGAAAGGGGGGAAAAGAGGGAAGGAGACAGAGGGCAGATTACAGTTGGGTTTTATCTTGTGGAAATAAGGTAACTAACATTACTTCCTACCATCACCACCTAAAGCAGACAAGCAAACAAAAAACAACCTTACTTCATCTAAATTTAGTCCAGCTTAACTTTGTCCTTAATATAGATAACAACTCATTCTGGTTTGTTTAAGACAGTTAAATGCCCATATTAATAATACTAATGAAAATAATAATAAACTTATAGCAATAACATTTATGAAATATTATTTTCTTATAATATGCATATAACTTCAACCATTTTTAAATTTAGTTATTCATTCATTGATTCATTCAACAGACATTGAGTGCCTACTATGTGTCATAACTAGGGAATAAATTTCTATGATCAAACATTTGGCAGTTTATTTCACTATTGACCATTTGTGGATTTAAACACAATTTTTAAAAAATCAGTCTTTTTAACAGTAGAAGTATTAACTGTATGTTCCTTTCTCTTTTCTGCCCAAGACACACAAAATGGACGGAAGGCATAATATAAGGTCATGTAAAAGTAAAGAGTCGCACCTATGTGCAAATTGTATGTGCATCCTTGAAAATGTTAACATTACCTAATATACGCTCTGGAAACTGTGTGCTGTTCCAGTGCACCGAGAAAGACTTATACAGCAATGTCTTACTTTTATATAACAACGTCATCTACCAGGCACTTCCAGATGTGTAATTTCACTTGAATCCTACCTTCTGGAAGCCTACAACCTAAAGCAAACATACTGACCATGTTTGACATACAGTAGTAACTCAATAAATATTTGTTGAATGAATGTATGGATAAATATGGTTATAGTACATGGGATCAAGAGTAAAGAAGTATTAAAATAACACAAACAATTTAAACAATGTACAGGAAGTCCTACAGATATTTCAATTCAATTTAAACATGGCGTTTACACATAGTAGCAGCTGCATATATGAGTGCTTAACTGAATTTAATTTCTCAAATCCTTGCTGTATGCCAGGAGTCTATTGCATAAAGGGAGGAGTGACTCTCTTTTTCCCTCAGTGGGAAAGATAACTAAGGAGTATGCTACATGATGATGGTGATAATGACGATATAAATTGTGGGAGTAAGCAGAATTCTGTGACGACCCAATGACCTGCCCTTGTATAATTCCCTCTTCTGTGACTACGACAGGATATTACATTACATTTCATGGCAAAAGAGATTTTGCTGATGTAATTAAGGCTGCTAATCAGTTGATCTTGAGATAGGTCCTCACCTACTCACAGGAGCCCTTTCGAAGAGTTTTTCCTGCTAGATGCCAAAGAGGAAGTCAGAGAGACCCACTCTGGCTGGCCGGAAAGAAAGCGAGCATCCATATTGTGAAAATCTATGGGGAACACGTGGCAAGGACCTGAGAACGGCCCCTGGGAGCTGAGAGTGGCCCCAGCTGACAGCCAGCGAGGAAAACAACGGATCTCAATCTTACAACTGCAGAAGACTGATTTCTGTTGACAACAAGAATGAACTTAGAAGTTGATTTTCTCCAGAGCCTCCAGACCAGAACTCAGCCTAGCTGACAACTTTTTCTCCCTGTTGTACCCTGAGCCAGAGAGCCGAGCTTCCAAGCCAGACTTCCAAGCTATAGCACTGTGAGCCAATATTTATCTTGTTCTAAGCCACCATGTTTGTGGTGATCTGTTATACAGCAATAGAAAATTAATCTAGCTGTTAATGGTGTTTTGAAGGGATGAAAAATTCCTCCATAGGTTATAGGCAATGATTATAGGTGATGATTGAGAAAAGCAGGGAGATGGGTGGCTGAGTAAACTGGACTGGGAAGGGCTTGGCTAGCTATCAGGCATTTCAGTCCTTCAGGAAAACTCCGGTACAACAGACAAACATAGAGGAGTCTGGCAGGCAAGAAGACCATGGGATTAGCAAGAGTCTGAAGGACAGAAGCATAATATCTGGTGATCGCTTAGACTAGCAGCTTCCTCTTTCATTCATTCAACAAATATGTATATTTGTTTTCTCCTCAGTGTTGCATATAATTTCATATACAGCAGTCAGGTGAATAAGGTCCCTGTTTTCATGGGGCTTCCATTCTAGAGAGCATGGAAGAATCAGAGTCATAAAAAGGCTGATGTGCCGAAGAGCAAAATCATTTCAAATAATAAAGACCATATACGTAGCACATGGATGTGATGGAGGCTGCTCGAGTGGGAGAGGGTCCACTGTGGGTCAGAGAAGGCATCTCGGTGGGGGTGACATTCAACTGAGATGTAGATGGTGCAATGTAGCCAGTCCTGAAAAATCTGAGGTCAGAGCATTTCAGGCAGAGAAAACAGCAAGTGCAAAGACACAGGCCAGAAAAGCAAGAAAAACAGTATGGATGGAGTCACTGAAAAGCATTCTCAGATGAGGTCAGAGATAGACTGAAGACAGGTTGTATAGGCTGTGGTTGGCATCAGGAAAGAGTCTGGATTTAAATGTGAGCGCCCAGGTACTAAGCAGGGGAGTGATATCATCTAAGGCACTATTTTTAAGATGGCTCTGAGGGCTGAAAAGAGGTGGCAGTGGCTTGCACCAGAGGGTGGCGGTGGCAATGCAGAAATCCAGAAAACCTTTGAGATAAAGCAGATAACATTTGGAGGTGGATTTGATTTTGAGGGTGAACAACCTGGTGGATGGTGACCCCATTTATTGAGATGGGGAAGGCCAGGGTTGAGGAGAATCAAAGGTTCCAGTTTTCTAGGTAAAGTTGGGAAATCTAGCCACAGCCTATCATAACGCTTCATGGAGAGAAAATGAGGAAGCGAATTCTAGAAGAAACAGAGAAGCTCCAAGGGTTTGGCAGCAGGGACATAGGGAACCTAACTGTTTCAGCATGGATAGCGTTGCCTTGTCGGTGCGTAGCTCTGGAAAAGTTGGATGGGGCTTCTTCCCAAGGCCCAATCCAGGCAGTTGTTCCTAACCTTATTCAGGCCCCAAGCCCTTTAGGAATCTGATGGCAACTCCTTCTGTCCCGTAGGGAAATGCACATGTATAGATATTTTGCATCAGTTTGGGGGGTTTTACAACTCCCTGAAGCCCACCTATGGAATCCTAGCCTATGGCCCCCAGGTCAGTATGCTGAACTAGGAGGGTCTACAACAGAATCACCAAGGAGAAAGGCATCAAGAGAATTCACATTGACCAGAGACTGTGAAGCATGTGGAATGGAGGTTGGCCAGCTTTACCTGCCCAGCATTTGAACCCTCCTCCAAGGTTTGGAGAACGAGTCTTGGTGCAAAAGCTGAGAACACCAGCTATCTCCTCTCAGTCTCCCATAGAACCTGGGCATGGGCCCGTTGCCTAGGTTTGGCCCTTCTAATCTAGGATGTGTTCTGAGATGCGTTAAGTCACGTGAAGAAGAAAGTGGGAGCACCGCCCCCTGGAGGAGGTGGCTGCAATGGCAGCAGGAATGTTCAGTTTTCAGGAGCAGCAGGCTGTGGCGTCTGTGTTCAGTGGGTCCTCACTGGGTAGATTTAGGCACGGTCCAGCCTCTCTTGTTCTGCTTGGTTCCTGAGCTGGCTTTTTGCTTTCCTGAAGATTCGTGAGCCTCTCAAAAGCCTTTCTATAAATTCCTTTTCCTTTTAGTTTGGCCAGAATCTGTGACTGTTGTTTGCAACTAAAAATGATGGCAGATATGGGATATAACCACAGAACAGGGAAAAGGGCAAAGAGGATCAGGGGCGGGGCAGAAGGGAGGGGCAGAGGAAGGAGGAGTAGGAAGATGTGATCTGCATTCACACAGGTGGGATTTGCATCCTGCCTTTCTCCTGCAACCTGGGGCAAATTTGTTTGTTTTTCTTTTTAAACCCTCAAACCTACAGAAAAGTTGAGAAAACAGTATTTTCAACAACTCATATATCCCTTACACAGATTGAACAATTAACGTCTTAGCGCAAGTGTCATGAAGGGTGGCATGCGGAGTCTCTGGTCCCGCTCCCCACATAAGAACAAGGGAAATGGTGAGGCCAAAAAGGAACACCCACGGAGCCATCGGTAGGGGAGTCATACCACTATAGTCTCGCTGGCGGCTGGGTTGGAGACACAGGAGGCAGGAGCCACACTATCCGCAACCCGCCATCCACTTGTCTCTGCCAAAATCTCACTTGCTAGCAATCCGCTTCTCTGCAATCTGCAATCCACACTCCACCGCTTGCTAGCCCAGCCACCATTTTCTTGCTAGCCCCCATTTTCTGCTAGCGTAGCCACAGCAGTTATATTAGTGGCCAATGGCTCACTGGTTACAGCTGACGGCCAACTAGCCACAACTGATGGCCATCCATTCACAGTTGATGGCCATTTACTACCCGAGCCAGCACCTTTCCACGTGAGGCCGAGAGCCTGGAAACTGCTCTCCTGGCTCTGTCCCCACAGCAAGGGTTTTTTTTCCTTTGTAAACCTGTGCGTAAGTCTCCTTTTCCTCATTAATACTGCCTTCCTCATAAGGTTTTGGTGAAGATTAAAAGAGGTAACTTGTGTAAAACATTTAATCTACTGTGCATACAATAGTGATACTATAGTGATTTTATCATTATTAATTCTCTCAACATAACTTACAGAGCATCTGTATGGGGTGAGACTTTGGAGGCATCAGAGATCTGATGATAAATTTTGCAGTTTAAAAATCCAGGGGTGGCCAGATGGCTCAGTTGGTTAGAGGGCGAGCTCTCAACAACAAGGTTGCCAGTTTAATTCCCACACAGGGCTGCGCTCCCTGCAACTAAGATTGAAAACGGCGACTGGACTTGAAGGTGAGCTGCACCCTCCACAACTAGATTGAAGGACAATAACTTGGAGCTGATGGACCCTGGAAAAACACACTGTTCCCCAATATTCCCCCCCAAAAAAAAATCCATGAGGACATGGATAAGTAAATAAAAACTTATGATATAAGACAGTATTCTTTGAAAGTAGATAAACACAATGCCTGCTTCCTTCCGTGAACACATAAAAATTACAACTAAATTATAGAACAATCAACCTGGAAAACCGTCTGAAGTCTGGCTGAACAGAAGTTTTATAACTAAGGATATAGAGAGAAGCCACGTTGAGACTGGTAGGAGGAGTGGAGACAGGAAATGGGCTGGTCCCAAACCTTTGTGTGGCGGTTGAGAATCAGGAGGGATATCTAGGCCACACAGGTTTCCCCATGGAGAATTGAGGGACCCCATCCCCATACCAGGCTCCCCAGCCTGGGGCACTGGTGACAGGAAGAGGAGCCACCACAACATCTGGCTGTGAAAAACAGTGGGAATTCTGACAGTCTGGGTGGGATGGAAGGCTGCGGGAAAACCAGACGTCGTCTTAAGGGGCCCACACACAAATTCTCTCACTCACAGGCACTCCCCCTGGACTCCAGCAGAGCGACAGTGATTCGGGGTGTGTCAGAGGCATACGAGGGCTGATTGAGATGTGTGGCTCTGTGGCAAGGGCTGGAAGGTAGTTGCCGTGTTCCCTGTGTGGGGTCCCTCTCCCATGCAACCAGCAGGTGGGTGCTACTTTTTTCTGTGTTGAGCCCTCCCCCACAGGCCAAATCTGAATCTGATTGGCCTAGCGAGCCCCGATGGAACCATGTCCCACCCAACTCTCCCAATGCCAGAGGCACTTTCTCAGTGAGCAGTCCGCATTGCACTCTTTCTTGGAAAACTATCAGTCTGTAGGCCCCAGGTGAGCGGCAACTGGACATGGTGTGCTCTGAGACCTTGCTGAGTAGCTCCAGGCTCAGCACTGGCACCAAACCAGAGTCTACATTAACCTGGTTACCGCAATTCTTCCCACTCTAGTGACTCCCTGAGACCCTGCCTCACCCAACTTGCATACTGCATGAGGCCTTATCAGTGGCTGAAACAAGTGAGCTGGCAAGTGGCAGCAGGCCTCATTGTGTCCTGGCTTTTTGCAGAGCTACCCCAGGTCCCATATTGGTGTTCGCAGTGTGTCTCTCCCATATGCCTTCAGGGTTAGCACAGGCAGCAGACAACTGTGGATCACTTTGTAGCTCCAGTCAGGTAGTCCCCAGGCGGTCACAGGCAGTGGATAACCTGGGCTTGCACTGGAGCCCCTAGAGGTTCCAGAACGAACATACTTGGATGTTGGCTTCAGACCACAGCAGACCACCACCCACTTAGCCCCACAAGTGGCACACACAAAAGGTGATCTCAACAGGCACCAGAGTCCACTGGAGCGAATCCCACTTAGTGGGGTAAGCGCCCCACACAGGTATGTTATAAATAGATGTCCTGGACTCAGTGATTTATGGCATATGCTTATTTACCTTTACAACAGCCCTTTGAGGTAGGTACTATTATTATCTTCATTTTATAAATGAGGAAACAGAGGCAGAGAGAGATTAACTTGCTCTATCCAGGTGCGATCAGGGTAGCCTGAATTTGAACCCAGGCAGTATGGCTCTGGAGCCTATGCTCTTAGCTCCAAGGATAATCATCTAATACAGCACTATCTTCAAGTTCATCACAGCCTACGGACTGAATATGTTACAGATGATCCTAGTAACACAAGAGAAACTGCACCAAACTCAGTTGAAAGAAAACCTGGCGCTCAGTAGGTCAAGCCCTCAGGCCAGTGACTGTGGGAGGGAGCTGTTCTGGCACTGAGGACCAAGAACACGTTGTCTTATCTCACAAAATACACTGTGTTCCCTTGTGTGTGGTCCCTGACTCTAAGCTATGACATTTCTACTTGGAGAGACAAGATGTATAAATGGACACGTTTGAAACAATAATCACCCAGCACAGAGCTATGCTGTTTTCAATATTACCAAAGGCCAAAATATGTGGAACAATGAATTAGGACTTTGGGTCAGGATGAGGAGTGATCAACAAATGTATTCATTTTTACCGAGAAATATTTACTGAAAGTGCGCTCTATACCAGGCACTGAGTCAGGCCCAGGGAACCCAGGAATGAAGTAAGGGCCAGTCTTATCATCAAGTCTAGATGGAGTGAATGGTCAGAAAAGTCCGTTACGACCCACAAAGACCATTGCCATAGATTTGCTTCTAAATAACCCAAGGATGAGGGAGTAGTGAGGATATACGTGAAATACGATGGGCCGTGTGTGAATTGATGAAGCTAGGTGATATATACATGAGTTCAATACACTATTAAACTTTTAGATGTTAAACAATTTTTTCCTATAGTAATGAAAATGAGGGAGAAAGAAAATAACGAGTGAAAAACATGTTCAAAAAGAGCCCATCCGAAGCTTAATAAAGGACAGAGCTTTATGGGCTCTTTAAAAAATGACATTTTAATTAATCTTGAGAGGTAGTGGTGACTTAAGGAAACCAGAATGCCTGAAGGAAACTTCCAAGCGTAGGTATTTGGTATAGCATTATAGCCAAGTTCATTATTTTGTGTTTGTAGGATGTGTTACTATGTATTTTGATAATAAAAAAAATCTACCGATAAATGCTGTATTTATACAGTACAGTGAAAGCATAGGAAAATGTGAAAAATATTCAAAAGGTGAGTTTTGAGGAGCGGGTGGTATCTGGATATAAGGTGGACAGAGCATTCCAGAATCCAGATTAGCATAGGCAAAGATTCAAAACCAGAATAATGAAACTGATGCTAATGAAATAGGAGGGAAAGCTAAGGGTTCGTGGGAAATAGGGTTGAATAAACTGAAATGGTCTTGGGCCCTTAATTATCCAAGTTAGAAGTAGGATATATCCTATATCTAATACATAGCACTTAATAAGTGACAGATACTAGTGTTTGTTACAGTCAATAGACTTTTACATTACATTCTTGAAAATAATAAGAGGAATATTTTTGCGTAAAATTATTCAAGATTTCGTGAAAGTCATCCTGCATCTTTGGGAAAATAAGCGTTTTCCATTTTTATGACTTGCTTAAAAGGCCTATTTTATTATCACTATGAAGCCATGATCTTTCTGGGGTGCTACACTGCCTCCCCAAGGAGGATGGCAATCCTGCACATTTCCTCAAAGAACGTGTCAGGCAGAAGGTAGCAGCATTTGGACTGAGACTTTCAGGACAGGTATAATAGAAACGAATTGCTAACCCCAGAAATCCTTACCCTGCTGTGAACGAATGCAATACAACCTGTGCTCAAAGTAACCTACATCAGTTACACGTTAAGGGAAGTGAGTACGTACTATGTTCCAATTTCAAAAGGACCCGTTTGACTGCAATTAACCTACACTTTCCCCTCAAGTTTTCATTCAAGTCGAGAATTCTCAAGTCCTCAGATCCAAGTCCCAGTAAAGCGGTTCCCTATGAAATGGGAAGATCAACAGAGAAAGTTTGTGAACTTCCTGAAAAGATGCGTACCTGAGGGGGCTGTGTCTGTCGTTACTGCCACATACCTCAAAAAACATCAGATTCAAACCCATGTCTTCCCTGATTTCCACCCTTTCTTTTACTTTTTTTCCTTTTATATCGTTCCCTTAGTGGATGAATGTTAGACCAAAATAACATTTTTAATACACCAATTTTTAAAGAGTATTTATTTGTAATGTAATATTACCCAACAGTGGAGAAAAAGAAAATACACTTCTACTCTGAACTCGCTCGCTGGGTCTCCTCCACCGAACGCACAAAGCTTCGGGTCAGCCCAGCCCCCCCTGCCCCCCCGCCCCGGGACTGCGACACTTCGGCCTCAGTAGCGACCCTGAGGGCTTCCTGACACCGGGGACATCAAGAGGAGGGAGAGCGGTCCCTGGCCCTCCCCGAATCGCGGTCTTCGCCAGCCCCGCCGCCTCGCCAGAAACTCACACCTTGCCCACCGGGCCGCTCCCTCCCCTAATTCTGCCACTTTCCCTCTTCCGGGAAGCGGCGCTTTCCCGGCCCGGAAGTGCGTCATCAGCCAGCGCCAGCGCCGCACGCCGCGGAGGCCTCGCAGGCTGATGGTCGCGTGCGCCGCGGGGAGAGGGACCGGCGCAGAGGTCGCCCTGCCTCCGCGCCGCCATGCAGGTCTCCAGCCTCAACGAGGTGAAGATTTACAGCCTCAGCTGCGGCAAGTCCCTTCCTGAGGTGAGTGATCTCGGAGCCCTCCTTGCGGGGCAGCCGCCCCTCGTCTCGGCCCTGTCCCTGGTCTGTTTTCGCTGGGCCCAGGTCGGCTCCGGTCTCGGGGAGGTCCAGGCGAGTAATGGTGCCCGG
Organism: Rhinolophus ferrumequinum; assembly: GCF_004115265.2. Classification (NCBI taxonomy): domain Eukaryota; kingdom Metazoa; phylum Chordata; class Mammalia; order Chiroptera; family Rhinolophidae; genus Rhinolophus; species Rhinolophus ferrumequinum. Next base: position 65,208,511 of record NC_046296.1, read on the forward strand.
GGTGCTGGTCGCTGCTGGTAGACGAGGACGCTGCTGTCACCGCTCCAGAAGATGCACAGAGGGTGGATCGGGGTCGATGAGTTTTGCTTGAACTTTTGTAAAGTTCTCTAAGACAGAGGACGTGTCCCTTTGGGCTTCTATGGGTGTTCACAGCCGCTGCCACACCGAGGAGGAAAACGTGGACAGATTGGTTGACAGACGTTTCTCCCTCACTTTAATGACCGTTCATCACCTGTTTGTTGAGTACCTATTATATGCCACGTTCTTAGCAATACAGCGGTAAGCAAGAGGAATGCAGACTTTGCCTCTGCAGAATTTATGATGTAGAGGGCAGCATTTTTGAAACTCGCTGAATTTGATTTTGTTCAGTCTTAGGACATGAGAGTTAAAAGGGGCTGGGAAAATCAGTGATTCTCTGCGAATCTTCTCATGTTTAAAATATGCAACAGATGCGTGAGGGGAAGGCTGACTTAGCCAGGGTCACACACCCAGGCTCTGAAATTTGTTTTTTTATTTCTTATAAGTGATGGTCCAGCCTCTGTCCGAGCACTTCCAGTGAGAGGAAACTTTTTGCAGAAGCTCGTTTACATTTTCAGATGACTTATTAGGTAGTGGTTTATTTTATTTTACTTTTTATTAAAAAAATTTTTTTTCATTGGGGAACAAACAGTGTTTCTCCAGGGCCCATCAGCTCCAAATCGTTGTCCTCCAATCTAGTTGTGGAGGCCGCAGCTCAGCTGCAAGTCCTGTCCCCGTTTTCGATCTTTAATTGCAGGGGGCGCAGCCCACCATCCCAGGCGGGAATTGAACCGACAACCTTGTTGTTGAGAGCTCCCCTCTAACCAACTGAGCCTCCCGCCACCGCCCCAGTAGTGGTTTTGAAACATGCCACTTTTTAGCATGCTCCTGTTGGTCTGTGTTCTGCCTTTGGAAATCAGAATAAATAGAGCTCTTCTTCCATGTGTCCACCCCTGAAAGATTTGGAGCCAATGAGTAAATTCTTCCTTTCTTCTCAGAATTCTGGTTTAATAATTCCTCATCTTCCAGCTAGTCTTCACATAATATGATCCTTCTCCTTTTGTTCATTCTGCACGTTTGTTGAGAAGTGATGACAGGCCGGCAGCCCTGTTTTGAGTGTGGGGATATGTGGCGAACATGCCAGATAAGGTTCCCTGTTGGGAAAAGGTTAATAAGTGAGCATACAAGAAGAAAACTTCAGATAATGATAAGTGCCTTGAGTGATGAATAACTAGAAGAGAGCTGTTATAGGTGAAGTGTTTTACAAGAGGTGACATTTGAGCAGAAACGTGGATGAAAAAGGGAGCCAATCGTGTGAAGATATGGGGAAAAGAGTTTTCAGTACTGAGAGAACTGAAAGTGTGAATGTCTCACAGTGGGAATACACTGGGCATGTTGGAGAAACAGGAGGCTCAGGTGTGAGCGGTATGCTTAGTGAGGGGGAGGGAGAGGGGGGCGGCTGAGCCTGGGGAGGTGAGCCTTGTAGGGCAAGGGAAGACGTTAGGGTTTTATTCTTAGTGCTGTTGGAAGTCGCTTTGGGTTTTCAACGGGGCTGCTGTGTGGCAAATTACCGTAGCTGGGGAGGGCACGAGTGGGGATGACGTAGGTAGTCCAGCTGAGAGACTGGTGGCTTGGGCTAGCATGGTAGCCAGGAGGTGCTCAGACGTGATGGGACTCGGGAGGTGTTTTGGAGGTAGGTAATGGGACTGGCTAATGGATGGATGGTGGTGAGACGTTAAGCCGAAGGAAGGGAAGGAATCGAGACAACTCTTGGGTTTTGGATCTCAACAACTGGGTACGTGGTTGGGAGGGGGAAGTTAGCAAAAAGAATCAAAAGTTTTCTTTTTGCTCCTTAAGGTTTGAAGTTCTAATAAACACCAGGTGAAAATGTTGAGTAAACAATTGTGTGTATACTAGTACGGTGATCTCTCTGAGTCTCTTAAAGTAATTCTAACTTGTGAACAAATTGCCTGTTTTGCTTTACCTACTTCAAATGTGAGATCAAGTAGGGTCATTTTTTTCTGTTCAACAACAGTGAGGCACCTGTTTAGTGCAAGCACTAGGTCATCAGCATCTCCAGGGCTCTTTTGCTGGGTTTCTCATTAACTGGTTTTACCATTACCATCTGGCAATGGTAAAGTGCCATCTTTTTTAGCTATGATTTTATAGAATACAGAGAGGATGGCAGAAATCAGTGACAACTCTCAGTTCTTTGGTGAACTTTTCTTAAACTTTAGACTTACTTGTTCCTGCCCTATGCTGGATCTTTGTCTTGTGTGCTCTCCTGGAATGCTGTCAGTTCGTACAGAGACTCTTGAATGAACTTTTCTTTCTTCCCAGCATCACTCTATTAGAGATTTCTAGCCCTTAGGTTCCCAGGCTCCAATTTAGAAGGAAATCTCAGTCCCCTCCCCTTTGCCCAAAGCTCATTTGCTGAGGTTATATGAAACCATTTATTGTATGAACTGCCCCCTTGTTGAGCAAAACTTGCTGAGAAGAGGAAATTGAACCCCGTATTAGAGGAGGAGCCTTGGTAATAAACTTTTATTCTGCTTGTATTAGATTAATGTAAAAAAATATATTGAGTGCCCAGAAATATACTTCAGTATCACTGTTAATTGAAACAACTCTACTCAAAACAAAATCAGAGCAATATAATCGCAAAGACTAGCATAAACCTATAAATCAATGCACTAAATACGAAGAAAGGAGGAAAGCCCTGGCACAGACTCAGGCCCTTCGAAGTATTGGACCTCCTCAAATGTACACACTGCCTCAGGCACTATACTCAAGGCCTTGAGTGTGAGTCTACATGGCCAGAGTCCTAAAGATAATAATGGCTTGTGTCAAACACGGGCTGTACATTGGCTTTGTGCCTTTAGAAGTGACATCTGTTGTCACTTCTTTTTCTCTTGCTTTTCTTTCATTTCTTTAGGGTGGGGTTTCTTACCCTCATCGTTACCGATGTTTCGGGCTGGGCAGTTCTTTGGGGGGGGCTGTCTTGTGCATTGGACGATGTTTGGCAGCATCCCTGACTTCTACCCACTGGAGACCAAGAGCACACCTCCCAGTTGTGGCAAACAAATGTGTCTTTAGGAATTGCCATACGCCCTTTGAGGGGGCAAAATATTGCTCCTGGTTGAGAACCACTGCTTTAGGGTAACCATAATTGAGTCGTACTTCCTCATGTTCATGCAGTGGAATTGTGCACCTTGCTAAATGGGGTACATTAATTACAGAACAAAATCTGGTAATCCAGTAAATACGACTTTTAAAAGTATCATTTCTTAATTAGCAAGAGTCAGCTTTTTGGTCAGTTACTTACAGTTTTATTTCTCATAAAAATCCATATTTTAAAGAAACTTTCTCCTTTTAATGGTTTGCTTTTTAAAATATCACTTAAATGGATAAAGTTGCTCCATATGGTAGTTATAACCCATAATATTTGAGGCTTGTATTTTCCCTTAGATTGATTAGATGAATTAGTTTTCTCTTGTGTAAAACATGGTAGTTCTAAAAATTTATTATCTAATATACGTAAATATATACAAGAAAAAAAATCCAGAGGGTATGTTAACAGTGGGGTTAGGATTACAGGATATTTTCACTTTCTGTGTTATATATACCCCTATAAGGTTTTAACGTTTTTTAATGTGAGCATGTGTTATTTTTGCCAACAGAAAAACAATTCAAATAAACATGTTTTAAAATAAAGTCTCTTCATTTTCTTTAGTGGCTTTCTGACAGGAAGAAGAGAGCACTACAGAAGAAAGATGTTGGTGAGTATTATTTTTTCCCACTTGAGCTACATTCATGATCCATGTTATAAAACTTGCACTCATTTGTTATTATCATACTTAAGTGAAGCTCACAAAAATGCAGTGGAAAATAAACTTTTTACCCTTTTCCTTCTTAAGAAATCTTTTCTTGTGGTCAGTATGTTCCTAGTAGGTGTGGGATTTGATTTTACCCACTTAACATACTAATAAGTTAGCCTGTTACTGTTTTGTGGATAATAGCGGAAGACGTAAGACTCCTGGGTTAGAGACAAAGACTCCGTTACTCACAGGGCACAACATATAGTATGAGCATCAGCATATCTCAGTCAATTCCTCTTGCCCTGAAGTCCCATGAGGGCACTCAGCGTGGCCCAGATGGATGCACTGCGTGCAGTGGGTTTGTCGCAGCTGAGGAACACCAGGCTTGGGAATCCACTGCTTTTATAGCAAGCAGTGAGCAGCCTGTTCTTTGTCCAGAAGAGACATGTTACCTCTCCTGTCAAGGCTGCCAGCTGCTTAAAAAACACTGAGAAATGGCTCAAGAAACGGAATGGCCAGGACCTTACCGTCCTGCCATACCCAGCAAGATGTGTAGGAATGCCAGAGACCCAAGGGGACTGTCTCCTAAGCATTCCATGTGCTTTGTTCTCCAGTGTATCAGAATCCTTTTCCATTTGGTAAATCCATTTGTCAGTTTTTGCGATATTGAGACAGTGAACATTTTCTTTCTGAACAAAGTAATTTTCCATACAGGACACATGAACATGACCAATAAAAGAGCATTGCAGAAGATTTTGATTCTTTAAGTTACGGTAGTTGAGAAGATAGGCATGTAAGATCAGCTGTTAACTTAAATCATTTTGGGTAATTTTTTTATTACGTTTTCTCCATTATAACTTGTCATATATGAAAGGTGACTTATCTTCCCATATGTTTTATTTATTCTCTAAAAATCAGAGACCGAAGATACTGAAGGGGTTTCTGGATGTCAGAGCAATACCCCAAAGCAAGAGTCTTGGAAAAGTAGGCTTTGTATAGTACTAAAGTTAGAAAGTTAAACTTTAAATCAAAGGAAAACAAAAATTGCTGCTTTAGTAATGTTTACTAATTCTGATTTCTTCTGATTCTCTCATTCCACTCCAGAATTCTAGTATGTAAGAAAACAGATGCAGATTATTTAGAGGAAAAAATGATTCACTGACTTTCTCCCAATCCATCTCAAAACTATTATGTGTGTTCCATACTGAGTGGGCCTCCCCTACTAAGTTGGTCCGAGCCTTATATGTATGTTTAATAAACAAGGCAGCAGTGTGCCATAGAGTTACAAACAGTCCTTGTAATAGACACATTGTTATGAGAGCAACCAGCACGAACTCACATTTCTTGGTTCCCTTCTGATAGGAGGGAACCAGTTTTTGTGAGAATCCATGTTAGAGTTTTGATCCAGAGAGACCTAGAAAGTCTCCTCTAGCCTGGATCCTTTTGGCTACAGATCAGCGGTGCCAACAGAGGCAGCGTGGTCACCGTTTCTTCAATAAACTTAAGATTTTAGAAGGTTTATTTAGGTTTGTTATTATTTAGGAGAAAGAAATGGTAAGATTTTTGTCTTAGCCATAATTGAATCATGATAGCGGTTTAATGTTTATTCTGTTCCCCTTTTATCCAGATCTTAAAACTGGATGTTTGATGCACTATTGTGAACTTTTTTTTTTCAATTAGTGGTGGTACTTTTTCCTTTTTGAAAAGTAAAAATAAGATACTTAGCTTAGAAGAATAGTATATGAGCTCAGAAACCGACTGTGTGGTGAGTAGGGCTGTATTAGTGTGCTATCCCAAGACTTGGAAACTCTGGGATGTTGTGGACCTGTTTGTACCACCTGCTCTCTATGCTTTGCTTCCTGTGATACAGAATTAGACATGACCATTAAACGGCTGTTTGTTTTCACTCTTTGTAGATGTCCGTAGGAGAATTGAACTTATTCAGGACTTTGAAATGCCTACTGTTTGCACCACTATTAAGGTATCAAAAGATGGACAATATATCTTAGCAACCGGTAAGCATCTCTTTGGTTATGATTTATGTACATTTCATAGCACAAAATGCTGTGGTGGGGAAGGTCACTTTTTTTTATTACCCTAACGTTTTACTATAAAAATTTCAAATATGCAGAAAAATTGAACCATTTTCCCACCACCTAGATTCTGCAATAGTTCACTATATTTGCTTTATCACATGTCTGTCTATGCATCTCTCTGTTCGTCCATCCATCCATCCATCCATCCTGGTTTTGAATGTATTTCAGAGCGACTTGCAGATACCAGAATACCCCATCCCTAAATACCTCAGCATGTGTATCACTAACTACAGTGTAATATTTATTTATGGCTTTTTAAAAGGAAGATTTGCATATAGTGAGATGCACAGATCTTAACTGTACCGTTTGTTTTGACAAATGCGTAAAACTGTCTAGGTCAAACCCCAATCCAGGTACAGAATATTCCTTTTACCAGAAACGTCCTTTATGCCCCTCAGTCAATCCCATGCCCACCCCCGCACAGGCACCACCGCTCATTTACTGTAGACGAGTTCAGCCTGTTTTAGAACTTTATATAAATGCAGTCATATGCTGTATATTCTTTTTGTGTGAGACATATTTCACCTAGGACTTCGTATTATATTTGAGATTCACACATTGTTGTATGTGTCAGTAGTTTGTTCTTTTTAAATTGCCAAATAGTATTTCCTTATAGGAATACACCAGTTTATTTATCCACTCTCCATTTGATGGACACCTGGCCTATTTGCAGTTTTTGGCTGTTAATTGGAAAAGCATTGTGTACCAGTCTGTTTTGAGAATACTGCAGGTCGTAGGATAGGTGTATGCTGAATTGATAAGAAGCTGTCAGACTTTTTCCCAGAGCGGTCAGATCATGTTACACTCCCACCAACAATGAATGAGAGTTCCAGGAAAAGTCACTTTTAACAATAATTTTCTGTGTCATATAATACTTTGTATATCACTAAGATTTTATCGCTAATGTTTTGTATATCACTAAGATTTTATATTAGCAGTATCAAAAAGACATGAAATGGGAATATTGAATGTATTACAATTTAGAACATTACCCAAACATTTTTGGTTGTGATTTTGGTACATATAGCCTATGAATTGTCCATATATATTTTTTTGCTGGTCTAACATTATCCATCTATCCCTTTTTCAGCCGCTTTCTTATTTGTCAGATAAGACATCTGCACGTCGGTCTCTTTTGTTCTCTGTTAATGGTTGTCTCAGTATTAACACTAGCCACATTTCTTTACCTCCAGTTTTAGGTTCAGAATATATGTATATATATTCTGATATATATATGTATATATATTTGTATATATGTATATATATGAATATGTATGTATATATATTCTGAACCTAAAAAATTATATATATATGTATATATGTAATATATACATATATATAATATATATAATATATGTATAAAAAATACAGTTTTGTGTGAATAATTACATATTACATAACATACATACTATGTATATTATATATTATATATACGATATATCATATGTAACGTACTATATACATGTATACTATACATAGTCATGTGCCACATCACAGTGTTTTGTTCACCAGCAGACCACATATACATTGATGATCCCATAAGATTTTTTTTTTTTGTAAATTTTATCGGGGAATATTGGGGAACTGTGTTTCTCCAGGGCCCACTGGTTCCAAGTTGTTGTCTTCAATCTAGTCGTGGAGGGCGCAGCTCATCATCCCATACGGGAATCGAACCGGCAACCCTGTTCAGAGCTCGCACTCTAACCAACTGAGCCATCTGGCTGCCTGCTCTCCCCCCCACATAAGATTATAATGGAGCTGACAAATTCCTATCACCTAATGATGTCCTAGCTGTTGTAATGTCACAACACAACATATTACAGGTTTGTGCTGATGGTGGTGCGAGAACAAACCTACTGTGCTGTCAGTCATAAAACTACAGCACATAATTACAGTTGTAGGCTGTACCACCTGGGTTTACCTAAGTGTACGCTACGGATGTTCGCACGATGATGGAATCACCCGATGAGTGTCTCAGAACGCGTCCCCATCATTAAGCTACACGTGGCCATATAGTGTGTGTGTATGTGTATATCTGTGTACTATACTATGTAAAACAAGACTTAGGGCTTTGATCTATGCCAGTAAACATAGGACTATCTCATTCCTTTTCTTTTTAAAATATCTTTATTGGTTTTAAAAATTAGTCTTTTTCTTTTCCTCATTGCAGACATGATAAACTCATATAAAATGCAAACATCACAGAAATACGTAAGATAAAATGTGAAAGACCCTAAAATTGCACTTCATAGAGATAAACAATCACTGTGCTTATTCCTCCAACTTTTTTCTGTGCAAACATTATCATTGTTGAGTTTTACAAAAATGGGACCTGTTGTGCACACCATTCTGCAGCTCTCACCGTGCCCGCTGTTGCCTTTCACTTGGCAATCCGTTTGGCAGCTTTCCATGTCTGTAGTCGCAGGGCTTTGTCATCCTCTTAATGAGCTATACGATGATTTACCATTGTTCATTTAACTATTTCCTAGCAGTGGACATTATATTTGCTTTCAGTTTGGGGCCATTTGTAAACACTGCTGCAAAGCTGCATGTCTGTGGTAGACTTGTGGGTGTGTTCCGTTAGGACAAATTTGTATAATTTGAAATACAGATTTAAGATGTATAAACATCACATAGTTTAGAGATATTGCCAGGTTGTCCTCCAAAGAAGTTGTAACAATTTATACTAAATCACCAACAGTGTGTGAGCATTTTTAACACTCACCAACACCCTATTAACCATCTTTTCATCTTTGTTATTCTGATGGACAAAAACCATTTCATTGTTTTAATCTACTTTGTTAGATAATTTGTGAGGTGTATTAGTTATTTGTATTTCATTTCCTATAACTTGCTTGTTTATGTCCTTTGCCCATTTTCCTCTTGGGATGTCGGGGAGGGCTGCTTCTAAATTCTTTTCCTTTGATGTGGTTATAATGAATCCTACTCACCTCTGAATAAAAAGTATACTCAACATATCTGCAGGATGTTGACAGTGAAAAGTATATTCTTTAGGTTTTACATTACATTAATTTTTTTATAGGAACATATAAACCTCGGGTTCGATGCTATGACACCTATCAGTTATCCTTGAAGTTTGAAAGGTGTTTAGATTCGGAAGGTAAGTAAGAGGTGAAATTTGAATTCATGAAAATAGCTTTTTATATTTGGCTGCTTTTCTGCTTGTTAGAACGGGAATGGGTTGTGTATTAGTTTTCTTTGCTATATAACAAATTACCATGAACATCTATTTATTAGCTCACAGTTCTGCAGATGAAGTCTGTCCAGGCTGTGCGTTGTTCTGTGTTCAGGGCTGAACCCAAGGCTTGAGCCAGGCGGGTCTCTCATCCAGAGGCTCTGGGCAAGAATCCACTTCCAGACTTTCAGGTTGTTGGCAGGATGCAGTTCGTTGCTATTGGGGGATTCAGGGTCCTGTTTCCTGCTGGCTGTCAGCCTGTGGCCACTCTCAGCTTCGAAGGGGCCTGCATTCCTTGTTACCTGGTTCCCTCCACCTTCAAACCAGCAACAGCTCTTTCTTGCCCCCTTTCTCATTTCCCCTTCTCCTGCTAGCCGGAGAAAACTCTGCTTTCAAAGGGCTCATGTGCTTGATTATAAATCTCCCCTTTGCCATATAGTGAGACATAATCATGGGAGCAGTGGTGTCTCATCACATTCAAGGTTCCACGCACACCCTCCAGAGAAGGGGACTATACAAGGGGGAAGGCAGTGGGATTGTTCTTAGAATTCCGCCTAGCACAGAGGACAGGGGGAAATGGGAAAGTTCAGGTATTTTTATCTGGTGGCCTCGAGATTGAGGGGAAAGGAGTAATCGGATATGTAGTCTCTTGTTTTACCCTTAAAAAAAAAAAATTCCATGTGCTGCTAATAACAACTATTTTCACAATGTTTGTTTAGCAGGTATACTATGAATGAGTAAAAAGTTACTGTTATCATTTTTAAGCAACAATTTTTGAATGTCTATTTTATTTTGAACATCTCAGAAAAACTGGCAAAATTTAGAAGTCATGTTTTGTGAATTTATTTTTAATTCACTTCAGTTCTGCAGAAATCAAGTTGATCAGTATTGAGAAATTAATTATAAAGTCTTTAATTTTCCGTTTGGTGTTTTTGGGGCAATATAATATAGCAACTTTGTTCTTTTATGTAGAGGCAAAATGGAAGAAAAACCTAGCATAGGTGTGTAATTTTTGTGTTGCATTAGAATCTTTGTATCAAGTGTGCATTTTTATTAAAAATGTGGATTGATAATTATATTTTTTTCCTACTATTTTTTATTTTTCAGTTGTCACCTTTGAAACGTTGTCTGATGACTATTCAAAGGTATGCTTGATTAGTTTGTACTGGCTGTCCTTAAAACATGAATGAGTGGAATTTATTTTTATGATAAATATTTTTATGATGGTCTCATTGTTGAATTAAAATTGGATGTGTAGTAAAGTAAAACCTATCATTTTCTATTAATATATTTTTAAGTTGTCTCATTATGATACATAGTGTCTTTTAAAACAGCAGTGATAGAGATAGCCTCTGGCCAGTCTAATATCAAAATAAATTTTCCATATCACATAGGAAAACTTATTGTATTTTTAAGAATTGTAGTAGTCATCTTTTTTAGACCATCTTAGATTCTAGATGTGTGATTTTCATTATTGCATTTAAACTACTGTTATTTGCCAGGTTGCCTTCATATTTATGTGTGAGAAGTAAAATAGCAGTGTCGTACACATATGTTTAATTTTCTTAACCCTGCAAGTAAATAGTTGTGACATATTCTGAAACAGTTCAGAATACAGCCAAATATATATATTTTTTCTTCCATTTCTTTCTTTGCCTTATTCAATTTAAAGCAAAAATTTTTAGTGATGTCAGATGTCATCTTGAAGGAAAATTGAATTTTCTAAGCTGACATGGCTTTATATATTGTCCTCAGTTCTGGAAACTATGGAGTACATTCTATCCTTTTGATTATGGTAGCCATTTGTCACGTGTTTTGGGACATGTAATTTTACAACGTATTTGATCTAGATAGTGACAAATTCGCTTTTAAATGCCATCTGCACATTTTAAAGATGCCTTTGTAGTACATTAAAGTTTATACAAATATATCAAGCCCTGTGTGATAATTGTGAGATGATTAAAATGTGTTCTTAAGTAAAATAGGAAATTACTGAGGTTACTGAGCAGTGCTCTATGTTATGCAGTATCGGTGCCAGATAAATGAAGGATGTTTGTTTTTCAGTCTTTCAGTTAGAATGTAATGTTTACAGAGAAACTATCTAGAATGCAGGAAGGCATTAAGTAACCACTGGAGAGGCTTGATTCTTAATCATGATGGAGAGTTGTGTGTATACACATTTGTGTTTACAGAGAGAAAGAAGGAAGGTGAGAGAGATCAGAGTTTTTCTTATTCTACCAGTTTTAGTGATGATGAAATAAATACTTTACCTAGAAACCTAAGCAAACTCACTTTCTTGTTTCATTTTCAGATTGTCTTCTTACATAATGATAGATACATTGAATTCCATTCACAATCAGGCTTTTACTACAAAACCAGAATACCAAAGTTTGGAAGAGATTTCTCTTACCATTATCCATCATGTGACTTGTACTTTGTTGGCGCAAGGTATTGGGCCTGATCACCCTTTGTTTTCTCCTTTCCACCTCCCCAGGCAACTTTGTTCTTAACATTGAGGAGAGGAATTTAAAAAAGATGTGATCCCTGCCTTTCGCTTGCTCAAAGGGTGTAGTTCCAAAGTGATTGGCTCATTTAGGAATTACATCCTTGGCTCTTATTAGCACTGGTGCTTGAAATCTAGAGAGAGAGACATGGGTAACCTAACAGGGTCACATTGTGGTAAAGTCAGTTTCTTAGCCTCATTGCATGGCATTTAAAAATTTCTTATTCTTAAATGCTACTTCGTTATGATTGTAAAAATAATACATATCTCTTTTAGAAAATTGGGAAAATGTAAAAAAGTATAGAAAAAAAAATCACCTATAATTATGCCACCCAGAGGAAATCTTTATTATTAGTATTTTATTGTGTTTCTCCTTGTTTTTTCTTATAAACATATAGAGATACATTTTGTATCTTGTGTTCCTTCCATGTTACTTATAAATAGTAGTCTAATCACTGTATAATATTTCTTTGGCACATGGATGGTTTAAATCACTTTTATACATGAACAAACTCTCACATATGGTGATTATTTTTTAAGTTAAGTGTACATTTTTGTATTAGTTTTACAAAGGAAAGTGATGCCTCCCTTCTGAGCGATTTATTTATTTCTAAAAAATTCTATTTGCTTGAAGAAAAGTTCATTGCAGTTTACCAGATTTTTAACTTTATGCATTACTTTTCAGCTCTGAAGTTTATAGATTAAACTTAGAACAAGGACGGTACCTAAATCCTCTACAAACTGATGCGGCGTGAGTATTTTAAGAGTACTGCTGTATTTATTTTGGCCAGGAGATGGAGCCAGATGCTCAAGTTACCAAATAATGTGTTGCATTTAAGCAGTGCTCTCTCTGCGCAAATTAATCAAAAAGTGTACTGTTTTTCCTAAACAAAAATTCACTAAAAGACCTTGTGCTTTCTTAGCCTGTGTTCTTGCCTTGGGAGAAAATGTATTGAGACAATGAACCTTTATTCTCATGGCCATGGAATAATATTTCAAAAGGAATTCCTTCCTTGTCTTATCCCCTAGCAGATAGAGTATCGCCCTGGGGATCAGAAACTCTGGTGACTAAGTGCCAAGCACTTAACCCTTTCATACCTCAGTGTTTGTCATATGCAGTTGAGTGAGAGAATCTGCATGTCTTCTTTTTTCACAGAACTGGGTTGACTGCTTATGTAGAAAGTTTAGAGTAGTCCTTCCCAGGTCAAGTAGATGTTAACACTTTCTCCCTTATTGCTTTACTTTTTAGGGAGAATAATGTTTGTGACATAAATTCAGCGCATGGCTTGTTTGCCACAGGGACAGTAGAGGTAAGCCTACGTTGACTGTATTTTTTTAAATATTTGTTTTCCATTTGGTAGTGAATGGAGTTTTATTTAAAGACAGTTGCTTGGTTCCTAAGAGCAGGGTGCTAATGAAACGACAAACCACTGGTTTGCTTTTTTTATGGAACGTTGGTGATAGTCCCCACAGACACAGCTTAGCTATTCTGCTGCTGCAGACTGTGCCCCAAAAACGCCTGATATGGCATTTTTTGACACTGATGCAGGTCACTGCTGGCTCCTTGCTCCTGGGGAGCAGTGTGACAGCCATTCTCGTTAACAGGATGCGATGTGTCATGGAGTCTCAGCTCTCTGCTGCTTGTTGCTTTGATGACTGTGAATTATTTTCCCTGCGGCTGTTTCCGCCTCGGTGAAACGGAGATAATACTTACCTTGCTGACTTTATGGAGGTGCTGGTGAGAATCACATGAAACAACCTTATATGAAAACATTATAAACTGTAAAGGCATGTAGGATCGTGATGTCTACACCCTGTACAGTAGCATTCAGTAAATACATATTTTGCTTTTAAACTGCAATACGTTTGAATCAGTGTCCTTCATAATTGGCAAGTATTTTTCTAGATTTCCATTTTTAATTGCAGTAATGTTAAATACTAATAGTAAAAAAGAAGCAAATATGTCAAACGTATTTAAAAAGTGTCTTTTGTGCCTTCCAGTAACCAAATCTCACACCCCAGAGGTAACTCTAATGGTTTGCGGGTTTATCCTTTCAGGTTTTTTTCCTGTGTATATGCAGAAATGCATATGTGTTAGTAATATATTTTTTAAAGATTTTTATAAAAATGAAATTATACCATGGTTCCCCACTTGCTTTTTTTTTTTTTAACATAACAGTATATAAATGTGCATCTTTATACAGTGGTACTTATAATTGCTTTTAATGCTAAGCTAATTATTTTAAGCACTTGGAAAGGATTCCATTGTTTGAATGTTCTGTAGTTTATTAAGCCAATCATACATGGATGAAATTTAGGTCTCTATTCAAATTATTTTTATGTTAAGAGATTAAGGTTTGAAATGGGACACATGATGCTGATTCGATGGAAATATGGAAAACTATGTTGAATGTCTTATAATACTATTACGCTTAAGTCAGGCCAATGAAGCATTCTCTTGGTAATTACTTTTCTTGAGATTATTAAGGGGAAGTTTTAAAATAGTTTTCTTGAAAAAATAGAGGCTTTACAGAGCAATCTAGGCTAGGTATCAGGAAATGTGCTCTGAAAGAGAAGTTATGTATTAGAGCAGGCTACTCTTCCACCAGCTGTTTTAAGACCAGTTCTGCCACATGTTGAGGGGGGAGCAGACCCCCCCCAAGCCCAAAGACTGGGGTTCCTGAAGTTCCTTGATTACTGGGGGTTTGAAATTTGGTACACATAGTCAGACCAGACTTTAAAAATTCATTTTTATATCAATTTTGATACTATATTGGATTTTGATTTCTTCTGTGACAGTTACTGTAATATTGTTGTCAAAATCAGTAAGGGCTTGCTTTTTTGTGCTTTTTGAAGTACGTTAGAATGTAGGCTTTAGCAATAGCAATATTCACATGTAGGTCACAGAAAATCACAATGGTTTGGCTATAGAACCATTTTGTATTCACTCTGGGATTTATCTGTATACCTATTTTTTATTTTTGAAATGTGACTTTTTTATGTCCCTAAAGTCATCGAATATTAGACCATTTGGAATTTTGAAGACAGAATATTAGACCATTTGGAATTATTTGCTATGTGATTTATGAGAAATCTCTTCCTTTATCTTTCTGATAGACACATTTGTATTAATAGTAAGCGATTAATGAGATCAAGCCTTCCAGTGTATTCAAAGTCTTGATTTTAAGATTAAACAGTTATTAATAATCATAGTAAAACAATTATTTTTAATCTTTGTCTGTGTTTTTAATGGATTGTGGACATATTTCCAGTACATGTATAGCTACGCCAATCTTTTTAATGACTATAGTGTTCTGTTAAATGGATCACGCCATTGCTCCATTGCTCTATTGTTTGCAGTTCTCTTTTTCATTATTTTTGCTTTATTTTCCCCCAGATTTTTATTTTTAAAAAATTCACACCTTCTGAAAAGTTGAAAATATAGTTCACTAATCACATTCATTTTGTACATTTGCTTTCTTTTCTATAAAAATATGTGTATATGTATATAAAATGCGTTTTTTGAACCATTTGAAAATACATTGCAGACATTATGACATTTTAGTTTTAAACACTTCCAAAATATTTCTCTTAAAAACAAGGACTTTCTCCTATTAAATCATAATACTGTTATCATCCCTAAGAACTTTAACATATTAAATATTTACCATTGATATGGTAACATATAACTATTTTAAATTTTCCTGGTTATACCAAAATGTCTCTTGCAGCTCCTTCCCCCTCCACCTGACCAACCAAACCAATGTCCAATCAAAGATCACACATCACATTTTGGACCTTTTTTTTTAAAACCAATAAATTTTTTTTTTTTAATTGTAAAAGAAATTCAACTCATGGTAAAACATTTAACATTTAAAAAATGTATAAGGTAAAAAGTTATATTCTTATTTCCCATGAGATAATGTTAATAAGGCTCTTTTTGGTATTTGTCTAAAAGTTTTCTGGCGACAACCATTATTTAAAATGACTGGTTTTTGTTTGCTTAGGGTCGGGTGGAATGCTGGGACCCGAGAATTCGAAGTAGAGTTGGCCTGTTAGACTGTGCATTGAGCAGTGTCACAGCAGATTCAGAGTAAGTAGAAATTAACTTGCAGTTTAAATATTCATCAGCTTCTCATATAAACAGATACATCAATACTAAATTAAAACCAATTGCTAAAGGATGAAGTTTTTTAGACTTGTATCTGAGGTGGTAGTTTTTGTGATAGTTTTACATAAAAATCCTTTCCTGTAAAAGCTCTAAGTTAGTAAGCCAGATCGAATTCCTTTCTAAACTGCTACATACAAGTAGAATGCATTGTTTATTTAGTTGCTGTGGAATGTTATTAAAACATATACACTGCAGGAATTTATATTTCCAATTCTGTGGTATCTAGTGATAGAACCAGGAGTCCACCACTGTGGTTAACAAGCAAAACGAGGTGGTTTGCATTCTAAGGTGGAGGGAACCAAGTGTTTTTGATATCCTCTTGCTCTTATTTGCCACTTTCTACATTTAAAGCAATTGGAAAAGCAGTACATGCTGGGGGATGAAAACCTCTAGAAGCTTGAATTAGTAAGAAGTATAAGCTCCCTGTCCTTTCCCACTCACCAGAGCGGTTCCTGTTGTTGCACTGTCTGGTATATATGTCATCAGACATTTCCCTATACGCATATTAGCACATATTAACGTCTATGCAGACGTGTCACTCTCTAGGTCAGATCCTGGACCTGGGGTTATTTGCTGTAATCAGAAAGAGCCCAAGGATATTGATTAAATACAGCTTGGTAGAAATAATAGCTAACAGATAGTACTTTCTACTTGCCAGGCAGTGTTCTAAGTTCTTACATATAGTAACTTAACGCTCACAACAATCTTTGAAGTGGGTACTGTGTATTTATTTTACAGTTGAGGGAATATTGCATAATGACATGTGTAAGAGTTATGTTGCAAAAGCATATTTATTTCTAGGGAAAGATGTTCCAAATATACCATTAAGTGGAAAAGCAAATTGTACAATTGGCCTATATGGTTTTATCACCTTTTCATAAGAAAAACATGTACTTATAGGGAAAAAAATCTGGATGTGTACCAAAATTTTAAAAGCAGTTTTGCTTGCTGTTTCAGTTTCAGGTGATTTTATTTTTTTATGCTTAGCTTAATTTTTTCTACACAAACATTATAAGCTGTCAACCTCTGTTATTTAATGGCAGAAGTAGAGTTCTAGAAGGTGGAGCCAATACAATAAGAGAAAGAAATGAGTGTAAATATTGGATTGAGAAGGACAGTCTGTCGTTATTTGCAGATGACATGATTATCTGCCTGAGAAACACAGTAGAATCAATTGGAAAACTGTAGGAACTAATATGAGAAGTAAATCGGTTACAAAATAAATGTACAAAATCAGTGGCTTTGATATTTATCAGCAATGTCCAATTAGATACAATGGAAAACAGTTCTCATTTATAACAACAAAAATTGTAAAACACTAAGAAGGTGAATAAACTTAGTACTTATCTGAAGACAATGACAAAATTTTATTAAGGAAAAAAAGTTTGAGTAAGTGAAGAAAAATAACATTTTACTACACTGAAAACAGATTCGAAAGTTCATTTTGAAGAGTAAATGACAACAAATGATGTGGATGAGAGACCTCAAGGTTTCAAACTGATGCTTCATCGTAGCTATGGGATGAGGCTTTAGGTGGTATAAGAAACGTGAGGATGCCAGCAATCAACGGCCTGAGCTCTAGGTCCTGGTCCAAGGCCACGAACACAGTAGTTTTGAAATCAGGACTATTGTCTGCTTCTGACTTGTCTAGTGCCCTTTCCACCTCAGGTATTGCTTTGGGTGCTGATACTCTCGGTTGCTGAGTGAGAAGCATATTTTAGATTCATGGCCAAACCATTCATCTTTTTTGTCACTTTTAGAGATTCTGGGGTCCCCATTTGGACCCTAGTCTTTTATTTTAGTTTGACATAGCTAAATTTTAAAAGGGAAATGGGTATACCTATGCCTGAATATAAAATTGTTTCCTCTTAAGCAAAAAGGGAGTGTTTCTGTAAATACCTTATCCTGACTTAATTTAAATGAAAGATGTTATCATACTGATTCTTTTTCATTGGTTTTATATATTCAGAAGCTTTTTCTTGGTTGTTTGTAGCTACTTTGAGAATATTTTTTACAGTTTTTAAAGATAGATTACATTTATATATAAAACGTATTTTTTATTTTGATTAAGAAAGTTTGGCTACAATCCTTTTAAACAGAAGGCTAGAAATGCAATTTTTCCCATTAGAATTGAAGTGAAGATTAATAATAAATTTGTTATTTGGAAGATTTGGCCTTATATACCTGGCACTTGAATATCTTGCCTTTCAGGATAAACAGTTTACCAACAATCTCTGCTTTGAAATTTAATGGTGCGTTGACCATGGCAGTTGGAACATCCACAGGGCAGGTAAATATGTTTAAGTTGGAAACTTCACACGTAAGCGAGCATTTCAGAGGCATGTATATGTACCGTGGGAAACATCCACATATCTATTCACTGTGGGAACAAAATGAGGCATCGTCGTTTTGGCCAGAGCACTCCAGAATGCTGCACTCTTTTAGTACCTAGAGAAATTCTGGTTCTGGCCTTAATGGGTGGACCGAGAGGCTCTCGAGCTGAGGCTACAGCAGAGGATGCCTCTGACATTCTTTTGATTGTGGTTTAGAACAGCGTTTTCCACAGTGTGTGGAACAGAATTCTGTGGTCAAGAAAGTTTGGAATTCTGCCCAGTTCTTTCTGTTGGAGAGTCACAGTGCATTTAAATATATGGAAGGCTTTGAGAATTCCCGTAGACAAGAAATGTGTTTAATAAATATTTCCAAACTGTATTTGTCCAAGGCATCTGGTTTTCACTCAGCACCTTGAACAAATCCCATGCAGTGAGTGGTCAGGGGAACATACCCTGAGGAGTACGAGTGAAATAACCACAGAGGTTTAATGCCATCTTTTCCTTCTTTCCTTCAAGGCAGAGCCCACACACTTATACGTTTGCTCTCCCCCCAGAACAGGTCTGAGACTCTGCTTCTAGTAGAGTTATGACCTCTGTCATCAAGGTCTAGAGGACCTGTGACCTGGGCCGAAAATCTAACTGCCCCAGGCCCTTGCCTCCTCTGACTGCTCGGAACCTTGCCTCCCTACCCCCCCCCCCGTCATAGCCTTGCCACCACCTCTGTCTTGAATCTACCAGGACTTTCTTCTTTATGCCTTTTATTCTTATTTCTGTCCCTTGCTGTGACCGTGCCTGTGACATAGTTGGCCGTCAATGTATGTATTTGTGGAATGCACACAAATTCGTATAGAGTTTCCTTTTTGTTCCTTTCTTAGTATAGCTCGGTGGTTCTCAATCTTAGTGTGCCTAAAAGTGACTCTCAGGGTTGAATTCATAAAACCATGTACTCCAAGGGTAAGTTAGATTTTTCTAGAGCATGTTTGCTGGCTGACTTTAGAATCTTTGTACCCCGGGTAAGGGTATTCATTGTGTTCACAGAAAAGTAATAAAACAAATGGCAGCCACTTTTCTAAGTTTTAAAAGTTGCTTTTTACGAAGAAAACATTTTGTTTAAGCAGAAATAACTTGTTTTTTCCTTTTAGGTTTTATTATATGATCTTCGATCTGATCAGCCATTGCTAGTGAAGGATCACCAGTATGGGCTACCCATTAAGTCCATTCATTTCCAGGATTCATTAGATTTGATTTTGTCTGCAGACTCTCGAATTATCAAAATGTGGAATAAGAACTCAGTACGTATTTTTGTTGTTGAAATTACTTATTTGCATACTTTCCTAATATTCCTTTTCTTTCTGCTTTTTTGAATAATATGAGTTCTTAAGAAAGAGATACTAGGTATTCATTGGGAAGCTTAGTTGGAAGTTGTTACTTCAGGATAGATAATATTCATATTTAGATAAAGCAGTCAAGATTGCTCAGTTAGTATTAGTTTTCCTGACTTGCTAGAACTGGCATGCATGTTTACATGTACAATTAGGTGGAGAGTAAATCATTGTTTAAAAACTTTGATCCATGAGAAGCCCCTTAGACCATGAGGCTCTCTCCCAACCTTAGGAAAGTTTTAATGAACTACTAATTATCTTTCCATGTCAATATTATTGTACATCTCAATTTCATACCTTTTCCCCATCTTGGATTTTAGAAATGACATCTATACAATTTCTTACAGTATTTTTATTAAAAACTATTTTCTTAAGAATATTTGATGTTCTCTCCCCTCAGCTCCCAGTATTTAAAAAGTAACAAAATCCCATATTGCTGGTTTTAATCTGCCTTCTGCTTTTTATGTTAAAACCTAAGTCTGAGAGAAGTAAAGGTTAGTTCATCAACTACCGTATTTTCCCGAAAATAAGACCGGGTCTTACATTAATTTTTGCTCCAAAAGACACAATTAGGGCTTATTTTCAGGGGATGTCTTATTTTTTCATGTATAACAATGTACATTTTTTCATGTACAACAATCTACATTTATTCATTTATTCATGTACAAAAATCTACATTTATTCAAATACAGTCATGTTGTCTTCTTCTGGAACATCGTCATAACTCTCCAAACCCCGAATTCTGGCTTGAATTTCTTGCGACTCCATTTCCTGTAGAACCATTGGCCCCAATCTCTCACATCCAGCAATAGAGCTCTCCTTCAGTGAGCACTTCTTGTCCATGTCCTGCTCGTGGTGCATTGGCAACACAGCTGTCAGTGATTTTATCCCATGGATTCTTCACCCAAGTCACGGCCTCTTGCAGGCGAGGCTTCACAAAGTTTCCACGCTGATTTCTCTCCATTTTATTTTCAGTGTAGTCATTGATTTCCATGCGCAAATGGTCCTTGAGTGGCTTGTTTATTGCAATATCAAGAGTCTAGACGTAGGCAGTCATTCCTGCAGGAATCATTATTTGATCTATTCTTCTCCCTGCAAGGAAGTTCTTCATGTCTTTAGTGCGGTGAGTACTGGCTGAATCCCAGGTTAGCAGACCTCTTTGGCCACCTCGCAAAACAAATGGGAGCATTAAATCAACCCACTTCCTTATAACTGCTTGTGTGCACCCCGGGTTTTTCGGTTTCAAGAACATAAATGCCTGAAACACGTTCAGCCTTATCTTTCTTGCCCTTAGTGATGATGAGAGTTGGGGCTTTCTTTCCACCCAGATGAATTGCCAAAATACAGGTGACACATGCACTTTTGTAACCAGTGGAGGGAATGTAGATTGACGAGGCACCCTCTCTGATCAATTGTCTTTTCAGATCCTTGGCCCATAAACACTAGTTTCATCCATAGCAATTATGTTGGAGAGTTGGTACTTAGAAAATTCGATGCCATCAACAAAGGACTTGAATGCAAGTGCACGTTTAATAACCAGTATCTTCCAGCTTGAACAGGGTTGTCGATATTAGAGACAGTTCATATCGCTGAAGGAAGTCATCCAGCCAGTGTTGTGATGCTTTGAAATCTTCTGGGGGTATTTCTAACTGGTGCCATTGCAAGGGCAAATGCTTGACTATCAGCCCGCACAAGCAAAGCCTCTGCTCTCCTGTCAGCAGTCCATTCACAGGTGACGTCTTCCAGCTCAGGAAATAATGGTTGCTGACCTGATGCACACTTACGCTTCTTAGCATTTCCCTCGTCCACCTGTTGACTGAGGTTATCGTACTCTGCTTGCCATTTTCTGACCATTCGGAGATCCAACTTCTCTTTACAGAAAGCCATAAGATTCTTGCCCCGGGAGTCCTCCACAATTCCTTTCTTTACTCGATGGAATAGCTCTTTCTTTTTGCACACATTTTGTCTGGGGGTCAAAATATTATTCCCTTTAAATCTACGATCAAATCAAGTGTTAATTGAAGATTTACGAGACAACAGTGGCAACAAAAATGATGACAGTTAAGAATGATGGTTCACACAAAAGCGACGAAAAATTGCAGGCACCAAAATTCACAAAACATTAATTTCACATGAGTGCATTAAGTACATCCATTACAACACACGACGTAGTGAATTATGAAGATTCATATTAGACACAACCATGTCTGCTCACTATCAAGTGCGCACGTTATTCATGCATTGTACTCCAATTGGTCATTTGGCAGTAAGTCTCGAGTTTGTCTGTTTACATAGGTGTTTACCTCTTGTCCAAAGGCGCCCGCTTGGGTATTTACAAATAATTATAGTTTATATTATTTATTTTAAGTATTAATATCGATAATGTTATTTACCTATATTTAATTGTATATTAATATTATTTTATAATTAAATACGTCCGTCATGTGTTGCAACGGATGTACTAAATGCGTCTGTCTGGCTGACTACCTTAACTAGGGCTTATTTTTGGGGTAGGGCTTATATTACGAGCATCCTGAAAAATCATGCTAAGGCTTATTTTCCAATTAGGGCTTATTTTGGGGGAAATACAGTAAATGGGGACAAAAATCATTTAGTATAGCAATTGCTTTGGAGAGTTTTTTTGTATTTAATTGATAACAAACTTAGCATCTTTAGTCAAAAAGTGTCCCTTTCGTTTTTCCTTTTCATCTTTAAGATGAACGGGGTGGAAAGCCCAGCAGCCTCAGCATTAGTTACCAGAGGCCAAGCATAGTGGGGGCCGCCTGTGCTCAGGGCCCCATGACAGTTCAGCTACTTGTCAGAGTCCCTGGCTGCTTGGACCATTACTTCTGGTTTTAATTTTCATTTGTTAACTCCCAAAGTATAGAGCTTGCTTAGCTTACTTTCTTTTCTCCCTCTGGATCTTTGTGGAGCTTCGGAGTTATCCTGGGGATGGGTTCCGCCTATAAGCCCTGGTACCCGCGTGGCCCACTCCTGTGACTGTTTTCATGAGTGAAGAAGGGGGAGGCTGCCAGCCTCTCTCAGTTCTCAGAAGAACTACCCTGCTGGTTGGTCACTAGCGGACTGACTGTGCTACATGCTGCTGTTGGCTTTGGGTTGGGAGGGTTCTGAGGGCTTTCAGAGGAAGAGGCATGGTGTCTCAGGCTGGAATTTTCTCTGCTCCTTCTCTGATAATCCAAACTAATTTACTTTAAAACAATACTTATTTTCAATACTACAAATGCAGACGTTTTATTTTTAAAAATTCTTAAGATACTGGTAAAGTAGAAGTTATCCTTGACCTGGCTTGTGTCCTACCTAAAGGTAATGACTGTTCAGTCTGGATGTACCCTCCCAGACCCTGTAACTACTGCATAGTTTTCCGTAATGTGGGTTTCTATTAACTGTGGCACCCTCTCTGTTCCATACTATTTATTATAGTTCTCCCCTACCTTTTTTCTTCCCTCTTTCCTGCCTGTTTCAATGGGAATTTGAGAAGAAAGGGAGGTAGCTGTGTGAATTTCATTGTCTTGAATTAGAACTTAGCTGCTGTTTTTCACTGAGCATGAAATAACCATCTTCCTCATACTTTGACTATACCTCCCCCTCCCGCCATGGGAGTCCCTAATAAGGGGTTAATACATGCAAGAGCTGGCAGACATTTTCGGCGTCGGTTCTTGAAATAATCTTGCTGCAGTTGCTACAGTAAGTTTTATTTTGGCATTGTTGTTATGACTAAATACTCCCTCTGACCCACACCCAAATTTCTTGGTTTTGCTTGACTTGCTTTTCTTGTTTATCTTTTTCATCACCTTTTCCATTCCCATTTTCTTATCTTCTGTTTTTTTTCTCTTACTTTCCTTCTCTTAATTTTTTAAAAAAGAGTATACTTTCCCTCACATTTAAAATAAAAATGTCTTAGGCTTCACGATATAATAACCAACACTTTATGTGTGTGTAGGATTTCATTTTGTAAGTTATTATATATCCATTGTTTTATTTGATCCCCCTCAACACCTTGTAATATGGGTATGGCAGATATTGTCATCATTTTACCATGTTGACCGTCTCTTCTTCATTGGTTTCTTTGAGTACAGGTTTAACTAGGATGTGTTTTCTAGATTATGAGAATTTTTTTTTTTAAGTTGATGTACAACTTTATTTTGAACTTTACCCTTTCCTGTTGTGTGGACATTATCTTTAAAATTTTGCATTTCTTTTCTATATAATCATCTCTCCCCCTGGGCCTCAGTTTCTTCATCTCTAAAATGAGAGCATTTTATAAATTGATAAAATGAAATTTCTAAGATTTTTGGAAAAAATCATTCAGTATAGCAATTGCTTTTAAATTCTATGAGTTCAATTAGGCGATTTTATTTCTTTTACATACCAGTATGTGGTTGAGTTATGTCTTCAGTGTATTTTCTTTATATCACATTGCCAAAAATTGTCTTCCTTTAACTATTTTAATAATGTCCTTTTGCTTACTCTTTTAGGGAAAAATATTTACTTCCTTGGAGCCAGAACATGACATTAATGATGTCTGCCTCTATCCCAACTCAGGTATGCAGGTTGTAGCCCCGGGGCATTCAATGAGACAGATCTAGGCCATGCTTCGTTGGGGTGTAAACTCATAAGACAGGGTTTGGCTTGGTCGGGACAATTCTTGGATACTATATCTATTTGAAGAATCGAGCAGGAAGTGGTGTGGATGATTCAGAAAATGGCTCGTTCAGTGCCTCAGTTCTCAGCCAGCCTGGCTGTTAGAAACTGGTAAGAGTATATAGGCAGGTGGCAGGTGAGGTGCTGCTTTGGTGTGCTTGTTGGCACTTTTATGTGATTAGTAATGGTGTGTGGAAATCGAGGTTAGGGATTTAGAGAAGGCCAGGCTTGCCTGATAACCACAGGCTCGTGAAGCCATGGGTTTTGGTATATTCTGTGTTGTATGCTGTTCAGAAAATTACATGGCAGGTTTCGAGTTTAACAGTACCTTTAAGGTAAATCTGTGAAGAATTGGGGTATGAGAGAAAATGAGAACAGTTCCTACTCTCAAGCAGTGTTATAGTCTGACGACAGGCAAGCACAGATAATTTTGCTAGCGGGATCCAGGCAAAGCAGGAAGAGTTGTATTATGTATGTACAGATAGCACTTTGACAACATGTTAGAGAGGTTTCGGCCAGAGCAACTGGAGGAGCTCGTACAGAGATTTCTGTATTGGGTGTGGAGTGATGAGTGAGATTTGATGGATAGAGTTGTGAGATGAGGTGATCCATGTGAAGGAACAGTGTAAGAAGAGCAAAAAGGATAGGATAGGATAGGATAGGATAGGATAGGATAGGATAGGATAGGACAGGACGCAATACCATACGATACGTGAGGCTTGTTTGGGGAAGGGGAGCACCTCACGTGCTAGAGCTGTGGTGGCCCTAGGAAGAATGAAGTGGGAAGGCAAGTGGAGGTCCAGGAATGACATGCAGAGTGGTTTGGGCTCTGTCTGTAGTCTAGACCCGTTCAGACTGCTTTCAGAAGGCAGTTCTGTCCATCATGTAAAGGGCAGATGTGTTTTGCACTAAAACGAGTAGGAAGTGATATTCTGAGCCGAGAATGGGAGCACTTGAGAGCAAGTTTGGGACAGAAAGATTATTCTTTTTTGAACATTTGAATGTTAGGAGGGGACAGGGCAGTGTCCAGCAGAGGGTCTCAAACCTGACTGCTCATCCGTGTCACTTGGGGAACTTTCTAAAATGTACACATTTTGGGCCCCATCCCAGGTGTACTGACTCAGAGCATCCAGGGGGCGGGCTCAGAAATCTGTATTTTAAAGTGCTTCCCAAGTGGTTGTGAAGCTCTGCCCGCACCGCATTGTATTGCACAGGAGAAAGTGTGGTTTCGAGATGAGCAGGGCTGCAGATACAAAATTTTAAGACTTGTAAATAGAGGTTATGATAGAAGTGGGAGTGAATGAGATTGCCTCTGGGGAACGTGCTGAGAGAGGAGAGAGCGGGACCTGGGGCCATTTACAGGGAGAATGAGGAGGAGGAGAAGAAGCCAGCTGATGAGTTTAACAGGAAGGGACAAAGATGGTAAAAGAACCAGTAGTTTTTGATGTAGAATAGAAGCTAAGACAGGAGCAATTCAGTGAGCACTGCTCAGCAAGTCATAAGTGTTGCGGAAGTTGAGACAGGAAGGAAAGAACTAAGATTCATTAAATGCACCTGTGCTGCCAACCTAAGTGACGATGCTATGATATTTACTTATTATTTATTTAGTCTTTTGATAACCCAGTGTAGTTAATGGTGCACAGTTTTTTTCTTTTTTCTCTTCTTTCTGTCCATCTGACTTTCTTTCTTACATCTCAGGAGGTAAGGAAAATTGGGGCGTTTGCCCAGGGTTGGTCACCCAGCTGGTGTCGTTCAAGCCATCCTTTCCAGATTCCGGAGCCCACTGTTTCTAGTTCCATGCTACTCTCCCCAGAAAGATGCGAAACTCGACATCTTTGTAAACAGCTTTTCATCTGTAATAGTTGAGAGGATTTCATTGTAATATCGGTGGAAAGTCAAATTCTGACAAGTTCAGGAATAAATTGCAGAAGAGCATGCTGGGGTCCCAGTTAGGACTGAATGGTCTAAAGTGGGGCCTGGGCTAAGTCTGAAGGGGAGTAAAGCCAGGTGGAATTGAAGTTGAACAAAGGTGATGCCCAGGTTTCGCTGGATTGCGGGACAGTTTGAGGGGCAGCAGATAGTGATGAGAGAAAGTTCTTGACCTGTGCTGTCCTGTTTGGTAGCCACCAGCCACAGGTGACCTGTGGCTACTCTGAATTGAGATGTGCTCTACATATAAAAGACACCAGATTTCACAGACACTCATATGAAAAAAAGGCGAGGTAGATCATTAATTTTTTATATTGATTATATATTAAAATGGAAATATTTTGGACTAACTGGATTAATGCAATATATTAAACTTAATTTTATCTGTTTTTTTAAATGTGTCTACTAGAAAATTTTAAATCCAATATGTGCCTTACGTGGTATTTCTATAGGACAGTGCTGGTCTAGATATGGAGATCTTTTAACAGTTTAGGATGCCGGTAAGGTGCAAGGAATTAAAAGTCAGCCGTGGTGGGCAAGGTGGTGCTTCTCCACCGAGGTCCGCATTGATCTCATCAGAGTGGAGGTGTTTTGTTCTTGTAGTAGTCGCAATAGCATTCACCCACCTAATAAGAGGAACAGTCATTCCTACTACTACTCTACATCCAGTCCATTTTCAGATGTCCCTAATTGTCCCCCAAATGCCTTTTTGAGCCCATTTTTTAAAACTAGGATATAATCAAGGTATGCATTACATTTAGTTGTGTGTATTTAGTTCCTTTCAATCCAGAATAGTTCCCTCATCTCATCTTTTTTTTTTTCCCCCTTCTCTGTGACACTGACTTTTCCAAGATCAGGTCAGCAATCTCGTGGAATGTCTGTCAGCCTGGATTTATGTGATTGTTTTTCATGGTCTAAAATGTTGTTTGACTCATTCCTGCATCCCCTGTACTTTTTCTAAAATAGAAGTTAAATCTAATGGCTTGATGCACTCTAGGTCCAACATTTTGGACGAGAATAATGCCCAGGGCTGCTGGGTCCTCCTGTCAGCTCTCGTCCCATTGATTCAGCCCCGTGCCTGTGAGGACGCGTGGTCCTGGTGGTGAGGTGACCACCAGGTCTCTTCACTGCCAAGTTTGATTTTCTGAAAGGTAGAAATGTTAAGAGTGCTATTTGGGACAGAGGCCATGACTTTACTGTCCAGTGACCGAGAAGAGGTTAATCAAACGCAAAACTAGTCAAGTAATTTATTTCATGCAATAGCGAGCGCAGTAAGGCAAGTACCTCAACTGCTTCTCTGGGGTTTGGATCCAGCGAGGTTGATTCCTGTGCTTCTGGTCTTTCCTTTGCGTCACCACTCCTCCCTCTAACGCTGTTCTGTGTGCTTTGTGCTTGATATTTTAGAAAAGCTAAAACGTCCCTGCTCCTTTGTCTTCTCACTTACTCGTTTTGGAGTGGTTAAAGCCAAATCACGATGACTCCTGTAATGTTTTCTAATGCTGAGACCGCTCAGACACTGGGCAGGGGTCCCGCCCTCCTGGCCTCCTTGGCTCCTGCTCTTCCTGCTCGTTCAGCCGTGTCAGTGTCAGGCCGAGTCTGCAGGTCAGGGCGCCCCAGCAGCAGTGCTGCCCTGTGACTTAGGTGACTTGAGGGCAAGGTGGTGCTCGCTGAGCTCACACCTGGCCAAGCCCCGCCCCAGCCCTGTGCGATCGGGACCACTGGTTCCAGAGCCACAGGTAGAGAGGAAGACCTAATTGAGGCCTTCATACTTGTGCAGATTCCCAACTTCCGTTTTCTCACCTGCCTTTCCATGGCTATGGAGACTGCCTCTCCTGTTAAGTGTGCAGCAGCCTTTCATTCTCTGTCAGCATCCTCTCCATACAGAGAAAAGAGCTGCTCGGGTCATTGGTGCTCTGGTTAGTAGAGTCACAGCTCCGGACTTGTCATCAGGCGAGGAGCGTCCCTGCCCGTCCCCTGCGCGGTTAGCACTCACCGATCGTCCATGCTCAGCTCTTCCGCCCCAACGATGCCGTACGTTTCAGTGCAGCGCTTCTCAGATGCAGCCGGTGAAGGACCAGGGTTTTATTTCTCCTTTGTTGTCAAATTTCCAGTCCATTGCAGATTGATGCGATACTTTTGTAAAATGTAATAAAAATGAACTACTGGAAAAAGGACCACACATTTGGATCTCACTGCAATGTCAAATTGCTCATACAGGTTTCTGAATTTTTCCTTTCCATTTCTGTACTTCCCTGCCAGCCCCGCACCAGTTTTCAGATTGGCCTGGGAGCTCGCTGAGGAGTTCTGGCAGAGGGCACGCTTTCTGATTTCCAACTGTGGGATTCAGTGCGTCCTTTAGCACCTGCAGACGAGTAAGGATGTGGGCGTGTGTCTAGGAGGGCACCGTTCTGTCAGATTCTCTGCTGTCACACCTGGCTATACCTTGCACACTGTACTGTGTCCTCCTGGAGGTGTGGGCTTTTGATTCCAGGTGCTGATGTCTTTCCTTGCCCTTTAAAATTCATGTTTTTATTGTTGGAACCATAATAAACATCAATATAAAGGAAATTTAAAGGGAAAACCATACATAATTTCACATTACTCTTTTCATTAGAAGAATTCTTGTATTAATTGTGTGTTTGTACGTTTTAAATTGTCCTCACACTAGATATATAATTGTCTTTTGCTTTTCAGTTTGACATTATATTAGAAAGTTTCCGTGTTGCTATATGGAGTTTATATTTGTGCTTTTTAATGGTTTATCACTTGATTGTGCAAAGAGTCTTTTCAGTTGATCTTAGTTATTGGAGTTTTAGAGTCCCGTGTTACACGGGCTTTGGAGTTAGAATATCAGCTCCTCTACTTACAAGCTGTGTGGTTACCTTGGCCAATGCCCTTTCTGAGGCTGCTGCCTGTCTGTGGGTGTAAAGTGCTGGTGCAGTGCTTCACTCTCTTCATCTTAATTTCTGCCCAACTGCCTCTTTATTTCACTGCTTTGATTTGCTGCTTCTTTCTTGTTAGGAAATTCCAAGATCCGCTGGCTCGGTGTGGTTGGTTTATTTTCTCATTCATAATTGGTCTCAGTCCTGACCTTCCCCACTCAGTCTGGTCAGAGGTCAGCTTGTATCATTGTCCATATATGGCCAAGCGAGATCCTCCTCCATTGTAGAAAACAATCCGCTGAGTCCATTCTGAATTCTTTTGTGTAATTAGATCAGAGCCTTTTCTGTGGTTTGGTGGCTAGATGTGGCTGTGTTTCCTTGGGGACGTTCAGTGATCAGGTTGAGCCAGTGAGGCCGGGCCTAGGGGATATCTTCAGCGAGAGCCTCCTTCTTGGTCGTAACATGTCTCTTCAGTCCTCGGTAGGTCATCTGTAATCACGTCTCCAGGGTCCGGAAGTGGAGACAGTGCTGCCCGTGAGACGAGGGCAGTGCCTCTGGAAAGCTTGTGTCCTCCCGTCCCCACCTCAGGGAACGTGTTTCCAGAGCCAGAGAAAGCACCCCGATGGAAAACCATGGGGCTACAGGCTGGGAAAATGTCTCTGATTTTTGTTTTGCTCTAATTTAGGCACATATTCTTGTTTTTCTCCACTTCTCTATCTGCTTTGGGCTGTTTTCATTGTGCGTACGTGTAGTTTCGTAAGGGTTCGTTCAGCGCTGTCTCCCAGCAAGATGTGGATCTGCTGAGACAGCCTGCTTTCTGATTAGTAGTTGACCTCATCTATCTCAGCATTTCGTTTCTGTAACAACGTAAATATCCTTTTTACAAGCGTTCGTATTAACAAAAGAATAAAAAATACTTGAAAACAGAATCAAATCGTTGTCCTTAACAGTTGGTGTATTTAATTATGATTATGTGGTCT
Source organism: Rhinolophus ferrumequinum (assembly GCF_004115265.2). NCBI lineage: Eukaryota > Metazoa > Chordata > Mammalia > Chiroptera > Rhinolophidae > Rhinolophus > Rhinolophus ferrumequinum. Next base: position 65,238,481 of record NC_046296.1, read on the forward strand.
GCCAATCCAAATGTCTTCCCGCTGTGGATTTCTCTATTGTATTTTACAAATAGATTTTAAAAATGAGTATTAATTTGGTTGATTTGTAAAAATGTTTAAAACAAGAGCTCTTGGCTTTGAATTTTAGCTCTAAAATTTTCCAGCTTGTGATGGGACATCAGTCCCTTTGAGCTTTGTTTTTTGATCTATGAAAAAGGGATGGCCTTAGTTCTCATTTCAGAGAGTTGCTGCATGGTCACTAAGATAATATATGTGAAAGTGCTTAGTAAATTTTAAAGGACTCCCCAAGTGGTTCTGATTTCAGTTTTATTTAAAGTGCATCATTCTAGAAGGGGGCCATGAGAATTGGAGCTGCTTCAAGAGACTTTGGGGGAAGAGTAGTTTGCAAATGTGGCAACGAACAGAACAAAACTGAGACATCTAAATCCTTTGGTTCTGTACCAAAGAGTAAGGGATTCATAGGTTACTGTGCTTACTAGGGTTACAGAGAAGCCTTTGATGAATGCCAGAAAGTTGTCCCTTACTTCAATTTTGTTTTCTTAAAATGGTGACCCGAGAAGACTGCATTATTAAGCACTCTGTTAAAATTCCTTCGAGAGTTAATTATTTGGTGTAGTAAGGGCTGTTAGATTCTTTGCTGGTGTAGCTCCACATACGGTAGCGTTTCCCTGAAGTCGTTTTGTTTTCAATTCAGGTGTGAAGTTTAATTCAAATATTAGGAACTATTATGTGTTGCTGTGACATTTTTTGGGAAATACTTTACGTTGGTTTGTTGATTCCTAATTGAGAGAAGGAAGCCTTTCTTCTTAACTTCCTTGTTAGTATTATGATAAATAGTACATCGAAACTGCATTTTATTTGTGTGTCTGAAGCTTAAAACGTCCCCCCTTAAACATGATGCCAAACTGTATGTAGACCTGAGCACTTTCTGGGGGGAACTGCTCCTTCACTTGGTTATTTAGTACAGGTCATCTCAGAAACCTAAGGTCCCCAGCTGGCAGGGTGAGGGGCTGAAGCCCACGACCTGACTCCCGGGGTGTCCGGCTGCCGAACACTGTTCTGAGCACCTCGGGCGTTTCAGAATGTGAAACAAATAGGAAAGGGTACTTTTCTTTTCCTCATGTGTTTACCTTTCCTTTGTGTTTATTTTTAGGAATGCTGCTTACGGCCAATGAAACCCCCAAGATGGGCATTTATTACATTCCGGTAAGAAGACAAATGGGAGTTCGATAAAAATAGCACAAGCAAAGATACTTTATTTTTAAACGGGATCTGCTGAGGGACTTTGGGTCTGCATGTGGCGGTGTAAATTATACACTGTGGACTCACTTGTAGCTTCCCTTTGCTTCCTGGAGCCTGTAAAACAATACTTAACCATTCTTTCATGGGAAAGAAACTACTTAATATGACATTAAAATAGACATGAGAAATTAGTCTTTATTCTTCAGATTTACATGTGTTTTTTTGTTTCCAAGTATTTCAGAATCTTAAACTTTCAGCTATTACTGATCAAGAGGTCAAATTGTAAAATAAAAGTCCTGTACTCTTCACATCATTTCACTGTACTTTGTCTCTTAAAAATGAGTGACATGTAAAACAAATTATCGTAGATTGACATGAGCAATGATGACGTGCAGTTTACAATCCTCTCCTTTTGTTGTTATTTCTTAAAGAATTCTTCCCTGACATATGCTGGAAGCTTCTCCACCTTCACCTTTTAGTTTATAGTAGGAAAGAAACCTAGTGAAATATAGTCTCCTGAACAGCAAACCACATAGTACAAAGTTGGCATTAGATTGCTTTACCGTCCGCAAACATCTCCCTTTTCTGAGATTTGGGGAGAAGAGAATGAGGGGTGCTGAGGATCGGAACTTTAGTGGTGAGCCCTTTATAACCACTGTCGGCCTCTAGTTATGAAAATTCTTCATACTTACGATGGTTCTTTTATAATAGCTCAACCACGTGTGTGTTCCCACCTTCCACGCCCCCCAAAAAGTATTCTGGCCGATGTTAACTTCCTGTGGTTTCAGGAAACTGGTTTGTTGTTGAAAGCGCTTCGAGGTTCCTTTTGGTTGATAGTAGAATGAAGGCCATTCAAACAGCAACTTTTCCGAAGGTGTCATTTGCTCCTTTTCCCTGCACTGTCACAGATGCTGCTTCCATATTCCTATCAGTTTCTCCATTTTTCCTGGTCTTCATCTGTTCAGTAAGTATTTCTGGATGGCCACACTGTGTGTCAGGCACAGTGCCGTGTGCTGGCTACATGGTCGTGTCTAGGGTCCAGCCCCTGTCCTCAAGGAGTTTGCTCTTAGGGAATAAAACAAGAAAGCAGGCGGTTTCAATTCAGTGTGATGAGTGCTGAACAGAAGGAAGGACTTGAGAGCACTTACGAGGTGAGGCACTTAACCCCGTGTGGGGCCGGGAACTGGTGGGAAGAGTGGAGGGTACCCAGGGAGACCTTCCAGAGGAATTGACTTCTGAGGAGAGACGGGAAGGTTGGTGATGTGTACCGGATGCAGAGGGTGGGGTGCAGAATGGGAGAAGGCTCTCGGAAGTAGAGGGAACAGTGTGTGCGGAGATCAGGGAGAAAGTCATTTACATGGCTGAGCATTTGCGCGAGAGGTTTGGGGTGAGATCTGAGGCTGAAGAGACACACAGCAGCCAGAGTGCAAACTCATATAAGCCAGGTGTGGGACTACAGGCCAGGCAGTCCTGGAAGCTTCAAAGGGGGGAGTGGTATGACCAGATTTGCATTTTTGGAAGGATTATTTTGGCTGTGCCACAAGGAGAGTGGATTAGATAGGATCTCATCCGGAGGCAACAAGAACAGGCTGTAGCAATCTATTGGAGAGGTAACGATACCTGTGTTACCTAGACCAGGCCTCCCATTTTAGTAGTTGGAGCCTTTGGGGTTCTGGGCTAATTTGAGAGAAGCCTGATCTGGCAGGCAGTCATTTCAGAGGTTTATTAACCTTGAGTTGCCAAATGGCACGCCTCAGAGGTGTTCGTTGATGGAGACTTGTATAGTTCCCCAGAAATGCCTTCCCTCATGCAGCATTGGTCTTCCCAGTGCCAGCCCCCTTGGGGAATGTTGTCAGGAGAGGCAGAATAAGTCAGCTTGCCCCCAACCTTTACCTCTCATTCTGGGAGAGGTCTCTTCTCACCTCCTTCCTAGGAGTGCTTACTATGTTTTGATCTTTAGTAACTGCCTGTAAGATGCTAATGTCTTGAATCATAGAGCCTTCGTCCATGTCAAAACTGTCGAATCAGCCAGTGGGAAGGTGAAAGCACTTTAAGACAGAGCGTGAAGGGCTGCATTGGGAGGTCTGCTTCATAAACGAGGACCCGCAGGCTGGAGAGCCCCTTGGTGTGGAGGTGGGGGGTCCTGAATTCTTTTGCAGCAAGGCCATCTTACTGGCTTGTGCGAAGATGGAGGCGATGGGGTGGAAGTGGAAGGGTTGTGAAGGTTGTAAGATAGGCTTGGTAATCAATTAGGTGTGCGTAGTAAGGAAGAGGAAAGAACCACAGATGACGGTCCAGTTCCTCTTGGGTATATATGTGGATGAGGAGATCAGTTCCTGAGTCCAGGAAGAGAAAGTGAGCATTAAAAATTTCCCCTTTGGTATCACGTTCTGCATTTTGTACAATGACCTTTACAAGCAACAAACACACAGCTTTTTTGATTATGCAAACAATGCATGCATAGTTATATTATTCCAAGTGTTAACAAAATATAAGAAAATAAAGGCCACCATTTCCCAGTTGATATTAGTAAGCATGACTAATACTTGGATGTACTGTCTTTCAGTTAGGCTTACAATGTTATGTGTGCAAAGTCATTTTATATACAAATTTGTCTCCTGGTTTCTTCAGTGAGCCATAGAAATATTAATTCTAAGGCATTAAAGATCCTTAAAATATTTTTAGTTATCTCCATTATAGAGTCTTAGAACTGGAGGAAACTCATTATTCACTTCCGACTCTAAGTCTATTTCTCAGGGCAGGTTTTACGTGCCAAGTAGTAGGGACTCTAATTAGCCTGCGTGACGGGGGCTGGATGGTGGCCAGGTGGTAAGAAGCTGCTTCCATGACAAATGTTAGCTTATCTTGTAAGATTTTAATTTCAACTTTCTAACTCAGATTTAACAGAAAACTGAAAAAAATCCATAGCGACAGTCCCCAGGTGACTGTATGTGTGGGGACAGGGAGCGCGTACATTATTCTTGTTCAGCCTCGTGCTGAAAGTTGCACTTAATTGTCCCTTCCTGACCTGCCTTTTTGCCTGCTGCCTTGCCCGGAGTGAGGGTTTTAGGGCCACTGTCTTTACATGGAGACTGCTCTTTGTGATACTCCTTCAAAGCATGGAGAGCCCAGGCCTCTGAAAGCCTGTCATTTTTCATAAGATTTGATCAAACTTACCAAGCTGATATTTAGCACAAAGGTTGACGTGAGGCATACGGAACCAGCGAAGTGAGTATTTAATATGTGATTCGTGCCAAATATAGGAGGTTTGGGCTGTGATTTATGTTGACATCTTATAAATCACGTATGAAAAGAAAACTCTTTTTTTCCCCTCTTTGGGGCTGTGCTAAAAATGAAGACAACCAAATGTTCTTTTAGCTGGTTAATTTTTGCCTTTCTTTCTTGTACACTTGAACTCTTTATCAATTAAATGTAATTCCTGATTTACACGCTCTCTGCCACTTACATATCCCCATAGCTAACGAGTCTTCTGTGACCAGATGGGTTTTCTCCAGCCCTTTTCCCATTTTCCCAGTGCTCTCCTATTTTCCCTCCTCAGAGACCAGGATATGTTATTTTGTTTGTTTGCTTTTTAAATTCCAGGACCTAATTCAACTGCAGTTCCCGAGAATAATGCCAGAAATTGTTTTTCAAGTTTGGTTTTCCTCTGGAACGTAATTTAATCTTAGGCTGCTTCTTTATAATTAACACCGTTCGAAGCTATGTAGACTCCAGAGGGACGCCAAGTCCCGTTTGGCACCCAACCCCAAACCCAGCCAGCGTGGTGAGTGTTGTTTCTGCAGGAAATGTTCTCTGGGTTCCGAACCCTCAGGGTATCAGCGAGCTCCTGAAACTTCTCACTACCGGATAATCGATTGCTTGCATACTTGATAATACCTATGCCAGAATATAATTCTTATGTGTAAGATAAGGATCAGTTCCTCTGCTCTGATAATACATTCTAATCAGCCAGATCAGAAAATCTTGGTTTGAAGCAATCATTGTGTTTGGGAGTGTTGATAGATTTCCAAAAATACTGCCTTGTCCAAGAGATTTAATGGAGATTCTGTTAAGAGGCTAAACTCTTTCCTGGAAAAATACAAAAGGAGAATGTGCAAGTAAGGGCATTTGGCTTTTGTTGGACCACTTTTGAAACTTGTCCAAAAGTTGGCTTTGCATCTAGGGTAGGATGGACTTATCTGTTCTAAAGACTGGAAACAATACCTTTGTTTTTCTTCCTGTGTGCACCTGTGCTTTTAAGTGCAGTTGCTGGAAGTGCTCTGTATGTTCTTCCCTAAGATTTGGGTTTGAATCTAGGCCTTGATTGGTCCAATTGATCCATTTCCATACAAAGCCTAAATGAAGACTCATTTATGTTGACTAATTTGCTATTCGGAGAATTCCCCAGATACTGCGAGAGCTCTTTGGCCCACTCGTGTATGTTGAAATGGCCCTGAATATATTAGTGTCCATGTAGAATCCTAAAAGTGATCATCACGTTTTCATCTAAAATGCTCATGTAAACAGAGAGCTATTAGACAATAGTGACAAAAGTAATTTTGTTAGAAATTCCTATTTTATAGTGCCAGTAGCAACATATTCTCTTGGTTTAGAGAGGTAATGCCAGATGCAAAGAAAACCACCACCTGGGGAATTTGCCAGCATGCCAAAGATATACGGAAAGGAACATAAACTGGACAAGTACGGTAGTTGCTGAAATGTTTTCACATGAAAGGATTTTTCAACGTAATATAAAGAACGAGAAGCTTTTGAAGCACAGATCATTAGAGCAGGAAGGGGAATTTGAGGTCACCTTCTTAATTTACAGGTGAGGAATCAAGTTATTTGTTCAAGGTCAAATGACAAGTTGGTAGCAGAGCTGGGTCTAGAAGGCATTTTCTTCATTCCACATTGCATAGTGTGGAAATCTAACGAGCTTAGATTTTGGAATTAGTCTGACCTGAATTTGGATATCAGCTTTGCCACTTACACGTTTTGTGACCTTGAATGAGTTACTTACCTTGTCTGAGCTTTAGCCTCTTGAACTACAAAAGAGAAATGATGTTGTGTGAGATAGATGCACTTTGCAATCCTTTATCATGGTGCCTGGTCCATGACAGCTGTTCATCTGATGATTGCTGTCCTACTTTCTTGCAGTGAGCAAAATTCAAGGGGTTCAGTAGCAAAGAGGATTTATGTTTAGCATTATGGGGACATGGACCTATATGTAGCATTTAGAAGAATGTGATGCTAAGCAAAATAAAGATATACTGAAAATGTTGTGACAATATCGTAAGTGTGAGCAAGCAGAAAGATTTCAGAAGTACCATATGGGGTTGTTTAGTCTGTTACAGATCGTGTGCAATATAGGTTGAGAAAGAATTATTGAATGCCATTGGTTTTGCTGTTAATTGTTGAATCAGAAAGCAGTGATAATCTGATTGCTGACATAAGAAATCTGACTTTTGCAAGTGAAATCCCTTTTCTTCCATATATCAACAAAGCACACTTTTTATAGAAAATGGCGAATAAAGACGAGTAAAAGAAAACTCAAACACCTTTCCATCACCCAAAGGCTGTATTTTTTCCATTGTTTTAATCAGAAACATCGTTTATATGGTTGCATACCTTGCTTTTTTCCTACTTAGTTAATATTCCCCATGTTATTATGACTTTTGGAGATCATTAAAAAGTGGGTTTTGTGTGTGAACATAAAATTAATATACAGGTTTTTTTTCATGTTTAAATATCAGAAAAGGAAATGGAAAAAAACCAGTGATAGTCTTATTAGAGACATTCTTTCTAATGTTTTTGTTATACTTTCCATTTGTGGCTATTTTAGTGACTTGATTAGATTTACAGTGAAACCCTATAATTAAGTTCATTTAACTTACATCAATTTAAATAGAAGCCCTTCAAGGTGTTGGGGGCTGGGGGAGGGCAGGAAGAGAGAGAAGAGGAGAGGGAGGGAGAGAGGGAACGGCAGGGGAGGCGTTTAGAGTGAAAGACCGTGTGAGCATTCTCCCTCAAGCATTCAGTTCCAGTTCTATAGCCACCCAGCCATTCGGCTTGGTGGGCATACGTCCCCCAACGAGACTGGAGGTGGGGAGGGCCTTTCTCAGCGAAGAGAGCTCAGCCGTACTCCCAAAAGCGTCCACTGCATGTTACCAGTTACCTTCTCTTCTTTGTATTTAGGAAGGTCTAGTTATGTGTCATTCCTGGGAGAATTGAGAAAGCAGTCATTTAATTATTTTTTTTGCGTGATGTGATTGAGATGAGGAAGGCCATTTGGAAAAGGCTGCTTGAACGTGTTTTGTCCAAAAGGTGTTTGTCCCCACTACCTCTCAGAGCGTTACCACACTAAGTGTGATTCCCATCATTTAAGATACAGGGTTTGGGGGTATGACAAGGCCAGTAAATGCAAGTCACTTACTGTATCTGGTCCTGTTCCAACAAATGAGGAAAATGCGCTCTTTCAGACTTACTGAAGGATGCCCCAGAGGGATTTAAGTTTAATTTAACTATACACTGTTTAGTGTTACCTGCTTGACTTTAGAACCTGATCTCTATGTAAGAGGTTAAACCAATGAAAAGAAACTTCAGGAATATTAAGCACAATGCATCGAGTAGGAAAAGGGAAAGTACTTTTAAAATACAGTGAGCAAGTTCAGAATGGGTGAGCTAGAGCTTAGCAGCATCTGTGAAAAAAAGATCTGGGAGTTTTATTCAACTGTAAGTCAAAGGAATAAACATTACGCAAAATGTTGGCAGTGATTCCACGTGTGAATGGAGGTGGAGAAGAACCAGGTGGTTTGATGAAGGCTGATGGTCGGAGAAAGCTGAGAATAGAGTTCAGGCATTTATCAGGCACCATCTGGAGAAAGCGTGTTGTTAGGATGTAGGAAGAGATTAAGGTCATGACAGAAAGGCACCTTATGTGAGGGGTAAAGAAAATGATGGGGCATTGGACTGAAAAAGAAAATTCTCTTTGTTGAAAATGCAGGAAGAGCTATCAGAATATGGGAAGGAGAGAAGGACTGACCTTTCAGAAGGTCTAAAAAGACAAATTTGAATGAAAAACACTATTCATTTTAAATTGAGTTCAAAGATGCATAGTTTTAGATGTCTTGATTCATAATAATGCAAATGGGACATACGCTTAGTCTTGTCCTCCAAGAAAAGCATTTTAAAGGTCAATCCAAGCCTATAAGAACAATCTGGAAAGATAGGACATCTCAGGAAAGGTAAAAGACCTAATTTTATGGAGAAAAGAATGTAAGGCACGTACAGGCAGAACCTAGCAGGTAGTGGAAGAGTTAGATTCCAAACTTCGTGTATTGTCATTACCTTTCTCTAATTAACAAAAAGGGAGAGGAATGCAAAGCAGATGTATTTCTTTTTAGTGAGTTTCTTGTCTAACCCAAGCTCATAGCATATCTGTCATAATTGAATTTTATCTTATGCATGAAATTGCTTTATAAGGCTTGGTGTTCTGTTTGTAATTTTTCAGTTATATATTCATAACTATCAAATGGGAAGTAAGGCACAAAAGTCAGGTGGCTAATAAAGTATTTTGTTCTGATACAAACAAGTTGTTTGTGTCTCTACAGAGGGGAAATGTGGGCTTCCTATTTTGATCTAAACACTTTCAGGCAGTAACATAGTATCTGTGGCATTTCTCTCAACAAAGGAAATCCTCTCCATTTCCCATCACAATTTATTGGGTCACAAGAATAGCAGACATACAGCAAGCATGAATGTGTGACACTCAGGAAGTAATTTTCTGAGCATCCTGTCACATTTTCAGAAGTTAATTTCAGTTCTGGCTGGGTAAAAATACTTGTAATTTCCATATGGAAATATTTGATGCACGTATGACATTTTATTATGTTAATGTTTCAAATGATACTTGTTTTTGTTTAAACAGCTACACATCTGGCATGCCCATCTTCTTGAAAATAAATGACGACTTCCTATTCAGATGGTAGTTGGTTTGAATCAGTTATTTACCAAAAGTCTTATCTCCCAGCTCTGGCTGGTACCTTCATCTTGGAGCTGACCACGTTGATCTCTTTGCCATTCTTGTTTTGGACAAGATAGAGTTAGAAGTAAATCTAGTATCCAGTGTCCTCTTGGTGTGGTCACATAGATGATGGTGATGTATACGAGTGTTCACAGCCAAGGATAGGTTTTAGTTTCTGAGTGTGCCAAACTGCTCGAATCACGTGGCAGCTCCATTAATTAATATGCCCCTTACCTACTCTGGTCTTTTTTGTTGTGTTTTGATTTTTTTCCTTAAAGATAGAAGGCAAGTTATACAAATAGGCAAAAAATTAAAAGGCCCAGCTTATACAGGAAAAAGAAAGTTCTAAGACTTGCGCTGTCTTTACCTTGATTCAGGGTTCTTAGATCCCAAGAAGTTTGTCTTGTGAGGCCCACATGCTCAGATGAAAGCTCCATGGGGGCTGGACCTTTGTTTCACTTTTGTTCTGTCCCTTATGCCAGAACGGAGTCCGGTACTTCATAGGCTCTTACTGAATACATGCTGATTTGAAGGAATGATTATGATACTTCATTTTTTAAAATCTACAGAAAAATTTCAATTATCCATAAAAGTGGAGAGAAGTATAATGGCCCATCTACCGTCCTTCACTTCAGTATCAGCTTTCCCCCTGTGCTTTTTGGAGGGGTGGAGGTGGGGCTGGCTTGCATCACTAGCACTTTAAATTGCTCTGGAAGGTAGTTGTTGACAGTTGTTAAATGGGAATGAGTACTTGATCTGCACATTGACACTAACCATTTAATATTTACCTTTTTGAGGAACAGAACATTATTCTTGGTTGAAACACAAATAATGTATAAATGATAGCGGTGAGGTACATTGAAAGAAAGATTAGATCTGCGTATCCATATTTCTTGCATATTGCATGTATCATGCGTTCATTCATTCATATAATTGACTTTATTTTTTAGAGCAGTTTTAGGTTCACAGAAGAATTGAGTGGAACATACAAAGAGTTCCTGTATCCGTCACACACGCACACTCACTCACGGGTGTACACCCCCTCGTCCACCATCAGCATTGCTAATGGACCAGAGTGGTACATTTGCTACAATCAGTGAACCTACACTGGCACATCATTATCACCCAAAGTCATTAGGATTTGCTTTAGGTGTACATTCTTTGGGTTTGGACAAATGTACCAAGTGTGATAAAAAAAATATGGTGAGTGTTTAAATTAAAAAAAAAAAATTATTACAGTAGAAGACACATTGCCATTAATCCCCTCAAAATACTCCCCCTCGCTTTGGACACACTTATCCCATCATTCTTGCCAGTTTCTGAAGCAATTCTGGAAGTCTTCTTTCGTGAGTGTCTTTAGTTGTGCTGTCGTGGCTGCCTTGATGTCCTGAATCATTTTGACTTTGGGGAAGAGCCAGGAGTTGCACGGGCCAGATCCAGTGAATAAGGTGGATGAGGACACACCATAATGTTTTATTTGACAGAAATTGCCATATGCCAGAAGCGATGTGTGACACGGAATGTTGTCATGATGGAGGATGATTTACAGCACGCTTTAAAACACACCTTCTCTCAACCATAGCTCACACCCAACTGACTGTACCAAACAAGTTGAAACTTGTACACACTGTTACTAAGGCTGCACACGCTGCTTCCCGTATTGGAGATCCCTGCCTTTCTGAAGTTGGATGGCACTCGGCAGCAGCGTTCACCATATTTTGTGATCACACCTGGTCATATAATGACATGTATCCACCATTGTGTATCATACGGAGTAGTTTCACTGCCCTAAAACTCCTCTTGTGCTCCACTGTTCATCTCTTCCTCCCTCTCCCCCCAAGCCCCTGGTAACCAGTGATCTTTTTACTGTCTCCATAGTTTTGCCTTTTCCAGAATGTCATAGAGTTAGAATCATACAGTATGTTGCTTTCTCAGATTGGCTTCTTTCACTTCATAGTATGCCTTTAAGTTTCCTCCGTGCCTTTTTGTGGCTTGAGAGCTCATTTCCTTTTATTGCTGAAGGCTATTCTGTCTGAGTGGACCACAGTTTATTCAGCCACCTACTGAAGGACATCTGCTGCTTTGAGTTTGGCAGTTAAACATTCACGTGCAGGTTCTCGCATGGACAGTTTTCAACTCCTTTGGGTAAATAGCAAGGAGCGAGATTGCTGGCTCACATAACAAGAGCACGTTTAGTTTTGTAAGAAACCACCAAAACTGCCGTCCACAGTGGCAGTGCTATTATGCATTCCCACCAGCAATGAATGAGAGTTTCTGTTGTTCCACATCCTCGCCAGCATTTGGTGGTGTTAGTATTTTGGATTTTAGCACTTCTAATAGGTGTATAGTGGTATCGCATTGTTTTGATTTGAAAATATTTTTATATTGGTAACTGAAGAAAATAGCACCCTATGATTTTTCTGTGTGTGTTTGACTAGATGTGTCGACTGGTTTTTAGTTTGAGTATTTGGTAGGGCTGTGTCATTCATTCATTAAACAAATACTTAGCAGCACCTTGCAGATGCCTGCACTAAGGCCTGGGATATCAAAGACGTTTTAACATGCGGGCTTCCTGCCTGGGAGTGTCTAGTTTTGTAAAGGAACAGACAATACAATTGATAAGGGAGTGGGATAGGAGCACATGGTGGAGACAGTCCCAGAGAGCAGTTTCCAGGCTCTCAGCCTCGGTTGGGGAGGTGCTGGCTCAGGTAGTGAATGACCATCAACTGTGATGGGTTGGCCACCAGCTGTAACCGGTTGGCCAGTTGGCTACTGATGTAGCTGTGGGGCTGCGTTGATTGGTTGGTTGGTTGGCAGGCAGAGAAGTGAATGGCGGACTGCGGATCGTGTGGCTACTACTACCTGTGTCTCGCCCGGCTGCCAGAGAGAACATAGTGGTATGACTCCCCTACCTGTGGCTCCATGGGTGTTCCTTTTTGACCTCACCATGTCCTGTGTTCTTATGTGGGGAGCAGGACAGGAGACCCCGCAGGCCGCCCTGCATGACAACATAGAAAAAGTCACCTTCCCATGAGTAGGAGGGTGAGAGGGAATATGGATGTCTGAGTTGAATTTTGAAGGACATTCTGGAAGAATGCGACAAGGAAGAGGTGAGAAGGGCAGTGGAATCAGGGAGATCATTCTACACACAAGGAATGGGAACAGACACTAAGCCTCAGTTCTGTGCAGTCTGCTCAGGAAGAGCTCGGGAGGGGCAGGAGATAGTAAACCTAGAGAGGTGTCAGGACCTAACCCTGAACCTTTTGTACCATATTAAAGTTTTGCTTTTTATGATTTTAAGTAGTGTGGCCCCCTTTGAAATCTTTTATTCAGGGGAGTGAGATCAGATATGTGTCAGAAGGCAGTGGCATGGGTGATGGAGGGGACAGATGTAAGCGACAGTAAGAAGGTACATTCTTAGAGCTTGGTGACCCCTGGGACTGGAAACTAAGGGGGAGGTGGGGAGCTGAATGAACCGTGGGACCACTCGCAAAGAGAAAAGCTACCGACAGAGGAGTAGATGCTAAATTCAGTTTTGGAAATGTTCCGTTGTCCTGAATTCTCTCTCCCATGTGTATGTGTTAAAACTCTGGAGCTTCAGATAATATTATTAGGTTTTTGAAATTCCCAGAGGAGAAAAAAATTCATCTTTCTTATGCGCACTCGGAAAGTCTCTTCTAGTACCGATCCAGGTGTCAGTAAGGGCCTCAATCCCGAATTACAGGCTAGGCATTGCTTCTTTATAAAGATTACCTGAAATAATTGATGTTTCAGTTCAATTTTGTAAATGGCTTCTTAACCCTTGGTAACTAGGTACGTATTATCTGTATCCGTGCCTCTGTCTTTTTGGGAATATTATTTGTTTGCTTTAAAAAAATACGTTAAAAAAATAATCATTGTAAAAATACATAACCTAGTAATGAGAAGTCCTTCATAACCACCCCTCCCACCACCGTTATTAACAGGATGGTGCACATGCTTTGCAGAATGAACTCAGTTCTTCCTCCGCCCCCACACATAAACGTATACACACTCTGACGTGTATTTTAGCAGAACTGAGATCTCTTGGTGGAGAGTTGTTTTTGTCACTTACTGATACAGCAGTCTGATCAGCACATATAAATCAAACCCGTTGTTTGCGTAGTATTTTATCATTCAGATACGTCCTGATGTATTTACTTAGTTTCCTATTCATGGATATTTACCACCTGTTTCTTTGAATTCTCTAAACCAGTGCTGCTCAGTAAACGTTTCTGTGATGATGGAAACGTTCTAGGTCTGCTCTGGCCAGTACGACATTCTCTGGCCATGTGTGGCTGTGGAGCACTTGGAATGTGGATAGTGTGCGCCTAAAGAATGGAATTTTACATCTTGTTTCATTTTAATGAATTTAAATTGAAATAGCCACATGTGGCCAGCGGCTACTGTACTGGTCAACGCAGCTGTAATTCTGCCAGAGCCGAGTTACATCATCAAGCTGCTTGCTTGCACCACGTTACTTTGGCCTTTTTAAATGAAAGTTTAATGGTGTATCATTGATGTTTAACGGTCATATGAAATTTCTTTTGTAAATGTCTTTTAAAGAAATACTGTTCAGTGTTGGAGTCCCTTGAAGAAAGATCAATGATATGCTTGTTGAATTTAGTTCCAAGAGAGAGTTTCTCTTCCAGACATGTCAGTATACCTGCCTTTATCAAGTAAAGGATATCTTTCTACCTTGTTGTACATCTCTTTTTACATTGGTTGTTCTGGAGCCTAAGGTTAAGTTTTGGTTCAGCTATATGTGGTCTTTTACCTCTCGTCACTCCCCCCACCAAACTACATAACTTTCCTTTCATTCTGAATTTAAAGATTTCATTATGTGTATATGGCTTTTGTTGTAAAGCTCTTCTCTTTCTGAAAATGGTTCGATTTTACATGAAGTGTTTGAAATGTATTCTGTTAACATTCAGAGACCTAACATTAAGTCAAGGTCTCTGAGACCTAACATTCAGAGACCTAACATATTCTAAGACTTCACTAAGAATAGACGAAGGCTGTGTATACACTACTTCCCTCTCACACCCCTGCATACACATATCGCATATCTTAATAGGACAATATATTGTCACGTGCGAGAATCCTTTTCATCATTTCAATGGGAAATACACATATTTAAAACTCTAAAATAGACATTCTACGTAGGGTTGTAGAAAGTTGCTTAAGCAATTAATGGTTGGCCATATTTTACTCAATTATGAGTCAAAATTGGGTTCTTTTACCCTCTTATTTTGCTCTGCCAGTATAATGCTTTCCTTGGCTTTCTTTAGAGATATATGGGAAATGTTATTTTGCTTGAATTTAAGTTTATTCTTCAGGATTTCCTAGTTCCATGCATGGCAACCTGTAGATAAACAGTAACTGCTAAATGGAGAAAAAAACTTATGGAAAATGCTAAACAGTAGCCAAATATCTTTTGACCCTCCTGGAATAGCACTGTTAAGGTATAGAACCTTGAGGAAAAGTGGACGTAAATTTCAAAACATTTTATTCTTCCTTTGTTTCTGCAAAGTTTCCATCTCTAGATATTTTTAAATATTAAGATACCCTTAGTTTTTGTATAGATGTCAGAATTAAGACTTGGAAGGTATAAGGTTATGCTGAAAAAATTACTAATAAATTCCTTCGCCTTCAAGGAAGTAAGATAGAACCAGGAAACTACTGATGTGGTAACCAGGATGACACGCCAAAGCCATCTGTGTAACTCTTGGCAGGAATAAAATGACAAAACAAGATCTTGGAGAGTGTGCATTACCAGGTGTGTGATCAAAAAGCTAAATGCATTCTCATATGATAAAATTGGCCTAGTGCCTTCAGCACCCACAGGGCGGTTGTGTGTGTGCGTGTGTGCAGACGTAGCTGTCAGGGCTGAGTATTTTTAGCATAATTAGGAAATTGGGAGAGGAAAGGCTGGAAGTAGGACTTGAATGTTGCTTGGAGTTCTTGTAACTACAAACCCTGGATGTGAACTCTAGGAAACTGAGTGGATTTCAAGTGTAATGTGATGGTGAACATCAAATGCTGATTTGTGGCAGAGGTGCTACGCCAGGCTCCTCAGGAAAGAACAAATGGGAGACCTTCAAAGAAACATGTTTTTCCTATTTCACAGTGGCCTATGAAGAAGACTGGGACCATCTTAAGATGTTTTTACTGTTTTCTTGAGAATTGAAGGAAGATGGAAGCTGAGGATCTTTTCATGCTTTTTATGGCATTGTTTGTAACTTTCAGGGAAGCAGACAAATGCAAAGCTTTTCTTCCTACCTAGAATTACTTAGATTAAGTATAATGCAGTTTGAATACTTAAAGAACTTTAAGAGATTTGTTTTATGAAGCAATTTCATGGTCTTGAATAAAATTTTTGCTCTCTTAAATTGCAGTTTTTCATTTGAGAGTAATTCTATTTTTCCTATTCCTAAATTTAGCAGGACTGTTTGGTGTTCTAAATGTCGCTAAGCTCAAAACCAGTCCATCTCCAGTGGGTATATATGGTTAGTTTTCAGTAAATTGCCAGTTTGGTTTCCATGAGGTTTTCTTGCATCCTAGCACTTCAAATAAATTGAAAAGTTTTAAAAAGGAAAGGAGTGGTATGATTTTGTAGGTCTTTTCATTTGGCGAAATAATGAAATGGGATAGTGTATCTGTAGGTTTTCTCTTTTCAGATGTTTGCTAAAAGGTAATTTCATATTAGCTCCTTTAGAAAAGAACTGAGGTGTGAACTACCCACAGTCCTACCCATCTTTCCCGTGTGTGTGTGTGTGTGTGTGTGTGTGTGTGTGTGTGTGTGTGTGGTGGGACGGAGCGGTGGGAGTGTGATAAATACCTCTTGCATCTTTCTGGCCTCTCCTACAGCCCAGGGTAGCTTCATCAGGAGTTATGGCCTTGTTGGTTCCTGGGATATGGTTCCCAGACAAACCTTTATTGGGCCGTCTTTCCTTGAAACTCATGTTATACCAGGAATTCAAAAACACCAATGAAAAAATACAAAAGTATGAATATAAAATACTATAAGCATGTGCGTTCACAAATGTTAATCATGCAAAGCCAAATGCTTAATGGGGGAACAGTTTTAAGTGTTCTTTTGGCACACACCACCTGTGCATTCTTGCCAGATATGTTTAACTGAATCGAATTCTAAGGAATAGTCAGCAGATGAAGATTGTGGGGCTTCTACAAATCAGCTGGCCTGAACTCTTAGAAAATGTCAACATCCTAAAAGGCAGCAAAGGTGAGGGACGCTTCTAGATTAAAGGAAACTCAAGAGACATAATAACTTAATGCCGTGTGTGATCCTTAATTAGATTTTTTTCAAAATTACCACTTTATCAAGGTGTAATTCCCATGTCATCAAGTTAATCCTTGTACAGTATATAATTCAGTGGGGTTAGTATATTCAGTGCTGTGCGGTGATCACCACCAATTCCACAATGTTTCATCGCACCAAAAGTAAGCTCCAGACCAGTCACTCCCCATCTCCCTCCTCCTGCCCCCGCCCCTGGTAACCACTAGTCTACTTTCCATTTCTGTGGATTTGCCTATTCTAGACATTCCACATAAAGAGAGTCATGCCATGTGTGGCCTTTTGTGTTTGACTTCTTTCATTGAGCATGTTTTTAAGGTCTGTCCGTGTTGTACTATGTATCAATACCTCATTCCTTTTTATTGTCGAATAATATTCCATTGTATACATACACATCTTGTTAATCCACTCATTAGTTGATGTACCTTTGGGTTGTTTCTACTTTGGGCTCGTGTAAATAACGTTGCTAAACATTCATACAAGTTTTTGTGTAGACATGTATTTTCAGTTCTTGGGTGTATACTTAGGAGTACAATTGCTGGATCATATGGTAACTGTGCTTGACTTTTGGAAGACTTGCCAAACTGTTTTCCACAGCGGCTGAACTATTTTACATTCCCACCAGCAGTGTATGAGAGTTCCAGTTTCTCTGCATTATCATCAACTTGTTGCCTTCCGTTTCTTTTGATAGACAGTCTGGTGGGTACAGCCTGATACCTTATTGTGGTTTTGATCTGCATTTCCCTAATGACTAATGATGTTGAGAATCTTTTCATGTACTCGATAGCCATTTTTATAACTTCTTTGGAGAAATGTCTTTTCAAATCTTTGCCCATTTGTAAATTAGGCTATTCGTCTTTTTATTGTTGAGTCTTTATATATTCTAGATGATACTGGACCTTTATCACATAGATGATCTGCAAATATTTTCTCCAACTCTGTAGGTTGTCTTTTCACTTTCCTTCTCGTGTCATATCTCAGAAACCATTGCCTCCTCCAGGTTTTGGAAGAGTGGAATTTTATAATCCAAATACGAGAAAGTTTACACTTATGTTCTCTTCAAAGAGTTTATAGTTTTTGCTCTTACATTTAGGTTCTTGATCCATTTTGAGTATTGCAGTCTTAACAAAATTAAATTTTCCAGTTTATGAACTGGAAAGTCTTTTTATTTAAGTCTTTCATTTCTTTCAACAAGATTTTATAGTTGTCAGTGTACAGTGTAGTTTTAGTCTTACATGTTGAGGTTAAATTTATTCCAAAGTATTGTAAATGGAACTGCTTTCTTAATTCATTTTTGCCTAGTTCATTGCTAGGGTACAGCAATGAGTGCATTACCAATAGAGATAGTTTTACTTCTTCTTTTCCGATCTCTGGATGCCTTTTATTTCATATTCTTGGCTAATTGCCCTGGCTAGACCTTCCAGTATAAAGGTATGGTATATCTTTTTCCATGCCATATAACTTTACTTTCAACCTAAATAGAAGTGGGGAAGCAGACACCTTTGTCTTGTTTCTAATCTTCAGGAAAAAGCATTCAGTCTTTCACCATTAAGTACAATGTTACCTGTGGGTTTTTCATAGATTTTTTTAGAAGTTAAGTTCCTTTGTCTTTCTGATTTGTTGAATGTTTTTTATCACGAATTGGGGTTGGATTTTGTCAAATGTGTTTTCTGTGTCTCTTGAGATGATACAGCTTTTGTCCTTTTTTCTTTTGATTTTCATGTGTCGAACCAGCCTTGCATTCTTTGGACAAATCCCACTTGGTAATTGTGTCTAATCCTTTTTATATGCTATGGGTTCAATTTTCTATGCGATATATAAAGGATATTTGTGAATTTCCCAAATTTCCTTCTGTAACTAGTTTCTAATTTCATTCCATTGAGGTCAGAGGACATGCTTTGTTTGACCTCAGTCTTTTAAAATTTGATTGGTTTCATAGCCTGGCTTTGAGTCTGTCCTAGAGAAGTCCATGTGCACTTAAAAATGTGTATTCTGCTCTTCCTGTGTGTGTGGAGGGTGCTTTAGATGTCTGTTATTAGAACTAGTTAGTTGCATTGTATTGTTGTTCAAGTATTCTGTGTCTTGGCTGTCCTCTGTCTGGTTGTTCTATTCATTATTGAAAGTGGGATATTGGAATCTCCAGATATTATGATTGAATGGTGTATTTCTCACTCTCAGTTTTGCTTCATGTATTTTGGGACTCTGAGGTACATACATATATGTTTGTACTTGTGTCTTCTTGAGGGAATGGCCCTTTTATTGTCATCAAATCTTTTTTCTCTCTCTCTCTAGTAACAATTTTGATCTAATCTTAGTATAGACACTCCTGCTCTCTTTTGGCTACTGTTTGCATGGTATATCTTTTTCCATGCCATATAATTTTACTTTCAACCAATTTGTGTTTTTAAATCTAAAATGTGTCTCTTATACACAGTATGTAGTTGGATCATGCTTTTTTCAATCCATTTACATTTATTGTCATTACTGGTAAAGTAGGATTTATGTCTGCTTTTTTGCTATTTGACTTATAAATGTCTTATGTCATTCGTGTGCCCCAATTTCTTCAGTACTGGCTTTCGTGTTACATATATATTTTCTAGTATACTACTAATTCCCTTTTTGTTTATTTTACTATATATTTTTGAGTTATTTTCTTAGTGGTTGCCCTGAAGTTTACCAATAACATCTTAATTTATAGCAATTTAGTTCAGATTAATACCAATTAAATTTCAGTAGTATACAAAAATTGTATTCCTACGTAGCCCCATTTCCTTCCTCTCGTATGCATTTATTGCTTCAAATTATATCTTTAAACATTGTGTGTGTGCCTATCAACTTAGATTTATAATTATTGCATTATGGAGTTATCTTTTACATGACGAGAAATCCCCTGCTAGTCTTATTGAGAATACCTTTTACATGATGCGTCATTTTCTCCTGATGCTTTCCAGGTTCTCTCTTTGTCTTTTCACAAGTTGACTATCTGTGTCTAGGTCTGGCTCTCTTTGAATTTATTTTACTTGGAGTCAAACTTCTTGGATGTGCATATTATTATTATTTTACCAAATTTGAGACATTTTTGGCCATTGTTTCTTCAGATATTCTTTCACTCCCTTTGTTTCTCTTCTCCTGGGGCTCCCTTTATGTGTTTGATGACACCCCGCAGATGTCTGAGGCTCTGTTCAGTTTTCTTTCCGTCTCTCAGTTTGGATAATCTCAATTGACCCACCTTCAAGTCTGCTGATTCTTTCTTCTGCCAATTTATATCTGTTGTTGAGCCCTCTGCTGAATTTTTTAATCTCAATTATTGTATTTTTCCATTCCAGAACTTTTATTTCGTTCTTTTTTTATGGTTTCAGTCTCTTTATTAGTATTCTCTATTTCATGAGACATTTGTTCTTGTACTTTAGTTCTTTAGACATGGTTTCCTTTTAGTTCTTTATGTCCATCTATGATAGTTGTTTTAAAGTCTGTGTCTGGTAAGTCCAGTGCTTGAACTGCCTCAAAAGGTAGGTTCTCTTGACTGCTTCTCTCCCTCCCCTTCTTCCCCCGCACCATGTATGGGCCTTGCTTTTCTTTTATGTCTTGTAATTTTTTGTTGAAAACTGGTTGTTTTAGATAATATAATTTGGCTGTTTTGGGAACTCAGACTCTCCCCTTCCCCCAAGTTCATTGGTGTCATTGCTGTTTGTTTGATGACTCTTCTGGATTAAGTCTGTAAAATCTGATTTCTTTATTATATGTGGCGACCAAAGTCTGCTTGGTTCACTTAATTATCAGCTAATGATTGAACAGAAATTTCCTTAAATGCCTAGAACCAATAAGTCTCCCCAGCCTTTGCAGAGTGATCCTTGTAAATGCAAGTCAGAGCATGTCACGTCTCTGCTGGGAACCTTCCAGGGACTTCCATCTCACTGAGAGGAAAAGGTCAAGTCCTGCAGTGGCCTATAAGGCCCTACTGATCTAGCCCTCTACCTCCCCCTCACTCCCTCTGTTTAAGCCATGCCAGGTTGTGCTTTTGCTGATCCCCAAATAATGCCAAGCAATTCTGACCTCAGGGCCTTTGCACTTGCCAGATACTCTCCTGGTTCATTCCCTCCTCTCCTCCAGGTCTATATGTAGTTGTCACCTCAGCATGGGCTTCCTGTCCATCCCTCCTCCCCTTCCCTGTGTTCTCCATCATCCTTCCCTGCTTCATTTTCTCCATAAATCAAAAATTATCACTCTGTCATGCTCTATCCTGTCTTTCCTTCGTTTATTTATGGGATGTAAGCTCTTTAAAGGCAGAGATTCGTGTTTGTTTTGTTCCCGGCTCTCTCTACAGTGAAGAGAAAACTGCTTGATAATAACTAAATGTTTGTTGACTAAATGAGTGGCAATCTTTGGCAGTCTATTCTTATTTAAGAATAAGGCACTGAAATGCTGATTAGAAGCTCCTTTTGTATGTGATTGTCTCGTCTACATGTGTTTTCATGCTGACTCTTCAGCTAATGACTATTAGAGGATTCCCAGATATCAACATCAGTAAGTATATCTTCAGGGATCTCTCCTTTTCTATGAAGAAGAACCCCCCAATTTCTTGGGAATGTTGGGCATTTAGGCTGGCAGGAGTGGAAGCACAGCAACCTGTGCTTGGCTGCTGGCATTCTGGGAGCTGAAAAAAAGGAGCTGAGGGTCACACAGTTTGATATGTAAACTGCCATTTAATTCTGCTCATTTCAGCCCCACGGCTCAAGTCACCTGTGTCTGGTATCCACTTATGTGGGGCAGCTTTCCTCAGTTTCTCCAGAGTTATCCTCTGATCCCCTAAGGGGCAGTGGGGCTTTAAGTATTCATCTGCTCCATCACCTCCCCTCCTTTCAGGCCCGTGTTCCCAGATACATGGGCCCTCGAAGTACTGGGTCTCAGAGACTAAGGGAAGAATCACATCTCCTTTCTGTTTGTTATTTACCTCTGTGAGCACCCAGCATTTACCATGTTAACTCCCTTACCCACTGTATTTTCTTCCTTTTTCCTTGAAGGCTAATAATGCCTTTTTTATACTGATTTACTGTCATTTTAACTAGGCTAGGGACAGAGATAAAAATGTGTAGTTGGTGTGCCATCATTAACTGCAAGTTCTCTGTAGTTCTTACTGTCGGTTTTAATTTTGTACTTAGACGTTTGCATCCGGTGTCCTGTCTCCCCTAACCCTTGAGTACAGGCCCTCCACTGTATGCCTGTTTGTACTCACAGAGCCTCACATAGATTGACTATTGGTTTGATCCCCTAAATAGTGAGACAATGGTATAAGCAATCATACATTCTTTTTCACTTGCCTTATTTTTCTTATCATTTTATTTCAGTGCCTAAACTACTTTTCAAAAATGAAATCAAAATTTAAATCCTGGCAAATTTTTCTCCTTTTTAAATAAATCTGTTAAAGTGTTGAAATCAAATTGCTTCTTTGCTAATCCGAT
Source organism: Rhinolophus ferrumequinum (assembly GCF_004115265.2). Lineage (NCBI taxonomy): Eukaryota > Metazoa > Chordata > Mammalia > Chiroptera > Rhinolophidae > Rhinolophus > Rhinolophus ferrumequinum. The sequence continues at coordinate 65,260,541 of NC_046296.1, forward strand.
ATTGAGGAATAAGAGAACAAAGCCCCACACTAGAGTACCTTTAAATGACTCATAATTGCTCACACTAATGCATATAAACTTGGGTATACAATTAGGCAGCTCGTTATGTTGCAAATGCAATTACATGCTTAAATGCATGGACACTCCCTCGGCTCACCCAGCTGTCTCTCTTGTCTTAGGCTGGTGATCAGTTATTACTCAGCCCTCGCTGTCAGAATTTGAAAATACCTGCTGGTGCTGGTGGTGCCTTGGAACCAAGAATGGAGGAAAAGTTTGAAAAGGAAATTTTCCTTTGAGTGTATATATTGCAGAGTTGGTCTTCTTAGTTGGGAAAATCCTACTGGAGATTGCAAGCTATGCAATTAGCAAAATTATCATTAATCATAATGGTGGTTAATGATATTTGCAGTATAGTATATACCTCCATTGTCTCTGATCTGCAATCCAGAAATCCGGAAAGCCCTGAAATTTGGTTATAACTCATTGACGGCAAAACCTGACCTGACCTGCTTCATTAAAGCTCAAACGTGACATGTAATGATGAGGCTTTTTCTAGTTTTTATTTATCCCAAATCACTGGTGTGAAAACATCTAGATTTTGCTGCAGAGATACTGTGTTTGATTATGGACCAACCCTCACCCCGACCCCACTGAAGATTTTATGTAATATATAGTATACATACTGTATTACCTTTCTAAAATGCAAAAAAATCTGGGTTTCAACCCCTTTTGGCCCCAGTAGTTTCTGATAAAGAGTTACGGCTTATAGTAAAAGTGACAGATTTCTGGTTAGATGTGGGTTAAAATTTTAATAGGGGATAAAATCTCCATGCCTCTTACCAGTGCGAGTTGCTATTACTACCTATTTTTGCTATTCTTAATTGTTCTTATCATTGCTCTAGTTTCAGAACTGATATTTATATCTACTTTTGGAATGTCCTGAAAACAGTTCTATAACAAATTACTTAGATGATGTACATGGTTGCTAGGTGGTAAAACATTTTATATTCAAATTCTTCTTTGTTACTTGTCAGTAAGTGTAGTTCTTACCTGTTCAATGATATTATAACTAATAATGTTTAAATTGAGTTTCCAGGATTGTAGTAATAGATCATGTAAAACTGACAATTCTTCTAACCAGGCATCTTCTGTATAATTGAGTAAAATGTATATTAATTTTATATAGGATTAAATTCTAATTATTTAGTATCGAAATTACGTTTTACTGAGTATAAAACCATAATCTCTTAACGTTTTTCAAGATAACGTTTTCTTCGACACTATCTTGATCTCTTGTCTCAGCAGATAAAGGGTTCCCTAGAACCGTTTTAAGAGTTCTCTTCTGTGGCATTAATCACAATATATTGTTCTTGCTTGTTTTCCAAACTTTGTTTTACTTATATTTGAAAGCTAGCGCTTACCTTTTAGTAAACGGTCAATTAACCTGTTGAGTGAATGAATGAATGAAGTTGAGGAAATTAAGAATCTAGTCCTTCCACACACATATTACTGTGTGTGAAACAACTCTTTTCCTATTGGATTTCATCCTACTGCCTAATTTGATAGAGTATACTGTGCCTGGAACATACTAACTGTGGAAGTCAATACATATGTGATCAATGACAACCTACTCCCTTATATTTCATAAGTTTAGTTTTATTGTCTGAACTTACTAGAATGTGCTTAAGTCCTCCTTCCATGTGACAGTATGCCCTCGTGTTATCATCATTCTCTTTCCAATTATCATTCAAATACATGTCCCTCTTCACATTGTATGCTGCAGTGCATTTTGAAAATTTTTTTAAAGAATATTTTAAAAAATCAACTGCATATACTTAGATATATTATATACTTCCACATGTTCTGATGTAATTATATATCAGTTAAAGTTTCCCATGCATAAACCCATTTTGGTCCAAAGTTATTTATTGTCTGTTGACACAGTTCTACCAAATAGACTAATGGAGAATTTTCTTTAAAAAAAAAAAGAAAGAGAGAAGTTTCTTAGTTGCTAAAGTTTTTTAAAGTGTTTCTTAAGTTATTAGTTAAAAACTCCAGATAATAATTTCAAATTTAATCATTCTGTTATCAATTATTTTCTTTCATATTAATAGTAGGAAAATAATAAAATTCTAATTTTAGCATTATAAGTAAATGTAAAAAAATGGTGGCATTTATACTGAATTAGTACAGTTTGGTTTTTTGTCTCCAATAATGTTAATAATACTTTGTTGTTATTTTAATCATCTGTGGTCGGTTAAAACCATCCATCTAGTAATCCTCAATCTTTTATTTCTGCCTTAACACAGCTTCAGCGTATATGGCACAGTAGTTTTTCAAAAGTAGAATTGGGAGTGGGGGTACCCTTCTCAGTCAACTCCCTAAGAATTTTAATATTCATCCTCTTTCCTCCCCACACTTAGTCATTTTTGTCCATTACCAGAGTATATGAGAATTTTGAGTTTTACAATTCAGCACATATAAGTAACAGTTTAAAGGCCGACTGTAGTCGTAGAGTAGATGATCCTGGGCACGTGGCGTGTGTCTTCTTGTATTTTTTAATTAGTTCTTCTGCTCGAGGGGTTAGAACAAGCAGATACGTGGCTACATTTGAGGCAAGGCCTTTCCACCACATGTGAATAAACATTCTTTCCTATTTTGGAGGACCAAGTATTTCCTTTGAGATTGGTTGGCAGTAAAGTTGCTAAGGGACCCACAGCGCCCCTTTATAGCAGTCTGATGAATCAGTTTCCAGTTCTCTGCTTTTACTGACCTGTGACCTTAGGAAATTTTTATAAATAAAAAAGTGGAATGTCATTAACGGATAATAGAAGTTTAAAATAGAACAGTTGTCACCAATTTTCTGAAACAATGAAAACTCTTAAGGTGCATAAAATATAGATACACAAGCAATAATCAGTTTTGACTAAAGTATATAATACAGCACTATCAGGACTATACAGAAAACCTAGAAACTTTTGATGTAGTAGTAATAGCATACCAGTAGTTAAAAAGGATGTTTTCTTCAAGTTGAAAAGCCTGAAATTTGGAAGTAAATTAATACATTTTCAAGGATTAGTTGAAGGTTTAACATATTTTATGAAAGAAGACAGCAAGGAATTGTTATACATTAATTAGTTAATACTGTGGTCATTTTAGGTATATCAGAGGGCAGTGCGCGTGGTTAAGCCCTCCGTACTGGGAAGCTAGCCACTGTTTTTGCAGCTTAATGGTAGACCTCGGAGGAAAGCTCTACTGTAGATAAAACGTGAGGTGAATGCAAGTTAAATCAGTAATTTCAACTTTGTTATGACTGTTCTGATGTTTTTTTTTTCCTCTCTCTCTCTGAAAAGAACTACGGAAACGTGGTTAATAAAATCAACCCATTAGATTTAATTTTGTTTTTGATGGAAATATTTCCTCCTGTAAAATTTAATGGCCATGAATTTGATGGCAGAGATTATTTACCATAACCAGACCTGTCCCTGAGAGGCAATTTAAAACATTTCCATTAGAACCTAGGTAACTAATCAAGAGGAATGTCGTTGGGACATTATAAAAAAGGACTACGTGAAAGTAAATTCAGATCTGCTCTGATATTTTGATGTTTCTATCCCTCCCTCCTCCCCCTAAGAAAAGTCACTCAACACAGTGTAATGTCTTTATTGTCTTTGAAGCCTATGTTTCTGACTGATTCCAGGTTTAAAGGTGATACTACTTCATCATGAGGTCCTTTGGTAGCCCCCTTGCATAAGCAAAGTAGGTCTGCCTTTACCAAAAAGTATTCTTATATCCAGTAGTTTTATAGAGAGGTATTCTGAGTGTTTTTTATCAGAATAAGGACAGTTAGACAATTTTAAAAAATACTTTTGCCAAACAGGACCCTTTAAGTCTTAGTACCTTTTGCACAAGAAATTCATGAATGCATTCGTATGTGTTGTATATATGAATAGATTTATTTATGAAATATTTATTGGACACCTGCTAGTTGACAGGCAATGTTCTAGGTACTGGAAATTCAGCATTTAAAACAGATGAAGTACCTACCCTCCCAAGAGGACAGTATCTTGGATCTTATACTCTAGAAAAGTGGTAACAGTTAGTGTACTTTCTTCCTGTGTAAAAGAGAAGATTGCAGTCTTAGGTCGTACACCAATATATGGTAGCGCTTAGCATTGAAAGATTTATGACTGACGGGAGGCAGATACCCCTGTAGTTGCAAGTGCCTAACCGCTCATTCTCAAAAGGTGCCCCATGATTTTCCTAGCTTGCTCACGTGATCATTCCAATCTGAAGTTCTTTCAAATGTACTTACTCAGTGTCCCAACCTGCCCTTTTCTCCAGCCCTCACTGTCTTCCTCGTGGACTTAGTGCGGTCTCAATGCATCGCCTTAAACAACTGTGTGTGCTGTGTGTGCGTGTGTGTGCTCACACGCACGCTCACGTCTTTCTGCTCCAGCTGGATTCTAAACTCCAGGAAGACCACGGTCAGGGACTTGGCTTTAGCACAGTGCTTTATGTGTAGTTGCGTTTAGTATTGATATTTGTTAACTTCAACTACTGTCCTAAAATTGCTTAAAATCTTAGCAATTTCTTTTAAAAGTGTTCTACCTTGAATTTTTAGAAAATCACTTGCATTTCTTGAAGGTTTGTCTTTTAGGTTAGGGTTAAACCACTTAGTGTGTAAAACCTTTCCTTCTGTTTTCAAAAATTGTACAGATTACGCTAATATGAGAAACTTCTTGATAGGACTCCAGCTATGCTCGTTAAGAGTTGTTTTTCATCTTCATGAGCTCCACAGCCTTTGGTGGTATGGGTGGGGTCACCCTTTCTAATCAGGCAAAATAATATAACTAAATTAGTATGGCTATATCTAACATCTACTTTTTTTTTTATTGAAGAGGGACTAGGGGCCATTTTTCTTTGTTGTAACTCTTCCTCCCACCTTCTTTTCTCCAAAAAGTGTAAGCTAGATTTAATAATTTCCATTATGATTTCTATTGTTGTTTTTTTGTGTTATTTTTCCTGTATAATTGGTTACTATCAAAATTCACAGGCAGGTAGACAGTGGAAGTTCCATTTTGTCAGAGCCCAGTGTTCTCGCTTCTGGAAGCCTCCACTTCAGAGAGGTTTTCAGTAGGGTAGGTTTCCCACTGAGTGAGCAGTGTTTCCTCTGGGGGTCAGCATGGACCTCAGTGGGTGAGGCCTCTGCTGCGAAAGAGCTGTGCCAGGAGCAAAACAGTAAAAAGCAATCAGTGTTTTATTTTAATTGGATTACAAACTGATGCATTCGTGTATTATTAGTTGGTTATAAATTCTGTTCAGTCCTTTGTTCCTCAACCTTTCATTTGGGACTAACTCATGGATCCTGGCGACCCTTTTTAGATTAAGTCTGAAGAATTCTTATGTAGAATTTTAATTTTTAATGAATTAAGTGAAGTGGACCATAGTGGAGTGAATGTAATTATCAAGTAATTAGTTGAAAACCCTTAGAAAAAGGTAATTCTCCTTTCAGACTTTTGTTTGTCATGAGTGGCAAATATAAAAACTCTAATATACCAAGTATGCTTTTTTAGATTCTAGTATTGCTTTGAATAAGGGTGATATAAATGGATGTGTTATTGTAAGTACCTGAATTATTTGTATTTTCATAGTTATAATGTAAGACTAGTCATTAATATCTTTGTATCCCAGAAGACTGAGTGAGATTTTTCCCTTTCAAGCCTAAATTCTTTCTATTGTTTATTCTCTTCCATTAAATACTTGTTGATTATGCACATTGTCATTTTCACTACTTTTGATAGAATGAAGGATTTAAAAATTATATTTAAGGAGATCTGATCTAAACTAACTAACTCTTAGTTGACCTGGTCAGAATGTGCCTGTGCTAACCTTTCCGTGGATTCCCACAGGTTTTGGGTCCTGCACCCAGGTGGTGCTCCTTCTTAGACAACTTGACAGAAGAATTGGAAGAGAATCCGGAAAGCACAGTTTACGATGATTACAAATTTGTCACCAAGAAAGACCTTGAAAATTTAGGTAAAAAATATTATGATGAAACGATTATAAAATTATTTTATTTCTACTTGTTTTTTTAATTTTGTACATTTTAGAAGTGGTATTTATCTTCTAAATACCACTGTTTATCTGATTTTTCCAAATCTCTTTCTGCCAAATCAGATATTAAACAGAGTATATATTGTCAAGTTTGTAATCTCTGCTTAGAGAAAGATTCAGATAAATTTGACTTACTGAAGCTTTTGTGTATCTTAAATGAGGGCTAATTTTTCTTTAGCATATTACCTGTGATAGAAAAAAATGTGTCGAGAAAGAAGTGATTTGTTTTTTCAAGTACTATTTGAACATAATAAGGTTTTGAAAAATCTCAAAGATTGCAAGTAAATGATTTTTGGCTCCCTTTTAGGTTTGCTTATAGAAAGACCTGGTCCAAAACTTAACGGATTGGCCAACTTGTTTATGCCTTGGTTTCCTATCTATAAAACGGCAGTATAATGACACCCACTCATAGCGTTGCTTGGAGAATGAATCTGATAATGCCTGGAAAGTACTCAGCATGGTGTCTAAACAGAAGTGAATGTTAACTATTATTTTAAGAGATTTGTGGCAAATGAGTTTGAGAAATGCTAGGTTAAGCCAAGTTAAACCAGTTTCTTTACTTACGGACTTCTTAGAGCCTTAATGTCTTCATGCGCTGTAAGTCTCCAGAAAGGGGAGGAAACGTTTCCCAAACTTATTGATCACAGAAACTTCTTCCTCAGAAGACCTCTTGGGACTGGTGCTCTGTAGAGCCGACTGTGGGAAATGCTGCTGCTGTCAGATTCTCTGTTTAGAATTGTTTCAATCTGAAAAGTTTTCTGCGGGTTTTTATTTCTGACCTAACTTGGAATGGGAATAATACTGTAACATAAATGTTTTACACACTTAATAGAGGAAACAAAAATGATAAAAACACACATGCAGGTACCTAAATGCAGATTGTTGTACATCGGTACATTTTATTAAGGTTCAGCCCTCATTTTTTTTTTCTTTTTTTGATTCCACTCTGAAAGTCCAGACCCTGTAGTTTTACTAACCTAGAGAATTCTAGGGAAGTATTTTTCTGACCACGTCTTATAATTACTTTATGAGATTCTTCTAACTTTGCCTCCTGATGTTGTCCTGTAATGTATACTATTTTGTACGTCTGTGAGGTTTTGCCTAGTAACCTGATTTTCAGATCTAGAGGGATGTTTACTTTTAAAATTTGGAAATTGGGGTAAAGTTTTCCTTGGAAACATAGTCATTTAGTATCATGCCAACTAAAGCTGCTGTTTATGTGAGTATATCACACGTGGTCTTATTTTGAAGATAAATATTCTCCTAACCTTTCTCTCTGTAGATACTCGCAATGAATAAATAATTTCTATGGCATAGGCAGAGCACCCTTATTTGATTGCCAGCACCACTAATTCTAAATGTAATGTAATAAAACTAGGAAACCCTCTGAAAGACATTGTTCCAAGTAGGGCTAAAGTAGAGAACTTTTTGTTCATCGTGATGAAGTGTGTGCATAGAGTATATATGTTAATGGACATATGTATGGTTATATATGTTGGTGTAAATTTGTCAGCTGTTCTTTCTTGGGGAAGAAACATTCCCTTTCTACATTATTGTTGTGACAATGTCCTTTGTTTTTGGAAATTATGGGAGATAACAGTGATCTTGCCATCACCACTACCACTAATTCCTACTTGGCAGCGTAAAAGATGGCAACTTCATGTGGACTCCCAATTATTATTTTTTAAATTGAACTGGTTTGTGGAATCTAAAAATCTGAGAATCCCTAGTGTAAGGAGCCGTTCTTTACCAGCCCGTCATGGTTCATAAAGCCTTTTTCATCATTTTTATGCTTACTATTACGTTAAAAATAAGTAAGGATGATATGGCTGAAGTGGCTTAAAATGTTCTCCATACTTATTGAAGAAGATTAGTAATTCTAAGCCTTAAATTTTTGTTCAAAAGTGAAATCTTAGGGGATTAGAAAACAATCAGTAACCACAAGATGGCCACGGGGTTTGAAAATTAATCTGGGGAACGTAATTTAGTGGTTACCAGAGGGTAAGGGGGTTGGAGGGTGGGAGATGAGGGTAAGGGGGATCAAATATATGGTGATGGAAGGAGAACTGACTCTGGATGGTGAACACATAATGTAATTTATAGATGATGTGATACAGAATTGCACACCTGAAATCTATGTAATTTTACTAACAATTGTCACCCCAATAAATTTAAAAAATAAATTAATTAATTTAAAAAAAATAGTCACAGGGATGTAAGTAAATATAGTACAGGGAATACAGTCAATAATGTTGTAAAAACTATGTATAGTGTCAGATGGGTACTATACTTATTGGGGGAATCACCTCATGAATTATATAAATGCCTAAGCATTGTGCTATATGCCTGAAACTACTATAAAATAATATTGAATGTCATCTGTCATGGGATGTAAAGTGCAGCATAGGGAATATAGTGAATGATATTATAATAGCTATGTACAATGTCAGATGGGTAGTAGACTTGGGGTTATCACTTTGTGAGGGGTGTAAATGTCTAATCATATTGTTTTGTACACCTGAAAGTAATAGTAAAAAAATAAATAAATAAAATAAAATTACACAGAAAAGGAATAATCAAGCCACAGACAGAAAAAAATCTGTAAAACATGTCTAATTGGTATCTATTAGTTACAAAGGGAAAAATAGTAACTTTGCAGTGGAGAAATCTGGCTGATTCTTCCTTAACTAAATGATCACAGTTAATATCATCAGCAGTGGGACAAATGAACATCACTGACCTCTTGCTAGGATGCACTGAGAAGGACCTAAACTCCCTTCTGTGGTAACTGCCCACAAAATGCATCACCTTAATCTAATCATGAGGAAACACCAAACCAACACAAAATGAGGGAAATTCTATAAATTACCTGTGCTATACTTTTCAAAAGTTCCAAGGTTATAAAAGAAAAAGAAATACTGAGAAATTGTTCCAGTTTATAGGACACTAAAGAGACATAATAACTGAATGAAATACGTGATCACAGACGAAATCTTGGACCAAATAAACATTAATGGGATGATTGGTGAACTTTGAGTAAGGTCAAAGTTTAGATAATAGTATCATACCATTTCCTAAATTTGTACTGCTGTTATATGGAATGTACTTATAAAAAAAGGAAATACACATTGAAGAATTTAGAGGTAAAAAGACATCATGTCTGCAATTTACATCCATCTATTATACATATATATATGAATATATGTGTACTATGTGTATACTTAGAATAACTGATAAAGCAAGTAGAGTAAACTGTTACCCTGTGAGGAATATGGGGGAAGGGTATATGGGAATGCTCAGTGCCATTTTTGCAATATTTTGGAAGTCTGAAATTATTTCAAAATAAAAAGTTTAAAAATAAAAATAAAAAATAAAAAAAGTGAAATCTTATTATAATTAAATCATTGTCCAAGAAAAGCTGTTAAATTTTAATCAAGATTTCATATAAGAACCTGTCCTCTTCTGATTAACTTTCCCCAGGGCTCACACATCTCATTGGATCACCTTTTCTCCGGGCATCCATGCATGGATTTTTCATGGATATAAGACTCTATCACAAGGTAAGTATACAAATGCGGCTGTTTAGATGACTAGTGAGCAAGCCATAGCCATTTCTTCTCTACTGACTTGCATTTTCATAAAACATAGTTATGATTTATAAGAGACCTGTCTAAGCTTGGACGTAATAGCCATGGTATACAAGAAACGTGCTGCTAAACATGGTTCTTTTTTTTTCCTCTTTGAAAAGGTGAAATTGATGGTAAATCCATTTGCTTATGAAGAATATAGGAAAGATAAGATCCGACAGAAGATAGAAGAAACACGTGCCCAGAGAGTCCAATTAAAGGTAAACATTGTACTCACTGTTGAATTTACTGGAGAAAAGGACTTAATTTTCGTTTTGTATTATCATTCTGAAGAAACTTGCCATCCATTTCTGAGTTTTCCCATCCTTAGTTTCCATCTTTTCCTAATATTTGGGGTATCTGTTATTTGTCCCGAGGGTGGGCGCCCTGCAGTTTCATCGTTGTGGACTCGGCGGTGATGGTGTTGTGGGAACTGGTGCCAGGTGGGCATGGTCAGCCCTCCCGAGAACACCTGACAGTGTTTTCAGATGGGCTTCCGATTCGGGGGTGTTGGGACTTTGCTAATCCCCAGTTCTTGCTGATACTTGGCTGTGTCTTAGGTCAGCTACTTGGATGATGGCAAATAGGCAGTAGACTAGGTCAGGGTCCGGACAGCAATCAGACCATCCTCCTTATCTTAATTGGGAAAATGTAATGTAAAGAATTATGCACCAGGTAGTAGAGAACTGAAAAGGCAAAAACACTAAGGTATCGATAAGAGAGGCAGTGGCTGCAGGAAGGTTACTTATAGAGCTAACACTCCAGGGCCGGAGAGCAGACTCACCTCTAGGGAGTCCTGTGCTGGTGCTGGGGTCCCCGAGGTACAACCAGGCAGCTCCTGGGAGTTTCGGAAAGCCACAAACTAGAACTCCCCCCACTCTGCTGGGACCTGGGACTTGGTACTGCCAAGGTGAAGACTTGTTGGTGTGTGATGCCAGCCCAACAACAAGCACACAGAGAAGAGCAAGTCCCGTCTCCCTCTCCTGCCTTCCAGTCTCTCTCGTAATCTTTCTGTATTAAGGTAAACCCTCAAATGCTACAGTCAGTTCTAACTGAACATTGGTGTACACACACACACACACACTCACCCTCACACTGGTTTTTCCTTTTTCCAGATTGTTTATGAAGTTTTTGAGAATGATGAATGTGTGTGCACTGCCAAGGGGACACTGGCATGTGAAGTACTTTTGCCCTGGCTCTTTGCTTTAACCTTTAAAGCTAAAATGGGGATATTGTAATACAGCTTTTTTTTTTTCCTTTACTAGAAATTGCCGAAAGTTAACAAAGAGCTGGCACTTAAATTAATTGAGGAGGAGGAGGAGAAGCAAAAATCTACATGGAAAAAGAAAGTTAAGGTAAGATTTTATAATGCAGAGAAAATATTAATAAATTGTTTCTACATTTTTTTGATGGTAATCTAAAGCTTTTTTATTTTTTGTTTTTACTTTAAAAATACATTTAGTTTTTTCCTGCTTATAAGATAGTATGTGCTCAATATGGGAAGCTTGTAAAACAGAAAAGAATATAAGGGGGTCACCCATATAATTCTACCCAGAGAAAGACAACATTAATGTTTTAGTTAATTTCTTTCCTGTCTTATTTCTCTTAAAATTATGAACTATAATAGCAAGATACTATTGTATATACAAAATATCCTGGTTCTATAAAATAACACAAGTGGCTTCCCATTTTATTGAAAATTCTTGGGAAATAAATGTTTTTGACAGCTGCATATTCCATCTTGTGGATATATTATAGTTAATCCTTTCATTATTAAATATTTAGATTGTTGTTTTTCTTTGTGCTAGCTAGATTAGTTTATAATTCCAGACGTGACCGGTTTTTATTTCGATGTGGCACCATTGGGAGTGTGCTCACTTTCACGTCGTCACTGCCCATCTCCTGTACTAATGTGAAGACAAAGGTCAGTCATAAGATAAGTAAAGGTTAATGCTTCATGTAGCTCATGTTGTCACCACAGAAGTGGCTTGTCTCATTTTCCCAGCTATATGAAGACTTCCCAGTGCTGTTTTCTCGTCCACTTAGCTCAGGCAGACAGGTGCCCAAGCTTGGCTGTTTACTAGAAAGATTTGTGAGGACCGATTTCTCCTCGGAAGCCTGCAGGACGTGGGTCTGAGTAAATGTCTGACCCTTGTAACCTTGGCCAGGTGTGCTGAGCTCTCGCGAGGTTTTTGTTTGCTTTATTCTTTCTGTTCTCTCGTTTTTAACCAGGTAAGTGTGAACGTGAGATAAGGTGAGCTCTTCATGTTTATTGTGTTCCAGTCTCTTCAATGGTGCCAAGAAACTGTACCTGAAGGGTCTTGTTCCTCTTGCTCACTAGTGTCAGTGTGGGTGACCCTCAACTTCACTGGGTCTTCATTTCTCCTTCCGTGATGTGCAAGGATAGAAGAGGGGCATTCTTGGCGCTGTGATTTCTAAACGGATTGACACTCGCTGCTCCCTCTCTGATCCGCTACTTCCTCATCCTTCCTGCACCCTCTTGGCTAGGCCTATTACGTTCTTTTAACACATTATTTCAGTCTCAGTTTTTAGAAGACTTCCTTAAGTACATACGTATGTGGCTTTTATGTTTCCATTTTCATTACATGAAATGTATATCTTGACGTGCTTCCTGCAATGTTGACTTTTTCCTCAGATTTTTTTTTTTTACCCCCTTCTTTTGCCTCCTCCCCTCCCCACTCCTGTTCAAGCCGTTCTTTCTCAGTCTAGTTGTGTAGGACCCAGCTCCCTGGCCCGTGCTGGTGTTAGGAGCCTTGTGCTCCCCCCGGCTGAGGCCGTCGGTCACCGGTCGACGGTCGGCCACTTACAGCAGCTCACAGCAGCTCTCGCCGGCTGCCAGCCACTCACGATGGCTGCCGGCCACTCAGGCTGGCCGCCGGCCGCTCATGGCAACACATGGCAACACATGGCAGCCCAGCTCCTGGGAGAGCCGTTGTTCCCAATCTTAGCTGTAGAGGGCGACCTCGGCGTTAGGAGCACGGCGCTCCAACCACCTGAGCCACCGGGCTGGCCCTCACATTGATTTTCTTGTTAGCCCAGCCTGAGGATGACTAGGGAGGTAACTTCAGCTTCATAATGCCATTTTACAAGCCAAATGGAAGTGATCTCTGGATTTACATGCCCTAAAGCTTCAGGAGGAAGAGATTAGAGCCAACCTAGGCTGCAGATATATGCATTCCTATCTGTGTTTTGTGCTTATGAGGATTTAGTGTTCCATTGAATGTTCTGGAGGGTAGGACACTTCAATTAAAATGTAATTTTGCTACTTTCTGCAGCAGGGTCTCACAGTTCAGACGCCTTTTTAAGAAGCCCTTATGTTTATGAAGATATGGGGAAGTCCCCTTTCCTCGTCCCCTAACCTTTCTGTCACAGACTTCCCTTGAAGTTGGGGCAACCAGAGGATTTATAACACAGCTAGTTGTCACTGTGCATGGTGGTGCAGGACGGGAGCTGGAAACAGGCAGAGTGATGTTATCAGTTGATGGGAAAATCATGATCTCCTGTACCTTCTAAACTTTTTGTCAAAACAGTAATAGGATGATCCTAAAGAATCGTCAGACTGTGTACCGTTTCTACTGCAAGTGCAAGGAGGAAGAACTGTAGAAATTCTTACCTTCCTTCCTCAGACAGCTGCTTCTGTCCCGCTGCTGGAAGCTGGAGGTGCTATCATAGTAGCTATGTCACCTAAACAAATTCTGCTAGAAAGTGGAACTTGTAAAATATGCCCCTATTTTGCTTTTTTGGTGGCTTGCCTGACCCAAATCAGGCCCTACTGTCAGAGCTCAGTTTCTTTTCAGAAATCCTTAAATATTTAAATATAGTCTTCTAAAAATCTGAGGCTGCTTATTAGACAAAGCTTGTATGATTTGTTGTGTAACAGTGTTATCTAATTAAAATTGAAGACCTTAAAAACCATTCATGAATTAAGGAAAGAATCCTTCATTAGAATTGTAAAAAATACTTGAAAGAATTGTTAAATCCATCAGCAGTTCATTAGTCTTGCCTTTGAACTCAGCCCTTCAAACCCTCAAGAGCTTTAATAGCTCTGATAACTCCTGATTTGAAAGTCAGTGTAGTGCAGTTTCTGCTTTGGCTCCAACTGAAATTTCACGGAGGCAGACAGTGAAATCTATTCCCAAATATTGCTACTGCTGCTGACATAATTAAGGTCTAATAAGATGTTTACCGTTCAGTCGATGTCGGACCTACCGTGGAAAGTGACCCACCGCATAATGTCAAGAAGCGTTCTCTGGACCATAGCCAAACTTAGAAATTTGGTGGTATTAATTCTAGTTAAAAATTAATTCATTTATTCTTTCAACAAATATGTATTGAGCTCCCAGTGTACACAAGCAGCTTGGAGAGGCATGGCACCCATGGTCCATTTGATTTGTAAGGGTTTGAGTTACGCTTAGAGCCATTTTTCTTACAAGCGTCATTTCCTGCCTGTTGGCTGTTTCTGCCAATTTTTCACTATTGTCTTAAGGTCTTGTGTGAATTTATTTCTCTTGGATTCTGTAGCAGCTCAGTCAGGTATTGTCATGCATGATATCCCCAGGCCAAGTTCTATGGCCTGGAAACCCTGAGAGAGATGTCTCAACAGCCTTGGGGATTAGTGGATACCATTAAGAGTCTATAGTAAAGCAATAGTTCATCTCTCTGGGGGGAAATGCAATCAGGCATAGACACTGGATTGCATCAGATCGATTCTAACATCCAAAATATTATTTTAAAATGCTTTTTTTATTGCCAATTAAAAATTGTGCTTTTGTTTTTTATTACAGTTGTACACACATAGTTTTTAAAACTCTGTATTTCTCCAGGGTTTGTTGGGAACGTCGGCTGTCCCTTTGTCCTCTTCCTCCCACTGCCTCCCCCGCCTCCATTTTCAGCTCTCCTGAGACAAATACTTCTGCCTTTTTAGCTGATGATTTTGGTGTAAATCTCTGTGTGCCTTAATATTGTCCAGAGTGTCACTTCTTGACTGTTAAATGTCAAGCATTGTCTTTTGACCACCTTCCTTCCCAGTAACGTTCTATTGTAACTCTGGTAGGTCAGTAGTCAGCATTTATGTTGTTCTCTCACTGTGCGAATGTTCTTGTATAGCCAGTCGGAGTCGTGTAATAATCTGTGATTACACTTCCTGCACAACCCTTGTCTTGCTGGAGTTCATCGACTTTTGTTTGTTTTCTCTGTAGTTATCACTACTTAGCCCTCAATTTCTTTGCCTGTTGTCTAAATCTCTTAAGATATTTATATGAAGACCAGTTACATTAATTTTACTTCCTGAAGAAGGCTTCTCCTACGCCTTTCTGCCCTGCTCTTTCTGGACTGGTCACCTGGTCATCCTGGTCTGCAGCCATCCTCCCCAGGTGGACTCACTCCACCGCACCCCAGTGGTGGATACAGAATTCTGAGGACCTTTGGTTTTCTGAAGGAATGCTGTTTCCAACCCAGACAAGTGTAAGGTTATAGGGAAGAGATTTTCAAGCATGCACGTTCTGAACAACGAATCACTCTCACGTGCTTCTTTTCCTCAGAAAGGTCCTTAGGATTTTCTCCTCCAAAATGAGACCCAGGCAAGAAAGAGGAAGAGCCCAAGGAAGTTCCCCATGGGTGGCTCTGCGTCACACAGGGGCTCTCTTCCACCCAGAAGTCCAGCCCTCAGCGCTGCCCACTTGGTGGGCCCTTGCAATCCAGAAACACGTTTTTCAGCTGGGAAATTTACTTGGGGAAAAGAAAAACATTATAGCCTTTCCCTACTGGGATCCATGGTCATTTGTTCATATTTAAGAGGGAAGGATTTTAAAAGCTGAGTGGAAACTTTTGGGTGGTGACAGGGCTCATCAGTGGCTGTGGTGACCTGGCCAAACTGCTGATTTGGAAAAGCTCCAAATAGCATCTTTTTGGCCTTTGTCTTGGATGTGCAGATTCTCCTGCTTGGAGAATGACACCCCGACTAGCAGCATTCAGAGAAGTATAGTTTAGAGGGCTTGGGAGTACGAGGGCAGATGGCATCCTCTCGTCTCTTGCTCTCGGGGTGCTGCTACCCCAGTCAGACAGCACCCTTTTTCCCCCAAAGAAAAAGACCCTGTTGGAGAGGCCAAGTACTGGGACTTCCTTTCTCGCTTCCAAACTGCATTGCTCCTGTTTCCTTTCCTATCCTCCTCATCCTTATGGGTTTGTGTCTTTTTAAAGCTGCTTTTCTATTGTTTCAGTGGGGTTTTAGCAGAGCCTAGGACGGGAAGCTTGTGTTCAAACCACCATCTTTACTCGGAAGTCTGTATTGCCTTAATTTCATAGATACCATAGCATTGGAAGAATTAATTTGTTGAAATGTCAAGCATTCCTGATACATGTTACTGTGTTGGGACAAAATATTAATGAGCATCCTACTCAGATCTGCAGATAAATTTCTTTGAGTTAGGGCTGTGGTATAAACAGTACTGTAAGATGTTTTCCCAATTTGAATGGCAAGTGTTTGGCGTATGTACGTGAGTATTTACAGGGCAGATCGCTAGCCAGACACTTGTAAACTGCTGTAGAGCATCACTAACTACGCCTTATTTTACTTTTTTTGGAAGACAGCTGTGAAAGCAATTAGAGTGGAAAAAATCTCTAGGGGAAATATTTTTACAGCTGTTCAGAAGAGTTTTTATTTTATAGTTGTTCATCCAACACGTCTTGTCTTTAGGCAAAGCAATTTATTTATTTTAAAATAAGAAAAAAAAAAGAGTACTAGCAACATATTCTTTTAAACATGTTTCTCTGTTATTTATTAAATATGGTTGTTTAATAAATACAGTAAGATTAAAGGAAAAAATTTCCCTGGGGTTCTCTTTATTTTTTACCTGAAAATATGTACTAGGTTAATAGCTATTCATTTGAAAAGATTTGGGTCTTTAGCAGTATCACCTGTCCTGTATTTCCAGATAACTCCAAAATGTATCTGATTTAGGCCCCTCTCCTCACCTGAGACCCGGCGCCTTGTTTCCGGGCACCTCATGGTGTCCGTTGGGATCCAGGTGCCGCTCTCCTTGTTCCACAGACTTGACCAGTCTAAAGTGGGACATCACTTCTTTTTTCTTCGTTAATTTTTCTCATTCACTGGACTTTTTTAAAGACTTCAATTTTTTTAGAAGAGTTTTAGGTACACAGCAAAATTGAGGGGAAGGTACAGAGATTTCCCATGTACCCCTGCCCCCCACACGTGCATCGCCGGCCAGTATCCACGTCCCCCTCCAGAGGGTGCATTTGTTACAATTGGTGAGTCTACACTGACATCATTGTCACCCAAAGTCTGTACGTTACCTTAGGGTTCACTGTTGGTGGTGTGCTTTCTGCAGGTTTGGACAAATGTATAATGACATGTAGCCACCATGACAGTATCATACAGAGTATTTTCACTGCTGTAAACATACTCTGCTCCACTTACTCATCTCTTCCCCTAACCCCTGGCAACCACTGATCTTTCTACTGTCTCCATTTTTTACTTTTCCCTTAGTGTCCTAGAGTTGGAATCATACAGTGTGTAGCCTTTTCAGATTGGCTCCTTTTGCTTAGTAATACACGTTCAGGGTTCTTCATGTCTTGTCATGGCTTGCTAGCTCATTTCTTTCTAGCACTGAATAATATTCCATTGTCTCTATGCACTGCAGTTGATTTATCTACTCCCCTAGGGAGGATAGCTTGGGTTTTTGGAACATAATTTCTTGCCCTTTACCCTACGCCTCTTTTTCTGGTGATCGCCAATGATGGACCCTAACTCATGGCATCACCAGCTTTCCAGTCACTTAAGTTAGACACTTGAGAGAAATTTTTAACCCTGTTTTTCACTCTTCTTACCAGCTTCTCCATAGCTGTACCTATTAATTCTGACTTAGAAATGTATCTCACAGTAATCCTTTCCTAAAACAGTATATGCTCCCACCCTTATATTCCCATTGCCCTAATTCTTCTCCCTGTTTCCTGAAGTAGCCTCTGAGTCTTCCTCATGACCTGGCTTCTCCCTCGGCAGTCCATCATCTGTGCCATGCTGCTGAAGACTCTCAAAGCAGAGTTCTCTTTGCCATCTGAGATTCTGTCATCTTTTTCCTCCTCCTCATCCTCTTCTTCCCTAGTACTTCCCCTTACCTGCAGGTCATGGCATTTAAAATCTCTTACAGTCTGGCCTGATCAAAAAATGCTTTTTCAGTTTCGTCATTATTTTTGCATCATCAAACTATTCACCACTCCTCAGTGGGCTGGAATTTTCTATCTGCTGAAACCTACTTACCTCTCAGGCCGCCCCCCAGACGCCACATCCCCCTGAGCCCTTCTGAGATGTCTCTTGTTGGAATTCCTTTTTACCTCGGCCCCTAGAGCACTTTCAGCTCTGTTTACCATCACTCATAAGGTGCCTTGTGGTCTACTTTTTTTTTCCCCTATCTCATTAGATTGTGAGCGAGTGCCTTAGGATCAGGAACTAGATCTTATCTCTCTTTGTTTCTTCCTTGAACCTAAATCTGTCTTGGAAACGATATTCAATCATTTTTGATATATTGATATTTATACAATATATCATAGAATTTTAGCTAAGGGTTTATCAGATTTTAAGTACATACGAGTAGTAAACAGCCCAAGTTCCTTAACGTCTCATGATTTGCCAAATGTTTGTGTAGCTCTTGTTATACAATATTCAGAACTCAACTGCTTACAGCCTTATTTACTTTCAATAATAGAGAAAGAGTCAAATAAGTCCATTCAGTAGAGCTTGAGTCCACCACAAACAGGTTCGCTTTCCCAGCCCACGTTCGGGCTGCTTGCTCTACAAACCACACTAAGGAGGTTGATTTATCTGGTTGCCAAGCCCATAGCAGATAAGGAACGATGGGAGAACCCTGGTATAAGATTGCCGTCTGTGTTCGTGAACGTGTAAGTTTACAATGCAGTCTAGAAAACTTTCTATTCAAAAATGATACCGATAAAAAGGGATTTAGTGTCAGTCCTGAGCTATTTACATGGTTCTCAATAACAAAGTTTTATTATGTCAAAATAACAGAGTTTTACACTCTGTTGAGAACAATTAAATGGCCTAGGAGAAGAATTGGTGAGGCTGTCCTACATGGGATAGAAATATCCCTTACCTTCCCAAGTTATGCAGTTGGAGTCAGTCAGCTCTCAGCACCAGCTCCCCCCCAGGCTGATTCTTCACCCATTAGCCGGGTGTGCTTCCTCCCGCAGTTTGGGAGTATGAAGTAGAAAGACTCACTAATTTTAATTCCATGTAGTAGCTATGCTTTAAAAACCATGTTTCCAAAACATATTTCCTTGAAAAAGTGGTTTTGTATTAAAAATGTTAATTGAAGAAAATTCTTTCTGATATATTAAGCATAAAGTTAGCCAAAAAGGCTCATTCTTGGCTTATTATGTGTAATGGCCAAGTAATACATATCATCTATGAAATAAATTAATAGAATTTGTTTCTGGGTAGGAGATAGAACCCGAGGGCAATTAGAAACTTCTGGAAACTAAGTCTATAGAAATCTCATCATAATTTAATAAGTTATACCTTATGCAGCTTATTAATTTATAATTGAGTGAAATATTTGAAAGCCGCCTTTTTGATCAGATTTTATTCATATATTAACTTAAAATTTTTATATTCTTCTTACAGAGCCTTCCTAATATTCTCACCGATGATCGATTTAAAGTTATGTTTGAGAACCCTGACTTCCAAGTAGACGAAGAGAGTGAAGAATTTAGGCTTTTGAATCCACTTGTTTCAAAACTTAGCGATAAAAGGAAGAAGAAACTAAGACTCTTAGAGCAACAAGAACAACGTGAAAAAGTAACGTACTGTGTATCATGTAGAATTTACTATTGTTCCTTTAATGTAAGGTTTTCTGTGCAAGTTAGAAGAATCTTCGAGTATACTTGAGATGTTACTGCTTGACTTTCAGCCTAGGAGTGTATCTTATTTCATTGAGGGCATATTTTTCCTATGCATGCGATGTCACGTACTCTGAAGGGGCAATGCTATTTAAAAGAAAATAACGGGTCAGTGTTTGGTTGGGGAAAAGGAGCTGCTTCTAACTATTTTTATTTTCAGGAAGAGGAGGAAGAACCGGAAGGAAAACCAAGTGATGCAGAAAGTTCTGAGAGTTCAGATGATGACAAAGGCTGGGTCGAAGAGGTCAGGAAACAGCGCAGACTTCTCCAGCAGGAGGAAAGAGGGAAGCGGCAGGCGCAGCTCAGGGAGGACCAGCAGACCGTCCTCAAGCCCCAGTTTTATGAGATCAAAGCCGGCGAAGAGTTCAGAAGCTTCAAAGATTCTGCCACAAAGCAGAAGCTGATGAAGTGAGTCACGCAGCTCTTGCATTGTCAGAGCCTGGCTTTTCCTCGGTGGCACGTTGCCCCAAGGATGACATTTTGGTGTTTGGAGTTATGTGAGGGAAGCACCACAGGCCTGAGGGGAAGCACACTGGTCTTTATTGTGACTATTTTTAACAACTTGTTGAGGTATAGTTTGCATGCAGTGAGATACAGGGTGTAGCCCTGTGAGTGTTGGTAAATATTTATGAGAACATTTACCCGTTGCAAAAGCCACACTCTTGTTGCCCTTCTTTTTTCCCCCATCCGGTTCCCTAACCTACAGGTATCTACCATATTCTGTACCCTACAGATGAGTAGTATTTTGTGCAGTGGTAATTGAGGTAACATTCTTTGCCTCTTAACAGCAAGTTATTTTTAAAAATTAGAATTCCAGTTATGTTTACTCCCATCTCGGTTTACCTGATCATTGAAAAGGTCAGTTGGAAAATCTACCAGAAATGTTAAGCCTTTTGCAGGAAAATCGAGAGACCAGAAAGACTGGTATTCTAGAATAGTCACATACATGGAGACATAGGTAGATTGGAGTGGAATTGCTGGTCGTGTGGTAACGTTTTATTTAGCCTTTGGAGAGAGCGCCCAGCTGCTCCCGGAAGAGGCTGCCCGTGGTACATTCCCACCAGAAGCGTGTGCGGCCTCACATTTCACACGCACAGCTGTTGTTCTCACGTACTTTATTTGGAGGCCTCCTCAGAAGCAGAGGGAAGAGTGCGTGTTCTAGTATTCTGATCCTGTGGCGTGAACGTCTTTGTTAGATTATCTGCTGTTCTTGTCTTAACTTTATTTACTTCATCCCTGGCTCCTGAATCAGTACCTAGCCTGGAGCAGGCACTAAATAAATCCCTAGGAAAGTGTGAATCTTCTGTGCCGTGTCAGGCAACTCAGGAAGTTACCCTTTCAAGATCTGCTGAAAAAGAAGTCATTTACCCCCCACCCATCGACCGGAGAGACCTGGGAGCAGTTGTTTTTAGTGTAATCATGGTAGTAGGAGGCCATGATTTGGGGGTGGGAGGCATGACTAATCTCCCTGACATTCTTATTCTGCCTGTGGGTTGAAGCAGGATATAATGTAAAAAACAAAAGGAATGAAAATTTAGTATTTAGTGAATAAATAATGCCTAAGTTAATACAGTGCACTCAAACATTCTTATTAAGTTAAACATTTTTTTGAGAAGAGGAGCTATATAAGTGCTAATACTTATATGAGCTTAAAAGGAAAATCCTATCCTTTAATAATCCTTTGATGTGAATGTCCTACAGTTTGCTGGCATTTTGGTACAAACTGCTTATTGAATTCTAGTTATGATTGGATTATTTTGGTGAATCCCAACATGCAATATCTTAATATTATTTGATGAAGCATTGAACCATCATCCTTCAGGGAACTAAAGTGACTCCTTATGTGTGTTCTGGGAGTTACCACAAGGCATGCAAAACAACACATCAAAACTGCGTGTGTTATACTTAGATGGTCCCTTGGACTTGCCCAGCTTTAAAACTCTCTCTATAAAGGAAACAGGGAATCACGTGAATATTTGTCAAAGTTATTATACCTTATTTAACACAAAGGAGGTAAAATTTTTAAATACTTCAACTTCAACCGTTATCTGTGGGTTCCGGCTCTCTGCCCCCTTCTCCATTTCTCCATTCCCTGTAATGTAGATTCTGGAGGGGTGATGGCTTTGTGTTGAGTCCATGTGACCTTTCTAAATGCTGTACTGAAGCACATGCCCTTATGTACACCTTCCAGGCCCCTCCTTCCATCTTCATGCAGAGTGACTAAAGAACTCTCAGTTGAGAAGCATTATTTTGAATCAAATAGTTTTAAAGAACTATTAGTGCGTTTGCATTTTAAAGCCTCAAAGAAGTAAATCATTCAGCTGACCTGGGACCTCTAATAAATGTGATTTGAGTTCTCCCATTGTAGTTCATGCCCATTTTTAGTTTCTTCCCCTATGCCCTCTCCATGCTGTACTAAGTAATTCTTCTCATTTTCAACCTTCTGGAGCCCATATCTATTTTCTTAGCAATCCTCACGAATTTGAGGGTTTTTAATCGTTCATCTTGTGACAGTGACAATTTTTTCCTTATAATTCTTCACTATCAGTTGCAAGGCAGCCAAAAACTGCCAGACCTGAAGGCTGGGTGGGAAAAGAAGCAGGATAGGGGCGGGTGAGCAGGGCGGGCAGGCAGGGAATGCTGGCCCTCCCCAGCACAGGCTCACCAAGCCTGGACCAGACGCCGAGAAGGCTGTGCAGAGTGGGCTTCTGCATTTGTTCTGTTACGATCATGCCTGTCTATTTCTTAAACCAGCGCTGACTGAATTCACACTCAAGTAGCGAGTAGGCTCTGAAACTCCTGGTTAGCAGCCACGTTCTGTAAACTGACTTTCAAAGGGAGCGAAGTGGAACTGGCTTTAATGTAGAAATCTCCACACTCATTCCCTGTGTCTGATCCTCTGCCATGGCTCGTTCTACAACATGGCTTGTCTCTCCACGTAGCCGAGACAGAACAAGTTTTTACAAGTGCACGTCCAAAGTGCATGGAGAGAAAACCAGAATTTATATACCCTATCATGGAGAAACAGGTCGTTCTTCAAAGAGTGGTAATTTCCCACAATTTACTTGAAAAGTCTTTTTCTTCCCAAATTAGTGTTTTCGGTGTACCACCTTGTCTCAGTGGCTCCATAGGTATTCAGAATTCCTGTTAACTTTGCAACCTCAGAGTTTATAGCTCCGTAAGGAACAGAAAAGAAATGAACCGGTTGAGGAATTTGCTTAGGCTAACATAATTCACACGCAACGCTAGAATCAGTTTACACTTCACTTTTGAAATGTTAAAAAAAGGAAGGCTAAACTAGGTCTTAATTTAATTCAGGTTGTCATGTGGAAGCTTGTCATTTAGAATGTTTAATGGACACATTTCCTGAACAAAACTTTATAAATCAAGTGTGGTCTGACACATGCCTGGAAACCAGAAATTCTTAAATTGGAATCCTGGTTTTAAACTTGAATCCTTACATGGCCTGGGGCAAGTCATTTAATATCTTACCTCCCTTTTTGCCATCTATAAAGGATAAATACTTCTGTCTCAGGGATGTTGAAAGGATTAATTAGTTAGTCTGTAAAGAACTTTGAAGATGAAAAGTACTTTAAAAGTGCTTCTTAATAACATTATTGCTTAGAAAAGAGTGTCACTTTTATGCTAACCACTTTATGTCTCAAATTATAGAAAGAAGGTATGTTTAGTACATTATAGTCATCGTAAACTAGAGATAGATCTGTCATGGTGTGAACATCAAACACGAGCTTCAGACATTGAAAGGAGCATCACCTGGTCTTACTGATCATTTAGGAGCTGTGTTCTACTCAATAATTAGTTACAGAGATTGCATTTCAGGAGAAAGAAGACCCTGTCACACATATCACTCCCTTTGTGGATTTTTTTGTTTTTTATTTTTTTATTCAACTAACTTTTTGAGTGTTAACTTTAAAGGGGTATATTCAATTTTAAGTTTGCACAAGGAAGGTTGGAAAGAGAAGTGTATTTCTTTATTTTGAGGAGGGAACAGAATAGAAGAGAGAACCGTACTCTTTCTTTTCTTCTTCCCTCTCTTCTCCCCTCCCAGTTTCATTACGATGATGTCAGGGTGTTGCTTTAGCCTTTTCTAGAAGCATTAGAGCTGCCATTAAAACTTATTGAAAGTATCTATCTTTAGTCTTAATTCCTTTTTTTCCCCTCTAAACCAAGTTAACAAAAGAGCCAATGTTTTGATTTTACAATAGAACATTATTATAACAACATGCAGTGAAGTGTTTTATAACTGGTACAAAATTCAAATTGAATGTCTCGCTTGGAGAGGCAGTGGGATGGTGTCAATTACGCAGCTGACAGTGACTTGCAGGGCACAGCAACTGTAACAGGGACACAGGTTGTGTAAGGAGACCCTAGAGAAGTTTGGGAAACATGATCAGGAAATAAAATGAAATTTAAATTGGGGGTAAAATGTGTCAGCCTCATTCTCGTAAGAAGTTGAAAGGAAAGACACCTGGAGAAATCCGGTGACTGGCACTGAATCAGATGGAATTTACCCTCAGCGGAATTGCTTCTGTTCTCTCTGTACAGTCAGACGGACTCACATGTCAAGTTGCTCATATTGTGGGTGATGAGTGTGGTCTGAGAAGCTAAGAGCAAGTGAAGGAAAAGTCAGAATTCTCCTAGTGCATCTCTGTGGCTTGACCCGGAGGACTTCATGTGTGTTCACTCCTTTATAGAGGGTGAACGAGTTGCCAAAATACTTACCTACTTCTGCGGGGTTTAGATATAAAATGCTCCAGAGGCATAAGGGTCCCTGGCCATTACAGTCAATTACAGGCTTCAGAAATATTGCTTCTTGCATTTTGGCTTCAGAAATATAAGATAAGTAGCAGCCACTGAAATATTTGGTACCACCACTTAAAACGTTAAATTAGTGGGTGTTTTTGACAGCCATTGTTTTTACTATGTATCTGCTGAGTATAAGTAATGACTGTTTGAGTGTTCCTAATTCTTTCCATTGATTGTGTTAAATGAATGCTATTTTCTGTCTTTACCACGTGTGTAAAAGGTTTTTCTTCATGCCATCAATCCTAATTAAAACTTGTTTCAAATGGTAAATCAAAACATAGTGCTAATTAATGTGTCATTCTCTTAAATTTCCTACAGTAAAACCCTGGAAGATCGGTTGAAACTTGAAGCCAAAAATGGAACGTTGAGTGTATCAGACACAACAGTTGGCAGCAAGCAATTGACATTCACATTGAAGAGGGTAAGTTGTTTTTGAATGTTATTTTAAAATTCACTAAAAATGAAAAATTGGCTTCCAGTCGTTCTGTGTATACATCTGAGTTCAGACCCGTGTTCAGACCTTCTGAGGACAGTGTGCTGGTCAAGCATTTCCCCTGCAGCAACGGCCCCTCCTGGTTGAGGGCACCAGGCTTGACTGGCAGGGCCATACGTTTTCCTGGTGTCCTGAGGGAGGCGGGGCCGTGGTGACACGAGAGCTGGCCCTGTTGGTGAGCCCTACGCTTTCGGGGCCCCTGCACCACCTGAAGTATGGCCTTGTAAAGCACAAATCTTGACCTTCTAAGGCTGTCAAAAAATACTTGAAACTTACACAGACTTTGCAGAAGAGCGGGAATTGGTGAGTTCTGATACATCTATGACAGTGATATCCAGCTTGCCCAGGAATCCATAGTTTCAGAACGCAGATTACTTTGTCAGTAGTAGGTCCTATTCTAAGTGGTTTGTAAGACTCATCTCTTCAGGCAGCTTTGATAATGCCTGGCACACATTACAGGCTGCTTCAGTATTTGCTATTAGCTGATGAGTAAAACTATGTGGCTTTATTTTTGAAATATTTTTTTCTCATTCAGTAGATCTCCTTTAATATATATTGTTATCAAGTGGGAAAGAATGACAACTCTACTTCTCATTCTTTTTTAAAATTGAGGTATAGTTCACATACCATAAAATTCACCCTTTTGAAGTATACAATTCGAGGTTTTTGGTATAGTCACTAAGTTGTATAGTCATCACCAGTTATCTAATTCTAGAACTTCCTCACCACCCCAAAAGGAAACTCCATAACCTTTAGCAGTTTCCCCACACTCCCATTTCCCCAGCCCTCGGCAACCTCTAATCTACTTTCTGTCCCTCTGGATTTGCCTATTTGGACATTTCATATAAATGGAATCATGCAGTATTTTCTTTTGTGACTAGCATCTTTCACTTACCACATTTTCAAGGCGACTCCATGTTATAGCATGTGTCAGAATTTCATTCCTTCTTATGACTGAGTAGTACGTCACTGTGTGGATAATGCCACACTTTGCTTATTCACCCATCGATTGATGGGCATTTGGGTTTCTCCCTTTTTTGCTGTTACAAGTAACGCTGCTAGGAAAATGCAGATACATGTTTTTGCATGGACATGTTTTGCATGGACATATGTTTTCATTTCTCTGGAGCTTACGCCTAGGAGTGGGATTGCTGAATCATCTGGTAACTGTTTAACTGTTTTTTGAGGAACTGCCAGACTGTTTTCCAAAGCAACTGCACCATTTGACATTCCCACCAGCAGTATACGAAAGTTCCTTTTTTTCCACATCCTCACCAACACTTGTTACTGTCTGCTTTACTGTAGTCGTCCTGGGGGGGTGAGGTGGTACCTCATTGTGGTTTGGGTTTACATTTCCCTGATGACTAATGATGTCGAGCATCTTTTTATGTGCTTATTGCCATTTATGTATCTTCTTTGGAGAAATGTTTGCTTATTTTTTTTTAAGTTAGCATCCATCAGCTCATGTAGATAAAATAAAAAGGAAAAAAAAAACAAAACAGAAGAAAAATTGTTTTCTCTGATAAGAGCTCTTAGGATTTGCTCTCTTAACAGCTGTCCTATATGCACAGCAGTGTTAACGAGTCACCATGCTGTACATTACGTCCCTCGTACTTACTTATCCTGTAACCGGAAGTTTGTAGTTTTGACCACCTTTCTCTGATTTCCCCTCCCCCTGCCCCCTGAGGAGTTCTTTATTCCAAGTTTAAGAAGCTATTCAGTTAAAGCTGTCTCCATTTAGACCAAATTCAGATCACAGTCAAGCAGGCTTCATAGGTGTCTGTAAGGCAGTCGTTTTCAACGTTTAAAACTTACGCCACCCCTGACAGTCTTTTCTCAGTTTGCTCTCTGTGCATTTCCAGTAGCTGAGAACAGGTTTTGAGCTTTACATTCAGGAGTTTACATTATCAAGACTATCCAATGTCTTTGTAAAACTCCTCAGCTCTTACCTTCAGCGTGGATTCGTGTTGATACTCTCTTTTAAGAATTTCTGCTAAAAGTAGTGAAACTTTAGGGTGGGGAGGGGTCCGGCTCCTGCCTGAGCAAAGGCGTGTTGAGACCAATTGCTTTTAGCGCTCAGAGAACCTCATGCCAGCCAGGAATTTGTGACTTGTCCGAGCCTTCATTGGTGCTTAATAGTAGCAGCTCTCTGGTTTTCGAGAAGCGTTTCATTTTGTGGAAACAGCCAGAAATTCTTTGGACCTAGTTCCGGCGACTGCTTAATCGTGGGTGGGTTATAATGCACTTTGAGTACACGTCAGTATTTTTTTGTTTTGTTTTTAAGACAGTGTGAATAAACTAATGGTTCTGGCTCACAAATAAAAGACATTTCTGTAAGAGAAGTCGATGACGTTTTGTGAGCAATAGCGTCTTCTGAAGTTGGCTCTTTTGTAAGGGATCATTTCCTTTTGAAACGTCCCGGCAGTATTGTGTGTTGGTAGAAAAGCCAGTCTCATCCTTTGTAGTTCACTCTGGTCCGGCGGGGCACCTCTCTGGCCCATTTATTAAGTCGTGTTTTACGGTGACGATGAAAGTGGGCCCTTGTCCAGCCACTCCTGCCAGGCAGTGTTTGCAGAGCAGAGTCTAGTCGCCAAACCATGTGCCTGGGGCCTCTGGGCTGCGTTTCTCTGGCAGGGCTGGGATTGGTGGTCGTGCCGTTGGCCTTCAGGTGGTCACCCAAAAAGGTGTGTTGGAATTTTCTTTTCTTTTCCTCTCATTTAATTTTCTTTTTTAGTCTGAACAGCAGAAGAAGCAACAGGAGGCTGAGAAACTGCACCGGCAGGAAAGGAAAGCACTCCGTCGCTCAGCCGGTCATCTAAGGTCCAGACACAAGAGAGGACGGCCGTTTCACTGAGGCTAGAGTGATCCGACGCGTGATTGGGAAGGAGCACGCCTCCGCCAAATGTGTCATCGTTAGAGCACATCAAACAGATGGGACCGCACATTTTAGAAGTTCCATGTCAATTCTTGGTACATCAGTGGTAAAGATTTGGCAGCTTGTCCCAGTGACTTCTGGGTCAGACTTTGAAACTGCCCCACCCCCCCCTCCAGGGCCAGCCCAGTGGCTCAGGTGGTTGGAGCTCCATGCTCCTAACTCCAAAGGCTGCCGGTTCGATTCCCACATGGGCCAGTGGGCTCTCAACCACAAGGTTGCCAGTTCGAGTCCTCGAGTCCCGCAAGGGACTCAACTAAGATTGAACACGGCACCTTGAGCTGAGCTGCCGCTGAGCTCCCGGATGGCTCAGTTGGTTGGAGCGCGTCCTCTCAACCACAAGGTTGCCGGTTCGACTCCCGCAAGGGATGGTGGGCTGCACCCCCTGCAACCAGCAACGGCAACTGGACCTAGAGCTGAGCTGCGCCCTCCACAACTAAGACTGAAAGGACAACTTGACTTGGGAAAAAAGGCCTGGAAGTACACACTGTTCCCCAAAAAAGTCCTGTTCCCCTTCCTCAATAAAATCTTTATAAAAAAAAAAAAAGAAAGGAACTGCCCCCAATCTGCAACTGGTCAGCGCGTCGTTGCCAGGGCGCCTGTTGCAAGTCGTTCCACATGAATATCATCCTTTTCCCTTGGTTTGAATCCAGTAAACCAGGTAGTTGTTTTTTAATACTGGGAAATGAGTACCGTGAGCTGGGAGGTTGTCCTATGCTGAAAGTGAGGATTATCATGTTCTCGGAACTTTTTTCTTACGGTGCCTGCTGCCGTTCACAATTAAACCACCCAGAAATATCACTCCTGTCCTACCTAATGTGCAGTATTGGGCGTGTTTGTGTTTATAAGTATATGACGGTAGGTTTGTTGCTTATTTGTGTGTTTGGGATTTTTAAAAAAATATTTTAAATAGGTAATAACCTAAAATAAGAAATGGAACCTACTAGGTATTCTTTTATACTTGACACAAGATCAAATACAGATTTTTTTCTGTTGCTTAAGTGCAATTAGAGATAAACTGGCTGGAGAAAACATTTATAAAAATAAATACTTTTATTCGAACAGCTTTGAGAAAGATCCATTCCTTGAGTTAATTTGAAAATTAACTTTGGTTTCCCTAGTTTCTTAGATAGCAATGTGATTTTGGAGGTGCTTTTCTTTATGTACAGCTGGAATAGTAACTCTTCAGATTGTAAATAATGTAATCTAACTTGGAATGCCGTAAGCAGAAAGGCGAAGCGTTAATTAACACAGCCAGGGCCTGTACCTGCCTCAGGGACACCTGAATTCAGGGCTCCCCATTTAGTCAGTGTCGAGTCCTCTCCTTTCTTTCCTTCCTGTTTCAACATTGTTCCTTATCCCTTCAGGTCTCCTGTTTTCCATGACATCTTATCCTTCCCAATCCTAGCTCTGCTGCTGCTGTGCATACTGGCTAGGTCCAGCAGGGAGGGACGAGCGTGGTCACACGTCCACTTCTGTGGTCTGAGAGGTGGATTCTGTTTCCACAGAAAGTGTCTGTGTGCGGACACACATGGTCACCAGAAAGAGACTCTTGTTACCTGTGCAGCCAACCCAACTTGTGTTCTGGCACAGAAGGGTCCTCCACCCGTTTCCATCCCTGGCACCAGCTGCTTTCCTTTTTCAGCTTCTTGTCCCCTAAACTTCTCGTCATGAACCTCCTCTTCCCAAAGGAAAGGGCTTCAGCTCTCCTGTGGCTCCTTTTCTACTTCCCACATTGCTTTTTTCAGACGCAAGTTTAGAAGGAGGCTGTTGGCTGGACGTTTTCCCTGGGGGTTGAGTGATTGTGTTCCAGACCTATTTCCTGGGGTCATTGGAAGCCATTGCTATACCTGGCCTTCCCAGGCCCCTCTTTTCCTTCCTCTGGAGGGGATGTCCCTGTGGTATAAGGAACCAGTCTGCCATGGCGTTAAATCCAGAATCAGAGCTACAGGCTAGCGGAGGGAGCTCATGTGCTCTGACACGAGGGCTCTTCCCAGACTGGGTGTCAGAGCATTGCCAGGTCGAGGACAGTTCTGACCCACCTGGGCTGGGCTCTGGCAGGGGAGCCAGCCCGACTCAGGGCTGAATGCCTGCCAGTTCTGTGCGCTTTGATGACTTGTTTCACCCCTTGGAGTATCGTTTCCTCCTGTGAAATGAGCGCAGCGCTTCGTTTTGGAGAGGGTTCAGGGCGGTACTTACCTTAGGTCGTCGGCATGTAGCCCAGAGTGCGGCTCATGAGTGCTGACAAAACTCATCGCTCATCAGCCCCCCTCCCTCGCCTCTGCACGCAAACCTCTGTGAACTCAACAGTCTTTAATATCGAGGTCTTTCTGGGGCAGAGGTGCCCCTCAGCTTTTGTTTTGGCAGACAGGGCCTATGCGGAATCTGTGACAGACATTCAAGAAAAACTCCCTGGGTACATGGTTGTCCGAATGCTTCCTCCAGGACCCCTTGTTCCCCTAGTGACCGCTTAAAACAGCCCCATCTCTTGAGAATATAGATACGGAGTTTCATAAAAATGTTTTAAGTATAAAAAAATAAAAACCAGCCCCGTCTCTTCAGGATTGAGATTCCTGGAGTACCTGCTTGCTACCACCTCACATTTTTCTGAAGTTTACTATTTTAAAGATGTTATAAAGTTACAGTGCATAATTTTTCTGTTTGTGACAGATGGCCCACTGGCCCCAGACGTGGCCATGCTTCTCCTGGGCCTCGCCAGGGAAGTGCACACTGGGTGTTCACGAGCCAGCAGGAGAGGCACAGCCTAAAATGGGGTTGGCTTTTACACCAGGACCATTGTGGGGTTACCGAGTGGCACCCTCTCCCCCAATCCTACTCTAGATACCCCTCATTTTCTAATCTCCTGACCTGGTGCCTAAATATTTTTTTCCAATTATAAAGAAAAAGTTTTCAACAGTTGAGACAGTGGATACTTTTGGAGAGAGGGGAAAGTAATGGGGCGGGGCAGGCGGCGGGTGGACATGATGGGACATCTAGGATCTGGTTGATTCTGTTCCTTAACCTGGGTGGTTAGCTCCTCTTGTGACTTGTACACCTTTCTGTGTGCATGTTATACTTCAACTCAGTGGTCTCATTGAAAAAGAATTGGCCGGCCTGGTAGCTCAGGTGGTTGCAGCGCCGTGCTCCTAATGCCGAGGTTGCTGGTTCGATTCCCATATGGGCGGCGGTGTGAGTGGCCGGCAATCATCGCTGGCGAGACACAGGAGCGCAAAGCTCATAGTACCAGCATGGGCCAGGGAGCTTGAACTGGAGTTGCGGGGGGAGGGGAGGCGGAAGAAGGAGGGGGCGGGGGGAAAGAAAAAAAATTGTTTTGTCAAAGTCACATGGACTCCATTATAATAAATTTTTCCCATCTAATCCCCCTGACATAACTTCTAACAGTATATTTTTTCAAATGTTTTTCCGTTTTATAAACAACTATATACATATTTTTTTTTTTGGTAACCAAATGGCGTACTGTTTTCGATGTTCTTCATACTATAATGAGCTGGTCCTCAACTTGATTTTTATAGCTAATAATATATAATAGACATGTTTCCAAGTCTGCACATACTTAGAGAGGCCTGTCTCATTCATCTGTATAAACGTCAAAGTACGTTATTATATGGCTGACCATAATTTATTTAACTCTTTCCCTATGATGGTTCTGCCTAAAACTATAAAGAAAGAACCTTAAAAAATTATTTCTGCAATAACTGCACTCCATTGTTTCTTAAATCATCGTAGTAACTTTATGAAATATCTATATGTAGTAAAGCAACCTCTATGTCATTTCAGTTTTTTGTTTCTAATGGGATTTGAGAGGGAATTTCAATCTTATTAGTTAGGATATAGTTTTAGTTTATTTTCTTAATCCATAGGAACCCCCATTTGTCGTAAGAGCAAAAACAAATATTTTGTAACATAACTGGGCAAATCTTAACATTCTTCTATATACTGTTTATGACGTGCTTTATTATGCTTGCAACTGAAGTTATTAAAGTTTCTTAGACAATTATATGGGTTTTCTATCACTCATGAATGATCCACATATCTCGTTTATTCTCTAGCTGCCATGACAAGAACGTCTTGAGGGGGTGAGGGCAGAAGCACCACGGCACTCAGCCTGGCCCCAGGCCAGAGCAGGGGTAGAACCTGATATGTTCTGAAGGTAGGTTAGCAGGATTGGCTGAGGGGAAGAGAGGAGTCAGGCCTGGCTCCAAAGTGTTTAGCCTTAGCAAAGGCAGGGGTAGGGTTGTCCCTAAACAGTATGGGAAGACCCAGCAGAACAGGTGTGGGGTGAGGAGGTCATGAGGGATTCCGTCTAGGGATTCTAAGCTGATTTAAAACCTAATCCTCTGCAACAAACCCTCCGGTGCCTTGCTCTCGGAGTAAAGCCCAAGTCCCCCCAGCCTCCGAGGCATGTGTAATCTGGCCCTTCTGCTCGCCCCTTCATTCACTCGTCATCACACAGGCTGCTATTTCTAGAACATTCTGCCATTCTGTTAGGCCAGGGCCTGTGCAGTTGCCATTTCCTCTACCTGGAATACTCTCTCCTCGGCCGTGGGCATGTCTCTCTCACCCCCTTCAGGTCATGACCACCCAATTTAAAATTGTCACCTCCTGCTCCCTATGCCTTTATTGTACCTCATACCCAACATAAAGTGCTTTGAAAAATCTTTTTATTATGAAAAATTTCAAACATACACCAAAGTAGAGGACAGTTTAATGAGCTCCCATGTACTACTCATCATCCAGCTTCAATAATTAACAACAACAGCTCATCTTGTTTCATCTTTACTCCTACCCATTGGCCCTGTTATTTTGAAATATTTTGATCCCAGACATATCATTTTATCCATAAATATTCATAGTGCTTTACTTGTTTGTTTATTGTTTCCTCACCCCCACCCCCCACCAGAATGTAAGCTCATAAGGGGAGGGATTTTTTTTCCGTCTGTTTTGTTCAGTGCTATGTATCCAGCATCTAGTAGAATACCTAACACATAGTCGCTATGTAATAAATATTTATTGAATGAATAAGACGAGGACTGAAGATTGAACTTTGGGTAGAATACCAGAATGGTGGACCTCATTTGACAAGAGTTGTGTCAGAGGGGCAGGGAGTTGAGAGGCCCCGATGGAGTAGTTCAGGACAAACGAGGGAAAAGGAAATTGGAAACAGTGAGGGTGGACAATAGTTGGGAGTTTTTGGATATAGGGAGCAGAAAATAGGACATGTGCGTTCAAGAGAGGGTTTTGTCTTAAATGGGAGCAATTCCAGCATGTCTGCACGCTGCTAGGAATAGTCCAGGAAAAGGAAGAAGTGACGAAGTCAGAAAGACGGATAATTACTGGCGTGCTATCCATAAGTAGGTGTGGTAGTTGTCCATCGCTGCGTAACAAATGACGCCCAAAACTTAGTGGCTTAAAATAACAGTTTCAGGGGGTCAGGAATTCAAGAGCAGCTTAGCTGGGTAGTTCTGACCCAGCGTCTCTCATGAGGGTACAGTCAAGATGTCAGCCAAGTCTACAGTCGTCTAAAGGCTTGACTGGAGCAGGAGGTTCCCGGTTCCAAGCTCAGACACACGGCTGTTGGCAGAAGGCCTCAGCTCCCTGCTGCGTGGACCTCTCCATAGGGCTGCTGGAGCGTCCTCACCACATGGTAGCTGACGTCTGCCAGAGAAAAGACCCAAGAGAACGAGAGAGTAAGCGAAGCCACATGCTTTTTATACCTAGTGTCAGAGGTCGTACAGCATCACCTACCCTTTCTTCCATGTGTCAGAAGTGAGTCATTAAGTACAGCCCACGCTCAGTGGAAAAGGAATTAGGTGCCATCTTCTGACTGGAGGGAGTATCGGGTAGGGTTATCAAACTAAATACAGGACAGCCCGTTAAATTTGAATTTCAGATGAACAGATAACTCACTGGTACAGTGAGACATTTTGCTGGCGCTTCCATGAGAATTTTTTTTTTTAATTGAATGCATGAGTATTCCCCTTTCTTTCGAGGTTCTGTATCTTCAGCATAAATACAAAATAGATTTTGTAGAAGAACAGTTTTAGTGTTTTTATAAGAAAATTTAAAAGATTTTGTGGTTCTTAGGTAAACTTTCCATGCATTAAAAATCTGGGTTTCTTATTTCGTGAAGCTGACACAAAATCCTCGAGTTCATGCTGTCGTCTTTTTAAGCAAATATAGATCGTGGCAGTTGCATAACTTCATTTTAGTCTCTGTTAAACTCAGTCTCCATGTTTCATAGCCGCTAGAAAAGTCTTCTCTTTTGCATTTGAGAATACTAAAAGTAATGTATTTTAGTTCAAGAAAATTCCAAAGTAAATGAATGTGTTGGGTCTTGGAGTAACTGAATTGTACTCAAAACTTTGAAAAAGGACAGCAAAGTTTTAGGAAAAGTGATTTTATAAGTGTATGTATTAACAAATACTATAAATAGATACTTGATTATTCGACGGCCCTAAAAAGTGTATATATCCAAGTTGGCGTGAATTATTTTTTTCTCCTTAGGAAAATATGGAATTGCCTTATATTTGGAGTATCCTTATATTTAGGCATATACAGTAGCTCAATTTAGGATACTACACATCTTTTTGAACATGTAGGGAAAATTCCAGTCCTAATCATTTTATTCTGAAAATCCATTTTTTATCCACTTGTAAATTTTCCAGAATTCAGTGCCACAGAAAAGTCTTACGGTTATATTTGGGTGAACTATTTTGGGAATTGGGAGGCTGCCTTCTACTGAAAACATGTCACCGTCATCATGAGCACGTGCTGGGTGATGGAAGTGTATTAGAAAATGTTCTGCTGTCCTTGCCCTTAAAGTAATGATGGCCTAAAGCCAAGTTGCGGGGGTCAGTGGGGCGGGGGGTCAGCGCACCAGCACTTGTGAGAGGTCCTGCTGCGCAGCTCTCCTGCAGGGCCTGAAGCCAGGCATTCGCTCCGGGTCTTCCTGCCCAGTGCGTGTCCCATACACACGCTTTAATTGAGGAGGAAGTTGTTATTCTCTGACAGTGGTAGATTCCAGACTCTATGCCTATTTTGTAAACCCAGATGGAACTTCAAAGTTGTAGGGCCAAACGCTTTCCTGTTGGGTGGGAGAGAGGCCAACTGTGTTTTTCTAGTAGCCTTGAGTTTCTTTCACATCAGAACAGGATCACGAGCCCTAGCCTCTCAGGACTTGAAGGGAGCCTCAAGTTCAGCTGGCCCAAACACCTGCCTGATTGGACTTCCCGTTAGATCCCTGTGAACGCACAGGCCAGTTTCCGCTTACATTCCCAGTGATGAGAGGCCTTCTCTCCCGTTTCAGATGCTCCAACTGGGACTTAAAATGTGGGAGCTGCAGCCTCGCTTCCCACTGCTTCCCTCTCTTCCACCCTTGCTCGTTCTGCCTCCCAGGATTCTACAGAGCAGGATGAGTGTCTCCCCCTGGTGGCCCGGCTCCCTCTCACGTCCCCCTACACAGTCCCTCACCGACTGGAGGAGGACCCACCTTCGGTCCCTCCACTACCTCCTACACCGTGGCTCTTGGGGGTCAAGCTCAGCTCTCGGCGTTGCCAGATCTAAGCGCAGACCTCCCCACCCTGCTGGACTCCGTGGTCCGCTGACACGGGCCTGCCCACGGCCTCCTTGGTCTCCCTGCCCGCTCCTCACCGGCGCCTTCCCACACAACTGTTTTCACACACCGGGATTTCTTCCTCAAACCTTTCATCCCTCTTCCTTACCCAGTGTCACCTACCAGACAGCCTCTGTACCTTTCATCTGTGAGGCCCACTGGCACAAGTTCCACGTGCCCCAGACTCAGGAGCCCATCCCCCCACCCACCCAAATACTTGGTCCTTCATCCGGTAACCTGAGTCCGAAATGGTGGTTCATATCCAGGTTTAGTCATCACTGTACAGGTGACTAAGCAAAGGGCCCTGTTCTCGTGGAGCCTCCGTCTCCATGGGGGAGCCAGACAGCATCTAACAGGCATGGTGAAGGTGGTGAGCGCTGTGTGGTTATACGGGAGTCAGCAGGGCTGGAGGGGGCCCCGTTCCTGAATGAACTTGGCTGCGTCAGGATCGGCCCTGCTGAGACATGGGATCTGAGAAAAGGCTTGAAGGAGGGAAAGGAAGTTGGCCAGGATATCTGGGGGAGGAACATTCGAGACAGAGATGCTGGAGAAGCCCCCACAGGGCTTGTGAGACAGTTTGATTCAGTGGGTCTGAGCTGGGGCCCGAAACTGTTGTCTACATCACAGTTGCTGCGGCTGATCTGGCCCCGCTGTGAGAACCGCGGAGCTAGAGCACAGGCCCAGGGGCAGGGTTTTCCCTGGATGGCCGGGCAGCATCCTGTTGGCCACCATGGCTGTGGCCGACACGGGAATGTCAGACACTTGTGACTGAGGCAGGAGCGGGCTTGGTGTCAGCTGTGTGCTGCTGCGGCCCCGCCACTCCCGGAAACATCCGGTCGCGGGTGCAGGCGCAAGGCCCATGGATATGGCTGAGTCCGTGAGGAGGGCGCGTCCTGCCTCCTCCCTTCCCTCCGCTGGCCCCTGCGGTGTCCTGGCCTAGCAGCCTTTTCTGCACACGGATAGCAACAGAATCTAGGGTCCCCAGGCCACACTGTGGGAAACTCTGAGCCTTTCATGATGAAGGGCTTTCAGAACCCAGAATGGAGTCTGATGAGTGGAGACAACAGAAGGGAACAAGAGGAGACCTGGGTCTGGCCCAGACTTGCTCATGGCTAAGCTGCCAGTCAGTTAGTGGCCAAGTCATTTAACCCGTCCGTGCCTTGGTGTCTACGTCTGTAAAATGGGTTTAATAAAATCTGTCCCCTGAAGACTTCAGAGGATGTTTATGGAGCTTAATGAGTGAGGTCCATTAAACTCCTCAGAAGAAAGGTATAACTAAGTATAAAGTACTATTGTAATTAGTTCTCAGGTTCTGTAAACCAGGTTGCATCTTGTTTTAAGAGGGTTTCCATGACAACAGATTTGTTTGAAAAACATGTTAAAAAGGCGTGGCTATAAATTTCACAATAATAAGTAAATTGTATTTTGCAGGTTTCTGTTGTAATTAAGAACCTTTACCAATAGCCTTACGCTGACTCTTGTACAGCTGTTACTGCATTATTGTTTCTCTTGAGCACATAGCAGGCACTGAATAAATGATTTTCAATTAATGCTCACAGTGCCTGGTCCTCCCCAGGGCTCTCAGTGGTTGTTGGCTGCATAAAGTGGAGATGTAGTCATAATACAGCCATACCACTTACCTGTTTCACTTTCCGCAGTTGCGGTTACCGGCAGTCAACTGCGGTCTGAAAATATTAAATGGAAAATTCCAGAAATTATAAGTTTTAAATTGTGCACCGTTCTGAGTAGCATGATGAAATCGCATGCCACCGCACTCCATCCCAGCCGGCATGTGAATCTTCCTTTGTCCAGCGTGTCCATGCTCTATCTGCTCCCACCCATTAGTCACTTAGTATCAGATAGCCTGTCACGTACCGCCATGCCTGTGTTCAAGTCACCCTTATTTTACGTAATTATGGCCCCAAAGTACAAGAGTAGTGATGCTGGCAGTTCAGATACGCCAAAGAGAAGTCGTATTAAAGTGCTTCCTTTAAGTGATTAGATGTGTATGTATAGGAAAAACATAGTATATACAGGGCTTGGTACTACCCACGGTTGCAAGCATCCACTGGGGGCCGTGGAACATATTCCCTGTGGACAAGGGAGGGGACGACTGTATTACTAACGCTGACTGTATTTGTCGGGGTTCTCCAGAGAACAGAACCAATAGGAGGTTTGAGAGAGAGAGAGAGAGAGAGATTTCCGCTAAGGAGTCAGCCCAGGTGATGACGGTTCTGGAGGCTGACGAGTCCCCACATCTGTAGTCAGGAGACCAGGACAGCGATGGCGTCCGTTGCACTCAAGGCCAGCAGGGTCCACATCCGAGAAGAGCCAGCTTTGCAGTCAGTCAGGACAGAGTTCCCTTTTACTCAGCCTTTTTTGTTCAGGTCTCCAACTGACTGGACCCCACCTGCACTGGGGAAATGGGCATCTGGTTACCTCAGTCTACCGACGGAAATGTGAATCTCACCCAGGGACACCCCCAGCCACAGCTGGGATGACGTTTGAGCCAATGGCTGGGAAATAACCATCACACTGGTATTTCCCCCTCTCTCACTATGGACCAGGTTTGGAATCCACACACACGGAGTTCTTGGTCCGGCCTTGAATGAATCAATGGATCAGTGAACAGACAGACACGGGAAAACCCGCTGGATACACCCAAACGCTTCACAGACACTAGGTATCATTTCAGGGTATCAGCAAAGGTTTGGGCCCAGCTGTGAGACCGGGGAGTAGATGATAATCAAATACTGTAATTTCTGATCGGAGGAGGAGATGAGGCTAAAACGAAGAAGGAGAATGGCAGCGGACACCCTCTTCACAACGAGGAACATGGTAAGCTTTGGGTTTGAGGTAAGCAGACAGCCAGGCACATTCCATCTCTAAGAATCTGTTCACGGGTTTTCTTCCCTCCCCGAACAAGACATGAGCTGTCTGTCCATAACTTTACATGAGAAAGCAGATCCCCTCCAAGCCTGGAAGGCCCCCGTGGCAGCCCAGCAGGGCTCCATGCTTCTGGAACTGTTCCCACCCAAAGCACCCAGGTGGACACAGACCGTGGTCACAGCAGACAGACGTGAGGAGAGGGAGAGACAGACAAATGGAGGAGAGACCCTGGTTAGCAGGGTCTGGCTGCCATGACAGCTCTAGTTCATTAGATTGTTCCAGACCTGTGTGCTTTCGTCACCCGTCAGGGGGCATGCCTCTTGCCAGAGGTGGGTGGGGGTGGAAATGAACCGTCTGCTGGAAAATCATTTTCCCTCAAGGGTTGGCCTAGCAAGTAGGGTCATTCCTTTCATGCAGTCAAGTATAGCACAGCACGCAGAGAGACCAGCGTGTTCTCCTTTCTTCATGGAGAGCTGAGTGGCTGGCACTACCCGCAGTTAGATGGAAAAAACTTGGGTGTGGGGGCCAAAATCCACCAGCTCACACTTAGCCTGGGGAGTCTTCGGGCAACGCCATACAAGGGTTCTGGCCACGTCTCCTCATTCTCTGCTCTTCAGTTATGATTTTCTAAATCTTAGCTATTCAGTTCACAAGGCCATCCATCACCTGTACCTTTAACCCTCAAATTAACCACTTCCCACCCTTGCAGTTCCCAGGAGATCAGGTGTGTCAGCTGGTGCAGCCCTGTCTCAACCAATGCAGACAGAGGGTGGGACAGAGTACCCTGTGTGTCTCTGCCCTGTTCCGGCTCCTGCCACACCCTCTGGTGACAGAAGTGACATGGAGAAGGCCGGGACAGATCTTGTTCTCGGGCTGAGAGTGCCCTTAAAAAGCCGTCAGACTGGCCTGCATCTTCGTGAACTTTATGAGACGTGTGGATTGAGGGTTCCATCCTGGTTACAGGTAACCATAGCAACATCCTGGTGGCCAAGGGCCACACCCATCTCCAGGCTTCAGGTACCAAACGGCAACTCCAGGAATTGGCCAGGTTACAGTATCTGAAAACTTGGAGACATTACTGAAACTTACAGGATTTCTTCATCTAAAATGGGCATATTTATTTCTACCTCGCACAGCTGTGTGTAAAGAACCGGACAGTGCCTGGAAAATGCGAGTTTCCTGGGTGTTCCCCATCAGCCCCTTCGGCCCAGTCTCGCCTACACGTTTGGCCCCGCGGGGACCCACCCCAGCCATAGGTGTGGCACCACTCTGGGGGGTTCTGCGCA
Organism: Rhinolophus ferrumequinum; assembly: GCF_004115265.2. Lineage (NCBI taxonomy): Eukaryota > Metazoa > Chordata > Mammalia > Chiroptera > Rhinolophidae > Rhinolophus > Rhinolophus ferrumequinum. The sequence goes on from NC_046296.1 coordinate 65,300,295, forward strand.
CACGACAGTCAGCTGACTGTGTGACAAGGTAGCGCCACGGTGGAGATTCTGTTCCAATGAGATCCCAAGCCGGGCCTTGCAGGTGCCAGGTGAACACCTGAGCCCCTGAGAGACCTAATGTGTCTGTTTCTAGATTGCGATAGAAGAGTGCCAGTACGAGACCCCCAGCTGTCTTTCGGTGTGCGTGAAGCCTTGATAGGAAGTCCTCTCGATTCGCATTCCAGTTTACTATTTTTTTAATTGCTGGAGGGCGAATCCAGAAGCAGTTCCGAGAGCCTCCCCCAACCCCCCACCCCGTGGTTGGCCTCCACTACCGTTTTCCGGTTAAAACACTTGAGGAGCGTTGGGACCAAGGGACTCAGCCAGCAGACGCGGAGAAGCCCCGTTCCTTCTGGTTCCTTCCCCTGGACATGTGTTTATGAAGTTCCCTGCAAGCACAACTGTTTGGAAAAGTCTTGAAATAGGAAACAGAGTCCCAGCTGAGTGTCCAGGTTACATGAGAGTCTAAAAAAAAACTAAAATCATTTCCTTCGCGGTTGCCAAGTTTGGAGGTCCTACCCGGATTTGTACATCCTGCAGATGACTCAACTTGAATTTCCCTCCCCATCCTCCTCTTGCGTGATGTGCACACATGAAGGAGCGGCAAGTGGGGGCCCCGGGCCAGCCTCATGCTCTATCATAAAACCGGCGCATCCCCAGGCCAGGCTCTGGGCGCTGTGCTGAGCACAGCTTCCCTCTGCAAACTGGGGCATTTGCTGAACTGAAAATGCCATTCATTAGAAAACTAAAAATGACCTGACTCTTTCATGGGGGGGATTACTCTGCTATTTTAACCATTTTTAAATGCTTGGTTCAATGGTAGTATGTGCCTTCACATGGTTGTGCCAATGTGACTCAGCTCCGACCATGCACAGGAGGAGATGGCAGAGCCACTAGATGGAAGGAATCTGGGCCCCTAAGGGACTTCTTGCAGCTGGGCCACCCCACCAGCTCAGGCTACCTCCTTACAGACCGTTACGTGAGAGAAAGAAAGAAAGGCTCTTTCCTTAGGCCACTGGCGTTTGCAGTGTTCTCGTTACTGCAGCTCTGCCCACGGCCTCAATGACAAGTGTAAATGCTACCCTGACACCCTGGCAGCCTGGCAGTCAGAATCGCACCACGCCCATGTCATGCCAGCTCCATGCTCCATCTGGATGGGTTAGCGTAACACTCCGAGGTGGGGCCCGTTCCTGCAGCAGAATCTCATGGCTGTGCAAGTTAAATCCATTCTCGAGCCCGCTAAGGGGAAGGTTACCCCTTTTAGAAATACTGTGAAAATTTGTGAGTTCCTTTGCTTTCCATGGTAAGTCCTGCCGTGGAATAAAAATGCCCTGGGTGTGGCTGGTCCCTGGGTTCTCGTTCTGAACCTCAGGTGTCACTGGACGGAACTCCAAGTGGATGATGAGGATAGTGGCCCCCTCAGTGCCCAGAACTGCCCTCCCCTGGTCACCGAGACTGTACCCTGTGCCTCCCCACGGGAGAACACACAAAGTCCTCAGGGCCAAGACCTAGTCTTGTTCAGCAGTGAACACCCGGTGAGGCCCGCTGATTTGGGGACAGGTAGGAGACCTCTGATGAATGCTGCAGCCAGGACACATCCTGCAAAGACGCTGCTTTGACTACAGGAGGTTGCCTGTTTGAACGCGAGCTTTCCTGGTTGTCCTAGGCCTTTTTCTCCTGAGAACTGAGAGCAAAAGCTGAGGTCCTAGTCGCTGGGTGTTCTGCACCCCTGTGGTCTGCTTTGAGTACTGCTGACTGGAAGTCGCTCTTACTGTGTTTGCATGACACAAGGCCTCATTTGCAGCTTAGAAAAAGCATAGAAACAAAACTGTAACAAAACCAGCCTCTGAAGAAGTCCCTCTTCCTTTCATTCCCTAGAGGACGTTCCAGACGACGACCCAAGTCTGTCTTAATTTCTTAGTCTGTTCTTTATCGAACGCGCGCTTGGCTACACCCTCACTGTTCTCTTCCAACCATATTTTTTCATTTTTCACAATACGGACAGGCTGAGAAATTTTCAAATCCTTAAGTTCTGGTTCTTTTCTGCGTAACAATTCCATGTTCAAATCATTTCTCTCGTCTTGCCTTTTACGATAAGCAGTCCGGAGGAGCCAGGCCATTCCTTCAATGCTTTGCTGAGAGATTTCCTCGGCTGCCGTGGCTCACAAGACCTACCTTCCACAAAGCACTAGACCATAAGCACAATTCAGTCAAGTTCTCTGCCACTGCATAGCAAGGACCTCCTTGTCTCCTCGTTTCCCTCGGAAAGCCCTCAGAATGGCCTTTACCATCCATATTTCTAGCGCTGTGTTCACAGTTGTGTAGGTATTCTCTAAAAGGATGGAGACGTCTTCTCCAGCTCTCCTCTTTTTCCTTTCTGAGCTTTCACCAGCATCACCCTCGGCGTCCATACTTCTAGTACCTCTTGCAGCATCGACCGGTTTCCCAGTTCTAAAGCTGCTTCCATATTTTATTTAAAGAGCACCCCATTGTGGGGCTGGGCTTCTCGGTCTTGTCTCCATGACTGAAGCACGTGCGTCCTGAGTCCTCAAGGTCGGTCCAGCGATGGCCGAGGCCGGTGAGGGAGGGCAGCCCTGGCCCTACCTCCTGAGGAGTCTGTTCCTGCCTTGCTCTGCCAATCACACTCATGGATCAGGCGTGATCTCCTACATCCCCTGAGGGGCGCCCCCAGCTCCCGCTCTGTATGCCCAAGCTACCTCCTTCCCACCTGGCCAGCCCTTCCTGCATGCCTCCCTGTGCCCGTCAGCACCCAGCAGCTCACGGGCCTCTGTGGGTACAGTTTCATCATTCAGGGAAGCAGTGAGTGTGGATGCTAAATACTTGTTAGGAAAAAGGAAACACAGCCCACGCCAGTATTATGACACAAGGTGTGACACAGCTGAAGGAGATGGTCGGCTTACCCATCTGAGTCATACCCAATTTATTTGTCAGGTTTCCCAAATTGTGCAAACATCCCAATTCCTCCTCTAATGGGTGTTTGCCACCCACAGTTGGGCTGCAGAGATTCGGGCCTCTGTTGTCACTGCTTGCATTTGAGTTTCTCTGGGAGTGTGAACACCTTACCACTCCACCAGGACTGGCAAGCAACAGCTAGTGAGCAGCACGTCAGAGGGAGGATGCAAGCCAAACGTGATGGGCCCAGCTCCTGGGCTGCAAGGTGCTGCTTAGTGCAGCTCAAGGGTACGGTGGGGCATCTGCGGCTTCCAGAAGCGTCATCCCTCTGCTCAGCCCTGCTGCGCTAGCAGGACCCTGTTCTCCCAAAGCTTCTGCTTATCCTGCTAATTGCCCCTTGTCTGATTGCTGGTGAGTCATGTTGCATAATGTTCCTTAGAGCGACACTACAAGTTAATGGCACCTCAGCTCTGGTGGAGCTCAGCTCCTTGCATAAAAGAACTTTGGGTGCATTCTAACTGCATCTGATACCATCTGTGTGAAACCCTTTCCTGCCTTGTCTTTGGTGGGCGGCTCAGAACAACAGAAAGCCTGGATTTCAGGAACACTGAATAAAGTCACAGGTGTGCTTCACCCTCCCTCAGACCACCTCCCAGTAGGGAAAGCTCAGAACGTGGGGGCCAGGCCAGACCAGCCCATCTTCGCCGCTGTGCGCAGTGGCCGTGTGGGGCAGCCCCAGGCGGCCCCAGGTGGGGTCAGAGTTCTCAGATGCTCCAGTGGAAAGGACTCTCCAGCCAGCCAGCCTCACCTCAGGTGGGCTCAGGTCCTCAGCCTGTCCGCTTAGGAAGGAGGTGTTCACTTCCCCGAGGGGACCCCGACCCCGGCTGAACGCGGGGCTTCCTTCAGCCCCTGCCCTGACATCCCTCACCTCACTTACCTGCCTCTCTGTGTCCCTTGAGGCTCTCTGTCACCTTGCCACAGAGTTTGGCAGGTTTGTTCTCCCTCTTGCTGTAACTGGAGAACATCAAACGTCCAGCTGCCTAATGCTCAGGATGGAAGTTGCCGCCCTGCTCCATGCAGTGCGCCTGCGTGGGGATCATGGGACGCTGCCACCAGGACCGTGAAGACCAGCAGGCAACAGACCCAGGCTGCAGGAGAGGGACCCAGGCTCAGAGTGGGTGACGGGCACTGGGGCTCGCTCGCCCGTGACACCCTCACACACCTGGGACGGCACCTCCACACGGGCTCCAGCATCTCTTCTCCCCAGACGGACCCCCCGACCCCAGCCCTAGATGTAGAACCAACATGGCCTTTCCACCCTTGTATGCGCAGGAAGAGTCCTTACTCTGATCGCCTTAATGCCTCCAGAGGGATTGGCTGGTTAAAGGCATGCTGTGATGGATCTTTTCATAAAGCAAAGAATCATTCCGGTTTTCTGTGGGGAATATCTGAGTTTTTGTAGGTGGGGTTTGCTTAAAGTAGGTTTGCCAGTTTAAAAAAAAAAAAGTGAAAGTACAGGGTGCCTAGCTAAATCTGAATTTCAGATAAACAAATGCTTTTTTTCTTTATTGTAAGTCTGTCCCAACTCCTGCGTGGCACATTAATATCACATAAGCCTGTAGTTACTCTGCTATTATGGGTTGAGTTGTGTCCCCCCAAATCCACATGTTGAAGGCCTAACCCCTGCTGTCTGTGGGTGGGACCTTATTTGGACATACGGTCCTTGCAGATGATCAAGTTAAAATGAGGTCACTAAAGATGGGTTCTAATCCAATGCGACGGAGTCCTTATCAAAGGGATATTTGGGCACAGACACGTACACAGGGAAACGCCATATGACAATGAAGGCCGAGATGGGGGTGATGCATCTAGCATTTCCAGATGGCCAGCGAACCAGCAGGCTGGGGAGAGGCCAGGAGCAGGTTCTCTCTCCCAGCCTCAGAGGGAACCAACCCTGCCGACACCTTGACCTTGGACTTCCAGCCTCCAGAACTGTGAGAAATGAATTTCTATGGTTGAGGCATCCAGTTTGTGGTGCTTTGTTCTGGCAGCCCTAGCAAACCAATACAGCTGGCAGCCCTAATTCGAGACCCACAGGCCACAGCAGTGATGGCCCCCAGGGTCAGGTGTTATGACTTTTCCTGTGGCCCTCAGGGGTAGTGGAAGGAAAGATCATGCCTGATCGAGGCTTGCTTTACAGATCAGGCTGGAAAGGAGAGCTGCCGGGGCTAGAGGGAGTCTGAAGCCCCCAAAGGTGGAAGTCAAGACCTGGAAGCCATGCAGGCTGGCATGCAGCTATCTGTTGGATCTTGTTTGCTGGTGGATGGAGCAGGATGGCAGCCGCGGGGACCACTGCAAAGCCGATGTGTGAGGAAGGATGCGTGCAATGCCTCTTTCATGGCCCGAAGAACGCAGCAGCCATGAAATCAGTGATGCCAATTATTGCTTCCTGCTGGTGGGGGTTGGGCTTCCTTCCTGTGGGCAGCAGCCCCCAGAGCAGCAGTTCCCTCCCTGGAAAAAGGCTGCAGACACGTGTATCCTGGACAGCTGGGGTTGAGAGTATTTCCTCTTAATTGTTTGAAGGAACTCTCAGGAGTAAATATGGAAAAAGCCAGCTGGCTGCGCGCAGGCCGCCTGACCCTGGGACGTGTGGCCAGGCCTTGGGGAACGTGGCCTGCTGAGTGCCCGAGGACCCCTCCTCTCAGCAGCAATATCTGGGGTATCCCGCCCCCCCGCAACTTTTTTTCAAGATGGCCTGACAGGAAAAGGGCAGCTTCATTTCAGGGAGCTTGGGGGCTCCCTCCTGCTATGTGGGCACCTGGGAAGCCGAGCAGGGACGCGCTATCTGTCCTCCGCCCCTCACCGGAGCGCTGCCACGTTGGGTTTTCGCTCAGGTTGACTCTGGGGCTGAGGAAAGGTTCTGTAACTAAGGGCGTTTGGAAACCAGTGGCCCTGGGGACAAAGCCTCAGTCCCTTAGCCTGTCTCCCACCCTCACCCTGCCCTGTTCCCTGGGGGACACACCCCTGTGACCTCGAGTCCAAAGCACATGTCGTGGAGTCCAGTCTCCATGGTCACCCGGCACAGAACCCACACTCAGTTCACGTCACTGCATTTAATTATTCCTGGGCAGAAGGTTTAAGTCCGAGCTAAAAAGGAGCCCCCTAGCGAGGAAATGAAAACGGCCTTGCAAAGTGATGACTGCCTGTCGGAGGATCTGTTCAAGCGGAAGAGGGGCACCCCCAGTAGCGACCGACATCACTACTGGGGGGGAGGTTTGTGAACACGTGGCCCCGAAGGCCTTTCAACCTGGGGCTCTGGGAGCCACACAGGCCCCGAGGTGGTAGAGCCGAAGGCCCTGTCACGGCCCAGCTTCTCCCTCGCGCCACTGCCTCCAAACACCAGCGTTGCCCTGATTGTATGGTCTAGGTGCTGCCTTGAAACGCCTGGGATGTCCCAGTACCTCTTCTCCCCTTCTTCTGATAGGATTACCCAGTGTCACCTCACGGCCCCCTGGCACGAAAACTACGCTTCCCAGCATTCCTGGGGCTGGTGTGACCACATCACTAAGTTCTGCACAAGCACGTGCGATGGAAAGTGCTAAGTGCCACTTCGGGGAGCCAGTGTTCCCGAAGGAGAACGTCCCTTGCCCCTTCTCCCTGATGGCGGCCATTTCAGCACAGTGGCCGAGTTGCAGGAGCCATCTAGAGCCTCGAGGACGAGGATGTTCCCTCCCCAGGGAGGCCAAATTGGGACTGACATGGTCAAGTGACAGCAGCTCCCACGACATGACATTTCCCTGAGGGAGAGACCATGTTTTAGGCCTCTTCTTACTCTCTGACTTCAGCATCTACCGTATAGTAAATGTTTTGATTTGATTTGCTCCGACCTTTTAAAATCCTATTACCCAGGCAGTAACAAAACCTATACAATGACACTGCTGTGTCCAATAATACTTCCCTTTTCTCATTCTAGAAACCACCTCTCCTAGGGCCCATCCTCCTTTGTGAGGAACGCCGAGCCCACTTTTGACCCAATTTATGCTGAGACAGGTCTGGATTGTCACTTCTTACATCCAGTCTTTCCAGATGGGAAGTTCCCTCCGTGGCTGCCTTCGCCTGAGGCCACATGCGGGTCAGAGTCCAGGAGAGGAAAGGCCTCCAGGAAGGAAGGGCTGGGTCAGGTGTCCCAGGCTGGGCCAGTGGAGGTGGGCATGTCTTCTGGGGCAGGGTCTGTGCGTGTCCTGTGGACGGGAGCCAGACCAGCCAGAAACCACCCTTGTCGGGGGACATACATAGTGACAGGCATGAGAGAGGGCAGAGTGACAGGGGCCACGAGGCCAACTTCCTTTGGGTGGAAAAGCAGTGGTTTTTCTAACAGGAACAATTTCTTACTGGCCTGAGTTTCTTCTCCGGGGGAACGGTGGGGAGAGAGGAATATTTCTATTTTATTTTCTACACACGTATATTGTTTCTAGTTTTTCAAGCCTATTTGCCTACTTCTGTCATTTAAAACATTTGAAATCGATTCTCAAAAAAGAAACCCTTAACAAGTAAAGATGAAAACCCAGGAACTTCTACCCACAGCCTTCCATGGGACTGGGACTTGTTTTCAACTGTGGGGTCAGCCAGACAAGGGGTCACTGGTGAGAAAAGCTTTGGGAATTCCAGTTGCTCTGAGGACTTGGCTTTGGGGGGAACTGTCAGAATGGAAGCAGGCAGCCACAGGTTCTGACTGGAAGGGCATGGGACATCCCTGTCCTCTGGGCACGAGGTGGGTCCCAGGCCCCAACCCTTCCCTTATTGTCCTGTGACCAGGAACCCAGGCCCACATTCGGTTTTGTTACCAATTATTTTCTTGAGAAGTCAAGAGCCAGGCAGCAGCGGTGGGCCATGTGGTTTGGGGTTGACAGGAAGCCAGATAGTCATGACACGGGAAGAACTCTGTGGACGTCTAATAGTTAGAAGACGCAGGAGAATAAATTTGTCTGTTTCCTTCCGCATTCAGTTTATTCCTGTAGCCACTAAGTTGGGCTCCGGTCCTAAAAGGCTAATGACGCACCTTTGGAGTGAGCGTCATGGTGAGGACCCCAGGTTAAGGTCATGGGAAGGATGCCTCCCCCTTGGGACAGTAGCCGAGCGCCTCACCCACCTTTAAGAGCTAGAGTGTGTGAGACTCTTCACATGTGGTGTCGCACTGACCCTAGAAATCCCACAGTCTGCCCGTTTCATAGATGAAGAAACTGAGGCTGACCACGGTCCCACAGCCACTGAGTGCCCCACTAGAGTTGAACCTGGTGCTTCTATGGCTTCAAGCTGAGCTGTGCCCCCCACCCCTCACCCTGGGCAGTCCTGATACCACTGGGCTGGCGGGCATAGTGAGTGCCAACTGAGGTAACCCAGTGTGCAGAGGGTACTCAAGATAAACCTATATTGGTCATGCGCTTTGCTTTACTTCTCAGGCACCTGCTGTGTGCCTGGTCTGCTGTGGAGCCTGGCAGAGGTACCAGAGAAACACAATGCCCAGTCTTCCTTCAGGAGCGGCTGGGTGGCTGGGACGCAGAGGGTAATGCCCATGTGCTGGGCAGATTGTGAGAGCTGTGGGGCCCCCAGAAACAGAAACCCGTCCCAGGGAAAAGGTGCCATTCAGGAACACTTCCTGAAGAAAGTCGGGTTTGAGCTGAGCTCCAAGGCATGAGCAGGACTTGAGTAGGTAAAAACAAAGAAATCCATTCCAGAAGGGAAAGAGCAAAGGGTCAGAGGCATGCATGTTTAAGGCATATTTGGGAGAAAATAGATCAGCCTGGGTGGAACAGCAAAGGTTGCTGTGGGGTCCAAAGGGAGATAAGTTTGGAAGGTACAGGTCTGACGTAGGCTACAACATGGATGAACCTGAAAGACATTTTGCTGAGTGAAATAAATAAATAATAAAGGACAGATCAACCCATCAGTCAATCAATAATCTGGGCCTGATGGTCTGCTCAAATGAAATCACGTTTCTCTTTTAAATCCACCAAATACGCAAAGATTTGTTGTTGTTAAAATCTGGTTACTAACTCTCCATCTTCCCTGATGTCCATTGCTTGGTTTTGCTAACAAAGGAGGTTTTTCAAGTTTTAATAAATGCGTTCAAAATCTATCAACACTCTTCAGTGGGATAATTTCGAACAAATTAGAGAATTATGTTCCCCAATTTTTTTGTTGTTAAAGTGAGCAGAAATGAAAAGTGTTTTCATTCACACATTATCAGCTGTCCCCCTACAAAATCACACAACAGTAACATTTTCAAATACATTTTTTAAATTGCTCAGTTGCACAAGATAAAGCAATTACTTTCTTAGAATGATCCGAATGTCACTTTCTTCCTGAAAAGACAGCGTGTATGTGTGTGTGTGTGTGTGTGTGTGTGTGTGTGTGTTTTAAATATTTGCTAGGTGATAGAGGAAGGGTCACAATTTGGAACACTTGTTCTTTGTTTTCAGCTCACTGGGTCTTTTAAGTGTTTTTTCACAAGATCCCCTCTGGATCTCTGTGAGACAAAAGATTTTCTTCACTCCAATCTCATTGCAAAGCAGTGAAAAGATCCTACTATGTTTAAAGGTCTTTGTTTTATAAAATCAGAGACTTCTGGTTTATTGCACGTCTGGCATCGTTCTCTTTTACCTTTCTCAACAATGAAAGGAATGACTTCTCTGCTTCACTATCTTTGTAACCTGATCCTGAATTCTTTCTTTTTTAGAAAATTCCAAGTAAAATGCAGCTTCAGTAGCTTACAGAGCTTTTCAATAACACATTGTTTTAAAGAGGTCATTTACAGTTGAGAAAATACCTTCTCTGGGGGAGTCCTTCCCTTAGTGACTCAAAAAAAAAAAAAGTAGTTTTTCACGTACTTCATTATTGAAACATAATCTTTTCCAGATACAGTAACAATATCTCTAGTTTTACCCAATTGTATAGCAACGTTCCCACTGAATAATTTGTTCTAATGATTGTTCAAATTTTCACTAGTGTTTTCTAGGCATATTCCAACATTATTTGTTGAAAAAGGAGTATACTCTGGTGTATTACCATCTTGTATTCCATTATCTAATCCATTTCTGCATTTGCCCAATGGTAATTCCTCCTGAAAATTTTATATTAAAAAAATAAACCTGAAAAGAAGCCGCTAAACACTTTTCATTAAATTTCCAAGAGTTTATAAAGAACTGGATTGAATAGGATTGTAAACATCATGAGAATTGTTAAGGTTTGTCTTGGGTTCCAGATGTTTCGCTTTAAATGTGTTGTTAATTGGAGAGGCGTCATGCGACACACAATGCATAACGTATCCTTAGAGGAGGCTTCTGTTAGCAATAGATAGAAAGCCACATTTCAAATAGTCGTCATAGTTTTCTCCATATTTAAAAATTTATTTTTCAATTACCGTTCACATTCTTGATAGTTTGTTTTCAAATGGCTGACTTTTCTTATCCCATTAGATCTGCATTGTTCTTACTGGATATTGGTCAGCTCTGTTCCCCCTTGGGTCGTGCTTTCTGACATCAGTGCTGACACCAAATGCAGTTGTATTTCCACCAATAACCAATTCTCTAGCTCTCTGACATCAATTGAGTGACAAACAATTCAGTTCAAATCTGACACTATCTACGGCAGTTAGCGTCAGACCACACACGTTAAAGCCTCAGTCCTATAAGAGTGCCCCCACTTCAGATGCCACCATAAGGGGGCTCCCCAGGTGGCCCACACTTCTTCCCCGCTGCCTATAAAGTCAAGGGTGCTCACAACATCCCCTTCCGCCTCCATTTGATAATTCACTAGGATGACTCAGAACTCAGGAAAGTGCTTTCCTTACTGTCACAGTTTATTGAACAACATGGGGCCAGGTCTGAAATTGTGCCACCCTCCCTCTCTCCATATGGATGTGTTCACCAAACCCTTAAAGAGGTGCCATTATATCGCCATTACATCGGTGTGACATTTGGTGATTGAACTCAATGTCCAGGCCCCTCCCATCCATGGAGGTCAGGAGTGGAGCTGAAATTGCCCACCCCCTAATCATGGCTGGATCTTCTCAGTGACCAGCCCTTGTCCTGAAACTATCCAGCTCCCTAACCCCAGTGAGCCATCTCATTAGCATACAAAAGACACTCTTATCACTCAGGAGATTCCAAAGGATTTTTTTTGCCTGTGCCAGGAACTGGGACAAAGACCAAATCTTTATTTCTTATTATCTTATCAATTGTTCACTTGGGATTAGGATTATTTTCAATTTTAGGATATATTTTTTTTTGCTAGATTATTTCAAATTCACTTTTCCATTTGAAGACGGTTACTTGAGTGAAAATCAGACGATATAATCCATATATGCATAATGAATCCTCTGGGTAAAAGTGGTCTTCTGCTAATGTCATGTGCTGCTTGCTACAAAGGAACAAAATGTGGGCGACAGCTCCCCGTATCTTGTGTGTAAAAGTTACCTTCTCACATAGAGGCCAAGTGGAGGACCAGTGTCTACTTAAGTCATAAATATTTGTAAATCGTATTTCATAGAATAACCTAGTCAGTGAAGATTCTTAAGTTTGAGTGATTCACAAATATGTATTGGGACCTTACTGGGTTCCAGATGCTGAGGGCAGGGCTGAAGCCACAAGGTTGAATATGTGGTCCTTGCCTTTGAGCAACACAGTCGGTCCTCAATCCAGAAGGGCAAACAGACAATTGCACTATTGGGTGTGTTAAGGGGTGATGGGGGAATGCTGGGAGCAGTGCAGGGGCACCTCCTTCAGTCGTGAGTAATAGAACAAGAGTCAAAAATAAACTTCCAGGAGGAGGCTGTTTTGAAGGTCAAAGTTATGACCTGTTTAATAAGAACAAAATCTAGAAAAATACAAGGAGCATGATGAAGCAAGAAGGAAATCTTTTGACGTTGAGTTGGGTGGAAGAGAGGTCAACAAGAGACCACATCACAGAGGGGTGGGGGCGGGGGGGGGGGGCAAGGAGTTTCAACTTTACCCAGAGGCTAACACAGGGCTGAAGAAGGGAGGTGTCAGGTAATATTGAGTTTTAGGAAGACTTCCCTGGCAACAGGTTGGAGGGTGATACAGAGAGGAGAGACGGGAGGCAGGGAGCCAGTCAGAAAGGCAGTGCGATTGTGGGTGGTGTGGAGAGGGTGGGGCTTTGGGAAGGGGAGCCAGACTCAAGGTCAAGGGCCTCCACAAGATGGGCCTCATGTTAGACACAAACAGGGGGTCCTTACCTTCAGTTTAGACCAGCTGGCCAGAAATTCGGGAGTCCCCATAGACTCCTTCAGGTTTGATAACTCCTTAGAACAGCTCACTTACCGTTTTATTACAACAGAAGATACATATTAGCGCCAGCCAAAGGAAGAGAGCCTCCTAGATTGAGTCAGGTGGCTTCCGAAAGGGCAGCTTCCATCACCCTCAGGTCATGGCATTCTCTGGCATTGCAGTGTGGCAGTACTCAAAGGCCACTGCCAACCAAGAACACTCACCCGAGCTCTGGCGTCCAGCACTTAACTGGAATCCCATTATGTAGACACAATTGGTTGAATCACGGGCCATGGGGTTGACCTCAGTCTCCAGTCCTTCACCCTACCTAGGGTGAGTCTGGTGTCATGTGGCTCAAGCTCTAAATCCCCAGTGGCACAGTTGGTCTTTCTAATGTGGCCAGCTCCCCATCCTGTCACCTGATACCCTGAAATACAAGGATTCCACCATGAGTCATCTCATTAGCAAAACTCGCAGGTAAAGCCAGAGGGTCCCACCACAAATAGCAAGATACTCCTGTCACTCAGGAAATCCCAAGGGTTTAGAGGTTCGTCCCAGGAGGTGGACACAGGTCACACAGGTGGACACAGGTCATTGTGGGAATGAGTGGTGGGCGTGCGGAGCCTGGAGATGGGATATGCTGGAAAGGGCAGGTTTCTGAGTGCGTGGATGGACCGTTGGAGGGAAGGGAGAGGGACTTGGGAAGCAGAATCTACTATTTTATTTTTCCTTATGGCTTGGGCTTTGAGGGTCTTGTCTAAGACCATTTTCCAATCTCTAGGTCTCACAGATTCTCAATTACATTTCCTTAAGTTTGTAATGTTACCTTTCACATTTAAGTCATTAGTTCATCTGAAGTCTACCTTCCATATGTGCCATACAGTAGAGGAATCCGGTTTACTGTTGTACATACAGGAGCCAGTTTTCTCCACCCCCTTTACTAAATACGCTTTCCTTCTCCCTTGGTTTTGTAGGGCCATCTTTACTGAATAGCAAGTACCCAAATACACATGGAACCATTTATGAGTGACCTATTCTGTTCCACTCGTTTACTTGTCTATGCCTAAGCTAGTACCGTACTGTTTTTCTTTCTGTGACTTTGTACTAGCAGAGTGTGTTGTTCTTAACTCCCATCGGCTGTGGGGCTGGTGCGTCTGAGCCAGCTTTGCCCAGGAGGACCTGACGTGCTGCCGGGTGGGAGGAGGACGGGGGGAGAATGCTGAGCCCTCCTAGGATAACCCCACTCACCTCCTCTGGGGTCCCTGAGCCCCTCTCTCCAGGCCATGGGCCTGGTGTGACTCTGGGTTCTCAGGCTGTGGTTCGTCGGCATCCACTCAATCCTGAGAAATGAAGACATGATACCACTCTCATTCTGAAAATCACTCCCTCCGAGCTTTGGCGTGCCTACGTGGCCTCCTGCTCCAAATACCCTGCTGGAGCTAGAATAACTGCCACCAGTTCAAGAAATAAAGGTTTTCCAGACACAAGATCAAAGCTAAAGGGGAGGAATTTCCAACAGGCTGGATCATTTTTGTGATAGGAAAAGCCCTTTTCTTTCTGGACTGCCGTTCATGAAGGAGCTAAGCAAGAAGCAGCCAGCAAACATTGATCTGTTAAGGAGCCATGGCTGGGCTTGATTGGGGAGGTGAGGGGGAAGCCGGCTTGTCTTTTATAGTGAGGAGTAGACAGACAGGAGGCGCCTCTCTATCTACGGCCCAGGGCGTAGCGGTGCCAAATATGAAATGCCAGCCCAGACAGCTGACAACAGGACGGAGGGCATGTTCTGAGCCTGGCTGCTGCAGCCCAGCTCAGCTCCCAAGTGCCTGGCCTGGGAGAATGCCAGTTTCCCACGTGGGGAAGAACCCGTGGGAAAGATGGCAGTCGTAAAGACAGAAAGTCCGCGTGATCAAGCCTGCTGTTTATGAACCTGGGCAAGAGACAGATGGCTCTGTGTGTGCTCAGCTGACCTGGCATGTCATTGCTCCCTCTGGGGGGCTAGGATGGTGGTCTCTCACAGCACTCACCAGATGGCTCACATCCTTCAACTGAGGTTCAAGGTGCCAGGAAGGATGGTCTAGGTATCAAATCCAGGACCTGTCTGTCTGCCAGGTGTCTGCAGCCTGAAGTGCATCTCCAACGCTGGGGAGAGAAGCCTGTTGCACTTGGAGCTGCTCTTCTGTTGTCACTTGTCCTCCCTCCAGCCCCCAGCCACTGGCCTTGGTGCCACCCTCTGGAGTTGCACTGAGCCCTCTATGTTCTCCAAGGTAACACACCTGGCCCTGCTGCAAGTTCCAGGTGTCAGGAAGTCCCTCACCTACTGATCAGGACCAACTTTAAAATTTGCAGAAAACTAATAATTTAGGAAAACCTCTCTCTTTCTCCTGTGTTTCCCTTTTACTCTCACACTGCTGTCACACTCACAACACTTCTGACACCAGATGCGTGGTTCTTCTATTCCCACACCGAGCTATTCTGCAACACCAGCTGCAGAAGAGTGTCAATTCTGACACTACCTACCTGGAGACTATGTCAGATCCCACAGGTCAGTCCCACAAAACTATTCCCCAACTCCAACTTCAGAGGCTAATCTCAAGTCCAGGCTGTCATCTGTGCTTCTGACCAATTGGCTATAAACTGCAAGTTCCCACGACCCTTTCCTTTGATTCATTTGCTAGAGCAGCTCAGAAATCTCAGGAAAACAGTTTGCTTACTGTTTACCATTAATTGTAAAAGGATATGATAAAGGGTACAAATGAACATTCAGATGGAAGAGCTACGTAAGACAAGGTCCATGGGGAGGGTAGAGCTTCCATGCCCTCTCTGGGCACCTTGACGTGTCCGCCAACAAGGAAGCTCTCCAAACCCCATACTTTTGGGATTTTTATGGAGGCATGATCAATCATTATCTCCATTTTCCTCTTGGTGACCAGCCCCCAGTGAGGCGCACACCAAGGGTCACCTCATTGAAACAAAGACACTGCTATCACCCAGGAAATGCCAAAGGATCTGGTGACAAAGACCAAATATTAGAACAAAAGATGCTCCTAGTGCAATTATCACTAAGGAAATCACAAGGGCTGGTTCCTGGAAGAGAACTAGCAGAGTCTGTTGTTCTTAACTCCCATTGGCTAAGACCCTTATGATTTCCTTGGTGATTGGCATATATATATATATATATATATATACACATATATATACACACACACACACATACACACACACACACACATTTTTTTCTATTACCTCACACAAATGCAAAATAAAAATGGAGGGCACTTGTTCAGGGATTATTACAAATTTCTAGATGGCAGCAGCAGAGTGGTAAACCATCTCAGGGCCCTGTGTGACGGGGCCGGGTGATGGAATGGCAGAGAGCTGCATTGAATGAGGTCTCCTACGGCCTCAGGCCTGTCCCTGGCCAACTCGCATCCTGGTAGGCAATCCTGTGCCCAGATATGTTCCTTTCCTAGGGCCGCTGTCACAAGGTGCCACAAACTGGGCGACTCAAAACAGTTCTGAAAGCCAGCAGTCTGTCGTCAAGGGGCTGGCAGAGCCGAGCTCCCTCTGAAGCCTGTAGGCGGCCCTGTCCTGGCCACTCCAGCTCCTGGTTGGTCTTTGCCTTGGGACGCTCCAATCTGTGCCTCTGTTGTCACATGATAATGTCACCTTGTGTGTCTGTGTCTCTTCTCTTTGTGTAAGGACACCAGTCCTATTGGGATAGGGCCCACCTCATCCAGTATGACCTCACTGGTAATGACCTGATTTCCAAATAGGGTCACATTCTGAGGTGGGGGGTAGGACTTCCGCATATCTTGGCGGCGGGGGTGGGGGGGCGGCACAATTCTGCCCACGACACCAGTGGACTGAGGAGGAAAAGTCGGTCGGAGCCTGGGTTAAGGATGGCACCGGCGAGATAGAGCCCTGTAGCGTCACAGATCGCGCAGGTGCAGCCCTGAAGACAGTGGGGCAGGGAAACCCTGTCGGGATGGCAAGCAGCACGCCTGGCAGTCCTCAGCAGGAGTGAGGTTGCACCCCTCAGGCTGCATCCCTCAACGAAGAACCCTAAGATACAGGCACTCCTTTTGTGATCAGGGGAAAAAAAAAAGAAGATGCAAACAGAAAGCTTCCTGGGGAACAGGATGCAAGGAGGGAGGGGATTGCTGTGGGGGTAGAGAGGGCCAGAAAGGGCTGCATCTGGGGGCCCAGGTCTCAGGGACCAGCCAGTGCAATTACAGACAAAATCATTCTGGCAGGAACACTGTGAGTAAATTAAAGGGAAAGAGATGCAGCAAGGCAGGGAGTCGGAGAGGGGTGGCTCCTGGCGGCACAGGGTGATGAGGCATAATTCAGGCATTATGTACTGAGAAGGCGGCAGAGCCCGCAGTGGCCCCAGGATTCTAGGCTGCACAGAAGAAGGGAATTTGACCCCAGAGGACGTGTGAATCAGGGAATCTAGAAGAGAGGACAGAAGAGAATCTATTGTTAGAAACATATATGGTGGAAGAAGGTTGGTTGTGCGAGACAGAGAGGAAAGAGAGACGGCAGGAATGAGGGAGAGAGAGATGGAAAGACAGAGAGCAGAGAGGGGGAGGAGGAGGGAGAGACAAGGGGGTGCTCCAGGAGGCTAGGTGCATGGAGAGCCCTGGGCGACCATCCTAGCCAGGCCTTCACGTGCATTATGTACAAACCCATATGGATGTGACATTATCTCTGCTTGGACTGAAGATCAAAGAGGCTTAGGAACTTAATCGAGAACATAACGCTATCGTGTAGCCTCTTTACTCCCAAATGCTGTTTTCAGCACCCCCAACGGGCAGCCTCAAGCCCTTCAGCTCATGACTCTAAAATGCAGTTTGGCCCTTTTCACCCCCTTTCCAAAGCCTGCATCAGAGTTTATAGTCCCGGGGCCCCAGGCCAGCGTGCACCACAGGACGGCTGTGTGTGCCCACCCAATTTGTGCCCCAGCAGAGAAGGGACGCTTTGTCCACCGCATGCAAAGCTGTCATCTCCACTCATTGAGCCGTTCAGAGGGCGATCGCCACCCCAGGATGTGCTTGTCCTAATTGTCAGACTCAGTGCCCGGCCTCAACCTGCACTTGAGGTCCTCTCTGATCTGTCCCCACGTCCCTTCCACTCCAAGCAGACCACCTGACCCACTGCTCCCCTAGAAGGCCCCCAGCTTCCCTGCCTCCCTGGTGCCCCAGGGGAGAACCAGGCCCCCACATACTGGGAGCAGGGTGTGAGGGGGCTCAGACAGGCAGAGAGAATTGGCTGTAGAAGGAAGTGTGCCCTCGCAGTTGGAGAAAGGTCAGTAAGACACACCAGGAAAGGTGCAAATTAGTACTTCTGACAAACGGAGGGGCCTGGTCCTCCTGGAGCAAACTGGCCCAGTGGCTCTGTTCCTAAATCCAGGGACTCTGAATCCAGTGACAGGCCAGCCTGAGTCTGAGCTGTCCCCACAGGAAGAACCAGGGGAGCAGCTCCCCACACTTCCACTGTGCAGGTGGGGAGACTGAGGTCCAGAGGTGGGACCAGTCCTCATTCTAGGCCCAGCTGGACTCTCAGGAAACCATCCACATACCCTGTGGGGATTGAGTCCCAGAGAGCAGTTTCCAGGCTCTCGGCCTCACGTGGAAGGGTGCTGGCTCGGGTATTAGATGGCCATCAGCTGTGACTAGTTGGCCATCAGCTGTTATTGGTTAGCCATTGGCCACTGATATAACTACCGTAGCTAAGCTAGTAAGCAGATTGCAGTTAGCGTGATGGATTACAGTTAGCAAGTGAGGTTGGTTGGCAGAGAAGCGGACGTCAGGTTGTGGATCGCGTGGCTCCTGCTTCCTGTGTCTCCAACCCACCCGCCAATGAGAATATAGTGGTGTGACTCCCCTATCTATGGCTCCGTGGGTGTTCCTGTTTGGCCTCACTGTATCCTGTGTTCTTGTGCGGGGGAACGGGACCAGAGACCCCGAATGACACCCCGCGTGACACAGCCCGACGCCCCCAACCTCAGGCATCAGGCTGCCCTGCAGGGCCTTGTGTCCTTTCCTGCAGTTGTGTCCCAGAGGTCTTGTGCAAAGAATGAATGAGAAGCCGCCCCATCCAAGGGAGAAAGCAGGACAGAGCCCTCGGGAGGGAGTACTCTAGCCCAGTAGTCTCGAAAAAATGTAGAAATCACTCATAACGTTTAGCTTGCTAAACATCTAATTTGCAATTTCAGCTGGCTCACAGGAGCAAGGCCCAAGGGTCAGGCTCTCTTGAGAACCTGGCAGCAGGCGTCCTCCCTGTTCGTGGCCTCCCTTGACCCGGAGCTGCTGGCAGGAGGCTAGTTTTGTCCCCCAGTGTTTGTCCCAAACCTGAAAGTCAGCCCAGGGCAAAGAAGCGCAGGTCTCCTCTTTCTCTCGCTCACCTGGCCCACCTGGCCACTGCCTGCCTGCCATTACCTAAACGCTAATATGTGTTTGTAATTCAAATTCTTTTTATTGTCATGGGAGTAATCTGGGCTTAGGAGAAACTCGGAAAATAGAACAGTAGATAAAGTGGACAAATCACTCATAATTACACATCTGAGCAATCATAGTAGATGTTTTGTGGTCTATTTTCTTCTAGGCTTTTTGCAGTGTGTAAATGTAAATTTAAAAAGTAGTCATAGCTAGGATCATACCACCTGCTGTTTCCTATGCTGTTTTCTTTTTTAAACTGAATATGATAGTCTGTGGATTTCCCCATATCAGTAAACATTATCCAAAAGCAAAAGTATTAATTCACTTTTTTTTACGCCTAAATTCCTAGAGAGGTTAAGGGACCATGGTGCCTGATAAATGGTAAATGCTCAGTGCCAAATAAATACCAGAATAAAAATGCCCTTGTCCTTGCATTCCACAGCATTTTCCTCTGAGCTGGCTGGCCTCAGGGTCTGACTTGGACCAAGCAAGTCAGACACGAGATTTGGAGGCCTCCCACGTGTAATGGGGAGAGACCTCCCAGAAGACAGGCTTGTCTTCCAGCGTAGAGCAGGGGTGAGGCGCTGTTAGGAGGGTGTGTGCGTTATTCCCATAAACATGGCAGCTGGTAGACCGGGGCAGACATGGCTTCCCAGCACTCCGCCTCCTTCTTCCTTAGCATAAGGACCCCAGTTTTATATGACACATGGCTGCTGGAATAAAGACTACATTCTTCAGAATTCCCTGTTGCCCAGTATAGCCTGTGACAAATTCTGTCCAAAGGTCTGTAAGCCAAAATTTTGCATGTGACTTCCATGAAGTGTCCTTGAAGGAGAGGCAAAGAAACCCCACTGTGTTCTTGACAACTTCCTGCTGGCTGGAAATTGGACATAGCGGCTGGAGCTTGGCAGCCATATTGTACCATGAGGAGAAAGCTTCCTGCTGAGGGTAGCTGAACCATAAGAGAGAAGTGACCTGGGTCTCTACAGATTGAGAAATCACCCTGCCAGCCTGGGACTGCTTACTTGTAGAATTTTATATGAGAGAGAAATAAATTTTTATCTTACTGAAGACCAAAAAGCCATGGCAGTCTTTTTAGGACCCTGTGCTCTCTCCAGAGAGAGCTCCCTACCATTAGGGGAGGTTATTAACATTTAGCAAGTGCCTACCACTTGCCAGGTGTATTATATGCCTTCTTTAATTAAATGTTATATAAATTAGCTTAATTTAATTTCCCCACCAACCGTGCAGTGTTAGTATTATTATCCCCATTCTACAGATGAAGAAACTAAGTCTCAGAGAAGCTGAGGAACTTGTCACACAGTTTGTAAATGAGAGAGTTCAACTCGCCAGTTTCTGACCTTCCCACTCTCCCACACTGCTTCCCAAATTCTTCTGGGTTCCTTTGATTTTGCGTCTGACAAGACCTCCCACCTGAGAAAGTCAAGTCACTAAAGTTCTTTGTCTTGTTTTCTGCCGCCCTTACATTTGAGATGAAGTTCCAGAAACCCAGCCGTTTCCCAGGGGTTTGAAGGCCAACTTAAATGTTTTAATATCAGTAAATTATTTTTTCTCTACTTTTAAAAAAAAAGCCCATCGTCAGCTATAATAAATCCAACTCAATTACCCTTATTATAATGATTGCTATCCATGCCACTCTAATTGGTTTCTCTAGGCGTTTTCATTAAGAACCCATATCTTCAAAGGTTTAAAACTCAGACACATTTTTACTTGGAGCTGAAATTTGACTTGAACGGCCAGATTGGGAACCCAGGCGCAGGAGACGCTGCCACAAGCAGGAAGAAAGCCCAGTGCCAGAGCCACCCCTCTGTACCTCAGTCGGTGCTGGACAACCAGTCACTCTGCACAGCTGTCTCCACTTGATGGGACAGACCCCGGGGCTTGTCGATGGCAGTGTGGCCACAGCCTGGCCGAGGTGGTCTCCAGCCGGGGTTCTGGTGGCTTGTCTCACTGTGAAATAGGCCCCAGGAGACCCAGCCCGGGGTCAAGGGGTGTGGAGGAAGGAGGCCAGGACGAGGACACAGAAGACTGGGCCGTAGTATTCCTCACTGTCCTGTGGTCTTGGCAAGGCACTTGGCCTTTTCAGTGCCTCAGGATCCCCATCTTCAAAGTGGACAGTCATCCTCATGAGGCTCAAATGAGATCAAACATGGAAAGCACTTACGGAAAAGCTCTGGATAAATGTCAATGTCTATATGGGCCCCCAGGATGCCAGTGTCCCTCTCTCGCAAATGGGAAGCTTGGACAGGTGGGTGTTCTGGGCCCAGGGAGACGTGAACTCAAGTCAGCTCTGTCAGCATGTGTTGGGCCATCAGGAGCGTCAGTGCCCCTCAGGTACATTGGCTCACAGGACACTGGGGGAGGGAGGTTCCTGCAGAGCAGAGGGGTAGGGTGCTGGGTTTGAATCCTGCCCACTCCTCTTATTCTCCATGTAACTCTGGGCAAGTCACTTGGCTTCTCTGAGCCCCACCTTTACTTGTATAAAATGCAGGTAATAATTGTGCGAGGGGCATGCCAGCGCAGGCTGACCCAAGATAACAGCGGACCTATTGTTATCAGCAGTGGGTCACCTTGCAAGAGTCAGAGAAACAGGTGAGTGGAGGGGAATGAGCTGGCAGGCAGCCTTCTTGTGCAACATTTAGCTGGCCCTTTGACTCCTCGGGATGGAAGAATAAAAACTGTCCTGCAAGAGGTATCTCTGGCCTCTACAACTGTAAGAGAATAAATCGGGATGTTATGAACCAGTAAGCATGTGGTAATTTGTTAGAGCAGCAACAAGTAAACTAATCCAAAGGTGAAGCTGACTCACTTAGGACCACACGCTCAGTCTGGAGGACGGGGACTCGACCCCATGTCAGTGGGACCCCTGGTTCTGGGGTTTTGCCCTATGCCACCTACACCCCACGGCCAAAGAGCTGCAACAGACCCAGAAGTTGGGCACAGCTCCTGGGAGGGCTGGACTTGGCATGAGAAGTTACCTGCGCCTGGCAGGACGGCCCACTGTGAAGTGGTTCTTACAACGTCCATGAGGGACCAGGCCCTTCCAACCCGGTGCTTTTGACCTTGGCCCTGGGCCCCCTTGCCACTCACCTCAGAGCTGGCCCCACCTCCCTGAGGCCAGGTCAGACCCTCTGTGAAGTCATCCAGGAACCCCCAAATCTGGTCTCCCTTTTCTCCTTCCCCTCTGCCAACTCCGCTGCTGGCCTTTGTGGCCAGGAAGCCCCCTTTCCTGGTTGATCTGCAGTCTCTGCCTGGTCTTTCAGGCGGAGGCTGCCCGCCTCCCGGACCCCTTACTCCTCATTCCTGCTCAACCCTCAGCCCCCTCCAGAGCTCTGACTCCCAACTGCTCCATGAGGTAGAGGCCCTGTTCGTTCATCATCATTTATTCACTGGTTCTTCACTGAACAAATGTCAATGGAGCGCCCACAGGTGCCAGGCAGCATCTAGGTGCTAGGGCTACATCCATGAACAAAACAGAAAGGTCCCTGCTTGGCAAATTCCATTCTAGCAGGGACAGACCCACGTAAAAATACTAAATAAGCACTACAGAAGAGAGAGGGGGCAGAGCAGAGTGGGTCTGCCACTTCTCTTGGGGACTGCTGGGGAAGGTGGTAGGGGCAGCGCTAATAAATAGGGGTCTGGGCTGAGTGGAGCTGTGTGATGGAGAAAGGAGTCAAGTGGGTATCTAGGGAGGGAGTCTCTGGCAGAGGGAACAGCCGTGCGAAGGCCCAGAGGCTGCTGACAGACAAGAGTCCCTGTACCTGCTCTGGGGGCACAATGTGACCCAAGATATGGCTTGGAGAGGTGTCCAGGGTGGATACCCAGGGCTCTGGGGCATGCTGCATAGAAGGGTCTCTGTGCCCTGGAGACCACAGAGGTTACCACAGGCAGGGACCTTCCAAGGCTTCTGTGCCCTTCACTGCAGCTGTCACGGCAGCTCCCAGCTCTCCTCCCATACCCCGCTGGCCGGATGCTCCCCCTGCCCAGGGCAGCTTTGCCCGGGAGCAAATGCTTCCAAGATTAACTCAAATCTTCTCGTATTCTGTCTATTGAAGGACTTAAAACATCTTTTTTTTATTATTCTGAAGGTCAAAATGTACGTTTCAGAGAATTTGGAAATTATAGAAAGATACAAAAATACTAAAATCATTTGGAGTCACAAAATTCAGAATTCCTGATGGTTACCATTGTAGGGTATTTCTTTCCATTTTGCTCCGACTATTTTCCTGTGGGCAAGCTCCCTGAAAGGGTATCATGTGGTGTATATACTGTGGTGCCCCTCCATTTGTTTGTTTGTTTAGCTGAGCATTGTGTCATGAGCATTTTCACGTCTCATTAACTGTTCTTCCATTTGTGAATTTTGATTGTTCATGCCTTTCCATTCAACACACGTACGTTAGAGCCTAGCACGTGCATGCCAGCCGCTACTCAATGCTGCAGCCATAACAAGGCAGACGTGGTCCAGCCCTCGGGCGGTTTCCCGATCATTGGAAAGTCGGGTAGTAATAAGTCATTTGAAGGGTGACAAGTGTGATGAAGGAGAAGTAAAGGTTGTGAAATGAAGGTTGTGCTCCGGATGCACCTCCCTGGTCAGGAGATTCCAGGAGGAACTGATGTCAAAACTGAGATCGGAAGACTTTGGGGAAGTCTCTAAATCAGGTTGCTGCTGGGAGGTAACATGTTAGGCAGAGTGGCATGTGCAAAATCCTATGTCTGGGAAGTGCTGACACATTAGGGAAATGACATGAAAAGAAAACCATTATGGCGAGCACAGGAAAAGCCTGCCTCCGCCCCCTAGAGTATCCCCGTAGGGGTGTGGCCTTCTGCTCTTCCACACACACCCCCCCCACCCCAACTCACCCAAACACAGAAGCCCTGCCTGTCACTCACCAGCACCCTAGGACTAAAGACCTGAGATGCTTTGCCCGTATTGGGAATATGGAAACGGGGGGACATCATTGTTCATTCGCCCCCTGGGCTCCCAGATTTAGGTCTCCAAGGATGGGCCCAGCTACAAATCCTGTAAAAGACAGGCCCAGTACTTTGCCCAAAAGGGAAAGACAACCACCGACGCCCATCAGACTTTGTCTTCAAATCATGGCAGGCGTGTCCTCTTGGACCCTTGCCCTATCTGATGCTGGTGTTAAGGTAGAAAACGCTTGGGTGTGACTTGCTGAAGTGACCATGAATAGAAAGGAAACTCCTCTGGTTCTAGTATCACTGTCTACACCTCTTTTTGGCACTAAGCAAGCCCTAATGGATTTCATCACTCAGAGGCCTGGCCTGGAAATGGCATGCTGTGTCTACCAGGACAATGTCAGGACTCCCCCAGCTTCTCCTGCAGCCAAGCAGAAGCGTTTTCAAAGGCAATCGTCTCTCCCAGGCATTTTGTGGATTCAAATAAACAATTATTAGGAAAACTGTCCTGCAGCTTGGAAGCCCACTTCTGGAGGCTCCCCAACAAGGCAGGTTCTCGGCTCAGTCGATTGAATCTGTCTGTGTTGCTTTTCTGGAAAATGGGCAGTGGGCACAAAGAGCAGCAAGTGCATCAAGGACAGGATTGCCACCCCCCCGGCAACACACACACACCGAATCTCCTCTTCTTCCTCTCTAATAAAATCTTGTTTGTTTTCAGAGAGAGAATGTGCTCAATACCAAGTCTGGTCTAAGTAATCGTGGCAGTCTTATTCTACTTGCTAGATACTTGGTTTCTCAAGGTTCCTCATATCTAGGGCTAGTTGAGTGACCCAGTTTTGGACAATGAGATGCATGAGGGAGTCTTTTAGGGAAGCTTTGCTCTCCATGATAAAATAGACAGATGCTATCAGTGCTCCTTTTTTCCTTTTTCCTGCCTTGAACATGGATACGATGTCTAGAGCTATGGTGGCCATTTTATAAAAATGAGATGATCAGCACGAGGAAAAGTCAACGCACAAGAGCGGAAATGCAGAAAGGTCCTGGACCATCCTCCCACCCCAAAGTGACTCCTAAGCAGATGACCCAGCCCCACCAACTGTCTACCTCTAGACTTCTTCTCATGTAAGAAAAATAAGCCCCTATGAGTCAGGTTTCTACTATGGCATTGAAAGAATTCTTAACTGATTTATCTCGAATGCTTAAAACCCCTAAAATTCTCTAAAGTTGGTTGTATATCTTTTATATTAATAGTCCCAGGGTGTTTAATTTGAGCAAGCACCATATATGATGTGGCAGAAAGAATGCCATGTGATTCCTTTCAAGGAGCATTGTAGCATTGTCTTCTTTCACAATTTTCCAAGACTTAATGCACTACAGTAGATTCATCACTATGTTTGGAAGAAGAAAATCAACCTATCAGAATTCAAAGCCCAGGAACCAGGTAAGGTGGGGAATCTACTAGATGGTCTTCAGCCCATTAGGCTATAACTCTAAAGGGCTACACACCCAGGATTGATGTGACCAGAAGCAAATCTTCCCCACTTTAAAGACTATAAGCAACAGTTTGTTGGCACTGAGAAGATGTAGGTGAAAGCTCATCTCTAGGAAGTTGTAAGCACACGCTAACCCTTGTGCAGACTGGTCGCCCAGATTCACATCACCTGAAGAGTCCAGAAAACAACAAGCAAGTTTGGGTTAGGGTGATCCTGCAGTGGAAGTGCCTCTAGGTACATGGCACAAGCAGTTGCAATACTTTCTGCAAAAAGTCACATCCAGGCCTCAAAAAATTTCCACTAAGTAATTTTTCAAGAACAATAAGCAGCACTCAGTAAAATATTAAAAAGTACACACAAACATAAGGCAACAAGAGCAAGAATAAACAGGAAAAAAAATAGACAGCTATGCTGATACTTAATATAGTGGAATAATAGGAAACGAATTATAAAACTGCTTATTATGTTAAAAGAAATAAAACGTAAGCTTTAAAATATCTACAGGAAACAGAGAACTATATATAAAAAAAAACTGACCTGAAAGATTTTGTTTAAAGAGAATCAGATAGATCTTTTTTTATGGAAATAAAAGATGCAATAGCTGAAATTTAAAATTCAATAGATAGGTTTAATAGGAGCTTAGATATAGGCAAAGAGAGAATAAGTGAACTGGAAAATGATTGAGAAGAAATTATCCAAATAACAGCACCAAGAGACAAAAAGATGAAAATCATGAAAAAGAGGTTCCAGGACAGGAAGGATAAAGTGAGAAGGTCCCTACACACTTAATTGGAGTTCTAGAAGGAAAATCAAGAGAGAAGGGGGTCAGGGTATTATTCGAAGAGATAATGTCTGATAATTTTTCAGAACTGATGAAAAATGCTAATCCATAGATTGAAGAAGCCCAACAAATGCAAGAATGAAAAAAAAAGTGAAAAGGATGTTCATATTCTGAATGCCCCTCATAGCCATCTTTTACTGGCAGGGTTGTCCAATGATGTGTCCACGAGGCTGATCATGGGACATGGAGCTCCTGTCAGGGGATGAGCAAGGCAAATGCAAGGGCAATAACTGCCTCTGTGAAGCCCATTTCTTTCCTTGCCTAGTTCTGCTGAGGGCCATGATCAAAGTGACAGCAGAGGTGCCAGTTTATTCAACCCTCTGTTTATTATTTACAAGAGAGAGATAGAGGAAATGATGGAAACCCCATTCCTCCAAGGCTATATTAATTAATTATTATTATTTTTTTTTAAGATTTTAGTGGGGAAGGGGAACAGGACTTTATTGGGGAACAGTGTGTACTTCCAGGACTTTTTTCCAAGTCAAGTTGTTGTCCTTTCAGTCTTAGTTGTGGAGGGCGCAGCTCAGCTCCAGGTCCAGTTGCCGTTGCTAGTTGCAGGGGGCACAGCCCACCATCCCTTGCGGGAGTCGAACCAGCAACCTTGTGGTTGAGAGGACGCGCTCCAACCAACTGAGCCATCCGGGAGACAGCTCAGCTCAAAGTGCCGTGTTCAATCTTAGTTGCAGGGGGCGCTGCCCACCATCCCTTGGCGGGACTCGAGGAATTGAACTGGCAACCTTGTGGTTGAGAGCCCACTGGCCCATGTGGGAATCGAACGAGCAGCCTTCGGAGTTAGGAGCATGGAGCTCTAACCGCCTGAGCCACCGGGCCGGCCCTATTAATTTATTTTTTAAAAGCCTAGCATAAATTCATTATTTTCCCCCACCCCACCTTAAAACTTAGTCACCATATCCACTTTTGTAGTGCCATGCTCTTAGGATTAGATAGCATGCACTCTGGGAATGCTTGCCTAGCAAAAAGACTCATGAAGAAAAATCCAATCTTCTAAGTTCTTTGAATGTCAAAGCTTAGGTTTGATGTAGTCCAAGATCTCATTTTAGAATGGAGAAACTGAAGCCAGAGAAGATAAGAAACACGGGAATCTGTAGTAAGACAAGCCTGACTCCCAGTCCAGCATGCAATCCACCATTTAGCGGCTCACTTCTTAGAGAACAAGGAAGCCGGTTATTTCACTCTCAGAGATGGCATTTCAACAATTGTTTGTTATAGCATGTACCAGGGTGTGTGAACAAGAAGATTCCTCAAAGTTTTCCAGGGGTGACATAGAAACAAGATAGAGACACCCCAGCAGATCAAAACAGCCCCAGTTACATAACTGCAACAGTAAATGGTGAATCATTGTCGTGTAATGGAAAAATCAGATTGGTCACTAGGAAAAGTAAAAGGATCACTGCGGTGAGTCACTGGGCCCACCCTCCTGCGGAGTCTCCGAAATGCTACACCTACCGGTTGATTCAGAGTCTGGGCTTTGTCTTCCTTTCTTCCACATCAATGTTTCGAAATTTCACAATGGAGCTTCGCAAGTGATGTAAATTTCCAAAAAAGGCTGGGCCAAAGCCCCATGCTCTGTCTTTGGACTCTTCTACTGGGTGGTCTCAGCACGTACCCCCAAGGGAGATGGCAGTTTCAAGTGTAATGATATTGTGCCTACTGTGTTCCAAAAAGTATTGGACTCTTGAGATTTGTTATGCTGATTTGTTATGCTGATTAAGCACCATAACAACTCTATGAGATAGGCATTATCCCATTTTGCAGATGACAGAACTGAGGCTAAGATGGATTCAGAACCTTCCCAGAGTCTCACAGTTAGTAGGAAATGACAGAGGCAGGATTCATCCCAGGCAAATCCACCCTAAGGACTACCCTCTTTCTACCAGGGTAGAAGGCTTCCTCTAGCCTTCTGACTGCCCTTAAGAGAAAGGCAGAGTCCCGGGCCGTGGTTATCCTATGGAAGGAGAGAGAGTGACTGGAGGGAGCCTTGCTCTCCCAGTGTTCCCTAGCATTGCAGGAGGTGTGGTTTTCCCCTTTTTGTAGATTGGAAGACTTGAGGCGGGCAAAGAAAACTAAGCAGAGCTCTTGGAGGAGGACTTTTTGTTCAGTGAAGAGCAGGACTTACATGTATCTGTTACTCCTTTGGTAGACAATGTGGAAAGTGCTGGAAGGCAACCTATTATTCAACACTGATGTAGAACACTCTGGAGGAGGTCTCCCAACATTCCCCGGCTCTGGCCCATACCACGTAATGGAAACTCACCCAGAATAATATTTTCAAAACAGCTGTTCCCTTGGTGGGTCGGGTGGGGAGAATTACCTCTTCCTCAGGAAGTTCCTCCTAAGCCACACAAAAATGAACTATTTTGATGGCCTGAAAAGTAATTCACTTATTTATATACATTACTAATATCACCCACTTCCCCAGCCACATATTTTTTTAATATTCATATTAGTCAAACTGAGCATGTATGTATCTAATTGTCTGAGAGCCTCAGGGACTCAGTCCAAAAGGGCCAGACCCTCGCCTCCAGCTGTAGAGACGTGAGAGGCTGACCCGGTTTCCCTCCAGAAACCTCCACAGTGGTTCCCTCGTGGTCTGGAAGGATTGTGGACAAGCACAGGTCTCATGCAGTCCAGTGCTTTCCCAGGCCCCTGTCGTGAGGATGCTGAAGCTGGCCTGGCAGGGCTGGAGAAGAGGAGGGGTCTCTGCCTGTGTCCGCTAGGCCATGACTACCCTCCAACTCTCTGCTGACATGGGCCCCACAGTTCTGGGAGGATGAGCCCCTCCCTCCGCAGTGTGCCAGACCAAGGGTGCCCTGTGCCTGCGGGGCTCCTGGGGCCCAGCCCTTCATAGCCTCGATCCCACTGGGCAGCAGCCAGGTCAAGGGTGTGTTCCAGTCGGGGGCCCATGTAGAGCTGAACCAGCTCTTCCTGCCCGGCCACACCAGGCCAAGTGCCCTCCCTCCTGGTGGGGCCTTGTCTCTCCCACCCTCAGAGATTCTGATGATGTTGAACTTCACCTGCTTCACTCCATACACTCAAATCAATGCCAGATGGACTGAGATCTAAACGGGAAAGGTGAAACAACAAAGCCTTCAGCAGGCAAAACCGATCATCCTCATGGTCTGGGAATTAGAGGGAAAAACACTAATAAATTGGACTTCGTTAAAATTAAGAGTCACCATTCATCAATGGCACCATGAAGAAAGTGAAAAGGCCAGCACAGAGGAGAATTTATCTGCAATACATATTTCTGACAAAGGATGTGTATTCAGAATATATATATATATATATATATATATACACACACACACATATATATTACATATATACATCTATGTATATATGTATATATATACATATATATGTCCTTTGAATACACGTCCTTTGTCAGAAATATGTATGTGTATGTGTGTATATATATATATATATATATATATATATATATATATATGATTCCCACAAACCAATAACAATCAGGCAAGCCAATAAGGAATAGGCAAAGGACTTGAACAGGCCCTTCATAAAAGAATAAATCTGATGGCCAAGAAGGAAATGAAAATGTGCTTCACTTCATCAGCCATTCGGTACATGCAAATAAAACCACCGTGTGGCACTACTACAGATGCACCATGATGGCAACAAGAAAGAGAAAGACGATACCTGGTGTTAGTGAAAACATAGGGCCACAGGAACTGTCCTAGCCTGCAGTGCGAGGTGAAATGGGTACCACCATTTTAGGACAGAAACTGATCTCCAGTCGGGCAATTGCACTCCTAGGACCTGGCCAGCAATGATGGAGACACATGTGCACAGACATATGTGAAAGAATACTCAGAGTCAAAACTGAAAGGAACCCAATCGTCTGTCAATAAATTGATGTGTAGTCACATCACAGAATAGGAGGACATAGAAATGAGAACAAACAGTTGATCCTGGAAACAGTGTGTGTGAGACTCACAACACGATGCTGAGCAAAAGAAGAGGCACAAAAGAGAATATGCTGTGTGCTTTGATATAAAGTACAAAAGCTGTCAAAAGGAGTCTGCAGGGTAAGCAGTCAGAAGAGAGCTTACCCTTAAGGGAGTTAGTGACTAGGAAGGGCCACAATGTGGTTTCTGGAATATTCTGTGTCTTGCTCTGCTGCTAGTTTCACCTTGTGAAAGTTCACTGAGTTGTTCCCTATAATTTGTGCACTTTTCTAATGTAGTTTATAGTCAATGAAATTTTATCTTAAAAATATAAAAGGTCAGGGGTCAAGGTCTTCATCCCTTTTCTTGCAGGAGTTTTCTCCCACTGTTTATGAATTTGCTCACTGCCTAACCCCTGTGGTGACCTTTGAACTCTGTGTTTCAAAGATCATTTCCAGGAGCAGCCTTTGTCAAGGCAATGCATGCCTGTGACTCTTCCGTGTGGAGGCCGGCTCTGGGGCCTCTGCCCAGAATAACTGGGATGTGCTTTGCTTTTCCTGCTAGAGAAGCATCTGGCAACCATAAAATGACAGCTTCTTTCACCAGAGCAAACAAACAGCAACAAGTCTGCCTCACATCCTGTCACTCACACACACACACACACACACGCATACACGCACTCACGTACACACTTGCACGCACGCACACGCACACATACGCGCACACACACGTATTTGCTGTTTTTCTGATTATCCAAGAACTGCAGGCCTATTGTAGAATGTTCAGAAAACATAGAAAAGACTTTGTAAAAGGAGAAAGTAAAAATCGTCCATGATCCTATTGCCCAAAGACAAAAGAAGTTATCATTTTGACACATTTTCTTCCAGTCTTTTTCTACACATATATTACAAGAATACATTTTTAACAGCTTTATTGAAGTATAACTTGCATACAATAAAAGTCATCTGTTTTAAGTGTATAATTCAATGACGTTTAGTAAATTTACAGAGTTATGCAACCATAGCCACAATCCAGTGTTAGGACATTTCCATCCCTCTCAAAGGATCTTTTGTGCCGGTTTGCTTTCAGTCCCCATGCCCAACCTAACTCCAGGCAATCGCTGATATGCTAACTGTAAATTTGTTCTTTCTGGACATTTCATATAAATAGAATTATCCAACATGAAGTCTTCTGTATCTGGCTATTGCACTTACCATAGTGTTTATGAGGCTCATCCACGTTGTAGCATTTATCAGTGGTTTGTTTCTTTTATTGCTAAATATTGTTTCCATGTACGGACATACCACATTTTGATTACCCATTTATCAGTTGACGAACATTTAGATTTTTCTCTGTTTGGGTCTATTATGAAAAATGCTGCTATGAAAATTTGTGCACAACCTTTTTATGGCCATATTTTTCATTTCTCTTCGGTAGGGTCCCATGGGGAACTTCCTGGGTTGTATGGTAAAATTGTTTAACTTTTTAAGAAACCAATAAACTGTTTTTTGAGGTGGCTGTACCATTTCACATTCCCACTATCCATGATGACACTTAGTATTGCAAGTTTTTTAAATTATTGCCATTGTAGTCAGTGTGAAGTGGTATCTCATTGTGAAGTGGTTTTAATTTGCATTTCCCTAACGATCAATGAGCCGCTTGTGTATATTTTTTGGTGAAATATCTATTCAAATATTTAGCCTATGTTTAAATCTGGTTGTTTGTCTTCTTATTAAGCTGTAAGAGTTTTTTATATGTTCTGGGTACAAGTCATTTATCAGCTATGATTGACAAATATTTTCTCCCAGCCTGTGGTTTGTCTTTTTTTATTTTCTTAATAGTGTCTTTTAAAGCACCAAAGTTTTAATTTTGATGAAGTCCAATTTATCATTTTGTTTTCTTTTACTACTAGTGTTTTTTTTCCTTTTTGATGTTGTAGCTAAGAACTCTGCCTAGCCCAAGGTCACAAAGACTTTATCCTATGTTTTTTCCTAAAAAGTTTACAATTTAAGCTCTATATGTCTAGGATCTATTTTTAGTTAATTTTTCTGTAAAGTGTGAGTTAGGGTCTAAATTCCTCTTTTGGCACAAGGATATATAATTATTCCAGCACCATTTGTTGACAAACCATTCTTTTCCATCACTGAATTTTCTTGGCAACTTTGTTGAAAATCAATTGACCATAACTGTAAGGGTTTATTTCTGGACTCCTGATTCTGTTCCATCTATCTATCTATCTATCTATCTATCTATCTATCTATGTGTCTATCTATCTATCTATCTATCTATCTATCTATCTATCTATCTATCTATCTATCTATCTATCTATCTATGTGTCTATCTATCTATCTATCTATCTATCTATCTATCTATCTATCTATCTATCTATCTCTCTATCTATCTATCTTTCTATCTATCTATCTCTACATATCCTTATGCCAGTATTGTACTGTCTTAATTATTATAACTTTATAATAAGTTTTGAAATCAGGAAGCACAAGTCCTCCAACTTTGTTCTTCTTTTTCAAAATAGTTTTGACTAGTCATTCTTTGCATCTCCATATAAATTTTAAGATGAGCCTGTCAATTTCTACAAAAATAGCTGCTGGGATTTTAATGAAGATTGAACTGTATCTGTATTTCACTTTGAAGAGAATTGTCATCTTACCAATATTGAGTCTTCTAGTCTATGAACATGGACCGTCTTCCCATCTATTTATATCTTTAGTTTCTGGTGGGATGTTTCATAGTTTTTGGTGTACAAGACTTGTACTTCTTTTGTTAAATTTATTCCTAAGTATTTTATTCTTTTTGATGCCATTTCCTTGTTGGATTGTTAATTGATTTTTGCTTATTGATAGATAAACTGTGACCTTGCTGAATTTGTTAATTGCTTCTAATTGTGTGTGTGTGTGTGTTTCATAGGATTTTCTATATACGAGATTATGTTGACGGCTAATAAAGACAGTTTTGTTTCTCTCCTTTAATCTGAATGTCTTTTCTTTCTTTTTCTTGCCTGATTGCACTGGCCAGAACCTCCAGTAGAACGCTAATAGAAGTGGTGAGTGTAAACATCCTTGTCTTGTTACCATTCTTAAGGAGAAAACATTCAGTGTTTCACCATGAATTATCATATGAGCTGTAGGTTATTGGTAAACATGTTTTATTAGGTTGAGGAAGTTTCCTTTTATTACTAATTTGTTGAGAGTTTTTGTCATGAATGGGTGTTAAAAGCATTTTTTCAAAATGCTAAAAGATTAGGTTGAGGAAGTTTCCTTTTATTACTAATTTGTTGAGAGTTTTTGTCATGAATGGGTGTTAAAAGCATTTTTTCAAAATGCTAAAAGTGTTAAAAGATTTTGTCAAAAGCATTTTTCTGTGTCTATTGATCATGTGCTTTGGGCTTTTATTCTATTGATGTGATGTATTACATTAATAGTTTTTCTTGCATTCCTGGAATAAATCTCATTTGGTCATGGTACATAATTCTTTTTATGTGTTGTTGGAATTGGTTGACTAGTGTGTTTTTTGAGAATTTTTGTATCTATACTAATAAGAAATAAGAAATATTGGTCTGTAGTTTTATTTTCTTGTGACAGCCTTGTCAAGTTTTAGGATCGATGTAATTCTGGCCTTACAGAATGAGTTTGTCATTGTTCCCTTCTCTCCTATTTTGTGGAAGAGTTTGTGAAGGACTGGTGTTATTTCTTCTTAAATGTTTGGTAGAATTCACCTGTGTAAATCCATCTGGGCCTGGTTTTTCTTTGTGTGTAGTTTTAAAATTATTAATTCAGTTTCTTTACATGATACAAGTCTACTTAGATTTTCTCTTTCTTCTTGAGTCAATTTTGGTCATTTGCATTTCTAGAAATTTGTCCTTTTCGTCTCCGTTGTCTATTTGTTGGCAGAAAGTTTCCCATGGTATTCCCTTAGAAGCCTTTAATTTTGGTAGAGTCAGTAGTGGTATCCCCTCTTTCATTCCTGATTTTGGAAATTTGTGACATCTTTCTTTTTTTCTTAGTCATTCTAGCTAACGGTTGGTCTATGTTGTTGATCATTTCAAAGATCAAATGATGGTTTCATTGATTTCCTCTTTTTTTTTCTTTTTCTATTTCATAGAGTTCACTTTTATAATTATTTGATGTATGTATTTTTAAATGTAACTTGATTCATACAGCTTTATATCTTGCTTTTTTCCTTAAAATTGTCATAAATCTTTTTCCATAATTAAACATTCTTTAAAATTCAGTTTTTGTGGGAACTTTGTATTACATTGAATTACTTAGCCATTACCTGATTGTTAAACATTGGAATAGTTTCCTAGTTTCTCATTATCATGAACAATGCCTAAATGAACACCTTTCTACTTACATCTAATTATTTCTTTAGGGTTGTTTCTCAAAAGCAGGCTTCCTGGTCAAAGCATGTGAACACTTACCAAGTTAGCGTCTCACTGGCTGGTATGAGAGCATTTATTTGACATTACATTTGACATTACAGATGTTTAAGTAGAGGTCCGGCCCAGGTTTTCTGGGGCTCTGTTGACAGTGGGACCCCTGAGGGCTACAGTGAGGCTGAATCTGAGCTTAGGCCGTCTCAGCTGCCTTTGCTTGGGGGCAGGTGGGGAGAAGGTGAAAGATGCCTTCTGTGGGGCCTGGGGACCAGTGCCTGATGGCCTTGGTGATTCACCACTTTGAAGCTGGGATTGTCTGCCTCAGCGTCTGCCAGTGGGAACCTGGAGGCTGGTTCATGGGCCCCTGAGAGGCACGTGTTTCCCTCAAGGTAAAGGAGCCTCCATCAGCCATTCAGTTCAGTGCACACTTGTTAAGCACCACATATCAGCCACCAGAGTGTTCTTTCCAAAGCCTGAGGTTAGTTCACTCATACTCAAAAATCCATTGTCTGCAAGGAATGAAGTGCAAGCTCTTTAGTTTTTGTAACCTGGCCCCAATTTACCTTTCCAGTTTTATTCATTCTTTCATTCATTTACGCAACAAATAGGAGTACCTACTATGTGCCAGGCACTTTCCTAAGTACTGGGACACAGCAATGGTGAGAACAGAAGCCCTGCCTCAGGTACCTTCTGGTGCAGCCAGCCCCCAGCACCCCACTCTCCCGCCCACACCCCATGCTCATAGAGAACACCAAGATGCCTTCTTTCTCGCTGAGGTTCTCCGCTCCTCACTAGAACGTCCACTGCCACCTGCTGTAATGTTATGCCCACCTGACAAGGCTTTTCAGAGTTACCTGTTTGAGAGCAGCCCTCCCTCCTCCATGGGACGGGGACCCAGTCCCTTGCTCACACCAGGTCCTCAGTCATGTTAATGAATTTAAGTGTGTGGGCCCATTCCCAGCAATGCCATGAGCCTCCTGAATGCAGGGCTGCTTTGATCCGTCCCCTGTCCCTGTTCCTCGTTACCATCTGAGGGTGCCCAGCAGGAGGCATGCAGTGGATAGGTCACAGGGGCCAGTGTGCTGGAGCTCCAGAGCTGTCCCAGCATGGGTGTTCCTCAAGGCCAAGTTCTTCCTTCTTCAGCAGCAGTGGAGAATCTAGGGACCGGCCTGGGAACACCACACCTCAGAAAGCCTACACTGGCCAGAAGGGAGGTGAAATGCGCCAGCCCAGGACTCTGGCCACCTTCGTCTGTCTGAGCGAGACATACATGCAAACTACAGATGCGGTCAGAGCACTGGGTTACTCTGAGCCTCACCTGCTCCAAAGCGTCCATGTCACAGATGAGCAAACGGGCAAGTCAGCTGCGCATGGCCTCCACGTTCCCGAATCACAGAACCGTTTCTCCTCAGCTGTCCTCTGAGGCTGAGGCGTTTTTGACTTCATGCTGGTTCCCCAGTCCATTCTGTGCCTTCTCAGGCTGACTAGTGACGGCATCCACCTGGGTGTTTTCCTCAAGACATGCGTGGTGGTGAGTCTTGACCCCCCTGACGGAGGTTCTGGGTGCTGGGCTGTAAAAGGGGTTTTTCTTGTCTCTCGTAGCCCTCAGCTCAGCCTACATGAAAATAGTCATACAACCCGCTGACCCTTGCTGGCTTTGAGAGAAGGAAACAGACATTTATTTACTATGAGGCTGACTTTGGACTGAGGGTTTCTCCCTTGGAGAAGGCAAGGCTTGGGGGTGGGAATTTCTTTTCTCCTTTTCACAAAGGTGGGAAGGGCCCAACACACAAAGACTTTGCCTGGGAACCCAAAATGGCTTCACTAGTCCAAGCTTGAAGGACGAGACAGCAAGCAAACCCTAGGACGTGGATTGTGGTCAACAATTTTCCACGTGCTTCTGTAGCTAACTTCCATTTCTTAGCAACAATAGTCCTGTCAGGGTAACATTACTCTTCCCATTTGGCAGACAAGGAAACTGAGGCTGAGAAGCAGCACATGTCCTACTTGGGGTCACCTTGCCAGTAAGGATGGAGACAGATCAGGAGCCTGGTCCTGGCTGACACCCCCTCCTCTGCCTCTGCTCAGGACCCTCTGGCGAATGAGTCGGAGGTGAGGACAGGGCCAGTGCTGAGGCAGCGTGTGCCCTTCCACTTTACGTGCGGGGACACGAAGCCTCTGGGAGGGGGACTGACTTGCCGAAGGTCACACCACTGGCACAAAGACTCCATCCAGCCTGTCAGCCCAACCCCAGTGGCTTTTCCTAAACCCTAGCCCCTCCCAATCTCGTCCTCAGCCTTCCCCAGCTCTTCCCAGACGGCTTGGCTGACATGATGACGATGACAGGAGGTCATTTCGGGGTTCTGCCTGCCAGCGTGGGAACCAGACCTCTGACGGAGACGACCACGGTAGAGAGAGCCAACAGGGGAGGGACTTCACAGGTGCACAGCACATAGCACAGCCGTTTGGTACTTTCAGCTTTTTGCAAATCCTGAAATATCACCTTTTAATTGCTTAATTTTCTGCATTCGTTCATTTTATTTAGACTAGCCTGGGGCTCTCCAGCCTGGCATATTAGAGAACTTCTTACTTTTTAATAATAATACTTAGCATTTATAAAGTGTGTTTCATGTTCAAAGTGCTTTCTTTACAAAGTTCACTAATTAATCGGAAAGTTAACTGCCGCCCTGGGCAGGTTTGACCGAGTTTTCAGGCACCTAATTGTGAGGGGTAAAATTCTTCCTGCACTTTGACCCCTGGTTGCCTCTCTGGACCCTGGACCATCAGCCACGGCTTGGACCCTGTGTGCTGGGCAGTGCCGGGGCGGAGACCATGGAGCTTGGTCAGACAGGCGGCCACCTCTGGGAGCCTGTGCAGATGACCCTAGTGCTGGGGTGGAGCCCACGGGGGAGAAAAGCCCGGGACTTGGACCCACTGGGCCTCCCTGAACGGGGCTCCTGGAGGGAAGTGGGAAGAGGAATGAAGAGGAGATTTCAGTCAGGCGAGGCAGGAAGAGCGTTGGAAGCAGAGGGAACAGCCTGTGCAGAGAGATGGTGTTGAGAAGCAGGAGTTCAGCGCTGAAACGAGGAGGGGAGGAGCAGATGGGCCCGGAGGCCAGGGGCCAGGCCACAGAGGGGCTGTGATCTTATGCTTGGACGATGGAGCTCTCGGGGGGCTTCTGCTCATTCCAGTTTATTCTGCCAACAGCAACGAGGCAAGTGGAGGGCAGGAGGGAAATGGAGAGGCCTGGACTAGGGCAGATGGAGAGGACAGACCCCAGAGTGACTTAAGGGGCGAAGAACAGGGCTCGGCGAACAGTTAGGTGGGAGTGGGGGACCACATGGGGCATGGGAGGGGGACAGCCTACACTCCCAAGTCACTGAGGGGGATTTCAAAAACTGGGGCAAAGTTAGGCATGATTGTGTCCAGAGGAGAGAATGGTGGTGAGCAGAGAAGAAGAAAGAGCCCGGTGGAAGTGGGGGTGGGGTGGTTGAAGAGCCCAGCAGGGGGTCTGTCTTCCACATGCTGGGGTGCGTGAGATTGCACATTGGGTGGGTTGGCAGGGGCAGAGGGAGATCACACCTGTGGATGCTGTTTTCTCAGTGGAGGAGGAAGTAAGTCCTTCCATGTGGCAGAGGGACCCGGACCTGGCATCAGAGACTGTGGCCCAGGCCTGGACCTGTCCCCATCTTCTTCCTGCAGAGCCAGGAGGATCCCAGGAGCCATCAGGGTGGACGGCAGGTTTGCCACCACCTTGAGGGTTGTGGTCTACACCTTGGGGACCAGCTGTGCTCACCAAGTGCTGCAGTGTTCTTCCCACCTCCTCCTGAGGGACCTTAATGGTCCAACTGGGACTCCCTGCCCCCTGACCCCCCAGAGGCTACCACAAGAACAGGGCTCAGTTGTTTGTTCCTGCTCCATCCCAACCTGGACCAGCCAGGGCCTGCTCTGCCAGGAGTTCACCCTCTGAGTGGGGGCAGCCACAGGGGTCAGGTGGCTTGCCCTAATTCCCGATTCCTTACCCAGCCTCCAGGAGGGTCGGAGATGAGGCTGGAGGGGTACAGGGCGTCAGATCCCACTTCCTACTGGCTACAATGCACCCATGGCTGGATGCATCCCAGCCTGAAGCTAGCTCAGGCCTCTGGTCTGAGGAGACCAGGGTTACGGTGGAAAAGCGTAAGGCTGGGGTGGACAGTAGGGTCTGAGCGCCGAGGCTGGGTCTGTGCAGCTCTGCCCTGGGTCTGTGCAGCTGTGCCCTGGGGCTGTGCAGCTCTGCCCTGGGTCTGTGCAGCTGTGCCCTGGGGCTGTGCAGCTCTGCCCTGGGTCTGTGCAGCTGTGCCCTGGGTCTCTGCAGCTCTGCTCTGGGTCTGTGCAGCTGTGCCCTGGGTCTTTGCAGCTCTGCCCTGGGTCTGTGCAGCTGTCCCCTGGGTCTCTGCAGCTCTGCTCTGGGTCTGTGCAGCTGTGCCCTGGGTCTGTGCAGCTGTGCCCTGGGTCTGTGCAGCTGTGCCCTGGCCTGGGCAGTGGCAGTGCAGCCAGGGGATGTCTGGGATGCGGGAAGACAAGGACAGCAGATGTAGAGGGAGTGGTCGGGGAGTCGAGGGGAGGAAAGGGGTGAAGGCAGGGCCCTGCCCCTCAGACTGTCTGGGTTTGTCTGACTGTCGCAGAGACAGCAGCGTGGGGCCGCGGAGGGGAGGCGCTGACTCGCTCTGGGGCTCTGCCAGGTCTGGCGACTGGCAGACGTTACTGCCCCGAGGGAGGGAGGAGCACGGTTCTTGTCTCCACTCAGGATTCTGACTAAGGGGTGCTCAGTGCCCTGGCCCGGCAGCCTCCCAGCTTGTGCGTCCCCAGGGCTGGGAAGGCGAGGAAAGCTAATTGAATAGCTAATAGGTAACAGGCCCCGTGCCAAACAATAATCATTAACTTTTATTGAGCACTGTGCTTGGCACTCCCCGAAGCTCTTCACATGAATGATCTCATTTACGGTTCGCTGAAGAGAAGAGCTACTGGTGTTGTCCCCACTTTACAGACGGGGAAACAGAGGCAGGCTGAAGTTCAGCAATGTCCAAGGCCACAGCCCTGGGCTGAAGTGCAGGCAGGGCACCGAGGCTCAAACACCCAGGGGATGTGGTGTGTGTGTGTCCGGAACACTCCTCACCCGTCATGGGCTCCCTCACTGGCGGACTGAGCACGTGAGACCAGGAGTGTTGCAACCTTTTTAACCACAAACTCTTAGTGGAAATCTTACACGGGATCCCCAGGATGTAATACAGATGAAACAGGAGCAGATAGGGGCCAGAGCTGACTGGGCTTCTTCCTGGGACCCCTGGTGGCCCCAGACTCCAAGGAAGGGCCCTAGAGAGGCAAAGGGCCCCTGCACATGGCCAGTCTTTGACTGTAAGACCCTGGCTATTGCTGAGAAATATGTAACGTCCATGACTGCATGTTACCATCTTCGATCATAAAGAACACTTACCAATCAGACAGAAAAAGAACCACAGTAGGGAGTTATATGTAAGTAATTCACACACGTGAACTAAGTATTCACACATGTGAATTAAGTGGGGATAGCCCTAGCACCAAAAGTTAACTTTATTTGCGATGTAAAACTAAATAACCATGAGATAGTGATTTTTTAAGTCATTTTGCAGCCTCTCCCAAAATGTGAATTGAAACCAAAGCCACTTAATAGAAAACACCAGCAGCAGCATACATGTATTTGACGAATATTAATCCAGTGGTTCTCTCAGTGAAGTCCCTGGGGGCCCAGCTCCCACCCCACTGCAGCAGGAGACTTCAGAGTGGCTGGTGATTTTGAGGGCCCCTGGGATTGAGGAGCCCTGAGGAACCCGAGGGCACAGCCATGCTATGTGTGTGTTTCCTTCATTCGTGTTACTTACGTGTATGAGTTCCACCCACATACACTGGGCACTTCCTGCTCAAATCTCGGGGGGTCAGGACGGTGGGAGCTCTGCCATCTTGTGCAGAAGTATGTCCTTATTGTAACGACCAGTGTAGGCAAGCTGGGGTGGCTGGGCCACGTGGCCCCCGCCTGCTTCCACCCCGGGCTCTGCCCACCACTAGCTGCAGGACGATGAGCCCAGCTGTGCCAAGGACCTGCCCCAGCTCCCGGGAGCAACGTGCTTGGGGTGACAGCTGGCAGCGGCTCCCTTCTGGAACATTGGCTTCCCCAGATGGGACTGCAGACACACCTCCCTCAGCTATCCTTCACTTCTTTCTTCTGGGCCTGGTCCCACTCTCGAGGCTCCTGGTGGCGCTTGAGGACTAATTTGCATGTTAAAAAATTCTCATACAATGGCTTAATGCAGTAACCCAGAGGGGTTTGTTAAACAAATTAGAATCCTTGAGTTTTTCACTATTAGAAAGTCCCCTCAACATTACACCATCCACACGAATATGGCCTGAACAAGTGGCTAACCTGCCCTTGCTTGAACACCTCCCATGACGGGAGCCTCACCACATGTAAGGTAGCCCCTTCCTCTTCGCAATGGCTCCTATTAGAAACGTTTCTTAAATTTTCCCCTGCGTGGTTTACACCCATACTTCCTCAGTGCAGCCCAGAACAACCTTTACCCTTTTCCTTAGAACATTTCCAGTGCCAGCAAACCAGGCCGACCAAAGCTGCAGTCACTTCTACGTTGAGTGCCACTCACATGCCCCCACCTCGAGGGTACAGGCCCTAGCGTCCGCTCCTGAGCTTTCCGTCAAGTGGACCAGGCCCTTTGCTCCAGCTTCCTGTCCTCTGGGGCCTTCCTGGCTCACTCTTTCATAAGAGCTCTTCCGGTCTCCTTTCTAAAGACCAGAAACGTCTATTTCAATTAGTACAGATTGTGAAAGAGTCCAGTAAGGGGACCTCACCCCGTGAGATCTGTGCTGGTAGAGGGAGTGGGTGTGGCATGGGAGACAGTGCATGGCTGGGATCCCGAGGAGCACCCCCCTCGCCAAGCCCTGTGTCCCGGTGAAAGGATGCATCTTCCCAGATTCACCAGAAGGCAGCTCTAAGGGCTAGCTCCAGCCTTGCTGGGAGAGGCAGATCATCTCTGAGCCTCAGTTTCCCTGGCTGTAAAAGGATGTATGCGTGGTGGCACCTAAGAGGTACTGAGAAATATTTGAATGAATGCATGAGCAAAAGAATAAATGTTCCCCATCTTACGGGGCTGTTGTGAAGAGTCAGTGAGACAATCCAGGTGTTTGCACCGCACCTGGCACCCAGTAGGTACCAATATATGATCACTTCCTTACTTTACCTCCTTTTCTTGGTCAAAGGAAGAAACTGCTGGGAATCCACTGCAGGCACAGACGCTCGACTTTTGGGGTCTGCCTTGCGTTTCTTGCTCTTTCCACACTGTGCTCTGTGCCAGGACTGTCCTAGCAGTCCATCTGGTCCCAGGCTAAGGTGAGCGGTGGCTGTATGTGGCACCTGATCCGTGCCCGGCTGGCTGGCTATCTTGGCGATGGGAGCTGCTACATCCACCCTTGCCCGCAGTGGAAGCCAATAGAGGCTTTTGACCGGAGGAAAGTTAGTCAGTCGCCCTGCCACCCAGCAGCTGCAGCAGCCCTGTTACATCAGAGCCCACAAACCTGGCTGCCTGTCACCCACCCGAATGTGCTGGACTACGCCCCAGCCCCAGCCCCAGCCCCAGCCCCAGCCCCAGCCCGCGCCGACCAGTGATGCATCATGACTGCAGCTTCCCACTGCCTCCCCAAACAGCTGGCGGGCCCCGTCTTGCCTCAGAACCATGGGCTCCCGTTCTTCCCAAGATCATTACGGGGAGTGTGGCAGGAGCAGCCTGTCTGTCTCCTGAGGTGAGGTGGCTCAGAGTGCTTGCACAGGGCTCCGTGGGATCTGGGGCTCCCTCCCAACTGTCTTCAAGGGCCAGCCACCAGAAGCCAAGGTGACAGCTTCAGATGGCCGTTGGTTTAAATCATGCAAATGGGCTGTATCGGGTTTGGGTGTCAGTTTGAGAGCTAGCTCTGCCACTGAATAGTTGTGACTTTGGGCACATTCCTAGCATGTCTGAGCCTCAGTTTCATCAGCTGTGAAATGGGGATAATAATGGCATCCACTTTGCAGAGTTTTAGGTTACATGAGATAACACTTATGGAGCCCTAAGTACCACGGGCTTGATGCAGAATCAGAACTTAATCAAAAAGTAATGACCACTGATTGTTGTCACAATGCTTAACTATTCCTTTCCTTTACTATCAGTCAAATAGCCAAATGGAAATGTTTGTTTCAGTGACATATGGTAGTGTGGAGAACAGAAAGAAAAAACAGCATAATCTTTGAATTACATTTTTAAAAATCGAGTTGGGGGCAATGGATGGCAAGAAGGATGACACAGAAATGGCCAAATGTTGGTAATTATTAAAGACAGGTAATGGGTGCTGGAGGTTAATCACACTCTTCTGTTTGTATATGTTTGAAATTCTCATACTAAAGCAGTTGAATAAAAATTACAGTCTGTGAGTCAGGCCAACCCTGGGGTTAATTCAGGACACTGACTGACTGACTGGAAAGAGGCAGATTTAGTAAGTCTTTACTGAGGACCAATCCTACGGCAGACGGGGGAATCGAAGGTGACAGAGGGAAGGGCCCTGCCCTCTCAGTGATTCCAGCTTAATAGAAGAGACACACAAACAGGTCATTTATTAGAGACGAGAAGAAAAGAAGGGCTTTCCTAAGGAGATGACGTCTGCTCCAGGTCTGAAGCGAAGTTCAAGGCAGGGAAGGGTGTTTCAGCAGAGAGAACAGCCCGAGCAAACATGCAGGACCCACAGTGGGCCCCAAGCAATTCGGGACTCGGGTGACTTGTGAGGGCAGAGGTGGCAGGTGACAAACCTGGCAGGCAGCAGCTAAGGGCAGCCT
Source organism: Rhinolophus ferrumequinum (assembly GCF_004115265.2). Classification (NCBI taxonomy): domain Eukaryota; kingdom Metazoa; phylum Chordata; class Mammalia; order Chiroptera; family Rhinolophidae; genus Rhinolophus; species Rhinolophus ferrumequinum. The sequence continues at coordinate 65,343,449 of NC_046296.1, forward strand.
GTGAAGCTGGGCACTTATCTGGAAGCCGAGGAAAAGCCCCAGGAGGGTCCAACAGATGAAAGAAGGGCTTGCAGGGAGACGTGTGTTTTAGAATATTCACTTCCCGGCTGTGGGGAGATTTGAGCAAGCAGGAGAGCAGCCGTGAGGGAGTAAGGCCTGAACCGGGCTGCTGGGCTTTAGGAAGTCGAGTCAGCAGGACTCGGGTTTGATTCAGAGCGGTGGAGGCCACACTCTGGATGGTGCCCCGTCCCCCATTCCTGGCTGGGAAGATTCTCAGCATCTGCATAGTGAGGAGGAGCAGTGTGACCTTTTGCTAAAAGTCAAGTTCCTGAGGGACCTGCTGTTGTAACTTTCCAGGAAGTGATGCCTAAAGTTCATCCATGGCTGGAAATGGAGGTTGGTGTCTTAAGTGTGGAAATGACAGGCAGGGAGCAAGTGGGTCACTCAGGATGAACGTCAATAGTGAGAAGGACAGAGGTTAAGTCAGGGCACTTCAACATAAAGGGTGAGAGGGGCCGGAAAGAGAGAGGGGTGTCCTGGAAACCAAACAGAAGGTGGGGCCAGGCGGCAGCATTGATTGGTATTAGGGGATTGGTATTAGGTTGATGCAAAAGTAATTGCGGTTTAAAAGGTTAAAAAAAAAAAAAAATTGCAAAAACCGCAATTACTTTTGCACCAACCTAATAAAATGGGACATTTGCCTGTTGGATTTGTCAACGCGGCCATCCCTGGAGACTTTTGTCAAAACTGGGCAGGGGCCCCAGCTGAAGGGTCAGGGTTGAGAAGCAAACAGGAGGCCAGATGGAGTAAGTGTAGTGAATCGTGCAAAGAAGGGAGAAGGGGAGGGAGCCGTAGTGGGTGGGGATGAGGCAGGTTTAGGGTTTATTTCAGGAGGGCTGAGGTTCTAGGCAGAGGGCTACAGGCCAGATGAGAAGAAAGGATGAAGATACAGCCTTCTGCAGAGGGCTCCAACCCCACGGCAAAGGCCAGCCTGGATCCAAAGTCACAGTGTTGGGCTCTTTACACGTGGACACCCCATGACTCAAACGAGATGCGACAGGTCATAAAGGGGTTCTGGTCCCAGCTCCACCAATCCTCAGTTTCCTGGTCAGTGAAACGCATCCAGACGCATCAGGTTGTTACCGAGCTCTGGTCAGGCCCTGCACGGGATGTCCCTGGCGAATGGTGAAACACGTAAGTGCGTAAGAGGAGGGTGATTGACAGCACTGGCCTCGCCCATGGGGTGTTCTGTGGCGTGTCCCCCCTCAGGTGAACCTTGGTGCACCTAGGGTCAGTCTCCAAGATTCCTGCTGCAGCAGCCTGAAATTGGTAAAAAGCTGCAGTGGTCTCTTGGCTGTGGTCTCCAGGGCCCTCGTTTGCTGGGGGCGGGTTTCCCGAGCTTACCGGAGTCGGTGGCACTGTCTCATGTTCTACAAAAGTAAACACCGCTCAGCCTTGCTGGTTCCCTGGACAGTTTCTGGGTGAATCAGTGGGACAGTTCACATATCCAGTTAAGTAACCATCGTCTCTCCTGGGGATTCCCCTCTTTCCAGGATGAGATCTGTAGAAAGCCTGCCGGCTGGGGACGTGCCCCATCTTAGCGCCTTTGCCTGGGTTGTGCAAATAGTGGGCTGTGAGTGAGCAAAGAAAGGCGGGCCGCTGGGGTGGATGCTGCCAGTGAAAGGGGAGGTGGGAAGGACCCAGGCTCCTGAAACTGCTGCTGGTGGTTCTCACCCAGGGCTCCTGTTCGCGAAGGGCCAGTTCTCACTGTTGTATTGTTATTTGGGTATTAAAGTGTCAGCCCAGGGGAAAGACAATGTCCCCTAATCTACAAAGCTGAGTGGTTTCCAGGATTAGACACCTGCTTCCTTGTGGTTAAGGTGTTTAGTGCCTTGAAGGCAGCTCAAGACTGAGGGCTTAGGAGGGTAATTGGTGATCAGCTGGGTCCAACAAACGTTCTACTGAGCACCTACTCCTCTGTGCTCACCAGAAGTTCTCTTAACCTGTCCTAAAATTATAGTGTTTTAGAGCCAGAAAGGATTTTTATAGTCATCTAGGCCAACCCTACCTTCCCGACTTGTGTGTGGATAGTCTTAGCAATTCTGCCAGGCAGTGGTTCAGCCAATGGTTCCACCTCGGCTTTGTTAAATACTTCCAGTGCCATGGGGCTCACTGCCTGGTGACATGGTCAGTACTGGAGTCGCTCACGCTGATAGGTTTACTTACTATAAGGGTTTTCCATCCCCCACGAGGTCTGACTGGTCAGGCATCGACCCTGTGGAACCACCTGCCACCCTCCCAGGTATCTGAACTCAGCTTCTCCCTCTCACACTTCATTTATTTCCTTTTTGGTTAACTGAGATAGAATTCACGCACCATAAAATTGCCCTTTTAATATGAACAATTCAGTGCTTTTAGTATGTTCACAAAACTGTGTAACGATCACTAACCACCTAATTCCAGAATATTTTTGTCACTCCTAAAAACAACTCCATACCTGTTAGCTGTCACTCTCCACTCCCCCATTCCCAGCTCCTGACAACCACTAATATACTTTCTGTTTCCACTGATTTGCCTGTTCTGGACATTTCATATAAATGGAATTACACAACATGTGGCCTTTTGTGCCTGGCTTCTTTCACTTAGCGTAATATTTTCAAATTTCATCCATGTAGCTTCGTTAGTACTTCATTATCTTTTCATTGCCAGATAATATTCCATTGCGTGGATAGATCACATTTGCTTATTCATTTCACCAGTTGATGGACAGATGGGTTGTTTCCACTTTTTGCCTTTTCTAAATAACACTGCTATTAACATCTGTGAACAAGTTCTTATGTGAACATATGTTTTCAATTTTCTTCAGTACATGCCTAACAGTAGGATTGGGGGTCATATGGTAACTCTATGTTTAAGTATTTGAGGTCCTGCTAAACTGTTTTCCAAAGTGGCCACATTTTATATTCCCAACAGCAATGTATGAAGGTTCCAATTTTCCCACATTTTCTCTGATACTTGTTATTGTCCCTGTTTTTGATTATGGCCATCCTAGTGGGAATGAAATGGTATCTCATTGTGGTTTTGATTTCCATTCACTGAATGGCTCATGATTGAATCTATTTTCATGTGCTTACTAGTCATTTGTATATCTTCTTGGGAGAAATATCTATTCAAAGCCTTGGCCAATTTTTTAAAATTGGGCTGTTTGTCTATCCATTTTTGAGTTTAAGAACTCTTTATATATTCTGGATACTAGACCCTTATAAAATACATAATTTGCAAATACTTTCTCTTATTCTATGGGCTATCTTTTCACTTTCTTGATAGCTTCCTTTAACACACAAAAATTTAAAGTTTTTTTCAGCTCTATTGAGGTCTAATTGAGAAATAAAATTGTAAGATATTTAAAGTGTACAACACAATGATTTAGAAATTTTTAAATTTTGATGAAGTTAATTTTTTAAATTTTTTTTTTTTCTCCCGTGCTTTTGGTATTACACTTGAGAGACAAGCTCCACCAAGGTCACAAAGGTTTATATTTAAGCATTTTCTTCTAAGAGTTTCATAGTTTTAGCTCTTACATTTAAAAATCTTTTATCCATTTTGAGTCATTTTTTGTATAATGTGAGGTAGGGGTCCAACTTTATTCCTTCACATGTAGCTATCTAGCTCTCCCAACACCATTAACTGAAAAAAAACTATTCTTTCCCCCAATAAATTGTCTTAACACCATAGTTGAAAATTAATTGCTCATATGTGTATGAGTTTATTTCTAGATTCTTAATTCTACTCCATTGATTTATATGTCTATACTTATGCTAGTACCATAGTGTCTTGATTACAGTAGCTTTGTAGTAAGTTTTGAAATTGGGAAGTGTGAGTCCTCCAACTTTGTTCTTCTTTATCAATATTGTTTTGACTATCCTGAGTCCCTTGAATTTCCATATGAATTTAAGGATCAGCTTGTCAATTTCTGCAAAAACAAAAAACAAAACCCAGCCATCTGGGATTTTGATATGGATTGCATTAAGTCTGTAGATTCAAACCCACAACCTGGGGATGTCTTTGTATTTGTTTAGGTCTTCCTTAATTATTCAGTGGTGTTCTCCCTCTTCCTCTTGCCCCTCCCAGCCTTTTCCTTTCAGCCAAAATAACTGTTGTTCCTCAAGGTGACACATAGGACATGTTTACAAGACACACACACACACACACACACACACACATCGCTCCTCTGAATGTGTTCGTCTTTGTCCAAGTCCCTCTGATGGTATGAGGCCAAGAAGCCCTGAGCACAGTGCTCCCAGCCTGCCTGCACGCTGGGGGAGGAGGGCTGCCCTTTTGGGGGACCCACAACATCCTAGGACCACACTGACCTCCAGTGACCACTTGCTCCTCAGCTCCAGCATGCCAATCCTGTGTGAACACATCTGGGGCAGTGACCCAGGCTCGGCCAGCTCTGTGTCTCCAGGGCTTCTGGTAATGTTTGCAGAACAGGCAGCTTATTTGTTCTGGGTTTAAGCAACTATTAATTCCACTGAAGAGGGCATTTGAGGATGCTACAGGACACGGTGGATTCTATGGCATGTCCTGTATACTAAAAATCAAGCATTATTGGATATTCCCATCCCTCTGCTCTGATTTCACTGCCTGCTTCAAAGTGACCGCGCAGGACATTTAGCTCTAACTCGGGTGCTCAACGGGGAGCATTGTTCCCTTTGTGAGTATCCAGAGGCTCAGAGATGGAACGCTTTAAATGAGAGAAATAATAATGCTACTCTCTCCTCCTGGGGGCTCAGCCTTTAAATTAAATATTTGGTTTGAGTGGCACCTTTCAACACCTGCAGGCAACTTGCAGCACTTTCACATCAGAACTGCAAACAGTGAGAACCATGATCCAGGCACAGGATCCTCAGAGACTCAGAGAATACTAAGGTGTGGTTTCTGAGACACAGCATCTCAGCAGACAGAAGTCATCAGAAGTTTCCCTGTAGGGCAGAAACAAGACGGGTCGGAACAGAAGACACTGGACATGTTGTCAACTGGATCCAGAGGCTGGATGAAGGAAAGCTTTCTAAGGAAGAAAGCTGTGACCCCTCGGAGAGTCTGCCCGTGGTCCTCACTCTGGAGGTTCTCACTGAGTTGGCTATTTAGGGGAACCCTGTTGGCCGAGCCCTGGACACCGCACTGGTGTCCGAATATCAGGCAGCAACAGCACGTTCTATTTTGACAGAGAGCTGTCAGGCTGGGTCCTCGCCCCGTGTTGATGGGGTGATTTTACTCACCCACCAGAGATTCCAAAGTCAGAACCAGTGACACCACCTGGTCTGTTTTACGTTGTGGGCCATCTTTCTTAGAGAGGGCACCATAGAAATTTGATCTTTACAAAACTGATCACGTTCTGTGTGAATCTGCTCTCAAATGTTTGTTTGTTAGTGGTGTTTGGGTCTGCGGCCAGGCTCTAAAATGAAATAAGTTAGTGAAAAAACCCCAATGGTATCTTCATACCAGGCTGCCTTTTGGGATTACCACCAACACCAAAATAAAGACCCTAAAGATACAGACATGGCTGGGGGCTCCCCTCAAATAAAGACCTGGGAGAATGACCCTAGAGCCCACCTACATGCCCAGGACTTCCAATAGCCATTTCAGCACCTCACTCTTCAACAGGGACAGACAACCAAGTATCTCTGACCATGAGCTAGAGAGACCCAAGCAAACAAATAAGCCAAAAAAAAAAAAAAACCCAACTAAACAAACAAACAAAAAAAAACAGTCTATGCAAGGGAAAATAAAATTCTTACTGAAATCCTGAAAAGAATATTAATTCCACCCACAAAACAAACAGATGATAGTCAAAAGGAATGTTCAGAAAACAACAAACAGTTCTCAGGAATCAAAAATTTGGTGGTAGTAATGAACTAGTCAATAGAAGGATGGGAAAACGAAGTTGAAGAACTTTCTCAAGAAGTAAAGCAAAAAGAGGAAGTGAAAAGCATTCCAAGAAAATTTTCCCAAACTAGAGGGCCTGGGTGTCTAGAATAACAGGGCCACTGAGCTCCAGCACAATGGATGAAAATAGACCAGTGACCAAGACTTTCCTGGGAAAGTGGCTTGATTTGATTTCCCTGAAAAGTTGTAAGCAGTCATTTTCCTCTGAACGGTGGGAGCAGAGAGGCCTCTAAGAGTTGTTCCCACCTAGTTCTGGTGGGTGAGAAGGCGGTGCAGAAGGAATTAAAAGGGAGGTATGGTCTGCCCTGCCTCCCTCCAGCCATGGCATCGGGCCTGCACTCTATGGGTCCCCAACACTCCTTGAAGCATGCGCCCTCCTAACCTCCTTGGGGGCACCCTGAGATTTGCCTTGGAACCAGATTTCACGGGCTGAAACTTTGAATGGAGGGGTGTCAAATCAGTGGAGAGGCTTACTGAAGGAGACGGAGGCCCAGCCTGGTGTAGGAACTCGAAGAGGGGCCCAAGCCCCCACTGACTCTGCCTGGTGAGTTGGACAAAAACCGGTTTCAGGAACAGGGACTTTAGGGATTATGGTAGAAAGGAACCTTTGAGGGCAACTACAGGGTGAATTTGTGTTGGTGGGTGTGTGTGGCTGCTTTAAATGTATTTTTGCTGAAAGAACAGGGGATAGCATCATTCCCCCTCACCCCTTGGCCTTTTTAAAACTCCTCACCTGATGGCTCAGGTATGTGGAGCAGTGATGGTGTGTTTCAAGGTGTATTAAGCAATCCATACATATTTACTCTGTGGCTGGTTGGTGTGAAGAGACCAAGGCAAGGATGACATCCCTGGATGCTTGCTCACATCGTGGGAGACGAGGGGGATGAAGGGGGCTTTCTCTAAGCACAGGATTGATCCATGATCCCTGAGTCACGTGCAGGTGAAAGGGAGAGGCCTTCAGAATGGGGCGTTGGAGAGAAGCTTGGGTTATGTAATAAAAGCATGGTGAGCTGTCTTTGATGTGATTACCACTCTCAGTAATTATTATTATTGTTATTTAACCTACTCAGATGAATCCAATTAAATAAGAATTGTTTTGCAATCAGGTTGTGCAGATGATGGCAAAGAGCTCTTTCTGTGGTGGCAAGAACAGTCCCTTGGGTTTGCACTACACTCAGCGGTGTATAAAGCTGCCCACCTGTATGGTCTTTTAGATTTTGATCCACACAACCAGCTGTATGAAGAAGACCCAGAATGATTTCCCCATGTTATGAGCAGAGTTGTTTTATGGCTCAGAGAGGCCAAGTGACCTGCCCACAGTTGCACAGCAGGAAAAGGACAGAGCCAAGGCTGAGCGGGTCTCCTGGCCCCCATGTTGGACTTTGTTCCACCATCCTCGGCTATGTTGCAGAGAACCTCTTATCAAGTGGTACGGTACTCGGTTGGAGAGGCAGCAGGGACTTTGGATAAAATACTGTAATGTGGGTCCTTATAAGGGGACCCAGTGGGAGGTATTGGGGCCCCTGAGCCATGCAGAATCTGTGAGCCTCAACCCTCCACTGAGTTCCTAGCAGGCTGTGCTGTGAGAGCCCTGGATGCTGACTGCCTCTGAAGGAGACAAAAGAATCTCATGTCGCAATTAAAATGTGGTTTTCCTCCTGATTATAACAGCATAAGTTACTGTAGAAATTCTTGAAAATACAGAGAACTATGAAGAACAATATAAAAATCAACCATATCTCTTTTAACATTATGTATTTCCATTCTGAGGTTTTCCATGTATAAATGGACATTTATTTTTTAAAGAATTAGGATCATGCTGTATATGGTTTTACATTTTAGTTTTTTGTGGGTTTTTCACTTTAACGTCTTTCATGATTCTCCTCCCATGACAGTAGTCTTTGAAAATATGATGCTTTAAATAATACAGTAGTTCATTATATGCAAACAACTTTTTGCTTGATTTCTGTCTTTGAAAAACCATAGAAATGAATTAAAATAAGAAAGAATGAGAGACAGACTACATGCTTGTGTAAATTTCCAAGCATGAAAGTCTCTTCTTAAAAACAAAGTTAGAGCAATTCAACGAATTACACACACACACACACACACACACACACACACACACACACACATCAATTGAGCCTAAAAGTCATTGGACAAAAATATAGTATTCTTTCCTAAAAAATTCTAAACAATAGATCATGGAAACTTTAGAAATAAAGACCAAGAACCAACAGAGAATATTTTTCTAAATGGTGAGCTTCTAGAACCATGTTCATTTAAATCAGGAACTAAACAAGAATGGTATTATCACCATTATTAGTTTTATTGAACATAGTCTTGGTGGTTCCAGCAAATGCAGTAAGATCAAAAAAATATAAAACTGGTTTGAACCTTAGAAAACAAGACATAAATTTGTCCACTTTTGCTGATGATATGACTATATATATTTAGAAACCCAAGAAATTAGTAAAAGTGACTAGAATTAATGAATATCTGGTAGCCTAGCTAGAAACAAAATAAACATACAAATATTGACAGTTTATCTCTTAAGTAACTAGAAATGGGAAAAAAAATTATTCACAATATCAACCCAAACTATTGAATATTTAGGAATACAATGTAACAAGAAAGAAAAAGGTCTTACATTAAAACAATAAAATCTTATCAAATGATGTAAACCAAGACCTGGATACAGGGAAAGTTGTACCCTATTCTTGGATGGGAAGACATAATATTTGTTTGAAGTCACGCCTCTTAGAATTAATATATGTATTTAATGCAATTCCAAATAGAATCCTAACAGTTATTTTTTTTAAGGACAGATAATTCGATACGATAATTATAAAGCTTATTTGGAAAAGTAAATTCCTGTGAATACCAACTTTTTGAAAAAGAACAGTTACAAGAATGTGCATTACCAGACCAGGACATACCAGAAATCCACTCTACTCAAATAAATACGGTATTGGCATAGGAAGAGGAAACTAGATCTAGAACCAGAGAGAACAAAAATAGATCCCAGTATGTTTAAGAACATAACACATGAAAAGCATTGTCTTTTACTAATGGAAATAGATTGATTAATTTCAGTCTTAGAACTTATACAATGATCATTTCCAGATAAAGACTTAAATATAAAAAGCAAGACAAAAAAGTCTCACAAGAAAGTGTTTTTCTTTTTCTTTTTTTCAAAGGAGGCCACATAGTAATAATTTAGCAGTAGTAAAACACTTTTACCCAAGAATGAAAGCTCAGAAGCTATTTATTTAAAAATATAAAGGCAGACACATTCGTCAACATTAAACGATATAAAATTGTTTATAGCAAAAGATACCTTAAACAAGGTGTCAATTATATATATTTGCAATTCAGAGAACACAGTGGCTTAGTATCTATTATATACAAAGTGTTCTTACAAATTGACGAAAGACAATCACCCAATAAGAAAATGGACCAGGGATATAGAACAGCAGATTCACAGAAGAGCAAATCCAAGTGACTAACAAAAGTTTTTTAAGATTCTCAAATACTCTAATAGTATAGGAAATGCAATTTATAACAGTGAGATAATTCTTCACAACTATAAAACTAGCAAAATTTAAAGTTAGTAATAACACCTTTTGCTCTTGGGGATATGGGGAAGTGAGTACTCAATTACTCGTTACAGTTAAATGAGAGGCAATATGGCAGCATCTATTAAAACAAGACATATATATCCTTAGCCCAGCCATAATCCCATGCTTGGGAACCTAATGCATAGAAATAAAAGCACAAGTACATAAGGTTTTATATTCAAGAATTGCAGCCCTGGAAAACTGTGGGAACAAGGTGAATACCTATCAATAGGACAGGGTTGAAAAAACATAGTAATTTTCACCGTAGAGTATTATATAACCATTAACAAGAATAAATTAGAGCTGTGACTGTTGACTTCTTTGAGAAAACTGGGGAAACTTCTTTGCGAAAACCTGTATAAAGTATGACCTTGTTTTTGTAAACAATATTATTAAAACTCTGTATATGCTTGTATATTATTATACGAAAAAGGAGACTATATATTAGGTTGTTAGCATAGATGTCCTGGGGAGTTGCTGTAGCTGGAGTTGAAAGGCTGGCATGAGGGCTAGCAAAAAAAGGAAAAGAAAAAATTACCACCCCCAAAAGAAAAATAAACCAAAGGGGAGGAGGGGATGGTGCATTCGGGGCCCTTCCCCTTGACCTAGGCCCAGGTGAAGACCAGTGAGATTTGCCAAGTCTGGCAATAAAGCCATGCTTGGAGGCCTTTTCTCTAATATTTAGCAAGTGGGAACTGTGAGAACCCCAACTTATCAGCTTATGTTTACTATGACTCAGAACGAGTCAGTAAAATTAATCCTGTTGTAGCTTCTTCAGCCATAAGCAGACGGTAGTGAAAAATCTCACTTTGTCCCTCCTTCGCATGGGTGACGAAATGAGGTCTTTTATTGCGTGCCCCACCATGAGCCCTTTCTTGGACAAGCTTTCTCCCCACAATGCCTGCTGCCCACAGGAACCGCCTGACTCCAGTAGCTCATCCATAGGCAGCTGAGCCAGGCCAATTTGATTCAGGGTAGGTGTGAGTCGAAAAGACACCAGGACCAGTCATTTGGTGATTGTGAGCTCACTCACTGAGTGGTCCTGTTGAGTTGGGACTGGGGTGACCATTTGGAGCTAAGGAAGCAGGATTGCCTGACTCCTGCCTGGAGGAGAATGAGCAGACATGCAGGAAGAACCACCACATATCCCCAGAGAGAAGTTGGCTTCAGTTCCCATGAGCTGGGCTTTGTTTCCATGAGCTTGCCCTGTGCACCAATTATCTATTGCTGTGTAACAAGTATCCCCAAGGTGTACTGTATTAAAAAACAACTATTTTATTTGGCTCACGATTCTATGTGTCAGTGATTTGAGCTGAGCTCAGTGAAGTTGTCCTGGGCTTGGCTGTTCTAGTCTGGGGGTCACTCACATATCTGGGCCTGTGAACACATGTCTCTCATCCTCCAGCAGGCTACCTTGGACTTGGTGGCAGAAGGGTTCCCAGCCAAAGAATAGAAGCTGCAAAGCCCCTTAAGGTCTAGGCACAGAACTCACAATGTCACGTCTGTTACGGCTGGCCCAGATTCCGGGGGTGAGAGGGAGGCTTCACCTCTGCATGGAAGGAGCTGCAAAAAGCTGTGGCCATTTGTGCACACCCTGTATTATTTAACTACCTTCATTCCATCATGTGAATGAATACATTTCTGATCCTGAAGCCAGAGAGGTTTGGTGAAATGTGGCTACAGACACAAAGCATTTACTAGAAATCAAGTCCTTCCTCTCTATACCTCGAACACTAAAAAATAATAGTAGCTCTCATTTGTTGGTCGTAAGAGGGAGCAGGCAGTCACAGCGAGTGGGCGCTGAGGAGGCGACTGGGTGGAGCTTGGAAAGAAAGGCAGGAGTTCTCCCTGCTGGGAGGGGCCAGGAGTGCCCAAGGAAATCACTTCAGCAGGGGCCGAGGAGGCTGGGGAGGGCGGCTGGAAGGAGTGCTGTGTGCCCCATCTCTTGGCCCCCTTCCTATTGGGACTAATGAGTGAGGACCTGACTCCAGTCCCTGTGAGTTCTGGAGAACCAAGGGTCATGTGCCCTGTGTCCTCAACGAGTATCGGTGTGGGACCAAATTCCTCCTAGATCTGAATAACAGCAATGCTGACACAGGCACTTCTGCAGAGCTAGCTGTGTGCCAGGCCCTGCTCTGCACGCTGTTTTTGCTGTGCAACACTTCCGGACATGGGCCGGCTAGGTGCCCCTCTCAGCTCTGTGGCTCACGAGCTCTGTGCCCCAAGCAGTGCTGCATTTCATTTTCTTATCTGTTACCCGGTGAAAGTCACACACCTTCGGGCATCTGGCAGAGGGAGGTATGTCAGGTACTGAGCACGGGGTCTGGTACTTAGCAAGTAGTCAAGAACATTGTCATTGTTGAAGACCAAGTCAGTGCTCGTTCATTAACCAAACAAGGGATGAATTGGTTTCACATCTCTCTTTCTATGCTCCCCAATAACCTGCACGGGTGTTAATAGACACTGGATCACTTTATGCTACCAAAGGGTATCATGACATGGCACAGCGCGAACGTGTGGGTCATTTAGCCATCTTGAAGCAAAATGGCAGCTGATAAATGTTTTCAAATGAGCTTATCTATTGAGGATAAATTGAGTGGGGTGAGAGGCCCCAGAACTACTAAGTCATGATGTTCTTATTCAAAAATTCAAATATCAACTTTAATCAAGCGGTCGCTTAAACACTATCTGAAGGAGTTTATGTGACAATTGCTATTAGGTCTAAATCCACCTTGCCTATAATCACAGAAATTTATTTCTACTATCTTGAGGAGAAGAGAACCTCCATTTTTCTATTTATAAAAAAAATTAGTGATTGTTTTAAAATTGAAACTTTCAAGAGAATATTCCACAGGCACAAAGTTGATGACTTTTAAATAGTGACAACAAGGGTTTGTTGTTTTGTTTGATAACAGGAGTACCTGTATTCATGTTCGATCAACATTTTCCCTCTCATTGCTCCTCCCTCTGCTCCATCTTTCCGCCATTATAAAGCTGGAAGGTCAGATGGCGGTCAACAGCTATCCTGAGAAAGAAAAGCTGAACACACCTCAGCTCTTTCTAACAGGAAGACACAGGCAAACACATTATGGTTTCTGGTGGGGTTGATGTGTGGGGCACACACCCACACACTGCTGTGTGGACTTGTTGTTCCCACAAAATGAGTCTTTCATGGTGGGAAGGGAATATTAATTTATTTGATTGGACTCTTGTCAGCATTGTTGCAGGGGGAAGGGGAATGCCAGAACTGCACCAGCAAACATAGTTATAACAAAGCAGCAGCCGAGAAACTCTTTATCTACCTTGGCATTTCTTCACCATGACTTCCTGTTGCCCTGGTGCCTATGTACACAAATTTCATTCATTCATTCATTCATCTGCTCATTCAATACTCATCCAATATCTTCCACGTGCTGTGGATACACAGACAGAGAACCGGGGTCGCACCTTAAGGAGCTCACATTTGGGGGGTGGGGGATGGGGAGAGAAAAGCAAACAAAGTACCCTGGTAGAGAAGTCAGGGAGCCCTGGCAGCTCAGTGGCCTGTCTGTCCACTGGCTCAGCTTGGGACAGGGGAGGCTTCCAGGGTGAGCTGACACTGTCATTGGGTTGAGAGGATGAGTAGAACTCATAGGAAAAGAACCAGCAGGTGCAAATGTTCAGAAGAGAGGAGAGGGCAGCGAGTTGGGGACCCTCTGCAGTGGGGTGAGCCTGCCAGCAGCACACAGGCACACACAAACGCCATAACTGTTCAGTGGGTTGTATAAGTTGCTCGCCAGACTGTGACCTTTAGAGCACAGATGGCATTTCCTTCCTCTGTGGCAGCCCCAGCACCTCACAATGGGCTTGATACAGGTGGGGGCACTGAGTGAATGGAGAGTGACTGAAACAAAGGCCATCACACAGCTGACCCTGCAGTGGGCGCCATTTTGTTTTGGTCCAGAAGGGACTTCGTATCTTTCCTCCTTTGGCGAAGCCTGAGACTTGGGATTCTGATCTCTGAGTGCTTGCTGGGTCTCTCAAAACCCCAAGATTCTACCTCTCTCTGTACCAAGTTACAAAAACAACAGTGAAAAATGCAGTGTTTTAAACCTGACTGTGAAATGCCCAGTGCCATCTCCCCAGATGGGGTGTTCTTCTCCTTTTTGTCTATAAATTAATTATAAAAGGAAGACAAATGGGTAGAACATCATCACACTCTTTGAAAAAAATAAATTCTTTGATCAAAGAAGAATGTTTGGTAAACTTGCCTGGAGTTAAACTAATTGGTTTGGGAGCAGATAGAATCTCCGAGAGGCTCTGCAGCTAAATTAGGATTGGTCAAGACGTTTGAAGTTCAGAGGACAGCAGGTTCTCAGAGGAGAAACCCAGGTTAATAATTGGCCTCACGTGGTGTTCCCAACATCCAACCCTCCTGGAGAGATGAAAGAGACACTTTCCCTATAACTGATCTGGGTCCACTGCCAATAGAGACACTCTGGAAAGCTTTAAAAACAGGTGGGAACTTTGAAGAACACTTCCCTTGAAAACGAAGTGTTGGAGGAGCGGAAGGAGAAATGGGTTTGGTGGGGGAGGCCTTCTCCAGTGTCTGGACCACAGAGGGGTTTCTTAACCTTGACACTGTCGACTTCTGGGGCCCAGTGGTTCTTTGTCATATAGCGTCCTCTGTGCACGGTGAGACATGTGCAACATCCCTGGGCTTTCCCCACAGGCTGCCAGGAGCACATACCCTCTCCTGCTATGACAACCAAAAATGTCTCCAGACATTTACTGAATGTCCCCTGAGAGGCCACAGTCACCTCTAGTTGAGAACCACTGGGCTAGACCAATAAAATCTATTCTTTGGCTCTAAACAAAATCTGGTACTTGTAGCTTCAGTTCAGAAACTGCCTTTGTCGAAGAATGCTTCCTCCTCTGGCTAGCTGCTGTCCTCTCCCTAGCTTGTTGTGTTAACACAGAGATTTAATTACAATTCTCAATGACTCATTTGTGGTATCGCAGCCTAATTCAGAGTTGCATCTCCTCGTTCCTGTGATCTTGGGCAAGCCATTTCGCCCCTCAGAGCCTCAGTTTCCCCACCTGTGAAGTGCGGAGAACATCCATCCCATTTGTATGGTGGATTTTCAATGAGCTAACGTAGGTGGTGCCCAGCGCACAGCAGAGCTTCCTAAATGGCAGCTGATCTAGGGTCTACATTTCTTTCTTCAGCCTGGATAGGACGACCATTCCCAAGCCATGAGAACCCTACCTGCTACTACATTCTTTTGCTGTTGGCTGAACTCACTCACACATTTAGAAAGATCCAGGAGGCCATTCTCTGTGTGACAGGCACATAGGTCTCGGGAAGAGCACTGGGCCATGGGGTCAGTCATGCCAAACTCAACCCCTGGCCCCACCATTGCCCAGCTGGGTCACTCCCCTCTCCTCCCCTGAGACAATGGGGTTAATAATACCCCCTTCGCAAGGTCTTGGCTCCCAACACGCAGTAGGCTCACGGACGCTGGTTCAGACTGTGATAAGCCCAAGCCCAGAAGACAGGGATCAGAGCCTGAGACAACGCTGGGCAGGGAGCATTAGCCAGGAAGCACTTGGCTGGAATGTGCAGGACAGTTTCCCCTCAGATGTGGCTTCTGTGCAGCGTTAAACTGGGCTCAAGCTCTGTGGAGGTCTGCTAGCTGAGTGTCCTCAATCTCTAGAACCATGAAACATCAGCGCCGAGGAAACAGTTCACAATCATCTCCTTCAGGGGTTCCAGATGGTTGGCTTTCTTTAAGCAAGAAAACATTCTTCCAAACCAGGCCGTTTGTGGTCCCCCGAGGCCATAAAACTAGCAACGGCAGTGGTGAAGGGCTGGGGCAGGTGGGGAGCAGAGTTCAGTGGGATCTTTGCAGGCCTCCCCAGGGGACACGTGGGCTCAGACACACGTGAGTCCAGAGGCATTTACTCACGGCTTAGACTTGGCATTCCACTTGCTTCTCCTTTCTCTGACTCTGAGAACCTTGGTGCTCCACATGAATGTTCGTCCCCCTACATGTGTTCCCATATGTGATCAGGTCAGGACAGCAGCGTCTAGCAACAGGAGGATGGCCGCCAAGTGCAAAACCCCTTATCCTGAGGTCCTCAGAATGCTTGGTGTCACTAGGGCTGTAGCATCACGGTCAATGGGAATCATTTTTCTCTGGGCGTTTTTTGTCACCAGGGTGACATGCAAACATTTGTGTAATCAGTGTGTCTTTCTTTTTTATGGAAGGTTTTGTTGTTCTTTCTTACTTACCTTTGTTTTTATTAATTGCATAAAACATGTGCACAAATCCCACATCGACACAATGTTAAAGAACAAAGACTCGAGTAAATTTGCAGACCAAATGGCTTTATTGAGCGATTCACGAATTGGGAAGCACCCAGGTAACAAGCAGAGGGGCCCTGAAAAGTTGTATAATATGGGAAGTGTTTATAGGCAGAAACTGGGTGGGACAAGAAAGTTATTAACTAAAGAGAAGAAAGGATTGTTTCAGGTAAAGTTATCTCCACTAAGAGGAAGGTGGGGGTCTTATCAGGCAGATTGCCTCAGTTTCCCTTGCAGGGATTGAGGGGGAGAAAGGATGGAGAGGGCCCACGTGACAGATTAGCTCACTGGTGCTGACCAGTTAGGATTACATTCCTGGAGAAGGTTGAAACTGCAATAGGTCACGTTTTAAGTCTAGGTTCGGTGTCCTGGGCTTTATTTAGCACAAGTGACTCCATTTTGGGCCTGTGGTTTTCTCTTTAATGACAGTAAATCACGGCACATTCAGATCTAGCTTCCACGCCAGTGTCCCAGTCCACCCCTGTTCTTGCTCTCATCCTACGGGCAACTCTTTTAAAATGGATATTTGGTTCACTCTTGCATTGTTTCTTTGTGGAAAATGACCAAATATATGAAATATATATATATATATATATATATACATATATATATATATGACATATGTATGTGTACCTATTATGTAATCTATATATAAATTATATGTGTAATTTTAAATTAGCATGCTACATATGCACCGTGCTTCTTTCTCTCAATATGTCTTGGAGCTATCTCTTCCAGAGCAGAAAGTGGAGATTTTTCTCATTGCTAAAATCAGCACCTACAATCCTTTCATTCTGACAGAGAAGGACACTGAGTCCCTGACTCTCGTCTATCAGGTATGCCCGTACGTGGGGCATCTGAAAGGTCCAGCCCAGCCCTCTTTCTACTAGTCACATACAGGGCCCACTGGGACAAGGGGTCTGCAAGCTGGGGTCACATCTGTGCAGCTCTCTGCCCTGCCCCAGTCAGAGGCTCACAGCCCCCAGGGCACCTCATCCAGACCACAGCCCTGTGGGCCCAGCCAGAGGCCCCACAATGCTGGCTGGAAGCAGCTTAGGCCAAGTCCAGCAGCCCCTGCACTGACAGCAGCCCAAGGCCGGGAGAGAAAGGTGCACAATGGCCCCTTCACCCCTGCTTCCCCTCACAGACACTAAGCGTCGGCTCGGCCTTCAGGGGCAAGGGGCAGGGGCTCTTCCCGAGCGGCTGCAGAGATAGAAGGTGGGGAGACTGTGGAAATGGAGCCCAGCGGACCTGGCTGGGAACCGTGGCTCTGCCATCCCATACTGTGTGACCTTAGGCAAGCCACCTAGGCGTGCTGAGCCTCAGTGCCCTCATCTGTCAAATGGGGATCCCATTCTGCAGATTACATTTTGGGACTGGATGAGGTTGTGTGAGAATTGAGACGAGCACTTCCCGCACACAATGAACTAGGTATAACCGGCTGCCACTGTGTCTCCCAAAGTGGCAGGGAGGTACACAAAAGTGGGACACGAGCCAATCCAAAGCCAGTGTGTAGGGTGAGGGTGGGGGTTGCTGGTCAAGGAGCAGGGACCACCTCCCCAACCCGCTTCCTCGTCCCAGCACAGGGCTTGCCTCGGCTCAGGGCTGGGCGCCCACCCTGATTCCGCCCAGGGAATGAACCTGGAACCACCCACGGAGGAGGTGACAGAAAGTGGACAGAGGCTGGGGGAGCTGCCCGGCTCTGGGGGAACTGACACAGGCCCTGCTGAAGACCCAGCAGCCCTTCTTCGGCCATTTCTCCAGTGGCAGCCCCAGAAGTGTTATCGCCAAAGCCCTGCTGCCCTCCAGCGCCTTCCCCTATTGACAGATAATTCCCCAGGGCGCTCACTCCTGGCACTTGCAGCTCCCAAGTGGCTTCCCCAGCCACAATTTCTACTCTTACGATCGCTTTGACCTCTACACACTGCTTTGGGACAGACTGGGGAGCTACTGTCACTCTGATTTTGCAGATGGGAACACCAAGGCTTGGGGAGGCCACCAAAACCACAAAGTCGGTGGGAAATGAAGAAAGGGGGCCTTGACCGTCCCTCTCCAGGAAGAGCGGGCTCCCCTACTTTGGTACCACTTGACCCCAGAAAGCCCCCAGACCTCTCTGAGTCTCAGCTTTTCTTATCTGTAAAATCAGGCTATCTCAAAAGTCCCTTGCAATGCCCAACTAACTCCTCAAATTCCAAGAATCAAGGAATATGGATTTCCTTCCTCTCACTCATCTGTGCCAACCCCTCCTCGGGTTGTCCCCACAGAGAATTGTGGGCCAGCTCTGAGTCTGTGCCTATATTTGGTGGGATCTCAGCCCCACTGGCTGGGTCTCCAGGTGTTCGCGCCCTCTCTGGCTCTTAGTCACCTGCACAGGAATGTAGGCACTCTGGGAGATGACGGAGTGTCTCGGCTCTTGTGATTGCCAGGTGTTCTGGAAGCTTCTGCTTCCTGCTCCAATTCTTACCAGACGGCGGCTGCTCCGAGCACCTTGGAGACTCAGGGAGGGATTTCATCTCTGTGTTCCATTATGTCACAGATTTTATGTTCCTCTCTTTTTTCACAAGAAGGAAATTTAGTGAGAAATTATTTCTTGAAGGTACAATTAAGACCCTAACACTTCACCTCATAGATTCCTTGTGAGGAATCAGTGAAATAAGATAGAAAAAGCACCTTTAGCCAGGAGCTGGCCCAGAGCCGGGCATCAGAGCCCCTTGCTGGGCTGGGGACCTCTGCATGGGCACTTAGCCAAACTCTGACTCATTGAGTGCTCACGACACCCTACGGGGGGAGAGTCCCCATTTTCTAGAAAGGAAAGGCCCAGAGAAATTAAGATACTCCGAAAGTCACAGAGAGTAAGTGGCAAAACTGATATTTGAAAAAAGTGACTAGATATTGTTGGCTCCTCACTGTTTATAGCCCAGAAGAAGCGGCTTGGGTTGGCTGGAACCCAGCTTCAGGGGTCTGCTCTCCCAGGACTCCACTTTACATGCCCTCCTTCTCCTCCATTGGACACCTCCCCGTCCACTCCAGAAAGAGACCCCTCCCCAGAGACACACAGGATCCTGGAACTAGCCAGGCAGATACACCCTTTCCCTTCCTTTCATTTCATGTTATAATTTGCAAGTTTAAGTGTATTTTTTTTAATTTACCAGATAAGTTGTGAAATTATATGACTATTCTACTCACCTTGCATTCTCCTATTTCTCTGTGTATCTAATATACAAAAGAATAATAAAAGTCACCTTTTATTCAGTGTCAGGTGCTGTACATGCATTGACTAAGCGGCCCAGGGCTTAGTCGGGCTCGCAGGGCTCCCCGCCTGGGACTTAATTACACATGTGGAAAGTCTTCAAGGAGAGATGAAAGCAACCAACAATACAGAGCTTCTCCACATACAGACCTCTCATTTGAAAGCTCTATCTATCTATTTATCATCTATTCACTTTTTAAAAGAAAGTAATTGACGCGCCCAACACAGCTCAGAGGCAGGTGGAGACGGTCTTTCCTTTTTTCTTATGAAGAAAGAAGCCTAGAGATGTGAGCTGGGTGGTTTTGTGGGGGCAGGGGTGGGGAATGAGGGTTGAAAATGAGTGTTTGAACATGAACTAGAGTGCAGGATGGCAACAACTTATTTTCCTTCAATGTGATCCAGGCCTGCGCCTCAGTTTCCCCTTGTGTTTATATTTCAAGTCTGCTTAAAGACCTCCTGCCAAGGGGAATTAGAATGTCACCAAGCCCTCCTCAGGGCTCAGGCTAACAGCTTCTGTTCTCGGATGCATGAGTGAATGAGGAACTCTCTAGGAAGGCATGTGCAAGATTTCAAGACCAGTGGTGAGGGCCAGAAGAGGATTCTAGAGTTTTCCCTGGAGTCCTCTCCAATATCAGACTGGGGTGATGATATTCAGCTCACCGAGTTGTCGTGGGATTCCAGGAGACAACTCATGAAGCATCTATGACCCCGGGCTCCACACACTTACTGTTTGCTGGCCTATGACTGAAATCTCTAATAATCATGCTGCATTGATTATTGGTAGGGAGAAAACAGGTTATAATTTTTAAAAATTACATAAATTATCTTCTAGACTTTTTAAAAAACTTTCTATGACTATATCTGCCTTTGTTTCTGCTTGTGTAGAAATTAAATTTTTGCCTTTTCCTGCAAAATTATCTTTTATAGCCTACTGGATTATGATAATAATACTTTGTACTTCTGCATGGCCTTTTATCCAGGACTCTCAAAGCACTTCATAAACTTCAATTAATTCTTGCAACAAGCCCCATGAGGTAGGTAAGTATTATTATCCCCATTTTACAGATAAGGAGAGCGAGACATTGAGAAGTTAAGTAATTTGCCGAAGGCCCCAAAGCAGTTAGTAGCTAAGTCTGAACAAGAACGCAGAACGCCTGTCTCAGGCCTCACTCTGCTCACTGGGGCTGCCCTGCTGGTCCCCTCAGGCCCCAGGGTGTGATTGATGGGGAGGCCTCAATCCATTGCAGCACCCGTGTTAAATACATGTTATACAGCTTGCAGGCGTTATGGGGAATTATTTAGAATGACTCATATGTTTTGCCCCAGGTACTGGCCTATCTTCAGGTGAGCTGAGCAAAGCCTGCAGACCCACTTCTCAGATCCAAATGCTCCTGCTACAAAAATGTCTCAGCTAATGGACTCCCATTTTCCTTATATTTGGACTCAACCAAGCATCAGCTGAGTGCCAGGCCCTGTGCTAGCAGCTTTTTTGGCCTGTGCCCTCACCTCAAAATTAATTTTTATGGCAACCCTAAGATTATCCCCACTTTACAGATGAGGACAACTGAGGCTCGGGGAGGGAAGTGGCACATCCAAGGTCACACAATGGAACCGGGATTCCAACCAAGTTCTGATTCAATGATGACTGATCTTGTTACTCAACCAGCTGACACCTGGTGTCCGTATCCACTTGTGTCGTAGGCAGGATTCTTGATCCTATAGTGGCATTTCCAAGGGGCAAGAATAGGTGAGTAAAGAGTTTTTATTGTTATTGTGAGCCAGGCCAAGCTAATAGCTTCTGTGCTTCGATGCATGAATTAATGAGGAACCCTCTAGGAAGGTCTGATCGTGTGCAAGACTTCCGAAAGGGGCCCAGTTCCTCCAGAGGCTCTTTCCCAAGGTGCCCAGCAGAAGGCTCTCATTGTCTGCCCACCCCACCCCACCTTCCCTTTTTTAATGGCCTGTCATCCGGGCAGCAAAATTCCTTCCCTCGGGCTCAAGACATTGGAACGGCTCAGGATGCTTCACTTTCTTTCTTCAAGTGACTTGAAATCGGACAAGCCTAGATTTGAATTCTGGTTCTACACGCACTTGCGGTTAATCCGGAGCAAGTCCCAACCTCTCCGTGCCTCAGTTTCCTCATCAGTAGAAGGAGTTGTTGCCAGGATTCAATGAGTTAATGAACAAAAGCCCATGGCACAGGGTCGGGCATATAGCAAGTGCTCAGTAAGTGTCAATACTGTGCCCTCCTTTACTTGCCGAATCGTTGCCACAGTCTACCACTACGAGGCTGAATGACTTACACCCATACAAGCCGATTCTTTTCTTCGTTGCTTTTGCCAATGTCCTGGCCCAGACTCGTGAGGCCCATCATACCTCACCAAGGTCACAGCAACACCCAAGATCCATAACAACAGCTGGTCTCCGCATTCCTATGTGACAGCCCTGCTTCTCACCGACTGTGAATACTCTCCTGTCTCCCTCAGATTCTGAGACTCAAACGCCTGGCCGTCCCATGATTCCATCTGCTCTGACAGCGTTAGGACTGTAAGACCAGGCTTGGGAAACCAGGACTCCCCTCCCCAGTGCCACTAAGGGAGAGGCAGGCACTTAGATCACACTTCTCCCAGGCCTGAACGATCACACTTCTCCCAGGTATGGCAAATCTGAGAGAAACTCATTGGGGCTGGCAAGGCCGAGGTGGCCTGCACCTGTAAGGTTCCTCGAGGAGGCAGGGGGTCAGAGGGTTGAGGAGGGGTGTCTGGCAGCAAAAGCAGGGGGGCCATGAGAGGAGTGGGCACTTCCTCCTCGTCAGAGGGGTGTCCTAGGGAAATCCAGGGGAAAAGACACATGTGGCTACCATGCTGACCCCCAGCTTTACCCATGGGTTCCCCAGGCAGCTTCTGAGAGAGTGTTGCCCCCAACCTAGGAGAGCTGGGCTGGCCACCTGCCCAGGACCCCAGCACACCCGCAGCCTCTTCCAGTCTTCGGCAGCCCAATGATGTGTTGTACCCTTGGCCTCCCGGCCTGGGTTGAGCCAGTCCCTCAAGCCCTGTTCTGGGCCTGCGAATTCAAGGACCTGGCCTTGGCCAGCCCCACCTAAGCCCAGCCCCTGAGGGCCCTGTCCTCCCCTGTTCTCTGGGCTGTCTGCCCTTGAGACTGCCCTTCGTATTTGAATAGTAGCAGAATGAAGTAAATATTTGCTAAATGTGTATGTTTAGATGGTCTGAAAGACTACCATACCCGTGTCACGTAATCCCTCCACTTAAGGGGATCAGAATTCTTCACTGCATTGGATCCTTGTAAAAGTTTCTGGAATATCACAAAGAGCACAAATGTAAAAGAATGAGGATAGTGTGTGTGTGTGTGTGTGTGTGTGTGTGTGTGTGTGGCACCTGGGAGCCATTGTGAAGTGTCGCATTCCAGCCAGATTACAAAAATGACAGCTCAGTCTGGCTGCCAGGCCTCTCCTCTCCGATGAAGGGAGTGAACAGACAGATGGGCCCACCTTTGGTCTGGCTTAGAAGTGCAGACCCCCCAAAAGTAATGCTGTCTCTTCTCAATTTAAAAAAGTCACATTTATTATTTATGATCAGAAAAGTTAAAACTTGCTTGCGACAGAAAATTTGGAAAACACAGAGGAATAGAAAAAGAAAAATTCAGATCATCTGAAATCCCACCATCCAGGGGTCACACGTACTGTCCCCACAGCCCTTGCGTTCCTGTGAGCTGGCACCCAGGCAGTTTAGAGCTAAGGGACCAAGACATGTGGGGTCAAGTGGTGGGATCTGGCGTTGCTGGTTAGTCCAGCCTGGACTCCAACTACATAGGCAAGAGCAGAGCCCCTCCAAAGTGGCTTACATTTTATGCTTTTCCTTCCAGTGTAACCTTCTCCCGCCACTGCACACCACTCCCCTCCCCATGCCTTTTCAACAAATTGACCCAAAGTGCATTCACTTGTATTCCACTTTCTGTGTTTAAACCCTGTCTTGTAAACATTTTTCCTGGTCATGAAGCATTCTTTGAAAACATCATTTCAGTCAGTGCATAAGGTTTCAGCCTATGAGAAGCTGTCTCGTAATTTATTTAATGGTCCCGTCTGTTAGACCTTGAAGCAGACCACATACAGGATGGAGGCCTCTGCCCCTCGTGAAAGGCTGACACTGTACAGACCACCCGTTTGGGGGCTTCGGCTGGTTTCCATGCCTCGGGCTGGTGGGACAGAGTGATGGGCTGCGATGGGCGGTGGGGAGTGTGTAGTCACGAGTCCGGACTCCCCTATTTCTTTTTGTCAAAAAGAGTTGTCCTCATTAAAACTGCCAGGCTGCTCAGTGGTCACGGGGTTACCTTTTGGGGCGATGAGAAGCTCTGGAAGTACATAGTGATGCTGGTTACACCACACTCTGAGCCGCTGGATTGTAAACTTTAAGATGATAACCTGTGTTTGTGTATTTTACTAGAACTAAAAAAAAAAAAAACTGTCAAATTGGAATGGTCGCTTCGCCACAGGACCACGTTTTCTCCCCTGGCTCATGAACACGCACACGCCTCTGATTATTCAGGTCACCTCGTTCTACCCCGTGACAGAACAGAAGGTGTAAACCACCCTTCCCTCGCAGAAAGGTCTCAAATACTGTCTTTTGGGTCAGTGATCAGCTCCTTCAAAGTCCTGCCTCCTCGTGATGGCAGAATACCTGACACTGGACTCTGCCATGCGGACAGCCCTACGCCTCTCAACATTACCCCGACAAGTAACCAGTGGTTTCTGAAACCACAACCCCGTTGCCAGGTCAGCGGTGGTACCTTGGCACATGTGCGATTTTCTGTTGTGGCCATCAAGGAACTTTTGTCCGCATCCCAGGCCAGGCACCACCTCCTCGTCAAGCATCTTGACACTTGCTGCTGGAGCTAAAGACACAGCCCTCCGTCCTCCCATCTACGTCCTCATCCCTTCCTACCCTATGTCACAATTATTGGTGTGCAGAGTTTATCTCCCCGACTAGATGGCCACGCCGTTGAAGCAGAAACATTGTGTTACTCACCTGGACATCTCCCACCCCCACCCCCCGCATGCGAGGGAACACTGAGCAAGGGGTGGAGGACACAGCAGAGGGCGTCTTCCAGTTAGAGGTGCAGACGCCTTCCTTCCACGCTGTGTTGTCATTCCCCCGAGAGGAGTGACCCCAGCTCACTGCTACGGAGATCCGGCGTTGGTGCCCATTGGATGGAACTGGGGTCCATATCACTATTTTTGGAAGACATATGGTGTTATTTGCAGCAAGGGTAGCCCTCCCATGCAGCACCCCACTTCTGGAACTAAAATGATGGGGCTGTACGCTAAGATTTTATTTGGAAGCTGGTTATTTGGAATTTGGGGTGTATTTTCCTATAGAAACACTGCTGTGAAAGGTAACCAGTTGCCCAAAATAGCTCACGAATGAGCTTGTCACTTAGAAAATAAGAAAATAAAAGATAATGGACTCAGAATACAAGTGAGATTCTGGTTGTTCCCAACCTCACCGGCCCAGGGGTCCAGATGGGTCCAAGATCTCATGAGCTCTTACCCCACCTGCTCACACAGGACCTCCAGCCCCCCGACCACTACCCCTGCCCCGTATCTCTCTCTGGGACACCCCTGCTGTGGGTTCTCACACAGACCTGAGGGAGCTGAGCCAAAAGCAGACCGTCTTGGGGACCCTTGAGTAGTCTTCCCCTGGCACCACCACCTTGAACCTCATGGCCCCTCACCCTTGACCATAGTGGGGGGTAAGGGAGGGCAAGGGCAGTGAAGCCCTTCACGACTTACCAGACTTGAGTCAGATCTGAAAGTTGGCCTAATATGTTGAAAGGAGTACATACAGTTGGGTGTCACTGGAGGCAGATGACGCTTTAGTATCTGGTCATTTTTGCCGATGCCATCACAAGAATGTTCCAGAACTCAGGGCGTGGGGAACCAAAGAGTGACTTTCTCTACCTTTAATTTGTTCATTCAGCCTGTGGATGTATATTGAATATCAACTGCGTGCTTGCTCTCCAGCTATGGATCTAAAGAAGTATGTTTGTGGGCCCTTAAGAATCAAAAGGTCTGGATTCGCGTATGTCCTGATGTTTGACTGGAAACAGGGAATTTCCTCGGGCTTCAGTTTCCTTACCTTTGACGTAGTTCTCGCTTCATGGTGCATCGTTAAAGCAGATCAATCCCATGACAGCATTTTATGAACTGGAAGCATTAGGTAAATGTCAAATAACTATGTAAACACAGAGAGCGCAGCCAGGTGGTTTTGGGATGCAGGTTCCTTGAGTGTTGTTTTCTTTATGACAAAATTAATCACCATGCAAATGCTTAGACCAACTACCCCCTCAGAATACTACCCCCACCCCACCCAAACACAGTGAACTCAAAAAAAAAAAAAAAAGAGCCAAATAAAACAAAAGTAAGACAAGTTTCTGGTAATTCTTTTTCAACTCAGAATATAAAAAGGGAAATCCTCTCCTCCTCTTTGCACGTATGCATGCAGGGGCCCACGGAGGTGATATCACAGCACATTTTTTTTTCATGTAGACCCTGAACACTTTTAATGTCCAAGCACGTAGACATAGAGTGGGGGCCCATTTCCCTGCCCTATGGGTGGGCTACCAGGGATGAAAAGGCCCCGAAATGGTCGGCAAAGTTCCCATCACATTACTCATCATATCCACATGGGAGCCCCACCTCCAGAAGAACAGGAATTCTGCTCTCGTTCTTCTGCCTCCAACGTCTGTGTGCACACATCACCGGGGCCTCGTTAGAACACACGTCTGGTTCATTGAGTTGGGGTGGGCCTGAGAGTCTGCATCTCTACTAAGTCCCTGCTGGCCCGGAGACCTGCACCTGGAGGGCAGGGCTGGGAACAGTGGTCCTCATCCCTGGAGCCCAGTAGGATCACTTGGGGGCTTCAAGAGTCACCCTGGGGCTCCCCTCCCCCAAAAAGAAGGTTCTGCTTCAATCGTTTGGGCATGGGCATTGGCATGGTTCACAAAGCCCCCAGATGATGCGGATACTCAGCTGAGACATTCCATTCGACGGCAGCAAACAAAACGTTCAGATTCTCTTTTTGACTAAAATCTAAAATGTGTGGCGATTAAATGAGGATGTGTGGAAAGCGCCGAGAACAGTTCATGTCGGACACAGCGGCTCCGGAAGCATTGGACGTTATTACCAAGAGTGCTATGAAACACAGTTAGCAACCGCACAACACAGGAATGAACCTTAATGGGACTTGACTTAACAGTAATGTATGGATGTTTCAATATTGGTTCATCAGTTGCAACAAATGTAGCACATTAATGCAAGGTGTTAATCGGGAGAATGGAGGTTGGGCGGGAGCGTTGGAAGGGACCAGTATATAAGCACTCTGTGTTTTCTGCTTAATTTTTCCATAAACATCAAACTGCTTTAAAAAAATAAAGCCTATTAATTTTAAAAAGTTAACAACTGGTACCTCACAGACATTGGCCAATCAGATGGAAGCAGAGTCCCACGGGCCCCCCTGAAGGACAAGCAGCAGCTTTCTTTGCTAACATGGAGGGAGAGTGGGAGGGAGGGGAGGTAGACGGAAGGGCCCCCAGGAAGGGGATGAGCCGCCCTTGCAGGGCTCAGGGCTGCAAAGTTATTTCAAACGGCGTGGCCCTAGCAGCTGAATGGCAACGCTGCCCACTCTGATGTTATCATCATCATTTTATATGAGCTAAAGGCAGGAATGAAGGAAGCGAAGACATGACAACCCTGTAAGACAGGTATTGTTTTTGTTTTTAAAGATTTTATTGGGGAAGGGGAACAGGACTTTATTAGGGAACAGTGTGTACTTCCGGGTCTTTCCCAAGTCAAGTTGTTGTCCTTTCAGTCTTAGTTGTGGAGGGCGCAGCTCCACTCCAGGTCCAGTTGCCGTTGTTAGTTGCAGGGGGCGCAACCCACCATCCCTTGTGGTTGAGAGCCCGCGCTCCAACCAACTGAGCCATCTGGTCACCCAGGAGATCACGGGCAGCTCGTTGACTTCATTCTAGTTGCGGAGGGCGCAGCTCACTGGCCCATGTGGGAATCGAACTGGCAGCCCATTTGCCCAGAGCTTGCGCTCTAACCAACTGAGCCGCCTGTCTGCCCCAAGACAGATATTGTTATTCCCATTTCACACATGAAAATAGTGAGGCCCAGAGAGGTTGTGATTTGCCCAGTGTCACACAACTGTTCAACAGGAAAGCTGGGATCTGAACCCAAGTTTGTCTGCCTCAAAACCTCAGCTCTTCTTAGAGGAGAAAGACCCTTTCTGGCAGAGATGGCTGCCAATTAGCTAACCTGTTTCTGGTTTGCTTCTTCCTGAAGGTGACACAGGAAGCTGGTGTTTACAAAGCACCGCAAGTACCGCTCTGCTTGTACGCAAGAGGGGAGAGCTCCTGCCCACTCATCTGCCTGGGCAAATCTTTCCCCTCCCTCTGCATTCTTTTAGGTCTGGAAAAAGTCAGCATTGCAAGGACCCTTTGAGCTCATCAGCTCAATCACCCTGCCCTCCCATTTTACAGACATGAAAAGTAAGGTTCAGCATAGGGAAATGAGTTGGCTAACGTAACACAACCAGCCCGTGGCAGAACCAGGGCTCGGAAGCAGGCCTCTGCCTCCCAGCACTGCTCCCATGGGGGGGGCAGGGCACGCGTGCTGCTGCTCTTGGCAGGGTCCTGGTCGGGGCACTGCGATTCTCACTCCCCAGGCTTAAGCGCACATGTGCCATTAAGTCATCAGGAACCATCTGCCCCTGCGGTCAGCGGGCCACAAGGCTGCTCTGTGAGCTGTGTTCAGTGATGTCACTGGGAGTTGTCCACGTGTGACTTCACGGAGGTGTGACCGTGTCGCATACACCTCCCCTGGGCTTCAAATCTGCAGCTCAGCACCTTTCTGGATCCTTCATGCAGGTCAGTGTGTCCCTCACAAAAGCTAATGTGTAGATGAGAGTCCATTTAGTGTAATAAGGGGTTTGGTTTATAAGCAGGAAGAACTGCCTTTGTCCAGCAGCATGAAAAAGTGGTTTTAAAGTTAAAATTATGTCATGGGGTGGCTCTCAGACTCGGGTAATTTATGGCACTTCACTGTGGAGTCACAGGGATGCGTGTGCACAGCTTGTGGCTTAAGGAGCTGTTCCCACGTGCTACTGAAGTGCTGAATTAACAGACTTTCCAAGGAATGTCCTGTTCCAGGCCAGGGTTCTGCCCTGAGAACACAGTTCTCCAAGGGCCGGCTTGAAAGGGATCACGGCCCTAGTAAGTTCAGGCACTCTTCAAAATGCAAGTGCTGTTGTTTTGTTGCTGTGTGTATATCCAATACCGATGTTTATAGCTTTGACTTAGACCTGCAGTGTCCAGTATGGTAACCACCAGCCCGGCACGGCTGTTTAAGATTAATGCAACTCAAATTAAATACAATTACAAATTCAGTTTCTCCGTCACTCCAGCCACATTTCAGGTGCTCAAGAGCACCATGTGAGACCCCAAACACCTGAAACGAGGGGCCTCCTTATTGGAGACTGTAGGTGTTTGGTCTCTACGTGGTTGTGGGGAAGGGAACACATGGCCCCATCATCATTCAAGGGCCATGCAGTCTCCTGGGATGACAAAACAACACACACCTAAGTGCTAATTCTCCACCTTGTCAAAAAAGTGGAGGCCGGACAAGACCAGATACAGCCAAGGGACCCTGGCCAGGCCAGAAGCAAAGAGATCCTTAGGAAGATATTAATAATTACTGGTTTCACCCCAATGAACTTTAATTTAAATAATAGTAATAGTAATAATAATTACTGGAGTTTCACTGACTAGAGGCAAATTTCGATCAGAAAACAGCTAAGGGTAAGGTATTCCAGGAGAGGGAACCGCCTGGGAGAAAGGCCTGGGGAAAAGGCAGAAGCAGATATGAGCCCCTGGCGGCTTGTTGAGTCCCTTCCAAACATCAGGGCTTCAGCTGGGCACTCGAGAGCTGATCGAATAATCCTCTAGCCAACAACCCCACAATCCTATGTCCAACAATCCAACAAAATAACGGTGAGAAGCCCAGACTCCCGGTGGTATAAAAACTTTGCCGAGAGCCCACAGCCAGCTGTAATGAGAGCTCAGTTTTTTACATGCCAGGTGCTGTGGTTTAAGAAGGGCGGGACGGCAGAGTGGGCAGTGAGGACCTGCATTGTCTGTAGATAATTTAGAAAAGGATAATAAAAAATGACTAACTGATGCACTGAATTTTTTTTTAACTTTATTGGGGAACAGTGTGTATTTCCAGGTCTTTTTATTGGGGAACAGTAGTGTATTTTTCCCAGGACTCATCAGCTCCATCCAAGTTAAGTTGTTGTCCTTTCAATCTTAGTTGTGGAGGGCGCAGCTCAGCTCCAGGTCCAGTCATCGTTGTTAGTTGCAGGGGGCACAGCCCACCATCTCTTGCGGAGTCGAACTGGCAACCTTGTGGTTGAGAGCTCACGCTCTAACCAACTGAGCCATCCAGGAGCTCAGCGGCAGCTCAGCTCAAGGTGCCTTATTCAGTCTTAGTTGCAAGGGGCGCAGCTCACCAGCCCATGTGGGAATCGAACCGGCAGCCCTGTTGCCCAGAGCTCGCTCTAACCAACTGAGCCACCTGTCTGCCGCACCACCCCTCCCCCGCCACTGAATTATTCTTGAACAATTCTGTTTCATTCCAACATCCACCCTTTTCCCTTGAAGCTCCATGAAGGCACTGCCTGATTTGTTCCTCCACCCTCCCATGCTCTGACATGAGAAAAACAGGCATCCCAAGGGGCTGTGTACAGAGGGTAAGAAGGATATGTAGGAGAATATGCTGGGGCGGGTGAGTGACCCCGAGGAGAGAGGCCGTCACGGGAACGTAGCTGGGACAGTTTGCTGAGGAAGGGAGAGAAAGATCTTCCAGGGAGGGGAGTGAGCAGTCCCCAGGACATTTACTTTGCTGGTGACAGAGAGGAGAGGGTTTTTAATCACCCCTGGACCCCTCCTTCAGTGCTTGAGAAGAAACAAGGGAAGATGGGTTTCTGTTTGAACTATCTTTACAGCGCTACTTGGGAGCTGAACTCTGGGGAATCACAGCCTTCTAAGCTTTACGTTAACTTGTATGAGCTTTGACGATGAGCACACACACACACACAGTCTCTATTCTTTACAACAACTTAGGGGGTCCTGGAGAAGTGTGAGGTTCTCCCCAAGTCACTTATGCTGTGCCATACTTCTCTTCTTCCTTCTGGCAGTCAAACCCTGATTTTGTTCAGATAGTGCATTAGTCCACTCGGGCTGCCATAACCAAGGACCATAGACGGGGGGCACTCAAGCAACAGAAATTTGTTCTCTCACAGTCTGGGGGCTGGAAGCCCAAGATCAAGGTGTCAGCAGGGTTGGTTCCTTCTGAGGCTGTGAGAGAGAATCTGCTCCGGGCCTCTCCCCAGCTTGCTGGTTTGCTGGCAATCTTTGGCTTGTAGAAGCATTATCTCGACTCTGCCTTCATCACATGGCATTCTCCCTGACTCTCCATATCATCTTTCCTCCACGAGGGTCGGTCTCTGTATCCAAATTCACCCTTTTTATAAGGACACCAGTTGTATTGGATCAAGAACCATCCTAAAAACCGCATTTAACTTGATTGCCTCTGTAAAGACCCTGTCCAGATAAGATCACATTCTGAGTTACTGGGGGTTAGGACTCACCTTATAAATTGGGGAGGGACACAATTACACCCATGACAGATAGTATCGTCCAAGCAGCCAGGCTCTTCGTGGGAGGCCTGAGGCCATTTACAGTGCTGCGTGGTGACTCACAATCAGCTTATGTCAACATGGAGGTCCTAGTCTCCTTTCTGGGGATGGAGAAGACAGGGGCTGTGATACAGTCACCCAGTGAGATAGGAAGGGATGTCTGCTGGGAAGAGTTACTTCTTGGATACAGACAGATGTAGAAGAAGAAAGCCCTTTCCCCTCTCTCCACAAGCCTTCGCCTTATCTGTATAACTGATGCCTGGAGCAGGGACGGCTACCTGGAAGCTGACGGCCATGAGCGAGCTGGGCCCACACCCTGGGCATGGAAGTGCGAAAGATGAAAAGACCTGGCTGGTCTTTGGTGGGTCTTCGGTGAGGCCCTGAGGGAATGAAACTGGAGCCTCACTTCCTTGAGACTTCTCATTATGTGAGATGATGAATTTTCCCTATTGCTTAAGACAATATGAAACGTACCACTGTGCTCACTGGCCCTCTTCTTAGAAAGTGTCTACAACTGGGCAGGAAGATTGGGACAAGCCTTTGGAAAGGCGCTATGCCTGTCATTAGCCTGCTTGATCTCAGACCCAGGCCCCACCCCACCGGGGCCCTGCTCTGGTTCTCAGGGTGGGATGGGGGTGGGGGCTGACCCCTGAAAAATCACACTGACCAGCATTCTTGCCAACAGGTTCTGATCAGGAGGCCCTGCTAGGAGACTAGAGGATGGGAGAAGCTGGGTCCTTTTTCTCCTGTCTCTGTACTTCGAGCAGGAGCCCCCGCTTGGCTGCTTCCTCTCGGTGGTTCCAGCCCCCTGTGGTCAGTGCCTCTCTGGTTCAAGTTCCCACTGGACAGCCCCCAGGTGACCACAGCTCTGCTGGGGGCCCTCGCACCCTTTTTTGCCCATCCCTGTGAGTGGCAGCAGCTGCCTGCGGTTGTTACATATTATCATCTCTCTAACTGGTTCCCATGTTAACTTCCCCTACTGAACTGCCGGCTCAGGCCCTGAGTGGCACAGCATAACACGCCAAAAGGGAACGTTTTGTACCTATTCATGGGATCAACCTTCCTTCTAAGATCACCAGGTGCTATTGTCAGTAAGGATTTGGTTGGGCTGGTGGGAAATGCAGGTTGAGACAAAGCTGCATTATCTGCACAGGGAAGGAGTGGGCCCCAGGGGTCAAATGCTACCCCCGGAATGACCCCTCTCACAGCCCTCAGTCCTCTCCCCAAGGGAGATGGACACATGGACGGTCACCTCCCTAGGTGCCCACCAGTCTCTTCTTGCCCTGGGTGCCCCGGGGCCTTCCCGCCTCACCCCAGCCCAGGCTTCTCCGTGAGCTGTTTCTAATAGACAGACCAGAGCTCACGTTCCATGGTTGGACCCCGCGTGGCCACTGTCCTGGGGACCAGAACCTACCAGGGCACAAGCCTGGGGCCCAGCCTCCCCTCTGGACTGTGAGTGTCTTGAGGGCAGGGACCTCCTTGGCTCATGTCTTTCTCCTCGATAGCTGGAGGGGCCCTGGGCTAGAACAGGAGGGGCTCCCAGGCTATTGGGAGACAGTGATGATCCTGCAGCCTCCCCTTAGGAGCCCAGACGCACAGCTGCCCGTGCTCAGGGCCCCCTGTGGCTCAGTCCATCATGACATTGCAGGCCCTTCGGCCGGTCGGTTGTGGTTCTGACTGGGCAGGAATGTGGAGCTCACAGCACCCCCGGGCAGAACACACACCTTCCAAAAGGCCTCGGTTGTGCAAGGGCCCTCCACATGCTGTTCCCTGTCATGAGAGGAAGAACTCTTACAGGTCTGGGGCTTCCCAAAGGTGGGGCCCCACTCGGGTGGGGCTCCAGCAAAACTGGGGCAGTAGCAAAACCCAGCAGAGGTGCTGTGACATGTTGGGTCAGAGGCAGTCACCAGGAACTTAGGAGAAAAATAAAACAAAAGAGGCCATTTTCTTTCAGCTCTGAGGAGAAAGTTCAGCCTCTGTGGGCCCTCCTCAGTTCCCTGCTGGTTCCTGAGAACCCAGCCCACGGCTGCCGCCAGAGAGGGTCCCTCACCCAGCACATCACGGGCACATAGGCGACACCCAATATAAACATGCATTGAATGAATAAATGACCAAAGGAAGGATATTCAGAATCTTTTGTCCCTCTATTTTAGATAGCATATGGGGAGAAAGTCCCAAGAGCTAATCAGTCATGGAGCAACCACAAATCAGAAATTTTTCAGGACTAGTTTTAATTTAACTGTATTGAACGTGCCAGGTACTGAACTAGAAATTGGATGTAAGAAGATAAGTCGTGGTCCTAACTTCACAGGGAGTGGGAGGGGAGGAGAGGGGGAGAGGACCCAAGGTGACCATACTGTGTGACACAAGCTGGGATGGCAGGCGAGCAGGGGCTGCAGACCACAGTGGTTTAGGAGGGACGGAGTGGCAGGAGACGAGGCTGGGAAGGTGAGCAGGCGGAACTTGGGGAGTCCTGGGCATCCGGATAAGGCATTTGGATTTTATCCTGTAGACCAAGGGCCACCAATGAAGGGTTTCAAATAAATTAGTAAAGTAATCATATCTGAAAACCTTCTGTCCTGCTGTCAGCCCACGTGTTAGGAGGTGGCATGTATGAATGCTGGCCCGGCACACACTTACCGGGACTCTGTGTTCAGGCCAATGGAAAGGCAGGCTGGGAGAGAGAAAGCATTGCTAAAATCATCTGCCCGTCAAATGAACTCGTGCTCTCACCTCTGGACACAGGTCACCTCTGCTCTGAAATGTACAGTGTAGTCACTAACCTACTGCAGGGCCCTGCTGGGCTCCCGTGGGCCCTGGCCCAGTTCCTGCCAGATGACCCATGTCCCAGTAGCCGCCCAAGAAGCTACACCAGGGTGGGGACAAGGTGGGGCAGTGATGCAACAACACTTTATAACAAACGTCCTGGGACTCCCACTCACACAGGGGTGTCTTCGGCTTCCCAAATACTTTTGGAGGCTCCCTGCTTCTCTGATGATGTCTGTGTTGCTCAGAGCCAGGAGGGCCTCCCCGGAAGTTCTCTGAGCCTGGGGCCCATCGTTTGGATATTGGCAACGAGGCACACTTTCCACCTTAGAGGGTGGACTGGATTTTAGGAAACACCTAAAACGATTCAAGGGTGAGGCTGGAGTGTTGGTGAGTGATTAAGCTTCGGAACACTATTTTTGGTCAAACAGCCACATGTGATTAGAATGTCCCATGACTGTTGGTTCCCCTTACGCAGGGGGCCTGAGTTCTGGCACCCTCACAGAATAGGTCCTCACCGCCCAAAGTCCCCCTGTGGCTGGATGTCACGAACCTCACTCCATGATCAACTCTTACTATGCTGCTGGGAAGAAATTTGATGCAGAATCTGACCA
This sequence comes from Rhinolophus ferrumequinum, assembly GCF_004115265.2. Taxonomy (NCBI): domain Eukaryota; kingdom Metazoa; phylum Chordata; class Mammalia; order Chiroptera; family Rhinolophidae; genus Rhinolophus; species Rhinolophus ferrumequinum. Next base: position 65,377,765 of record NC_046296.1, read on the forward strand.
TAGACAGAATACAAATGCATTTTCCAGGAAGTTCTCAATGTCAAATATTTCAGTATTGAGTACATGGATACATAAATGCTTTCTGACTGTCATCTTTCATGCTTTTTAATTCTTTCCAGTAAAGATGACTTCTTAAATCTGTAATTACCATATACCTTTATAACCCCTTTCGTGAAAAAAATTAAGGAAAAACCCCTCCTTCATCAGACGTGTCCTCATTGTCGGTTCAGAAAATGCAGAGGATTCGTACAGAGCTCGCTTCGTAAAAGACGCCAGAGATTCTTAGAACATCAGAGTGCAAGGGCCTGAGTTTTTGATCCAGTCCAATCCAACCAGAGAGCATTTTATAGAAAAAGCCCGAGACCCAGAGAGGGGAAGTGATGCCCACGACTTCATAATGAGCTAGGTGCTGAGAGTGGCTAAAAAAGCTGAAGTTGGTCCAGGACGCAGGTGGGATGACAGGACACAGATCTTACTGGCAATGTCCAATGCACGTTTTGTTGTTTTTGTTCACTTCTTTTACTGCTTCTGCACCAAATATAAAAACCTCATGTCCACGTAAGGGTAACTTCTACGCAGTGGGCATCACATAGTTTACAAGGATCTGTTGCTTTTCTCTAAGAAAATCGTACGGGAGAGGATAAAGTGTACTGAAACTATGCAGAAAGACATTAATGCCGTGCCTTTGAATAAAGCCCGGTTTAGTCACCATGGGTTTATTCTTGAATCCAGGTTAATAACTAACTGGGTTTAATGACTCAGGCCTTCCTTACTCCCAGGCCCAAGGCCAATGGCCTCTACCAGAGTTTGCCTGCGAGGAACACGGCCTCCTTCCCCGGCTTCTGTTTCCTCATCTGGGTCAGATGGGTCATCTGGGCAAGGCCTGTCCTCCCCAGAGGAAAGTGCAGCGTGTGGGCAGGAGTTGGCATGTTTGAGGAAGGTTAGCAGGAGGCAGTGTGTGTGGGTGCCTGGGGTGTGAGTGGCACATGTGTACAGCACAGGGACAGACCACCTGGTTCCTGAATCCGGAACTTGACTCTACGTTCCAGCTAATACGTCTAAATGTAAAATACAATCACAGAACTCAGCTGAAAGGGACCCTAGATGTGGCCCAACCGCTTCCCTGGATGACTAGAGAAACGGGCTCACAGAGAGAGTCAGGGAGGTGGTCAAGGTCACACAGCAGCAAGCTGCTGGAAGGACAGAGGCTAACTGTCCTTCCCTCCACGCTAGGCTGCTACCAGAATCCCACATGCCGAGATATCCGGTCCCCTCTGCTGGGAAGAGACCACATATGGGGACTGTGTTCGCCTTGCAATGACTGGTTGATTGATGTGCCATGGAAAGCTGGGCAGAACGGACAGTGTGCCCTTTTGGGCACTGGACACAGAGACTTCCGGACTGTGAGGAAAACTGTGTCTGTCATTGGAACAAAATGTTTCCTCACAGAGGGGGAACAAATCCCAGGGTGCTCGCAGGAGGTCAAAGCTATTCCATTTAGCGCCCGGGGCTGTAAACGTTCTCTGATGGTCTTGTTAATCTCGTTACTCTCATCCTTTCTTAGGAATTAAGTTTATTAGGGTGGAGATAAGCGCCTCTCGCTCACCCTAATCCTTGGTTCTTGTCCCCCGTGGTTGTTCGAGGGCTGTGTGAAAATGAAATTGATCAGGGCACCCAAGACAACAGGCAGCTCTGCCCATCAGCACATGCCTTCACATATGAAGACTCACTTCTGTTTACTGCTATCTTCCCTGTTCTGGGATCTCTGGAAGCCAGGCGGGTTCCAGGGAGACTGAGATCATTCATTCAAGCATACATTCATGAAACCGACTATGCCCTGGGTCCTATGGCTAAAGGAGGAGGCCCAGGGCCCAGGACAAAGGAGGTTTTTCAAAACCTCACAGGGTTTTGTAGCTGGAAAGACCCTGGGGTTATCTACTCCAGCCTCCTCCAAGACCCAAAGAAGGGATTTACCCAAGATTACACAGAAGTTGGGGCCAGGGCCGGGCTACAGCACTGAGCTCCTCCAGGGTCTCCCTGCACCCACAGCTTGGCCAGGGCTAGTTTTACACGTTCTTTAACTCTTACCGGCAGCCCTCACGTTGATCACAACCCACATCCTAGGGTGGAACGTAATTGTTGGATTTTGTTTTCAAGGAAAGGAATGGTAAAATGGAAAAAAAAAAAAAAAAAAGCAATCCGCAAATTCCTTCAGCCCCTCCTTGGGGCCTGCTGTGGGGAGCGGCTCTGGCTGCACACTTTAGGGGCAACCAGTTTCCTACGCGGCTTTTGCCAAATGTATTCAGCGCGTAGACATTGTTGGTGAGTTGGGACTCACGTAACTCAAAGCATGGCAACAGCAGCTGCCCTTAAAGATGTCTAGTCATTGATGAGCGCCATCCGCACGGCAAAAGGCAGTGGAGCCGCTTGGTGGTTTGGAGACGTGTTACCACCTACCCGTTCCCCCAACGCCTTTAGACAACGAGTCTCTGGCTTAATCAAGTGGGCCGTATTTTCACGTGTTCACTGCTGTCTGCCATCTAGTTGGAAGACACCCGTATGTGTTAGCCATGGTTTACTGGCGCAGTGGCTTGGGTGCCAGCTACCCGCATAGGTGACTTGCCTGGTGCCCCTCAACACGCCCCTTCCTCTGTCAGCATCTCTGCCGCCCTCCTGGTACACTGGCACCACAATCATTTCCAGTTCCCGTCCACAGAAATAGAGGCGTGGGGCAGAAGGGGCCCGAGTCCGTCAGGGGTGGGGGTGTCCACGTGGCCAGCTCGCGCCCGCAATTTCCTTCCTCCGCCCGAGGGCACGAGGCATTTAATGGCAAGTGCAAGCACAGTTTTGCGTGACTGAGAGTCAGCGGCGATCAACAGCAGCTTTTGCAATTCTGTGGCGCAGCTCTTGGCCCAAGGCTGAGGGCCGAGCCGGCAGCGGGAGCCGGGAGCCGGGGGCGAAAGGGAGCGCCCGCGAGGCCCCGGGCGCACGCGCGGGCCGGCTGCAGGGCAGGAGGAGCGCGAGGCCGGACTCGGGGGGCGGGGGGCTTGCGGCGGTGTGCGCCTGCGCCGAACTGCCGCAGGGCCGGGAGGGGCGCGAGGCCGGGGGCAGACCGGGCGGCGCTCGGTGGCGCTGACGTTTAACCGCCCGCGGCCCCCACCCCTCTGCAGGGCCCGGGTTGGCAGGCCCCGCCGCGCTCCGCCCCCTCCCTCGGAGGACGCCCGGACGGAACCGATCGCGGCTGGTTTGAGCTGGTGCGTCTCCATGACGACACGCCCGGCGCTATAAGTAGGGGAGCAGCGGCGCGTTGGGCTTTGTCAGTCCCCTCAGCCTCCGCCGCCGCCGCCCCTCTGCCAGCGCTCCGGCGCCACCTCGGGCCGGCGGTCCTCCGCGGGAGGGAGCGAGGCGGCGGGCTGACGGGGGCGGCGGGCGGTCCTGCGCGCTCAGCGGCGGCGGCGTCTCCATGGGCTCGGCCTGAGACACCCCTACTGAAGGTGAGCAGGGCGCGTCCGGGCTGGTGGGGGGCAGGCGGGGGGACGGCCACGTGTGCCCGCGCGCCGGGCCGGGCCGAAGGCCGGGGACTACAGACCCGCGCCTGCTAGGGGCACGTGGTCGCAGAGCCGGCCGCCGGACCCTGACCTTGGGAAGTCGCTGCCCCCGGGGTCCTGGTTTTCCCCGTGAAGCGGGGTGCTGACCACCTGGCCCAGTGCGCGCACGGTGGCCGCCTTCCCCGCGGCGCGCTCAGCCCTGTCCCTAATTGCCCCGGCTGAGGGTCGCCGGGGCTGCAGGGGCCCGCGTTTCGCCTCGGCCGCGCCACTGACGTGGGGTTCTGAGCCGGAAGCTGCTGAGAAGGCCCGGTCGTTCGTTCCTTCAACCGCTATTTTTTAAAAAAAACCCATGTGGCAAGTCGGGTAGCAGGTGCAGGAGAGGTCTGAAAGGAGCCCGAGCGGATCTCGTGGCGCCCATCGCTCATCTCACAGTTGTTAAGGCTGAGACGTACCATGATTCTGCTTTGTCCTGGAATTTTGCAGTTTTTATTTTTGCTACGTGTACAGAGCAAATGACCCGATATAGAACCCACAGGAGTTGCTGTAGCTAAGATAGCCTTGTAGTAGCTGTGATAAATACTTAGCTAGCCGTGGCTAAAAAGTGTCTATTTAAGGAATCTTTGAATGACTTGGTGATTTATGAAAAGCCTGGAAAATGAAGATTCCAGTTCAGGAACAGAGCTACATGTAGGAACCAGCCCCGGGGTTTTCAAAAAAGGCTGATTGTGTTTGAGAATCCTACATAATTGGTGAAAGTGTGGGGAGCAGAACCTTTTACAAATTTCTGGGGAGAACAAAGAATGTGTTGACTTTATTTAAACCTAAAATTGGGCGTAATTTAGTTGACTTGTGAATTTTTTTCAGTTTCTGTTTAAACTGGTTCCTAGCTCTTAAAACATTATCCAATTGGCAGCAAAGACTTACAGCAGAAAAGTGCTGTCTTGTGCTAATCAATTCATCTTTTTAAGTGACTTAGCTTATACAGAACACCAAGAGGTGTTCTTGGGTGAAACATCTCTATTGCAAATAATTAAAATAAAGCTTCAAAAGATACAGGAAAGCAGTACTTAATAGTGGTGTATTTAAAAGAAAATCTTCCAAGTTTAAGCCTGAACATTGCCTTAAAGATATTTAACAAGACCCTAATTAATCCAGTCTGTCACCACTTGAGCCCATTTAAATGTTATTCATATGGATAAAATAGATTAGCTGACCCTAATCTATTGCCTTGCCCTAGGGGTGATTTAGGAGGTTTGACAATGCCAAAAAGTCGCATTAGATCAAGCCTTCAAACAAGTTCTGCCATGCATGGGTTTGGATTTATGGCAGGTCCGTCTCCCTGGGCCTCTCATAGTGCCCCATGCCAGAGCAAACTGGCCCTGAACCATTGCCTCGCCTCTGCCTGTAGGCTGCAGGCACTGAAATGGGTTGCACAGTGGAAAAGAAGGCTTTATACCTGGCAGAAATTAAATGGGTTTAAAATAATTTTAAGATAACTGTAATTCACCAATGTCACATTTCATGAAGGCCAAGGACAGTGGTTCTGATTGTTACGAGCTTTATTTTTGCTTATTCGTAATTCATTTATGCTTGCTTATTTTTGTTATTCATGAAGTTTGCCAAAAATTACTCTCCTATGATTATCATTCATAGCTAAGCAAATATTAGAGTGCCTGTTGGGATTCCCAGAATTGCTAATTTAGTAAGCAACACTGGTTCAAGAATGCTGATTTCTGATCAAATACAGCAACTATAGTACATTATGTTGATTTGAAGATGCAGTTTTTAAAAATACATGCCCTGCATGAAAATAAGCTCATAAAATTCGCAGGAAACATTAAGAGCACTCAGTAAACTCAGCCTGAGACATTTCCATGATGCCTGTTAATCGCTAAAAATTATTCTGTGTAAGACTTAGTAAAAGTAGGAAATAGCAGGCTGTCTGGCAGCTTTTAATAATTGCTATAATACTGTTTTAAGTTATATAACATTGGGTCTTATAGTAAAATAAGACCAGGTCTTATATTAATTTTTGCTCCAAAAGACGCATTAGAGCTGATTGTCCGGCTAGGTCTTATTTTCCAGGAAACAAAGTAAGTACAGAAAAGCTTCTGAAGCCTACATTCTGCATTTTTTAGCATGAATGTTTGAAGTGCTTATTGAAGTGTACAGTACTAGCTATAGAATTTTAGTGTGCTGCTTTGAAAAAATCTAGTGTTGAATCTGGTGTCCTCAGATGGTGTAGAGGTTTATGGAATCATGTGACTAATACCTAGGAGTAAAGGGATTCCCAAACCCAGCGAGTGAGCTGAGGTGCTGGAGTAGCCCTGCTTCCTGGGTGTGGTGTGTAGGGCCTAATCTTTCCATCTGTGTTCCTAAGGTGGACAGCAGCTTCTGTGTTTATCAGGACATTTCCACTGCTACATCGAGTACACCCATCTTTCAGCAGGACTTAGAATTCCAGGAGAATTGCGCTTGTGAAAGGCTGGCAATAATTTAAGTTCCATCTCTTAGTTTTCCTTGTAAGTATTCATGGTTGTTGGGAGCTAATCTTGTTATGAATTATTAGAATTATTAATACTAAGTATCGCTAAGGCTTCTGAAGTCAGTTTCTCTGACCTATTTGCAATTTGTTGTGTTTCAGAAGAACGTCCAGAAACCATGAACAACTTTAGTAATGAAGAGTTTGAGTGCCATTTCCTTGATGAAGGCTTTACTGCCAAGGACATTCTGGACCAAAAAATTAATGAAGTCTCTTCTTCCGTAAGTATATTAATCCATGCTGGCAGTGTAGCTGGAGAATGCCGCGCAGATGAGTGGGAAACTTACTGGGGTCTTAGGCAAATGAAATGGAACTCAGTGTCTTGTGTGGGAATTTAGATGTAACTGACTGTGGATCATCCAGTGATGGTCGTGATATTCATGTCAGTGACTGGACTAAAATGAGGAGGACTCATTGAGAATGTTGCACATACTGTCAGGCAGCAAATGCGTCCCTGTGACCACTCTTACTGTAACTGTAGGATGATAAGGACGCCTTCTATGTTGCGGACTTGGGAGACATTCTGAAGAAACATCTGAAATGGTTAAAAGCACTTCCTCGGGTCACCCCCTTTTATGCAGTCAAATGCAATGATAGCAGAACCGTAGTGAAGACCCTCGCTGCTATTGGGACAGGATTTGACTGTGCCAGCAAGGTAAGCGAAAAGCAGCAGCACGCTAAGTGATTCTGTCACGTGGCCCTGGTGTTCCCAACAGGGCAGATCAAGTTGTGTTTCTGGGATGGTAGATGTTAAAGAGTTCGGGGGACTAGAGGGACAACTTCCCGTGTTTTTCTGTTTCATTTCTTAGCTGCATGTGTATAGTGTAAATACCTCTTTTTCAGACTGAAATACAACTGGTGCAGAGTCTTGGGGTGCCTCCAGAAAGGATTATCTATGCAAATCCTTGTAAACAAGTGTCTCAGATTAAATATGCCGCCAATAACGGAGTCCAGATGATGACTTTTGATAGTGAAGTCGAGCTGATGAAAGTTGCCAGGGCACATCCAAAGGCCAAGTGAGTTATTCCTCGTGTGACGGCAGGGTCAGATACGGGATCTCGATTGTCAAACAAACTCAACTTGCCAGTCCTTAGATTTTCTATATTTAGTAAGTTACCTGTGTAATTTACTGGGTCTGAGACCAAGTAGAAAGTAGCTTAACCCCTCTTGATAATAGAACCGTATTAGCCGGGAACCACAGAGTATCTATCAGAGCCGAGGATTCTCTTTGTATTGTAACCATGTCTGTAAATGATCTTCTATCATGTAAAGTTGATAGACTTTTCTTGCTTCTAGGTTGGTTTTGCGGATTGCTACTGATGATTCCAAAGCAGTCTGTCGTCTCAGTGTTAAATTTGGTGCCACACTCAAAACCAGCAGGCTGCTTTTGGAACGGGCGAAAGAGCTAAATATTGATGTCATTGGTGTCAGGTGAGATCTTGGTGGTTAGAGGCTAAGATAATATTAGACAATGCAAGTTTTACAGTTTTTTTTCCCACTGTAAATAGTTACTTTCAGAAATAACGTATTCTCCTTTCTTATTGCCCCAGCTTCCACGTGGGAAGTGGCTGTACTGACCCTGAGACCTTTGTGCAGGCCATCTCGGATGCCCGCTGTGTCTTTGACATGGGAGTGAGTATATCTAAATCCCAGGTGGGCGTGGGGGCAGGGCTGACAGTAACTAGTTATCCTGTATTACAGAAGCTTACACCCATTTGCTGTATACATTTTTCATGATTTGTTAATGAATCTGGCTGTTTGATTGACTTAGTTTTCTTGGTTCTAGGCTGAAGTTGGTTTCAACATGTATCTGCTTGATATTGGTGGTGGCTTTCCGGGATCTGAGGATGTGAAGCTTAAATTTGAAGAGGTATTTCATAACAAAACTACAATATACTGTAGCTATTTTAGCAAAATTGTATTTAACATTCTTTGGTTTTTCTAAACTAATATGAGTCAATTTTCCTTAAAAGTCTTGGGAAACAATTGATTACATTAAGAAATGTTGCTGTGGAAATAAAAACTTGCTGACTTTGTCACTTAACATTGTCAGTAGGTCCTGGACATTTTTTTTTTTTTTAATGGGATTGGCCTGTGGAGTGCTGAGAACCTGCCAAATCCTTTTTCTTTCCTTTCTTTGTTTTTTTTTTTTTTTTTTAAAGGAGGGCACACCTCACAGTGGCCCATGAGGGGATTGATCTGGCAACCTTGGTGTTATTAGCACCACACTCTAATCAACTAAGCTAACCAGTCACCCCTGGTCCTGGACTTTAAGAGAAAGGATATATAACAAAACCCAGTTGTACCACAGGCTAATTGATACAAGCAAGAGTTAAGTTCCTGTGGCTTCTCATCAACATTATAGCAAAATGACAACATTTAAATAAAGTGATGCGATTTGAGGACCTGCTGTACATCATTATGCCAAATGTACTTGCCTCCAGTTTGTATTTCCTCTCCTTGAAACCTTTTGAGTGTTTAGTCACTACGAAGTTAAGAAGCCGTTCATTGGATGGTGCTCAAGTTTGTAACAAAGATGACATTCTTATTTGTTAAAATTATGTGAAGTTGGCAGAATAGAAAGTTTTAGCCTGTTGGCATGTGGAAATACTAAGGCACTTTGATACCTCATAAGTGGTCATTTGTTTTGTACTATTTCATAAAATACCCAACCCATAACATCCTAAAAAGGATAGAAAGCGTATCCGGAGGGGAATCAAAGTAAAACTATGGGAGTATACAGGCTGGTTTTCAGGGAGATGTTTATTTTTATTTTTTGCTGCTGTTGCTTGATAAGACCTCATGATGGCTGCTCTTAAATGTTTTTATGTCATGTCAGAGCACTGTGCTCTCCTTCCTGTGGTTCCCATTCATGGCTGACTGCTCCTGTATGTCTCACTCTCTTAGATGGTCAATGTAATCAACCCAGCCCTGGACAAGTATTTCCCGTCAGACTCAGGAGTGAGGGTCATAGCTGAGCCAGGCAGATACTATGTTGCATCAGCCTTCACGCTTGCAGTTAATATCATTGCCAAAAAACTCGTATTAAAGGAACAAACAGGCTCTGATGGTAGGTATATACAGGATTGAATCATTGTGTGTATAACTGAAAGCTGGTGCAGAAAGTGGTAATTGAGACTAATCTGCTTTCTAGATGAAGACGAGTCGAGCGAAAAAACCTTTATGTATTACGTGAATGATGGAGTATATGGATCGTTTAATTGCATCCTCTATGATCATGCCCACGTGAAGCCCCTTCTGCAGAAGGTACCTTCTGGTTATAATACTGTATGTGAGAGTTAAGGTGATTGGTCTCGACGGGTGTAACTAGGTGTGTTTCCCTCAAATGTAGAGGCCCAAACCAGACGAGAAGTACTACTCCTCCAGCATCTGGGGGCCCACGTGTGACGGCCTCGATCGCATTGTTGAGCGCTGTGGCTTGCCCGAGATGCAGGTGGGCGACTGGATGCTTTTTGAGGACATGGGTGCTTACACCGTCGCTGCCGCTTCTACTTTCAACGGGTTCCAGAGGCCGACCATCTACTATGTGATGTCAGGGCCGACATGGTTAGTGACAGTGCGTGTGTGTGGGCCTGAGAAACTTGTTTTGCTTAGGATTAAGTACAATGTTTTCTTTAAATTTATTCTCTCTATATTAAGAATATGTGCTCTAGAAAATTTGGGAAATACAAATGGATGAAAAAAAATCTTTCCAATAGTAGTGGTTTGTGTTTTCAGATTTCTTCCTAAGGCATAACCATTTTAGAAGACTTGTTAAGACATTTCTATGTAACGAGAATGTCTTAATGAATCATGTGATCTGTGGTTTCCTTATTACCGAAAAAATGGTTCTGAAGAATTGCTTGCTTTAGAAATACATTAAATTGCTTCCTGATGACACAGTGACCAAGGAAGTAAATAGGCTCATGAATAAGTTATTCGAAACTGCTGTTATGGATGACTCAGGATTTCTGAATATGCCATTTCTCTCTCTCTCAGGCAACTGATGCAGCAAATCCAGAACCAGGACTTCCCACCTGAAGTGGAGGGACAGGATGTCAGCACTCTGCCTGTGTCTTGTGCCTGGGAGAGTGGGATGAAACGCCACCCATCAGCCTGTGCTTCAGCTAGTATTAATGTGTAGATGCCATTCTTGTAGCTGTTCTGCGAGTGTAGCTTGAATTAAGGGATTTGGGGGGACCATTTAACTTAATTACTGCTAGTTTGAAATGTCTTTTTAAGTAGGGTTGGCACAGATGGAATAATATGGAAGACTAGGAGATGGGGTCACACTTATCTGTGTTCCTATGGAAACTTTGAATATTTGTTTTATATGGATTTTTATTCACTTTTCAAACATGCTACTAAAGAGTGCCCCTGAGCTCTGCTGAGCAAGCGTTTGTAGCTTGTACATTGGCAGAATGGGCCCAAAGCTTGGTGTTGTGACCTGTTTGAAAAATAAAGTATCTTGAAATAATTAGGCATTGGGAGATTTTCACAGTGTGTCCATTGCAGATGGCTCACCTTGAATATGTTTTACAAGTGGGAATTGATGTTTTTTCCCCCACGTGCTGAGAAAATTGTCCCTGAGGACTTAGGAGTTAATGGTTTTCGTTATTTTGAAACTTCATGGAAACACCTTTCTTCCTGTGAGGCATTTTCAATTCAAGTCCATGAGTCCTGTATCAAGTTTGCTGTGGATTCTCACAGGAATAGTGGATCTAGCCCACATGCAGGTAAAAGGAAAAGGATAGATGAGACAGGCCATACCCTCTGCTGTTGACAGTGGCCAACGTCTGCCTTGGTGGCTCAGCCCACCCCGAATGTCCACAGGGTGGCTGAGTGTGGCACGCCCGGAGCCCTTTGCTAACTAACGGGCTGTTCCTGGCGTGGCCAGTGCCCCGGGAAGGTGCACTAGGCCTTCAGAGCCCTTCCCGCAAAGTCTAGAGACATTCCCTTCCCACTTTGACTTCACTCCCAGGACAAGTGGCATAGTTACAAACAAGTTAGGAATGTAGTACGTTATTTGACTGACAACTTATTTTAATAAATGCAGCAATTATTCTGTGTTACAGATTTTTACCTTCTTCTCTGACCTTGACCACTGGCCTTTTATGTTTTCTTATTCAACTTGCACCCAAAAAAGTAGCAGGCTCTCATGCTACTTAAACCCTAAAAGGGAAATGGTGAATCCCTGTGTCACTGCATAGGGAGGAAGGGAGGCCGTGTCTGAGCCAGATGTTGCTCTGAGAAGCCACCAGCTTCGTTTAGAGGGACATGGGAAAGCAGCAAGTGGTATAGATGGGGATGCGGTGGCTTTCTAGATTGTGGAGTAAATGAAGCCCTCCAGTTACAAAGGAGTGGAGGGGAGTGATTCCCGGTACCCTAAAAAGCCGCCTTCCCTCAAGGCCTGGGCCCCACATGGGGGACACTGCATTGCTATGATTTCTCCTTCCCTCTTCCTTGGCTGCTCAACCAGACGGCTTGTCACCAGCTCTGGTCTCCCTCCCTGGACCCAATAATACCGTTTTAGTTGCCAGAATGTGAATAATACTTCTCAGGAGCCACAAAGAAAACAGGCTCTTTCCGGAGGAGGGGAGGAGAGCCGTCTGCCCCACTTCCTGTGAGCACATCCTTTTCTGGTTCCTGAGGATCCGATGCCCACCACTGGTACTCAAAGGAATTCAGAGTCCCCCAAAATGTGAGCTAGATGCCAATCCTAAAATCTTGGTAAAGTAGTAGGTCTTTGACTTAAAAAGAAGGAATTAATAAGAAGCACTTAGGGAGCATCGTAAAATACAAATTGTTGGGCCCATGCCAGACACCGGGGATGGGGACAGGCAACTGGGTGACCACTGGAAAAAAAGTAGCCCCAACTCACAGAAAACCAGTCAATTCTAGATGAAAAGTGTCACAGACCACAAAACTATTAGGAGACATTTGAAGTAAAAAGGGCGAAGGACAAATGGGGAAAACTGGCACATGAAAGGAGCTAATTTCATCTTAAAAGTCAGTGAAAAAGGAACAATTCAATAGACGGGGCAAAACATGACCAGGGTCTCAAAGAAAACCTTTTAAAAATGGCGATTTTCTAGCGCATATTAAAACCATGAGAATGTCACCTGTCAAGATTGGCAAAGAAAAGCGACCCCTAGCTTGCTGGGTAAGCAGGCATGCTCGCCCACGAGAGATGGGAAAGTGGATTGCAGAAATCGTGGAATTTGGCAATATCAAAATAATCCACGTTATCTTTGAACCAACAATTCTAAGACTTTTCTGACAAACTCGGTTGTCATGGTGGCACATGGTAAAAACAACCCTTACGCACACGCAGAGGGCGCTGATGTGGTTACTGGAACGTGACGCTGCGTGGAGGGTCGGCGTGCCGACCTGAGGGCCCCATGCGGAGGGGAAGCTGAGTGAGGAGCGCTGTGGACTGCACCGCGTGTGTGTGTGTGTGTGTGACTTGCCGTGTGTGTACACACATGCATGTGCACAGAACATTTCTGCAAGTACTGACAAACGTAGCAGGAGAATGACGCCCAAGGAGGAGGGTACAGACTGACCTCATGTGCCTTGAAGGCATTACTGACTTTAAAGAAATTTGAATACACGCCTCCAGGTGAGGGAAGAGGTTCAGAGATTAAGTCCTGATGTCAGATGACTCCCGTGTCCCCTCGGTGCTTTTCCTAGCTCAAACGCGCTGCTAAACCTGGGCCAGTGGGCTAGGTCAGGGACTTGGGTGGGATTGGCCAAGACCTGCTCTTCAGCTGTATAGGGCCCCTGGGCTGGCTCATGCCACCCAGCTCATGAGGCTCCCGCTGGAACCAAGGGCGAGAACATTCATGCTGGAATCGTGGCAGGTCAACCCCTACCTCCCCCAAAGGTGGGGCTTTCTGCCCCGTCAGGAGTCACCTGGGGTCAGGGTCAGACCCTGAGTGCTGGAGCTCCCAGCTATTGCACTGCCCCTCATGGACTAGTCTGTACCCACGGGTGGGCCAGAGGCTACGGACAGAGCACCGTCCATGCCTTTGGCCGCCCTCTACCCTCCTGGCTAACCATCCTTTGGGCCACCTTGCAGCTGGGACCCACTGGCCTACCCAGGCCTCACTCAGCTTCCTTTATAGTCATGCGCTGCCATGCCCCTCGCAATGACATGCATTTGTCACTGCATTTCTATGCAAATTACCTATGATGGTGACCTTGCATTTCTATGCAAATTCCGTCCTTACTAAGTGTTCTTCGGTTATTCCCCTGTGGCTGGTCACCTCCTCTGCTAGGGGCCTTTCCTGGCTGTAATCCCATACTTCAGCGTGGGCCGTCCAGTACTTGGAGCCATCTCTGGGCTGGAGAACTGACTACCCCTGGAGGTGACATCAGCCTTTTTTAAATCAAAGGTCTAAAGGAGCTCTGGCACCTGGGGGTGATTGGCAGAGTTCAAGGAGGGGGCTCTGCCCTCTGTTTCACCCAGTTTGACGAATCAGGTTTCAAGGTCAGATATCATTTGAAGAAGGTCTTTGCTGAGTTCTCCCAGCCTCTTTTTTAACAAATGGATAAAGCCCAGACAGGCTAAGTGACTCGTGCAAGGTGAGCCAGCTAGTTAGGAGGACCTTAGAATGAATAGGCCTCCAGCTTCCCTGGCTGGCCTCTGCTCCTGGCCACTTAACAAAGGAAAAGAAGCCTGACAAGAATGAGCCTCCTTCTCTGTCCCCCCAAGGGTGGGGACACAGCTCCTGGTCTTTGCTCTCTCCCAGCCTCACTCCCTGACCTGGGCAGCAACAGAGGGTGTCCCAGAGCACCTGTGGCTCTGAGCCCTGCAGAGGTTGGCACTGTGAGCTGCAGTCATGCACGAGTCATGACCTGACCCGGCTGAACCCCGACCTGCTAGGGACTGGGGCCCCCACCCCTTCATCCTCCTCAAAGGGAGGCTGCCGACTGCTTGTCTGGCAGTGTTGTTGAAGCAGAATTGGGGAAGCTCAGAATTCTGTGCACTGAGTGAAAACACCTGGAGATCCTTGCTGCTATTTTGGGGAGTAGGCGGATTCAACCCATCCTTATTGCTGACTCTAGAATGAGGAGGGTCAGGTCATGACAGGACATGCTTTGCCTCTGGTCACAGGGGCTACTGATGTAGAACTTTAGTATATGGGTGACTTTCCTCAGGCTGTGGTCTTGGCGAGGGCTGAGCTGGAGCACTGAGGGCTGGGCTGGGCTGAGGATAAGACTTTGAGCATGAGGGGTGGTTCCACCAGGAGGGCCATGGGCTCTTGCCTGGGGAGGGGCCTGTGAGGTGGCCTGGCCCCTCCAGCTTCTGACCTGCCCCAGGGCCTGAGCAAGCTCAGCTCCATGGCTTGACTGGTAGGGTTGCCAGATACAGCAAATCGAAATATAAAATATTGGGGTGGCCTCAGTTAGCTCAGTTGGTTAGAGCCCTATCATGCGGGGACTCTAGTCCCGCTCCCCGCACAAGAACACAGGATAAGGTGAGGCCAAAAAGGAACACAAACGGAGCCACGGGTAGGGGGTTCATACCACTATTTCTCGCTGGCGGCTGATCGAGACACGGGAAGCAGGAGCCACACAATCCGCAATCTGCCGTCTGCTTCTCTGCCAACCAACCAACTAACCCACCCCGCTTACTAGCTGCAATCCACCCTTGCTAGCTCAGCCACGGCAGTTATATCAGTGGCCAATGGCTAACTGGTTACAGCTGATGGCCAACTAGTCACAGCTGATGGCCGTCTACTACCCGACCCAGCACCTTTCTACATGAGGCTGAGAGCCTAGAAACTGCTCTCTGGGACTCTGTCCCCACAAGCCCAGCGTTCTTAACAACAAGGTTGCAGGTTCGATCCCCACATGGGCCACTGTGAGCTGTGCCATCCACAACTAGATTGAAACAACTACTTGACATGGAGCTGATGGGTCCTGGAAAAACACATGAATAAAAGTTTTTTAAAAAATCTTTTAAAAAATAAAATATTGCACGAGACATATGAATACTGAAAGATTATTTGTTGTTTATCTGAAATTCATACTTAACTGGGGACCCTATTGACAGGGTACCAGGGTACCAAGTTACCAGGAGCCCAGCTTCAGATTCTGTGTGCTTTGTGGCTCAAAGAAAATCAGGTGCTCCTACAGGCCTCGGTCTCTTCATCTCAAGTGAGACAGGGACAGAAAACTCCTAATATATAAAACAGGCCCAAGCTGCTCCAAAACCAGGCTCTGGGAAGCCTGACGGATCTGCACAACTAAGCCTGGGATGGCCCTCCCAGCCACAGCCACCAGGGGGCAGCAGCACCTAGAGCTTGAGGCTTCTCTGTGGGTCAGGTGCCATGACCAAGTTGTCAGTCACTTAATCATTCAGCAAACGCTGACAGAGCCAATTGTGCCAGAAGGCTTGTGGGATTAGGAGTGTGGCCAGGCTCAGAGGGAGATCCAGGGCCAGCCACATTAAGGTATCCAGGGTTCTGAGAAAGGGGCTCCAGGCAGCCTGTCCACAACCAGGTTGCTCCTGCGAAACCTCTCTCTGAGCCCCTCCTGGTGAAGCTCACCTCCCAGCCCAGCCTGGCCCTCCTGCCTCATTCCCAGTGAGCAGCTGGTGGGTCCCAGCAGCCTGTGTTCTTGCTGCCCCCTGCCTGTCGGGAGTGGGTAGCGCACTGCCTAGCCACCTCCTAAGGTACCCACACCACACCTGGCACCCACCTGCCACCGCTTCAGCCCTGGACACTGCTTACAGCCTGCCCCCTGCCCCCTGGCTATTTGGACAGACTTGGCCTCCCCACTGAAGCATGAGTGGTGTGGGAAGCAGAGGGTGCTCCCCCATCTATGCTCCACCCACTAAGCCAGCCTTGAGGCCAGGGCTCAGGTCCCACTTATCTCCAAATATCGATACCAGTGTTGCCCCATCTTTGCTCAGACCCTGGGTCTGTTCTCTTCGCACCTCAGGGCTCCCCAAGGGTACCTGGTATCTAGAGAAGCCAGGGGCCATTCGCAGCCCTCGTTCTGAGCCAGAGTCAGAAGGGCAGACCCTAGCCCAGGAGGGGGCTTTGCACTCCCCTCAAGCCCCACATCCCCCTGCTGCCAGCTGACATGCAAGGTCATGTTCAGCACCCGTTGCTCTCTGGGAGGCCTATTACCCATGGGATAGGGAGAGCCTAATCTGGTCACTTGGCCAAACTGGGACTTGTGTGTCCAGGGCCCACGTAGGAGCAGTTCCAGACAGCAGGTGTGGGCCACATGCTGATGCGTTCATCCGTTCACTCACTCACTGCCCAGCTCCTCATTCTAAGCCAGGCCTGGCCCTGGCTCTGGGGGTGAAGGGGACCAGAAGTGAACGGATGAGGTCAACATGAGGGGAAACTCCATGAGTGAGAGGCACATGGAGAATGTAGAGAAGAGTGGGGGCAGCTTTTGGAGGAAGGGACATTTACGCCGTCAGGAATGGCCTGGTGTAGGGGTGACATGAAGTTCAAGGAGGCCGCTGTCAACCCGTGAGGCCGGGAGCAGCGTGGGTGCCGTACAGCAGGAGCAGAGCTGGCCCGGCTGACAGCCAGGGCCAGGCCAGTGCCAGGGCGGGCTTGGGTTCCCCCACCTGCCCACCTGGACTGAGCTACCAGGGTTGCCACTCAACACAGCCTCACACATGTCTCCAGGAGCTGCCAACCTGTCAACAGAGGCACAAGCTAGATGCTCCAGACCCTCGATGCTGAGCTGTACACAGGACGTGCCTGGGTCTCCATCCGCGACCCTTCACACGGGACACACTCCAAACTGGACCCATCCCACAGAGCTGCGTGTGCAGACTCAGCCACAGTCATATGACCTGTCTGTCCTCAAACATACAGACACAGAGACCCCACACACAAACACACACACACACACACACACACACACACACACCCCAGTCAAGGGGTGGTGTCTGGGGCCAGATGATCTGGCTAGTTCTGATTTTGCCACTGATGTCCTGGGACCCGAGTTAGCCCGGAGAGGTCTGGCCGGGTGCTTGTGGAGTCTGGGAGTTGGCGATTGGTCTGTGGGGCAGGTCCCTTCCCTTCCCTGGTCTGTTTCCTTGTCACCTGCAGGTGGAGCAGCTGTACCATGATGGCCCTTGTAAACTGTAAAGTGCAGTAAGAGCAAGACAGTGATGCTGGGGATGTGTGTTCATGGGCACAGCCAGCTCACAGGCAGGAGAAAATGGCCTCCTCTGGACCTGGCCAAGATGGAATCAAATGTCCCCTTTCAGGATGCAGGAGGGCAGGTGCCAGGCCCTTGGACAGGGCCCCCTTCAGGTCTTGGCTTCAGGGAGGCCCCCCAGCTCGTTCCCAGAAGCTGCGGGAAAGAGCCCACAGGCAATGGAGGGGAAAGCCCCCCTCTTTGCCTTTCCGCCCCTGGCCATACACTCACGCCATGGCTCCTCTGGCCCCTGGCAGTGCCCAGCTTGGCCACCCCCCAGGCTCATCCTCCAGAACATTTGCTCCATAAACACCCCTCGCTGCAGGCCAAGGCTCACGAGCTCCCTCACCTGTATCTCCAATATCCATTGGTGCTGCTTCTCTGGAGAACCCTATCACAGTGGTCATTCTCATCTGTGCCCACCAGACAATGCCCCCTATTTGTAGCACTGCAGCCCTCCCCAGCAAGCACTACTGATTTAACCTTTGCCAGTTCCAGTTCCATTTTTGTAAAATTCCAGCCCCTCAGTGGGAGGGGAGATTCCTCCAGACCAGGCAGAATTGTCCAAGGCGCCACTTGCCTCTTTGTAGCAAGTTGGATCCACCCCCAGGCCACCTGGCCTCACCCTCCCACCCCACCTGATGGCGCTGCCCGTGGCTGTGGGCACCTCCGGAGCTTCATCACGAACCAGCCCTGGTGGTGCCACTGGCTTGGAAAACACTTGCAGATGGGCTCATTGTTTCTATTCAGAGGCATGTCTTAAAAGATATTAAGATTACTAAAATCAACAGAATAGCCACAGTCCCTGACAGCCTGCCATGAGTCAGGCTCCAGGCTCTGCACACTTACCTTGATCACCTGCCTCCCCTCATTGCACCCCTTCTACAGGTGAGGCTCAGAGAGGTCCCCTGACATGTGGGCAGGTGTGACAGACACTGTTGGCACCCACCTTGGAAACAGAACCCCACTCTTGTGCACCCTTCCTGGTGCCATGCCCTTTGGGGGAGGCGGGCCTCCTCAGCCAAGGGCGCATCTTGACTGGCCAGTCACGACCACCTCATGGTCCTGGCCAAGGCCTGGCCTGGGTATTGGCCAATGAGAAGTGAGGCTCACGGGGAGGGAGAATTCTAGAAAGTTTTCCTTCTCAAAGAGCAGAAGACAGGGAGCTTCTCTTCCTGCCTATGGAAGGCTCCCTGTCAGCTGTACCACCCAGAACGGCAACAGCCCTGTGGGGACCCTGAGAAGACAACTGGAGGACAAAAGCTGGCTGTGAGGCTGGACGGGGGCGGGGCGGGGGGAGAGCGGTGAAAGGAACCTGGGGGTTCCTCAGTGGTGTTGTCAGCTGCTGAACCAGCCCTGTCACAGCGTGCTGCCTCTGAACTTCAGGGCCGGTGAGACAAGCATCCCCATGGCTGGAGCACCTTCTGCTGGGTTTTCTGCTGCTGGGAAAACCCAGAAGTATCTCAATGGCCACAGGCTGAGAAACCAGGTTCTGCCCCCAGGGTCCATGCTGACATCTCTGGTCCCCACTCTGTCCTCACTGGGCATGTGCTGACCTGCTGCCTTGCTGATTAGACCACAGGGTGGATGGAAGGAAGGAGGGAGGGAGGGAGGGTAGTAAAGAGAGAGGAACTGTCACAGTCAAACCTGCCAAGAACAGCCATCTTTTATTTCCACACATATTTCCTGGCATTAGGCTGACATTGAAGTACGGGCTGCACAAGATTTATAGACACAGTGAGAACTACAGGGACACAGGAGGGGCCGAGTTTACAAACAGCCTCTCCACCCGCTGAATGCACCTTTACCGAGAGCGCTGAGGGCCACAGGAAGCAGAATGGGGCTCTCACAGGCCAACACAAAACTCAGAGGATTCTGTTTATTTGGTCATTTTAATACAGGAAATGCCAGACCAATCAACAGGAGGACAAAACTTACACAGACACCTGCGGTCACCATGTGGCTGGGAGGGTCTCCACGGCAACGGGCACGCATGCATTTCCTTTTGAAACGGGCAAATTGAGTGCATAAATACCACAAAATAAGCAGGCTCGGAAGGGTCACAGGCCACAAGGGAACCACGCTTCAGAGGCAATCGAGGCATTAAATACGGAACCTACACGTGACGTTTCACTTCACCATACGCATAATTTATATATTAAAAGAAAGGAGACCACAGTATATATACGTGCGAGCGGCTTTGGTCAGAGAAAATGAACGAGCTAGGTGGAGCCATGCACGGGGAGGGCTTGCCGTCTACTCTCCCTCCATTCTTGTTCCCACCTTACCCCCAGTCACCTGCAATCACAAAGTAAATTAGCTGGCCTTAGCGCCATCTTCGGAAGTCCCACCAGTGTCCTCGGTGGTGTCCTCTGCGCTTCCTGTGGGCAGGGACGTGCCCTGGAAGCGAGAACACTGAGCCCTGCGTGTAAACATCCCCAGGAGTCACCCTGGATGGGACTGGGGAGGGGGTGGGAGAAGGCCAGGTGGAGGAGGGAGGTGCAGCCACAGGGCCAGGCAGGTGCCACGGGCCACCTGGCCTGGCCCGGGAGAGCAGGAATGATTGAAGAGGCATCCACTTTTGCAAGCAAAGCTTAAACGGCGAGACAAGCCTGTGTTTCTCTGTAACTGTCCAGACGCCGGATCCCTTAGAACTGGCTTGCGCTGCTGGGGTCACACTGTAACAATCGGACGATGGAGGGGTCGCTCTTGGCACCTTTAATGAATTCTTCCAGGGACAGTTTGCCTGTGGGAGGGAGGATGGGAAATGGGAGTTAGCCAGTGCTCACCGTTTCTTCACCTTCACCTTCACAGAGCGTGGGGACAGCACCCACATCAGGGCCGCCCGCTCTGGCTCTAGCCTTAAGCTTTCCTGAGGCTGGACATTGTCCAGGCGCCACTCTCTTCGAGGGTATTTCTGGAAAAATCCATTTTGCTTTCTTTGCTCACTGCAGAGCACCAGAAAACTCAAGGACACACCCAGTACGACTGGAGCCACTGGGGTAATTTAAATCCTTTTAGAAATCACCCCATGCATTACTAAAGAAAGGTGTGCCTTGTCCAGAAAGAGCATGGCCTCTGCCTCGAATCCATAACTGATCCAGGGCTGAAGGAGCCCAGGGTCCCCAGGGTCACTGCCCGGGGTGTGATTCCCTGTCACTCCAGCTCAGCTGTATACTAGAGGCAGCATGAGCCTGCTGCTCAGGCTGGGAGAATCGCTTCTGCTTCTGTAGCATCTGCCTCTTGGGGTAGGTGGAGGTCTAGAGAAAGGGTGGCCAGGCTGAGGGTCCAGCTGGTACCTCCCTCATCTTGGATGCCTCCCTCCTGCCCCATAGACTGTTACTTCTAGGATCCGGAGAGAAAAAAGAGGTTTTTAAACTAAAGTGCGTAGAAACATGAGTTCCAGAGGAACTGATGCTAGTGACAAACACATGCTCTCCCCCGGGGTCCCTCTCCCAGGGCGTAGCTCTGGGACAGGACCTAGGTTTGAAGCAGACTCTGTATTCGGGTGGCTTGTGCCCTGGAGCCTGCTTCTCGCCTCTGCTGAGGGGTTCTGCAGCTATGAAGGGAGTAGTGACATTTACCCGGGGACAGATGTAAAGGGAACACAAGAGCTCAGGGCCCGTGCCCAGCACATTGGAGGAGGAGCGGGCATGAAGCATGGGAAGGGCTCTGGGTCTGCTGCCATGGGCCAGCTGCTGACCTTCCCACGTCTCAGCACTTCCTGTGCAGAGCGGGACCATAGGAACACCCATCTCAAAGGGCCACGGGGTGGGGTGTATTAACGGGGAAGATGCCTGTGAGGGCTTCAGTCCAGGCCTGGCCTGGAGGACACACTCAGTTAGGAAGCTATTGTCAGGAAAGCAGGAGCAGGCAGCAGACGACCGATACGGCTGATTATTAGGGGCCTCCCGCCTGCCCACACGGAGAGGAACACCCCTTCCTGTGTGTCCCCAGCAGGGGGGCAGGCAGGCTGGCCCCACAAAGACTAAGCAACAATGCCCAGGCTAAGGGGAAGATTGGGAAGGGAGGGGACAGCCACCCCACCCCAGGGGAGAGGGTCTCCAGATCCAGCACTGATGCAGAGTGGTGCTTGGACTTTGCTTTTCTCCACGCCTTGGTGGAACTTTTACGGGCCACTCCTCAACCCCTCAGCAGGGATGATTCTGAAGGCACCACCCCTTCCTCCAGGGCCCAGACAGAGCCATGAGGACAGAGCCAGGATGCAGGCTCAGGACTCGCTGACTGAATCCTGGCTCTTCCCTCAGCACAGGCGTATTGGCTGGGCGAGGCCAGGGGTGGGTAGGCGGGCGACGAAAGGCCTGAAAGCTGCAGAGGGTCAGGCAAGTGTCCCAAACACATCTTTCCTCCTTGCAGCGTCCCACAGATGCACGGGACTCAGTACCCTACCATCATTGTTGGTGTCCATCTGCCTGAAGATCTTGTCTGTCCGTTTCTCTGGAGTGGACTCGTCCTCGGGCATCTTCATCACAGAGGACACCATTTTGTAAATAGCCTGCAAAGGGGCACATGGAAGTGTGTGCTCAGATTCTGGAACATTCCTGGGTGACTGGGGCACGTGTGAGCTTCCTCCCAGCCTACATCACAGTACAGAGAGGTCAGGACGCGCATCAGCCTTCAGGTCCCTTCCCCGGCTACAAGAACGTCCCCTGCTACTCCCAGTGACATGGGCAAATATCACAGATGGAAGGTTGGGCAAAGGAAGCCAGACATATTTCTGTGAAGTTCAAGGGCAGGCAAAACGACTCCACTGCGACGGTTGGTAGACGGAGGGTGCCGCCTGTGGATGGGAGGTGGCAAGTGCTGGGCTGGTCGCTCCTCAGGCCACTTGCTGCTGCTCTAGGAGCTCGTGGGGCTGACACCCTTTGCTCAGACTTAGCCCTGACGCTCCTTACAGGTAGAGAACACCTCTTCTGAGGAATTCTAAACCTGAACCCCCCCCAGGCTCCAGGAATGGGGGCACTGGGGGGGGCTCCAGGGAGCAGTAGCTCTGTGGTCCTCTGTTCTCCATCATATACCGAGGCGCCTGGTAAAGTG
This sequence comes from Rhinolophus ferrumequinum, assembly GCF_004115265.2. Lineage (NCBI taxonomy): Eukaryota > Metazoa > Chordata > Mammalia > Chiroptera > Rhinolophidae > Rhinolophus > Rhinolophus ferrumequinum. Next base: position 65,400,091 of record NC_046296.1, read on the forward strand.
AACAAAATTCAGTTTTTTTCTGGAAAACAGCCTCACCTGCCAGAGCTGTTGATAGGCGTGCAGGTGAAGAGAGAGGTCTCATAAAGTGGTGTTCTTCCTGTGCCAGAGCTCATTCTGTGATCACTAATGTTCCCGTTTTACTTTATAATCGCGTGCGCCTGGGGACATTGCAAGCTGTTTGTTGCATTCTCAAACACGGGGACTCACAAAGGTCTTGGCAGGTGCCTTCAGCAAGTGTCAAGGGTTCCCTCGATTACTGTAATTTTCAGCTCTGTTAATTCTTAGGAAATCGCCTCTGAGCCTCAGATTTTGTGAAATGCAGAGAATAACCCCCACACAGGGTTGTGGAACCCAAACCTGACCAAAGCACTTAGGCCAGACCTGATGTAGAGCAAGCAGCTCTTATCATCACTACTGGCGAGGACCCGCCCCATCAGGTGACAACGTGCACGGGAGAGGGACAGGCAGCGACCTAGCCAAGAATGAGCGAACGCCGAGGTGAACACAGACAGCACAGTCTGGGAGCGGGCCTGGCGCGCAGGGGACCCGCAGGCCCCCAGCCCCCGTCCTGGGAGCCATTCATACCTGCACGATCTCCAGCATCTCACTGCGGCTGATGTAGCCGTTGCCGTCCAGGTCGTACATGCTGAAGGCCCACTTGAGCTTCTGCTCCAGCTTGCCCCGGGAGGTGACGCTCAGCGCGATGATGAACTCCCGGAAGTCGATAGTGCCGTCGCCGTTGGTGTCGAAGGTGCGGAAGACGTGCTCGGCGAACTTGGAGGCGTCGCCGTAGGGGAAGAAGTTGGCGTAGATCTTCTTGAACTCGTCCACCGTCAGGTGGCCGGTGGGGCAGTCCTTGAGGAAGCCCTTGTACCACTCCTGCAGCTCGTGGTCCGTGAACTCTGTGTTCTCACGCAGGTCCTGCAGCACCTCGGGCCGCAGCTTGCTGTTCTGCTTGCCCATGGTGGCCGCCGGCTACGCCTGCAAGACAGGGGGTTAGCTGGGGACATCGGGCAGGGGCAGGGTCTGGCTCCCCATCACCTACAGACATGGGGTGGGCTGAAAACTGTCCTTGGGTATCATGCGCCCAGGGCAGGAGGCCCCATCGGCCCATCACCAAGCACAGCTGTGTGGGCCCGTCCAGGACCCCTGCGGGAAGGAGGCCCAAGACGCTGGACCTGCACCTCGGAGAGCTTAGGGTCGGTCCTCTTAGAATCCACTCGCCTCACTGAAAACCAAACCGCCACTCAGAATGACGGTACCAATTTGCTTCAGAGCACTAGCGGGTGCTCTGCTCCCCAAAAGCCCAAGCCCAGGAGTGCAGGCTGACCTCGACACGGCATGACATCAGGACCAGGTGCCAGCTGGGTGCTCGGGGGGAGCTTAACACATTCCAGTCCATGGCTTCTAAGTGCCTGGGGATGCAGGTCCTGGTTCTCAGGACTCCGGGCTGCTTATGGCACAGGTACATACGCATGGGCATAAAAAGTGACACGAAGTGTGGGCTCCAAGGAGGAATCATTCATTCCCATGGGGGCCTAGGCAGTTTGCCTTGGAAGGCAGCAAGTGGGATCAAAACTGAATGCTGAGGACTTCAAGTCCACGGGAGGTTCGACCCCCACAAGCCACCTCTAAGGATCACATGGCAGATTCCAGGAACTGGGAAGGTAGGAGTCACGCTTGCAGGCTGGCAGGATGCAACGTCACCTCCATCTTAGAAACAAAGAACTCTGGCTTCTGTGGGGCACATGCTTGTCTGCACAGGTGGGCTGTGACCTTTCCCAGGCCCTTGCCAGGCCCAGGTCCATGGGCAGCCTGAAGGCCACCAAAGTGTTCCCAGCCTGTGTCCATCTCTGCTCCCTCTCCATTACTTGTTCACCAGGACAGTTGCACAAGATGGCCTCCCCACTGTGATTTCCATGGAGCCACGAAGTGGAGCCCCTGAATGTCAAGTACAGCCCCACACGCAGTCCCAGTCACACACTGGGCCAGCCTATGTGTGCCCGCCAAAGGCTCGGATGAAATCGTTAAGAAGAACCTCCTTTTAGCTCTCTCCTGGGGGCTCTTGGCCCGAAGCGGGCGGCCTCATCAGGGATGGGGACAGTACGGTGCTGCAGGTGTGGTGACCCGTTATTAATCAAGCCAATGAACCGACCTTACTGACCATTGGCTGGCTAGGGAGATGGCTGACTAAAAGCAAACCATTGTGCAAAGACAAAGCCACCACTCCTATTTCCCAACAGAAATGGCCCCCTGGCCCTGGCCATTAGGCAAACACCGCAGCCTGCATTTACCAGAAAATCTTACTTTCATCTCCAGTGAAAGATGGGTGTGCCGGGGGAGGGCAATGCGTCAGGGTCAGAGCCATCTCTTACTTGGCTTAAAAAGTTTCACCACCAAGCAGGGCTTGGATCAGACAAGTAACAGCCTTCTGAGAGCTGTCAAAGACGACATTAATTCACAGTAATGGGAAAATGGGGGAGGGAGTTAATGTAGCGCTTACATCTATTTCTCTGATTCTCAGTTACGCTGTTGTTCTGAACATGCTAAATTGTAAAAAAAAAAAAAGAAAGAAAAAAAAGAAAGAAAGAAAAAAAAAAGTAAACATGTAACTGGGAGCCCTATGGAAATATTTAACCCAAAGTCGGTACTGCTTGCAAATTAAAGCCTTTTTAATGGCAGTTTTCTCAGCAGCTCAGGGAGGTTCCTGGGAACCAAGTGCTCAAATGTCCCCTTAATCACAGCTCAACGCTGGCTGATGGCATGGGTCCACATTTCATCCCATTGCTCTAAAACACTCTCATCGAGTCAGATCGCTAAAGCTTGCTGGGCCAACCAGACTTAGAAATACTCGGATGAAAGATGACGGGAGAGTTGGGGGCAACTAATTCCTTGCCAAATGCCAAAGCTCAGGATGAGGCCAGAGGGGTATCTGCCGTGAATATGAATTTCAAGGGACCAGAGGGCTCATTTGAGATGAGCACTTGTTCTGTCTGGGGTAGAACAGGACAGTGAGGGCAGAAGGGGTGGTTGGTGCTGCTTCTCAAGCAGTACCAGACCCCTCTACCTTCTCCTAGTGACCCTCTGGGGGCTGAGCCCTGTCCTAGGGAGAGAACGGGCTGGCTGCATTTGTGTCCTTCTTTCCTCTGAGTAAGCAGGTGAGAGGCAAGCCTCCTGCAGCCTTAGCTTCTAGTGCAGCTGCTCCAAGCAGGAACCAGTCCGGTCCCAGAATGGGGTCTGTGACAGCGGCCAGGACCCAGCGCAGGGAACAGCGCGCTGGGCGGACGCTAGAGGGAGCTGTGGGGCAGGCTCCCCAGGTCCTGAGCTGGAGACCCCGCCTCCCAGCTACTGACCCCATCCATCCCTGCCACGCCTCTTCCACCCGGCGGACGCCTCCGTTTCTCCATCTATAAACTAGATCTGTCCAATAGAGTAACCAACTACCAGTCATATAGCTATTGAGCACTTAAAATGTGTCTGAATTCAGATACGTGCCCTAAAAAGTAAAATACACATTGGATTTTGACGGCTTAATGTGGGAAAAAGAATGTAAAATACCTCAATATTTTTTCTATCCTGATTACATGTGAAATGATAAATTACACCATGTGAGATACAGTGGGTTAAATTAAGCATGTTAGGCACATTAATCTCATCTCTTTATTTTTACTTTCTAAAAATGCGGTTACTAGAAACATTAAAACTGCACATGTACGTGGCTTTGTATTTCTAGTGGCTGCTCGGCCCTGGTACATTCCTGGGACACTGGATGTGGGGCCACCAAACAGGAGACTTCAAGGTCATTAGCACCCCGTTTACAGGCCCAGTGCTAACTGTAACCCAGCTGGGAGAGGTGTCCTTTGTTTATCTCACTCCTTGCTGTTCTTGAGTGAAAAATAATGGTGTTTAAGCTTCTATTTTCAGCAGCTTCAAGAACTTTGCCAGAGACCAGCTGCTATGAAGACTTAGGTCTGGTCCCCACTAAAGTGTAGGCTGAGAGGGAGGGGCTGCAGAAAGGGCAGTGTTCCGCCCCCCCCCCCCACCCCCTTCCTGAAGGAGAACAGACAAAGCCCCTGAGTGAGCTCGGGAGGGAGGAGGTTAGAACCTCTAGAGCTGACAGTGGGTGTGCCTAGATCCAAATTCAGCCCACTGACTTCCAGGAGCTCATTTCCATAGGGCTTCCTGAAAACCTGTTGCATCACAGTTTTACCATCTGGATGGGCTCCAGACCTGTGGTTGAGAAATTCAACGGAAAACCCTCCTGACTTCTGTGCCCATCCCCAGCAGCTTAAAATCCCCACGACTCCCCGAAGCTTAAAAAACAAAAAAATAGGGCCGGCCCGGTGGCTCAGGCGGTTGGAGCTCCATGCTCCTAACTCCGAAGGCTGCCGGTTTGATTCCCACATGGGCCAGTGGGCTCTCAACCACAAGGTTGCCAGTTCAATTCCTTGAGTCCCACAAGGGATGGTGGGCTCTGCCCCCTGCAACTAAGATTGAACACGGCACCTTGAGCTGAGCTGCCGCTGAGCTCCCAGATGGCTCAGTTGGTTGGAGAGCGTCCGCTCAACCACAAGGTTGCCGGTTCGACTCCCGCAAAGGATGGTGGGCTGCGCCCCCTGCAACTAGCAACGGCAACTGGACCTGGAGCTGAGCTGCGCCCTCCACAACTAAGATTGACAGGACAACTTGACTTGGAAAAAAAAGGCCTGGAAGTACACACTGTTTCCCAATAAAGTCTTGTTCCCCTTACCCCCCAAAATAAATAAATAAATAAATAAATAAATAAATAAATAAATAAATAAATAAAAGGAGAGCGGGAGGAAGGGCTGCAGGCCAAGCAATGCACAGAAATTCCTTCCCCATCTTCAGCCATCCTCCGTTTCCACTCTCCCGGGGTTGCTCTCCCTAAGTGAGGCTGTGGGAAAGGAAAAGGTAGAGAAAAGGGAAGAAAAATCCCCAGAAGAATGTTCTTTCCCTTGCAGAAATGGCTAATGCAACAGGGAGAGGATTTGTGGGTGACTCTTCCCACACACCTTGTGCCTCTCAAAACAGTGGTTCATCCATGTGGCTACTGGCTTCAGCCACCCAGCAAACTCCTACTCATCCAGCAAAACCCAATTCAAATGTCACCTCCTCAGCGATTCCCAGCCCCTCTACAAGGGCTCTTCCCTTTGCATTCCAAATTTCTTTTTACCTATTTCTATTAGGACCCCAACTTTTATTACATCATTTACTTGTGTTTTCACCTCATTCGAAGGTGAGCTCCTTGAGGAAAGAGAGTACCTCATCCGTAAGAGAACCTGCCAATAGGAGAACCTGCTAGGCATATTCTAGCCTCAAGACTTTTGCATTTGGAGCTCTCTTCACCTGGCCTGCTCTTCCTTCACCTGAGAGTCTCCCTCCACATTCAGGTCTTGGCGAGTCTTATTGGGGACACTTCCTCTGAGGAAGCATCCCAAATAGCACCTGCCCTCACGCCCCAGTTCCTTACTGTATGGAAGATGTTGAAGAAAATTTGCTTTCATTTGTTGATGTGAGCTTTTGTCTATTAGCTTTTATCTGTTCCTGCATGTGAGGTGATTTCTGTTCTGTGATCAAGGATTGAGTAAATTCCCCCTTTGGTCTCATTCTCCCAAGAAGGGAGATATGAGATGAGGTTGCTTTTCTGTCCCCCTTTAGTCTCATTCTCCCAACCAGAGGAGACATGAGATAAGGTTTTCTGTTTGGTCTCTTTCTGATATTTGTTGTTATGTCCGTCTTGTGAGGGGATGGCTAGCTTAGGTTTAAAGAAATTCTTGATCAGGGTTGAGAGAATTCCCTCTTTGTTCTGTCTGTTTCGCCCACATCAGCAGATGAAGTGAAGAAGTAGCTAAGTTATATCAGGACGATGTGACAGGCACGTTGCCAGGCTTTGGAAGACCTTGGGCTGATGGTCCCAGCTAGAACAGTAGATATTGCTTGTCCGGATGAATTGGCCCTTTGGCCGGATGGGCAGCATTCATATCAGTAACTGCCGGACCCTTCCGGAACTGGCCATTCCCGGAGGCAGAGGCGGGAACAAGAAACTTGGCTCTAAGGTCCTGAGAAAATATATAAGACAGACCTCAGTTGGCAGTGTTATTAATAATTATTATTTCATCATTTGGTCATTTCGTCATTGGTGATTTCTCATCATTCTAACATTTTGAAGACTTCCAGCAACATGCAGCTTACAGCACCAGGGGATGTCCTGACCCAGCCGCAAACCTGGGGAGGTCGGGCTGGTTCCCGGCCTCTCCAGTGTTGTTCCCCACGGTTAGCCTTCTTGAGAACTTGTTAGCATCTAGAAAACTTGTATGCAGCTTGCAGCTTACAACATCAGAAGAAGCCTTGACTTCTAACAACAACAACAACAAAACAACAGCAGCAGTCTTGGGAACTAACAAGCAGCGGTGGGGGAGACGCCTGAGTTTCTCTCAGATGCAGATCTGGCAAGGTTTTGAGTTATGACTTTTCCAGTGCTGTTCTCCCCTAGTTTGGTGAGCTTTTGGCATCTACTGTAATAGTTACTATCCTATAGAGCTTATTACTGCTTTTAGATACTCCTTATTGATGTTATTTGTGTGTTTAGCCAAGTGATTTTTGATTAATAATAAACACATGTTGGGATCTCTTAAACTTATAGTACTCCTTTCATGTGACGTTGTTATCAATGTATATAGTTTAGTCTTAACCAGCTTTACTTTCTGTCATTAGCACATTTTATTAATTGCCTTTGTCTTTTACTATTACATATTGCTAAATAAATTCATTAGCCCCATTCTAGAGTGTGTTTCTCCTCCTTCTTTTCCCTGCTCGTCATTACATACCCTGCCCCTCTTCATAGCATTTCCTACCACTTGGCACCATGTTGATGTATTTGTTGACTGTCTGCCTCCTTTTGTTCACCACTGTACCCCCATGAGACAAGGGGGTGATGTGACCCAAGGCTCACTCACGAGGGCCAGGGGAGTCAGAGAGGAGCTGGCGTGTCCCCTGTGTGATGGTTGAGAGGTCTGACAGGTGAGGTCTGAGCTGGGCTTAGAGGCTCCAGGAGTTCTCCCGGAGGCCAGGAAAAAACCCAGCCAGGCCACAGAGGCTGGTATATTAGCATCCAGCATGGTTATGAAGAATGCCAAGAATGTAGAGTTGATTGCAGGAGAAGGTGAACGAAAAACAGGATGGGACTGGATGCCTTCCTGGCTTCCCCAGCAAATGCCCAAGCCCCATGAAAACACTCAGAATGAAATGACGGGTCAAGACACAGGGACTCTAGCACTGTTTGATCATACATTGAAACTCCAAAGTTGAAACAAACTGAATCACCCAGCATATCCTTCTCAGGGACTAGGGCCAACCGCTTTTGAAAGAAATCCCAGAGGCCACAGTGGGCTGGACACTGCAGACAGAAGGCAGGAGCTGGCCTGAGATTTCAGACAGCCCTCCCCAGCCCCTCCATAGAGCTGACCCTCATGTGCTCAGACCTAGAGGGACAGAGTCGGTGGAAGGGTCCCCAACCAGGCTCAGCTATGCTTATGAGGAATGCGGACTTGGGATGCAACCTCTGCACTTCTTAGAGTCAATTCCTCCTGGCTGCTTGTGGCCGGCTGCAGAATGACTCAAGTCCTAGTGAGGACTGTGAGGGAAAGACCCACCCAGCAGGCGGCAGAGTGACGCGCACTCCTCTCTGAGGCTCCTGCCCTGATGTGAGCCAGTCCTTCCCCAGGACAGGAGAGAACCTGAGACCACAGGCCGGGGCCCAACATACCCTGGAGGAGACACGGTGGACGGGCAGCTGTGGGGGGCGCTGGGCAGGGCCCTGGAGTCAGGCACTTCCTAGTCTCAAGGCTCCACAACAGGACTCTCTTTGCTCCTCTACGACTATAAAATGGGGCCCGAATGCCAGCTTTGGTGTTTGGGATGGTGGCTGTGGGCACAAGGGATCCATCCTGGGGACGAGGTGTGCAGTCAATGGCCCAGCCCAGGGCTCCTCCCGGCACCTCCCTCCGACCCCCAGCCTTATGGTCTTGTCTGTCTTTTAACTTCTCTGCCTCAGTTTCCTTGACGGTAACATGGGAATAATGGTCCCTACCTGCCAATTTTACAGTGTAGCCATGAGGATAAAGGGAAAAGAAGACTGTGAAAGGACTTTGACTAATTTAATGCATCAAATACACAGAGGTATTATCCCAGCTTTTATGATAAAAGGGACGTGGAGCATGCTTCATGAACTTAATCACAGTATCAAACAGAGCCAGGCGAGGAGGCTGGAGGCTGCAGCCCGAGCGAGGGCGGTTTCCTGCTCTTTCTTCTCGCCCAGCACAGCGGTGTGAAAACCTGGTCCTCACGCCTGGTGGGCAGAGAGCCGGGATCCCAGAGGCCCACGCTGTTCTTCAAAGAGGAAATGAGGGGAAGGATGGGAGAACCCAGTACTGAGCTCAGTGGGTGCTGTTCCTCACTTGTTGGCCAAGGGACACCATGGACCCCCTGCCCTAGGGGAAGGAGGGACAGGACCCCTCAGGGAGACAAAGGGCTCGTCTCTAATAGCAAGATATCACCTGGGGAGTCTGTGGCTTCTAACCGGTTCGGGTCCATTGAAACGGGCATGTAGGGTCCTGTGTGTGCAGGAGCCAGTTCCCTGAAGGAGGGGAACTGCACATACTGAAGGAGAGGTCTGGGCTTGTCCAGAGGACGCTTGTTCCAAGGAGGCTGGGTGGGTCAGACCCATGCAGGACAGGGCAGCTCCCGGTGGGCCTGTGACACACGTGCAGACACACACACCGCACATACCACACCACACGCACCACACACACACCATGACCGCTTCCTCTGTCCTGGTGTGGGATGGATTGTCTGAAAGCCTCAACCCAGCGTCTGGTTCCCAGTGGGAGAGACCCCAGGTCTGGTCGGGGTGCTCTCAGGGTGAAGGCCTTGCCACCACATCAGCATGTGAAACGACTCAGATTTCACTCCTGGGAATTTTCTATTCTTAGAGAAAATAGCGTGGGCCATGTTTACCATTCATTCATTCCTATCACAGCTGTTTTATACACTTATTAAGCTTGCACAGATATTTTATGCACTAGGACCTAAAGGTATAAAAAGGGCCTCGCTGTGGGCCTGACATGAAGGAAGGCATGCCAGAGCTCGAGCTCTGCTGGAGTAGGGGTTGGCGGCGGTGGGGTCAAGCACAGCGTGGCTGGGACGGCTGGTACAGGGGACACAGCTATAGAGGACGGCAGGGCCAGCCTCTGGACTTTATCCTGGGGACACAGGGAGCCCCAACAGCATCTCAGCTTCAATGACTCGCAGTCCCAAGTTTCTGGGGAGACCACCAGCAGCCGGTGCCTCGTCCCTGCTAAACAGCGCTAAGCCTGTTACCTCCCCGGGGTCCCTTCGAGCAAGGAGCAACGACGGGACTAACAGTGTAGCAGTGTGGACCACCACAGGTCAGTAACCGATGGAGTAGCAAATGTACGAAGGAGGGGCAGCGAAGGGAAAGGAAAAATGCCATCAAACCCTGGTAATTCCAAATTGTACACCTGAAATCTATGTAGCTTTACTAAAAATTGTCACCCCAATAAACTTCAATTAAAAAAACAAACAAACCAGAAAAAAAAAACTCTAGGAATTTGGATAATTACCTGAAGGGAAGTTCAAATTTGTCAAGTCTTCGTCAAAAAGTGCCGCTGGGCCTTTTGAGCCACTCTGTTGCTTGACCCACTCCTATCTCTTTGGAGTGTACTTTCTCTTCCAATAAACTGCTCTTTCACCACTGCAAAAAAAAAAAAAAAAAAGTGCCTCTAAATTGTTTTGCAGGTAGAGGGGAAGGACTGGCCCACAGAGCGCTGGGAGGTAGAGGAGGGGATGTTTGTAGAGGCTGTTATTAGCACATCTGTCATTCCACCTTCAGAACGGAGTCGGACGTCTGGGCCATTCTGGGCCAGTCACGTGCCTCACAGCTTTGCTTTCCGTCTCTGTAAGCTATGACTTTGGCATGTTCAAGCCCTACAAACTGTCTTTGAAGTTGCCCCAGTGGAGGCTTCCACAGCCACTGAGTTCGCTCACTTAGCTGGAATATATGTCCCTCCCCTTAGGTTCCTGGGTGGCAGATCCACTCACTTAGCTCTTTTCCCAAGAGACAGTTAGAAAGCTAAACTTTTGCCAGGTTCCTGCTTGAGTGATGACTAAATTTTCAATTCATGGGCCCCAAGTGAACCATTTCCAAACTCTGATTTCATGTGCCCCAAATGAATGAGGTTGGCCGCATTCTAAGATGTCTTGGATAGAAACTGTCTGTAAGAAATGTCACGATAGGTGTTAGGCTTAAGAGGTGTTTCCAGACACGCATTGCCCGCTAGGTTCCGTGTCGCTGACAGTCGGCTCCGTCTGCAGGGCAAGGTCCAGTCCGTGACGGCTACTGCCCCCAGCGGAGCTCCTGGAGGGAGGGCTGGCGCCAAATGCCTGTCTGGTATCTGATGGCTCAGCACACCAATCCAAACAGGTTTTTGTTTTTTTACACTTGGAAGAAAACTTCCAGTGAATCATCTCATATGCTATTTGATTCATGTTTAATGTCTTTGGGAAGAAATAAAAACAGTAAGTCATTCTCAATAAAAAGTGGCATCAGCTGGGCTACAATGCCAGGCACACGAATGGTCACATGCCAACTACCCCTTGGGGGCCTCAGCTGCTACAGCCTTCAGTTGTCATTAGAGTGTGTTTATAATCAGGAGTGAAGACAGCTCATAAAAGCTGCCTTTTGTCATTTTTTAAAAATCACACCACCAGAAGCCATAGATTCTGCAGGGAGAGTTGGGGCCAATACACAAACTCACACACAGAAAGTGTCAATCAGCATTAACTGAGCAGATACTCAGTGAAAACCACAGTGCTGCATGTTGGGAATACACAAAAGTGTAAGATGCCCATCTCCTACCCGCCCCTTGCTCGTCTCCTCCAGGGACACTGATCTTCTGGCTGCTCCTTCCCACCTCAGGCACACTCTGCCACCGGCCCTTTGCACGGGCTGCTCCTCAGATATAAAATTGCTTCCTCGAAGCGCTTACAGTCTAGTTCGGAAGGTAAGGCATGAATTTCCTCTTGTCTACACCGAGTTAGTTCCTGCACCAAGCCAGGCATGGTGCTTGGATACTGGGTGGCAGAAGAGGGAACACAGGAAGGCAGCATTCTAAGACAAACTGACAGACTCCAACTTTCAGGCCGGGTCCCAGGTTCCTTCCTGACCCTTTTCCCCAAGGACGTAAAGCTGAGTTCCATTAACCCAGGGCTCGGCTGGGAACAATCCCATAACCAAGTAGACCAGTGCCTGAAACACAGGAAGGACATGATAATTGATGACAGGAAGGAAGTCCCGGAAGGAGGAAGAGAAGTCCTGGCTGATGGGGCACTCCCTCCAGACAACCCCCAGCGCTTCCAAGGCTTCACAGGGGACCTGTGGCCCCTGGAGCACTGTCCAGTGTGCCCTTGAGAACCTACCTTCCTCACTGCCCCACTCACATCTGCAAATTTTCCATCAGAGACTTCCTGACCCAGATAGCGTCTAACTTCGGAAAAAGAGCCAGTTTTCTGGAGACGCTCTGAGGTTCTACAGCCCACAGAGCAAACTTTTATTCATTGAGCATCTTCCCAGTTGAGTACTTTTGAGCTAAAAATTTGCACATGAGGTCTGACAAGTGCAAGAATATTCAAGGGGTCAACAGGACAGAAAGTGTGGAATCTGGGCTGTCCCGGAAACCTGGGCTGTGTGCCTGGGACGGTGCTGGCTGCTTTGGGAAATGAGAAGGGCCAGTGTGGGTTTAGTGAGGGGCGGGCAACATGGAGGAGGAGAGCCCGTGTGGGCTCAGACCTGGCCCGGGAACCCTGACACAGGCAGGCGCCAGCCGGCAGCAAGATCTCGGGGACATGGCTGGATCATTCCTTCCTTCATTGTGGAGCTTCCCTCTGTCCCCACTGGGCACTGAGCAAAGACTGACTGACAGTGAAGGCACCCCCTTTTACCTCTGCCTTTCGTCTCCCCAGCCAGGTGGTGAGCCCAGGCTGGGTCTTGCTCACGAGACCCACACAGCACCTCACGCACAAACGTCCCCAGAGCAGAAGCTCAGGGATGCCAGAGGGCAGTCCTGCAGAAGGGCCAGGACAATAGTTTCCGTCCCCACTGATTCTACAGTGGATGGGAGGCCAAGTCAAGTCGTGTGTGCCTACTGTGTGTGTGTGTGTGCACGCACGCGCGTGCTTGCATGCGTGTTTGCCCTCAAACAGATCTGCCCTGTGGTTGAGGGAAGCCCACAGGAAGTGATATTGCAAAATCATCCCAAGTCACTCTAAAAATAACCCTCAACTTACAATATAGGAAGGATTTCCCCTTTCCTCGTGCCCTGCCTCAAACCACAGCAGTTTCCACTCAGCAGACTACTTCCGGAAGGCCAGGTAGAGGGCTCTCTGAGGGGCTCATCTAGGATCCGCAGACTAGTCAACACTTTGGGGGCCGCCAGTCCGACACCCAGAGGGGAGGTTAGCTGAGGTCATGCTCTCCTGGCCCCTTCTCCTGCAGAACCCCAAATCCCCATGCCCCTGTTAATCAACATCTTCAGAAGAGTTGTGGTTAAACAAATCCCTATGAGCAACCATTACCTTTGAAATGTGGGAGGAAGGGTCACTGTTTAAAGGACCTAGGAGGTCCATTGTGTAGTGCGATCTGGGCCACACTGAGTTGCTTGCTTATCACCTGTTTTCCTCGTTGGGTTAGTGTTTTGAGTGTCCTGCCCCTCAGATATGGTCCAACTGTTGGGCCCATTTCCTATCCCCCACTTGCGTGTCCCCTCTGGTGACACTGATCTTCTGGCTGCTCCTTCCCACCTCAGGCACACTCTGCCACCGGCCCTTTGCACGGACTGCTCCTCAGATATAAAATTGCTTCTTTGCCTCCTTAAGGTTTTTGCTCAGGGAACTTCTCAGTGAGGCCTTCCCTGAGTACTCTACACAACACTGAAGCCCCAACACATATTCTTTATCCCCCTTTCCTACTTCATTTTCTCTATATATTTTATTGAGTTCATTGTCTCTCTTTCCCCAACTAGAAGGCAAGGTTCCTGGAACCAGGCTTTATTCTGGCTTATTCTCCATTGGAAGCCCAGAGCCTGGAAGCTTCCCGGCACAGAGTGTGTGCTCAGTAAACATTTGTTGAGTCAATGAATGCATAACTGCTGGGAGGAAGCTGGGACGCATAGCCTGAGCACACAGGTGCCTCCTCTGCAGTGCCTGGGGTCAAGGTGGGCAGAAATGGAGGACGCAAGAACACACCCTGCTGTCCATCACCAAGCAGGGAGGGGCAGCGATCGAGCAGGGGTCCTCCCATTTATCCTCACCTGACCCAGGACATCCATGGCCAAGGATGTTCATATGCTAGAAATACCATCTGCTTCCCAGAGTTCCTCATCTCTTCGTGGTGGTGGTGGGGCAGGGAGGGGTTACTGAGTGTTTGCTGTGTGTGCACTGAAATACCCAGGGGGCCTCAGGAAGGGAAGAGACACCACAGACCACCTCTTCTGCCCATTTTGGACCCCTCCACCTACTCCAGCATCCTGACACCTGGCCACCAGCCTCAGCAGGACCCCACCTGGCCATGTGCCTCTCCCATGCATCTGTGCCAGCCCATGTGCCACTATCTGGGCCATGGGCATGCAGGTGAAGTCCAGGTAACACAGAGCCCGGTTTTCTCCCTCCCCTTTCTCAGCTCCAGCAGGGCTGGTGGAAGGAGATCGGATTACAGTTGACCCTTGAACAACACGGGTTTGAACTGTACGTGTCTACTTACACGCATGCCTTTTTTTCAATAAATACACAGTTGGCTCAGCGTATCCCTGGGTTTCACATTCCTGTTTTCAACCAATTGTGGATTGAAAACAGTGTGGTTTTTTATTAGTTTCAGGTGTACAGCGTATTTTGCTCTGCGGTTGGGAATCGTGGATGTGGAGAGTTGATGGTATACATCGATCCACACCATTTTATATAAGGGACTTGAGCATCTGCAGATTTGGGTATCCACAGGGCGGAGGGAGGAGGGTGGTCCTGGAACCAATCCCCTGTGGACACTGACGGATGACTGTAGTTAAGTTTTGGGGGAGTCAAAAGTTATACATCAATTTTTGACTGTACAGTGGGTCAGTGTCCCTAACACCAAGTTGGTCAAGGGTCAACTGTAGTGAAAGCAGCACCTTACACATGCCGTGGGTCTGTTTTCTTTGGGGAGAAAAGCCAGGAGACCTACCACTAAGCTGTCCCGGAGGCAGAGGCCCCCACCTGGATCTCTGGTCCCAACCCGGCCAGCACTTTCACAAAGATGAGCAGGAGACAGAGAAGGAAGGACCCGTGGTGGGAGAAACACCCCTCCCTCAGGAAGACCAAGGCAGAAGGCACAGCCCTACCATCCAAGCAAGAGAGACAGGAAAGCCCCACCCCGGGGAGGTCGCTTCCAGGGGGACAGTCTACAGGGAGGAGCGCACTAGGCCCTGGAAGTGTGTGAGGGTGTGACAGCAACTATGCCCAGGGCCTGCTGGGCGCCTGTCCACTGACCTGCTGGGCGCCTGTCCACTGACCTGTGGAGCCTCACATCTGTTGTGGGCCCTTAACTGGAACTGGCAACTGGCACCTGTCCCCCCCGCGCCGTCCCCCAGGCACACCAGCTGCCATGCCGGGCACTTGGCAACCTGTGAGAGTAAGGTGGTGACACCTCAACAGGTTCTGGAGCCAAATCTCAGCCTCATAGCTGAGCGCTAAAAGGTGATTCCTTCTGGGTGGGAAGATGAGAATTAGAAAGAGGTGTCCCCTGCTTCTGAGGCCTAGAAAATTCCAGATCTTCTGTGAGGGCTCCTGGGCTGGGCTGAGACCCCAGGGCCCTTCCTCCAAGCCCTCCCCGGGCTGCCTCCGCCCTAGCTCACATCCCTGGCCTCAGATACAGCTCACAGTACTGAGGGTGGGCAGGGCAGGTGACTAAAACTGGTCATTGTCACGATTGCTGGATGACTAGGAGAAGGAAGAGAAGGTGTGGGCCCCCCACCCCCTGCCCCAGGCACCACAAGGGAAACCTTATTCTCAGCTCTAATCTTACATCCACCCTGGAGAGGGAGGCGTGATTAAACCTCTCCTGGATGAGAGCTGGGGGAGGGTGTTAAGTGGCCCAGTGAGATCAGAATGCACAAATCCAAGGTCAGAGGCCTTTCTCCCACCCACGACCTAGCTCCTCCCTTGGGAAGGGAACTGAACAGCTCAAGAAGAGACACCATGGCGGCTGGATTCTCTGCCCGCACAGTCTTGTTCATACAGCCAGAGGCGATGAGGGTCACAGAGGAGCCCTACAGAGTGCCTCTAAAGGACAGAGGACAGGCTGTCAGCTCAGCCCCAGGGTGAGGAGGGCTTTGAGGAAGGATGACACCCCGAGCTCAGTTGTACGGGACAGACGAGAGTGGGTCGGGCTAATGAAGGGAAAGGGGGCCCAGGCAGAGGGCCCAGCTGAGCAAAGGCCCGGGCCCTGGATGACACAGTCAGGCATTACTACACTTTGCTTTCACTGGAGCCTCTCTTGAACCCAAAGCAGGCAGTGGCTTGAGATGCGGCCAGGACACTGGTGGATTCAAGCAGACCAAGGGCTTGGACGTCATGCTTGTTAGGTCAGCTACGGGCATGGTCAAAGCGGCCAGGAGCCAAGTCAGACCCCTCCTCGCATGACAGAAACTGGGGCCCCTGGTGCTTCCCCGAAAAGGCAGCAGACCTTTGGTGCGATAAACAACTCCGGATGCAGCCACTCGCGCCCGATCTGCGCTGGGGGGCCTGCCCGACTGCCACCTCACTCAGCCAACCCCCACCCCAAAAATCGCATATATGCCTCCCTAGCTCTGCCCTGGGCGCGACGTCACCGGCCTCATCTGCGGACCGGTGAACCTCGCCTGGGAGCGCAGAATAAAGCACTCACCTTTCTCCACCCGCCTGACTCTCTTAGCCTCATTATCTCACTGCAAGCCTTACAATGCTAATTACTTTGGACTTGAGTAGCCAGGCAGCAGGGCTCCAGGTTTGAGGTCCAGGCCTAGTTAGGGCCTTGCCATAACGGAGGGTGATGGGGCTATCGGTGAGAAAGAGGTTCCTCGGGTCAGTCCTTTGGGCAGATGGGAAAGTCAGCACACTAGCGGGGCTGGAGGAAAAACTGGGGGTCTGGGGTGTTTGAACCCAAGCTTTCAGAGCTAGGGAGGGGAGGCAAGGGGAGGGACAGGCTGGGGAGGGAGGCTTAGCCCTGGGACCCTGGCACCTCTAGAAGAATGGGGGGTCTTGGTGGAGGGGACACAGGGGTAGGATACAGGACACCAGAGGTTTTTCTTAGAGGTCGGAGGCCCACCTACTTCCCACCTGTAACCAGGTTCCAACGGGAGCCCACTACAGGGCACTTCATCCCTGCAGGCTCTGGTTTGGGGATGAACGGGAGTCGATTCACCCAGAAGGGGGCCCCCAAGAGTCTCGTGGGAGGGGCCCAGGGTCACAGGGATGAGGGCTGGGGACACTGGGACCTCCAACCACACTACCCACCATGGCAACTCTTTCTCTTTTAGGGGGGTGGGTAGGGGCCTGGGAGATGGAGCTTTCAGGGATGGCAGCGGGGCTGGGAGGGGAATGATGAGAAACAGAAAGTGTCCCCTCTGCCCTCCTCCCGTAGTGTCCTTCTCAAAGTGCACCCTTTATACTTCTGATGCCCTAATTCTCACTAGATACCTCCCAAAACCAAAGCACCCAAGGTCGAACGATTCACCCAGACAGACCTGACCAATGAGAGAACCGAGGTTACTGCGGTGCCTGGGTGGGTCTTTTCATCCACCAGCCTGCTTCCTGACCCATCCCATGGGGCACTGGGCAGACTGTCTCCCTACTCTCAGTCTTCCCTGCTCTTTCCACTGAGCTGGGTCAGGTCTCCACAAGCTGGCATTGGGGCAGAACCCCATAGAGATGTAGAGACCCCCTGCCCCCAGACCCATCTGGCTTCCCGGAGTAACTTACCTAAGACCAAGTGGAGGTGGAGACAGAACAGGTATCAGAACTTCCAGGGGCTGGTTGCACGTCCTTGTCTGGGCCACTAGACCACGCCCTGGAAGAGAGGACCAAGAGTCACACGGGGTGTGAACACCCAGCCCCAGAGCCCGCTGCCTTTCTCTCCAGTTGCTTCCGTGTACCTGTGGGGGGTGGGGGGAACCACAGCTTATGTGAGTCCCACGCTAAGCACAGAAAACTGGCTCCCGGCCTTGGTCCAGCAGATCAGGGCAGGGGCCATGACATGTGCACCCGCTGCACCAGGAAGGAGGGCAGGCCATCAGTACTGACGCGAGAAGCCCCCCAGTGAGATGCTGGCCACCCCTCGGGTGAGGTGTGACCTGTGGTCTCTGTAGTCTGCAACCCGGGTTTAAGTGCTGGCAGCATCACTGAGTCACTGTGGTCCGTCACACCACTGCCTGTGGCCTTCCTAACTCTCCAACCCATAGGGTCACTGTAAGGGCCACATGGGGGCTTCACAACATGACCTGACACAGGGCAGGCCCTCAGGAGTGTCCACAGCCAAGCTCCGGCCCCTGCATGACCAGACAGTCACAAGGCATCGTGAGCAACATGCTCAGTGACCAGCTCAGTGACAGGTGTCCATGCAGCCCCATGGACACCTTCTCTCACAGCCCATCCGTCTCACCGAGACACACATCACGCTTACTAGGAAAGCACTGGGTGGTGGGGAGAGCAGAGAAACTCTGGTCCCAGGTGTGCCTCTGCTCTCCACCTTCAGTTTCCCCATCTGTGACAAAGGGGGTGAGCTGAAGCCCCTGGGAGGCTGGGCCAGCTCTGACACCAGGAGAGACCATCATTCTTGAGGACTTGACGGCTCTGTCTTGCAAGCTGCCTGGGAACAGTCCATTAACTCGAATTGCAAATTTCCTCCTGGCTCTATCTCTAAGCCACAGGGGCTCCAGGGCCACCAGCTTTCGTGTGACAGATAAAGATTATAGTCATTGCTGGAGACGGAATCAAGTAGCAGAAGTCATTATGCAGAAATAATTATGTTGAGCTATGTCTGGTTGCTCCTGATTTCTGTCTAGCAATTGTCATACAAATAGTCACGCCTCTTCTCCAGGAGAGAAACTGCGGAGGCCTGGGTGATTCAAACAGACCTGCTGAGCACAATTCTATGGCTCCAAATCCTCCAGCCAGGTGGGGCATCGGCATCCTGGGGTAAGGTCCTCTGTGACATCCCTTCCCTGAGCCCTTGGGAAGGAGGAGACGTAGAAGACAAAGCCCCTGGGAGAGGGCACACTCCCAAACTCACCCACCTGCGCCCACTGGACCCACCTTCAAAGCCCGATTCCTAAGTCACTTTCTCCGTCAGGCACTTCCTGACACCCCGACCTCCCAGCCCTTTGTTCATGTTAGCCCTAAGGCACCTCCCTCCCTTAGGTTTGGGGTCTCTGGGGAGTGACTTGGGCAGTGACCAGCTCTGATTCATTCTTGTACTTCTGCTCCCAGCATAGAGCAGGGCCTCGGGAGAGCAGCGAGGGGGACAGAAGAAAGGGCTGTATGGTCGGACTCCCCAGGCTCAAATTCTGGCTCTACTATTTCCGAGATGTGTGACCCTGGACCATTATTCAACTTCCTAGTATGTAAAATGGAGATAATAACCCTATCTAGTTCATCAAGTTCTTGTAAAGATTAAATGAGCTAATGCCTAAAAAAAAATGCTTGGCACGTAGGAAGAACTCAGTATATGTCAGCAGTGACTGAAAGAGCAAAGACAGGCCTTGAAAACATGCTTGTAAGAATGTAAGCCAACTAGAAAAACATAAACTACTGAAACTAACTCAAGAAGAAATAGACAATCTGAAATAAAGGAATACAGTGGACCCTTAAACAAAGCAGGTGTTAGGAGTACTGACCCCCATGCACTCGAAAACCTGTGTATAACTTTGACTCCCCCAAAACTTAACTACTAATAGCCCACTGTTGACCAGAAGCCTTACCAATAACAAAAACAGCTGATTAACATGTATTTTGCATGTTATACATATTATATATTGCATTCTTACAATAAAGTAAGCTAGAGAAGAGAAAATGTTATTAAGAAAATCATAAGGAAGAGAAAATACATTTCCATACTGTACCATAAGTTTGTATCGTCTGCTTACATGATCAGTAAGATTGCTGGATACAAGATCAGTATACAAAACTCAATTGTATTTCTATACACTTGCAATGAAATTAAGAAAACAATTCTATTAGCAATCAAATCAAATAATAAAATACTTAGGAATAAATTCAACAAAAGAAGTATAACACTTACACTCTCTGAAAACTATAAAACACTGTTGAAAAAATTTTTTTAAGATCTAATTAATTTGGAAAATATCCCATGTTCATGGATCAGAAGACTTACCATTGTTAAGATGGCAATATTCCCCACACTATAGATTCCCTAATCTATAGATTTAATGCATTTCCCAGCTTACTCCTTTGTAGAAATTGACAAGCTGATTTTAAAATTCACAGGAAATGGCTGAGGACCCAGAAGAGCCAAAACAATCTAGAAAAAGAACAAAGTAGGATTCACACCTCTCAATTTCAAAACTTACTACAAAGCAGTATTAATCAAGACAGGGTGATACAAGCAAAAGAATAGATATATAGATCAATGAAATAGAATTGAGAATCCAGAAATAAACTCACATATCAACTGATTTTCAACAAGTGTGCCAAAACCATCCAACAGGGAAAGAATCTTTTCTCAACAAATGCTGTTGGGTCAACTGGATAACTACATGCAAAAGAACGAAGCTGGACCCTCACCTCACAACATATACAAAAATTAACTCAAAATGGATCAGAGACTCAAAATGTAAGAGCTAAAACTGTAAAACTCTTAGAAGAAAACATAGAGGTAAACCTTCTTTTTTTTTTTTAAGGAGGGCACAGCTCACAGTGGCCCATGCAGGGATCGAACCGGCAACCTTGGTGCTACCAGCACCACACTCTAACCAACTGAGCTAACCGGCCACCCCTAGAGGTACATCTTCAAGATCTTGGAGTTGGCAAAAGATTCTTTGGTATTATGCCAAAAGCCCAACGACCAAAGAAAAGATAGATAAATGGGACATTATTGAAATTTAAAACATGTACTTCAAAGGACACAATCAAGAATATGAAAACACAACCCACAAAATGAGTGAAAATATTTGCAAATCATACATCTAGTAAGGGACTTGTATCTAGAATACATAAAGAACACTCATAACTCAATAGAAAGACAAATAGCACAACTGAAAATGGGCAAAGGACTTGAATAGAGATGTTTCCAAAGAAAATAGGCCAATAAATACATGAAAAGATGTTCAATATCATTAGTTACTAGAGAAACGCAAATGAAAAGCACAATGAGACACCACTGCACACCTACTAAGATTTCTAGAAAAAGTCAGATTAATACAAGTGTCGGTGAGGATTTGGAGAAATTGGACCCCTCATATACTGCTGTTGGGAATGTAAGTGATGTAACCACTTTGGAAAACAGTCCTCAAAAGATCAAACATATAGTTCTCATATCACCCAGAAACGCAAGAGAAATGAAAAAATATGTCCACACAGAAACCGTACACAATGTTCATAGCAACTTTATTCACAAAAACCAAAAGGTACAAACAACCCAAATGTCCATCAACAGGTGAATGGATAAACAAAATGTGATATAGTCATACAATGGAATATATTCAGCCATAGGAAGAAATGAGGTAGGGACACAGGCTACAACATAGACGAGCCTTGAAAACACTATGCTAAGTGAGGAAGCCAAACACAAAAGGGCAAACACTGCATGGTTCCATTACATGAAACGGTGCAGAATAGGAAATCTAAAAGACAGAAAGCAGATTAGTGGTTTCTTAGGGCTGAGGGGAAGGGGAGAGGGGACTCGGAGGTGATAGCTAAAGGGTATGGGGTTCCCTTTGGGGATAATAGAAATATTCTAAAATCGACTGTAGTGATGGGTGCACTTATGTGAGATGCACTGAAAACCACTGCGTGGTTACTTTGAGGGAATTGTATGGTATGCGACTTACGTCTCATTGACGTTGTGTTTTTAAAAAAGGAGTTTCAGCCAATGTTCCTACACTTCTTGACAGAAGGGCAAAGAGCCGGTCACAGGAGCAGAGAGGCAAACCGCAGGGTTCCCCGGTGCTGCCACCAGGGGCATACGGGCCCCAGCTCTCAACACCCCAGCTGACCACGAGAACCTGGCAGCCTGCAATCCAGGGGCATGGCTGAGCGCATGACGTGAGTGGAAGGTGCAGGGACACCGGCCCCACTTTTGAGGAGCCCACAGCCCAGGGGGTACTCTCTGGTGTGTGCCAGATGTCAGGGGTGGGCAGTCAGATACAAGCTGCAGGTGTCTCTCTGCGTTCGAGGGGGTGATCCAATCCACCGGGGAGGGGGACAGTCCCTCAGGATATATGCTCAGTCTGGTCCGTAAGGACGTTCCGTTGAACTCTCAGCTCAGTTCCTGAAATGGCCCAGACAGCCAGGTCACCACCTAAGTAGTTACCATTCTAGTGCCATATCCGGGGTCAGTTCCTCCTGTAGTGGCCCAGGCCGGGAGAGGCTCATTGCCCCTCATCTTTGCTGGCCAGCCCTTGAGAAAGGCAGCTGGAAAAGCGTCTTCTCGGCTGGACACGTGGCGCCCACATTGACTATCCTGCCCGCTCACACCAGGGCAGATGTGTGCTCGAGAGATGACAAATTCTTTTAATATATCCTGAAACCCAACTTAATTAGGAAGCAAAGTGCCTGAGGACAAAAATATAGTGGGGTCTGGAGTGAAAGACAGATGGTCTGGGGATTCTGACGACCCCACATAACGAGGACAGTTGCTTGCAGAATACTTTCACACACAGATGTTTTGCACAACAACGACTCTTCGTGGTGGCACTTTCTACCCGATTCAAGACCTGAGTTAGAGGGGGCTATGTGTCAGCAGGAGTGGGGCCCAATCTGGGAACAGCCACAGGACACACTGTGGACGCCAAGAAATGCAGCTGAGACCAGCGGGCTACAAGCTTCCCAAAAGGGGGCAGGCCTGGAGAGTACACCCAGGGCAACAGCGCACCAACCGGAGCCCTGTGTGGCCACGACCATCACCCGCGGTCACCTGGGGCACTGGGCGCTGGCCGACCACACTTCTGACTTCCAGGCAGTGGGCGTGTCTTACTGTAACTCCCACGTCCTCGCCCACTGTTAGTGTATTTGAGCTCTCGTCACAAAACCAAGGACCCTCCAACCACTTTGAGAAACTGTTTAGCGTATTTATTAACGATGACCACCCCTCCCGCCATGAAACTGGAATTCGACTCCTTGCTCTGTCCCCACCAGAAAAATGGACCTTTCCACGAAAGACATGTGCACGAGTGCTCATGGCTGCATGGTTGGTAGTAGCCCCACTGGGAACTATCCCAGTGTCCGTCTGCAACAGATGGAGAGACCTGCAGTGTGTCCATGCAATGAAGACCACAGAGAAATCAGAATGAACCTCTACTACACGCAACACGCGTGACTGTCCAAACATAATGCTGAGTGAAACGGCCGGACCCAAAAGGTTATATACTGTGTGGTTCCATTTATGAAAACAGGCAAAATGAAGGTGGTGATTTGAAGCAAGACAGTGGCTACCCTTGGTGGAGGGTAATGACTTAGCAGGGGACATGGGAGGGCTTCTGGGTGCTGGGTACACAGGTCTGCTCACTTTGTGAGAATGTAACAAGTTGTACACTTATAACCGGTGCACTTTAATGTATGCAAGTTAGACTTCATAAAAAATTAAAGGAAGAAAGCAAAGCACTCACTGTGATTCCTGTATCCATCCCCTGCCCTGGCTGTGCCCGACCCAGGCTGAGGACGGGTGGTAAGGCGTTCACATTTTATTTTAAGCACAATTGCTGTAGAAGAACATTGAAAAACAGACAGGGCTACAAGATCCAGACTCCCCTGGAATGCAGCCTGCACATCAACAGCCCCGAAGCAGGCGTCCAGGGCCTGGGGGTGTAAGGCAAGTTCCCTCCGAAGCCACTCGCTCAGTAGCTGACAAAGCGCGCGGAGCTCGGCTGCCTATCTGTGATACAGGAATAAGTCATCTGAAAAACACAAATAAATTATTCATTCCCCACAAATGAGCAGCCTCTGGATTCCTGCACCAGCCACCGCATCACAAACACCCAAAGCCTCAGTGAATCCCATTAGCAGCACGGAACAGAGGTCAGACACCGGATTTCGCTGTCACCCCGTGATCTGCCCACACTGTTTTCCATCCTGCGTTACGAGTGAAATCAATGTAGCATCAAGTGGAAAATCACAGCCAGCCCGGCCAGCCCGGGAGACACAGGGCTCCAGCACACGACGCATGTGCCCACAAGGACGCAGTTCTCAGAAGCCGCCTTTCACCCACTGCCTCCCGAGTGCCCCCTCTGGGGTCTGGGTCATGTTCCCAGTCAGGGAGACAAGCCTGGAGTCCACCAATTGCCAGAACGCAGATTCCTGGGCCCAGATGACCTCCGGGGCTCAGGGCACTGCATTTCGGAAAAGCTCCTGGAGCAAAGGCCACCAGGAGGAAAGGCTCAGGTCCCAGGGTCACCCCCCGGATCAATCACAGTACAGCTGGCCTGGCACCTCATGCAGCCTGAGGTCAGGGTCTTGGCCTCTGGGGCCCCAGGTGCAACAGGGGCTTTTTGGGAGAATGACAGGAAAAAAAACATTTGCAAAGCAACTTTCACACACTAGAGCTCAGCAGGGCCACTCAAGCAGGGTTTTGCATAGCCTCTCACAGTCTCCACTTAATTCGTATATGTCTTTGATGCCAGTCTGTTCTGCTCACTCGACAACTGAGAAGAACAGCCTGGGAGGTTTTTCAAAGAGCGCCAAGCTCTAGCCCACCAACAGGCTACTTCCTCTCCTTAGAACCTCGGTCCCTTCAGATCCCAGTTCACATCCTCCCTCGGGGATGGCCGCCAACTCCCAGCCCCTCACTTTTACAGCACTGCATGGCTGCCCTTCATCGCACTGTGCTGGGATTCGTGATTTGTGCCTGGAGCCCCACAAGGGGAGTGACAGCAGAGGGGACGGGTCTTACCCAGGGCCCAGCTGACCACTTGGCACAGAGCAGCATGGTCAGCGAGGGGGCGGAAATGCTGAGCAGGTGAGTCAATGCAAACCACGCCGCTGGTGTTTAACTGAGAGCTTCCTCCTTGCAGAGTCGTCCCATGTGACATGAGGGGGCGGGCTTTGTCCTCCGTCCCTGTCCTTCCACTAGGGGTCTTCTGCCAAAACAACACTTGCAGGCTTCCAGCCTCTCGCATGCTCCTTTCTGACCCAACTAAAGAAGGAAATGACCTTCCAGCCTGGGTGCCCGCTCTCTCCCCTGCACCCTGAGAGTGGAGCTCGGCAGTTGCTCAGCTGTCTGGCTCTGATTGCAAGCAAGTAGCAGGAAGCTGCTTCTGGCCATAGGGCGAGCCTGCCCACCCAGAACTACCAGCAAAGAGGCGCACGCTTGCGCACACGTGTGCGTATATGTGTGTGTGTGCACATGTACACACACATAACTTAGTGGTTCTCCATGGGGGGTGCTTTGCTCCCCTGGAACATTGGCTGTGTCTGGAGACCTTCTGGTTTATCACAACTAGGGTCCAGGGGTCATCTCTTGGCATCTAATTGGTGGGGGCTGAGAAGGCTGCTAAGGAAGCACCCACAGTGCACAGGTCGCCCTCCCACCCCAACAAAGAACGCAGCCCCTAACTTCAACAGTGCCGAGGGTGAGCGACCCTGACGGAAACCCTTTCTTGCCCTGTGTCATCTCTTAAGTACGTCTCAGCTGGTGACAGAAGCTAGTGGCAAGGGGAGTGCTGATGGAAGCTCACCCCATTCTCAAGTACAGGGTCCCAGTCCTGCGAGGGTACAGTGCTTCCCGCTCACCTGGTGCTCTGGAACGTCTTACCCAGGAAGCCCTGCACACCACAGGCTTCGCTTAAACAAGGAGGGGCTCTAGGCAACGGAGTTTCAAGTGTTCAGGAAGAGTGTCCAGGGCTCTGCGGTGTGGACAGCGGAAAAAGGCGGCTGCTGTTTTGTGGAGACCACAGGTGGTGGGGGCAGGAGGACAGTGTTTTAGGAAGCCCAGCCCTCAGGGTAGCAATTTGCAGGTGGCCTTTTACTTATGAGCCCTTTCTTTAAGATCACACAGGACAATGTCTTTTCTGCAGGCCAAAGTCTCAGATGTTCTATTGGTTTTGGTGGCACAGGGAACCTCGGCAGAAGTTTATACAGAGGATGGTAGGACACCCCGAGTTGTTCAGAGGAAAGGCAGGCTGACAAATACAGTCCCTTAGTCCAAAAGATCAGAGTCCACACCCGATGCCAGACCATGAGGGGGCTGGAACGATCCACCAGTGTCCATTACAGTCTAGAGAGAGCGTCACGTCACTTTGTCACTTAATCCTCCCTACGTGGAAACCCAGGTCCAGAAAGGTAGGAGATTTAAGGAAGTTACCAAATGGGAAAGGAGATTGGAAGTCCCTGGGCAAGACTTCTGCTGGGGCTCAGCTGACTCGTGCCTGGCTTGTTGGTTGTTCAAAGCACATTAGATCCTTAAGGAATCCTTTAAGAGTCCTTAGGCAGCTCCTTGCGTCAGTCCAGGGCTTACCTGGTATGCACAGCACCTCCCAGGTGCGACCCACCTCAGGGGCACCTGGACAGCTCAGACGGAGGGCAGCAGGCCTCCAGTTCTGCTCACTTGCCCCCACAGGTCTTGGGGGCTGCCTCTGTCCTGCACACGCACTGACCCAGTTGACCCAGGCCAACCAAGATGCCCAGTGGTTGCCACATTCGACCCTTCTCGTCAGGGGAAAGGGCTGGTCTTTGAGCTAAAGTGGAAGTCTCATTTATGCAGCCTTTTCTTATTTAAAATACATTTATGTGCCAGGCATTGCCCTATGTGTTACAGATGTAACAGTGAACCCAAACAACTCCTGTTTTCAAGGATTTCACATAAGTGCCCCAGGAGATGACAGGGCAAAGTGACACAGGCTGTTGGGGGCGGGGGCGGTTAACACTGAGAGGCCTACAGTCCTACCCAAGGATCTGGGAAGGCTTCTAGGAGGAGGTGACATCTAAACAGAGACCTGAAGGACGAACAAGAGCCATGCAAAGAGAAAGAGAGAGAGGAAAAACAAAAACAAACAATGCGGACAGGTTAGGTGTAAGAAGCAGCCTTGCCAGGGACTTCCCAAGAAGCAGCCTCACCCAGCCAAGAGCAGGCACTCCAGTGAGGCACCACAGAGACGAGTGGGCAGCTGCGGTCAGCACCCCCAGCTCCAACGTGAAAGGTACCTAATCAGTTCACAGCCGGGGCCTTCGACCAGGTGCCTTCAAGCTTGTCCCAGCAGAGCTGGTCTGGATGGAAAAAGCCCAGGGGCCGGTCCTATTAAAATGCAAACAGCAAACACCCATCCACCCCCACCCTGCCCACAGCTGTACCCCTGCGTGAACACTCTCTGACTCTCATGGCCAGTGTGCCCACTAAGAGGGCAGGCTGAAACTGGGGCTTTTCCGCCGACCTGTCCACACACCTCTCGTCATCCCCAGACCAGACCTCGTGCACATCCTGACTGAGAGCTGGATTTTTGTTTTAATTGCAAATTTACCATGGACAAGGGAAAAGCAGCCCCAGAGTTGCACAACCAGCTTTCATACACCTCTTCAGTGCTGTAGGCACTTGTGCAATTAAAACTATGCGGAGATTTCCAAGGTGATTACAATTCCTGACTGGACCTCCAGGTGGACCGGGGCAGGCAGTCCACCTTCCCTTACAAGAGGCACACCTGGGCCCAAAGGACCCACAGCCGGGTCCACCCAATTGCAGCTCAGGGGCTGCAGTAGAGCCTGCGTGGACCGAGTACAGAAGAGCTGTGTGTGCACCAGCCTCCCACATCGTTGGTTTTCTTCTGCAACCTGTACACTCATAAATGAACGACTGTACTTAAAGTGCAGCGCCTGCCTTCAACCCTGTTAGATTTCGTCTTATTTTCAGTTCATCACTTCAGCCTACCAGAGGTTCTGCAATTTAAGAGCTCTCCAGTTTTATCTTCAGTCAACCCGACATACATGTCACTCATATAAAGTGGTGGACAAAAGTGCTGTCACGGTCAGGGCAAAGCCACAGGACCCCTATGGAGAGTCCAGGGGCAGCCATCATTCCATTACTCACGCCTTTGGGGTCGGGTCATCCGACTGGCTCGGATGCCACCCATCTAACACTGCTCACTCCCGTCGCCAGAGGCTCTGGCCTGCTCTGCTGAACTTGAAGCGCTAGCTTCACAGCTCTCCTCCAACAGCCCAGCACGCCAAGAAAGGAGGTCCGGCGTGTGTGCCCTGGCGTGTGGCCACCCATCACCACCTCCCCTTCCAAGTAACGCCCCCAAGTCACACCACGGTCATCTTCACGATTTTTCTGAGAAACGCACAGTGAAGGACGTTTTACAAACAGAAAGAAGGAGGCAGAGTTTTGGGGAAATGACTTCAAATCCAGTCTCTGGAGTGATGCATTTGCTCAGGTGGGCAATCGCAGCCTCGAACACGCTCCCAGCAGATGGAAGCAGAGTGGTTGGGTGGGGTGGACACTTCTGCCCTGATATCCCTGCAAGGTTGCTAGGGGCATAAGGATCCCCTCCCATGGACCGAGAAGGCTGGACTGAATCACATCCAAGTCCAAAGCCTTCAGTGATTTGCCATTAAAAGATAAGTTTACAGGCCAGCCCGGTGGCTCAGGCGGTTGGAGCTCCGTGCTCCTAACTCCGAAGGCTGCCGGTTCGATTCTCACTTGGGTCAGTGGGCTCTCAACCACAAGGTTGCTGGTTCAACTCCTCGAGTCCTGCAAGGGATGGTCGTCTCCGCCCCCTGCAACTAAGATTGAACATGGCACCTTGAGCTGAGCTCCCAGATGGCTCAGTTGGTTGGAGAGCGTCCTCTCAACCACAAGGTTGCCGGTTCGACCCCCACAAGGGATGGTGGGCTGCGCCCCCTGCAACTAGCAATGGCAACTGGACCTGGACCTGGAGCTGAGCTGTGCCCTCCACAACTAAGACTGAAAGGACAACAACTTGAAGCTGAACGGCACCCTCCACAACTAAGATTGAAAGGACAACTTGACTTGGAAAAAAGTCCTGGAAGTACACACTGTTCCCCAATAAAGTCCTGTTCCCCTTCCCCAATAAAATCTTAAAAAAAAAAAAAGTTAAGTGTACAAACCCCTTCTTTAATGACACAGGAAAATGGGATGATATGATACTAAAAGGAAAAGTGGGATGTGAAATGAATATGACGGCAGTGACTACACGCCTCCACGTTTGTTCACCTCTCTGTAAAGAAATCCTGGTGGGAAGAAAGGGCCCCAGATGTTAGCTGTGATTTCCCTGAACCGTAGGACTATAGATTATACTTGCTGTCTTCTCTTCTGTATTTTTCACCTTTTTGACAATGAGCATTTAACATACAAAACCAGACCAAAACTATTTTGAAGGTCATGCTTCTTCACAGGTGCTCATTGGACAGCAATCTCACCCAGCCCCTCACCACAGTGCCTTCTAGAAGGACCAAGCGCCCAACAGCAGGGTGTTCATTAAATAAACTATAGCTCACGCCCAGGAATGAAGCCAAAGCCTAACAACACCAGGCCACCAAGGGTGACTTTAATAAAATGGGAAAAAACGTATTCAATAAGTTATTGTGTTAAACAGGTTACATCGCAGTATGGAAAAGATATAGTCTCATTATGGTAAACAAATAAAATACGTATTTTGGGATGTTCATGAGACTAGGAAAGCTAAGACGGTGTGATGTGGGGATGCCCTGCCTGGCTAGGCGACTGTATTTCCTCAGTCGGATTTTGAGGCTTTCCCAAATCGTTCTCTCTGCTGTTCCTTGAGGCTGCCGGGCCCACCTCCACCTTAGGTCATGCACTGGCTCTGCCTGGACCGCTGTCCCCGGAAACGGACCCCATGCTTTGCTCAGATATCACCATCTTAATACAGTCTGCCACCACAGACTCATCTAAAACTGTACGACACTCCCTCTCACATCCCCACTCCCCGTGATCCCGCAAGTTCTGCCATGGCGTGTAGCTCCTAACACGTGCTATAATTTGCTTGCGTATCATGTTTATTATTGGTCCCCCCACTAAATGTGAGTTCCTTGAGACAGGAGGTTTGTTATTTTACTTTTCAGGCGGATCCCCAGAGCCTAAAACAGTGCCCGGCACATAGCAGACACTCAATAAACACCTGTTGAATGATGAGTTGACATGTACAACTTTGGTAATAAGGAAAAATTCAACAGCAAAACATTTAAATGTTGTTTTTTTCTTCATCCAGATTGGGCATATTTCTCTTTGATGTTAGACCTGGGTATTTTCATGTGCTTTGTCTGCCATTAAGAAGTCAAGTTCTTGGGGTGGCCGGATGGCTTAGAGCGCGAGCTCTGAACAACAGGGTTTCCAGTTCGATTCCCACATGGACCAGTGAGCTGCACCTTCCACAACTAGATTGAAGACAACAAGCTGCCGCTGAGCTTCCGGAGAGGCGGCTGGATGGCTCAGTTGGTTAGAGCATCAGCTCTTAACACCAGGGTTGCCAGTGCAATTCCCACATGGGAGGGTGGGCTGCGCCCCCTGCAACTAAAGATTGAAAACGGCGACTGGACTTGGAGCTGAGCTGCGCCCTCCACAACTTGATTGAAGAGCAACAACTTGGAGCTGATGGGCCCTGGAGAAACACACTGTTCCCCAACATTCCCCAAGAAAATTTAGGGGAAAAAAAAAAAGAAGACAAGTCCTTGAAGGTATAATTTATATACAATAAAATTCACTCATTTTAGGTATACAGTTCAGTGATTTTTGACAAATGTCTACAGTTGCATAACCGCCTATGTAACATTTTCAGCACAAGAATGGGATCTTTGAAATATGTATGTTAGTAAGTGGTCATGGCTAATATGAATACTTCTGTTCACTTACTCTCTTGGTTATTTTATTAATTGATAGTTTTTCAATTGATTTTTTCCTGATACAAAAAAAAAGGGCAGAAAAGGAGCCAACACTTACTGGGTATCAACCATGGGTAAGGCGCTGTCTTAGAGATTCTGGGTTTTTTATTTCTCCTTCCAACTCTTGGAGGGAGGAACTGTCCCCCCCATACTGTCCCCACTGTACATGTGAGCAAACTACAATCTGGAAGTGAGCTAAGTTGCCCAATATCACACAGCTGCTAAAAGGAAGATCTGGGGCTTAACCCCAGGTCAATTCTGACTTCAGAATTCACGCTCATCCCAAAGGATAACAACAGAGCAAATGTAATACCCACGAATAATAACAGAGTTGGTGAAATTTGGGTCCTGACTTCTGAGTCTTGCCTGACAGCTTTGTCTTGAGTTTCCCAGTGAAATCGGAGTGGCAGCCACTCACATTCCCTCTGCCCACTTTGCTTCTGTATTTCCTTTTTCACCTCGATGAGAAAAGCCCCCGAGAACCCCTCAGCCCCAGGCCGAGAAGCGGAGTATCCAGGCAGGGGAGGTTCCTCATCAATACAGTCCTGCCTGGTGAATTCTACAGAAGAACAAAGAGTCGCTAAATCAAAACGGTTTTCCAACAGTAGAGAAGGAAGAACGCCAGGTATGAAGGCACATCTCTAGGACTATGTACCTGTCCAGGGGCGCCCTGGGGTAGGAGACACACAGACGTCATCTCCTGTGCTGGGATTATGGGTAGGAGTTCTCTCATCTCTCCCCACCTCTTTGTTCTTGTTTGGTTTTCTCACTTTTCTTCCCAAAAGATGCTGACTAGGAAAGAGACCCCGGATTCCCTCTGGGCTCAGATCATCCGCCCTCCGCAACCAGCCATGGACTTCTTCCATCACACTGACACCTGCTTCTTCCTCCCGGTCCTGCTCCATCCTTCCATTCAGTACTTTCAGGCATCGATCTATCTGTGTGGTGAATAAGGCCAACCAAGTCCCCGTCCCATGGACGTCCATCCTCCACCAGAGAGGAAGACACAGGCCATCAACCAATCACACGCAAATAAACAAAGGACTCGCAGACTCTGGTCCACGCCTGGGAGGATGGGGTTAGGACACCACCTCGATGCCATGGAGGAGAAATGTCTCCCCCCTCCTCTCTCTGCACAAATCCTCCCACACTCACACCCAGCTCTGTCCCCAGGCCCTTCTCAGACCCATACAGTCAAGAGCATTCTCTCCCTTTCCACCCAGCACCGCCCTGCCCCAACACCCACTCCTGCCTCTCCTTGAACCCTTGTCCCATGCTTTGTCTTCAAATTACACACCTGTGTCTGTCCCTGCACATTCTTAGAGGGCAGCCCTGGTTCAAAGCCGCACCTTCCCCACACCTAGCACAGGCTGGCAGGCAGCGGTCACCATAACTTGCTGAGTTCAAACCATGCCTCCTGTCCAGATGGTCAGCTCCCTGAGGGCGAGGCAGGGCTCTCTATCTTTGCATCCTGTGCTGCATGGAACTGTGAAGAGAAACAGCTCCTTACTGCAGCCTTAAAGACAGCAAGAACGACTGGTGTGGATCACAATTTGTCATGTAATGTAGATTCCAATATTGCAAAGGAAACACCACCAGAAGGAAATACGAGTGAAGTGCTTGTGTTGGGAGGCCACAGTCAGAGATCTTTTGTTTTGCCCTGTATTTTGCCGGCTTTCTGATATAATGTTATATAATTCTTCTAATTAAATTAAGTGTTTTAACAGTGCCTTGTCCCCTGGGCTCTGGCATTCTGCCCCATTGCCCGAAGGACATGGCCCAGCAGCTCAGGGAGAGGATCCAGGTCATCCTGAAAGAAGGAAGGAGGCCGTGCAGCCCTGGAGAAAGGGCAGGCTAGCTAACTCAGCCCAGTCGCCCTGAGCCCCTGGGGCAGCCAGTCAGGAGACTCAAGGGCTTGACAACCTATCCAGGCTGAACTTTCCTGGAGGCCCAAGGAGAAAACACAGTCCTCAAGGCTAAATTGCGTTAGAAAGTCAACTCTGCAGGAGCCCAGGTGAGGCGGGGGTGGGGTAGGTGGACTAGGCGTTCCCACAGGCCCTCTGGTTCGAAGGTTCCACCCAGATAAGCTCCCTGGGGACAAAATGGGGAGGTCCCAAGTGTAGGGTCTGGGCCTCCCATGGAGTGAGGATGCCACAAATCTGGAGGGTGGTCCTGCTGGGCCAGCCCAGGGCTCCCAGCTTGCCCAGGGGCCTAGACATGCCCAGGTGGGAGGCCTTCCTGCTTCCAGAAGGACAGAGGGCCAGGTGGGAGGAGAGTCCACTTCTCGAGGCCAGTAGGGGGATCTGAGAGAGAAAGGGGACTCAGGTCCTAGGGTGTCCAGCTCTGGTCCCCAGCAGGGGAAGGAACCTGTCCCCGAGTGGCACGGGCTCTACCCAGAAACAAGCTGAGTGCTGGAACTCAGCCTTGAGCCCAGGACATGGGGCAGTGAAGACTGAGGGGCTCCCAGCACGCCCATAATAAAGGAATTTTTGTCCTTGGCTTGGACATCTGAAGCACGGAAACCCCACCAAGCCCCGGGGTTTGGGTCTGATCGTATCTGCACTGAGCTCTGCGCCAGCAGCCAGGCTCCGGTTTCTAGGAACATTCCTGCCACTCGTCACTTCAGATCACTTTAAATTTTAATTTTTCTATTATCAAGTCAGATGCTAATGATGATACTTGAAGGTCTCCACCTGCCTCATGTCTTATTCATGGTGAATGGAGGAGAAGCTGCTGGGAGGCCCGCCTGCTTCTGCTCCTTCCAGGACAAGCCCCTTCGTCTGGCCGGCCTCAGTTTTCTCGCCTGTCATTCCAGGCAGGATATTTTGCCCACTCACCTCCCATGTAGGCCTTCTGTCCTCACCAGCCTGGGGCGTGGTTGTCATGTGAGCTGCCTGATGTCACATCTGTTCAAGAACATCTTACTTACTTGAAGAGTAAGGACCACCTGAGGGAGAGTGAGGCAGCACTCCCTTTCTGGGGTTCCCTCCCCTGCAGTGCTGACCCACTCACCGGGGAATGCACTGAAAGGATGGGGGTGGAAGATAGGTCCCCCCACACACCTTAGAGTGAAACACCAGGGCCTGGCAAAGGGGACCTCCCAGGAAGGGCCAGGTCAGGGCAAAGGTATCACCTGTCTGCTCGGCTGGTTTCTAGGAGATGGACAGAGAAAGCTTAGAGGGAAAACAAGGACTTTGGAATGAAGAGGAAAAGACTATCCTGGGAGACAAAGGCTAGTGTCGACCAGCCATAGGACAAAGGATGCAGTCTCCATGGTCCCCTCTCCCTGCTGACCCCTCTCCACCAAACCAGGAAGCCGGGGCTGCGGCTGAGCATGGCAGGTGGGGCTGGTGCCCTGGGACTGGCTCCCCACACAGGGCCATCCAGCCTAGAGACTGCCTTGTCATGTGCATGCACCCCAGTGAACTACCTGGGGCCTCACAGCCCAGGTGAAACTTAAAGGACGCAGAGAGCCACCAACTGAACAAGGTGAACAGTTTGCTAAGAAAAGCTGTTTCCAGGGAAGAGCTGTACAACGGGTCAGACATGGGGCAAAGTGTGGACATCAGCGTTGCCTATCTGCCCAGCTCCAGCGGCCAATGGATATTCAGACAGGCTTTCCCTTCCAACCCTGCATCCAGCCGGACTCACCAACCCAACTGCAAAGAGCAGGGCCACACACACCACACACCACTGCCTACCCCCCCTCAGCCATCCCCACGCCAGCCCTGTGTCCCCTGTTCTGCCTGTAGGCTCAGAACTATATCCCATAGGCACCTGTTCTGCCTCAAATCCCCACAGGCAAAGGTCCTCTAACATGTGCATATCGCGACAGTCCAGATGGGCCTCTCGGTCTTGCAGATGAGGAAACTGAGGCAGGCCAGAAGCTAGCAGCAAAGTGGGAACTGGAACCCAAGTCCTCCCACCACATGGCTTCTGCCTGTGGGTCCCTCAAGACCCATGTTCCATCTTCCACCCCCACCCCGCCCAACCTCCCAATCCCACCACTCCAGGACTGCCTGGAACTAGATTGGAAGAAAATAAAATTCGAGGCATTTCTAGAATGGAAAAATAGTCAATACTAAAGGGAAGGGGACATCCAGGAGTGAAAGCAGAAAGTGGCCCCTAGATTTACTGAGCTGTCTCCACTGGAACCCTACAAAGACAAGCGCTTAGGTTCCACCTGGGCAGAATGCCGAATACAGTACCTGAGCGCCCCACCCCACCCCCGGGGCCTAACCCAGTAGCTTGTTGAAGATAAGTGGACCAAACGCCTGCACATCGAGATAAGGGCTATATATAGAAGGAGAAAGTTGGTTTTTCCACAATGTTAAGAAGCACATTTCAAGGAGTGAAAAGGTTTCAAGGACACACTGGCGTGGTCTAATGAGGCCACAGCCTTTTCCTTTTCCAAAATCCTAAATTGAACTTCTTAAAGGATAACTAATTCTGGCCCAGTTGAATTAGTGCTTCCTCTAGCTCACTTTCAGCTTTTCCTGGTGGATCCAAACACCACATATTCATTATTATTTGATTAACAGGGAATCAGTGACCGTGTCCCACAGGGGTGGCTTAACCACCACCTCCTCCAAGAAGGCCCAGGATCCCCCCCAGGGGTACCACTACCCCAGCTGTCTCGAGCCCTATTACAGCCACCTGGGGAACCCCTCCCTCTGCCCTGTGAGCCTGGGGGCAGGGTGAGTCCTGCTTTTCTTGAATTTGCTCTGGGCGCCACTCCAGTGCTTAGGAAGAAAGAAAGAAATGGAACTGAACTATGAAGCGACCAGGGGGCCCACAAGCACGTGTACCTATAACTACTTATTAAACCCACCACAAACAAAAGCACGTTTTATCAATGAACTACCCGACCTCTGTGTTGGCTCGATTCTCATTTCTTAGGCAGAAGCACAGTTATCCTCACCGGGAGACAAAACACAGAGGCCCTGTTTGGCCCTACACCTACGATCACTGCAGAGCAAGAGTCTGGATGACTTCCTCACACCGACAGGAAGGGGGGGGTGCAGAGAAGGGCCACACCAAGGGGTGAAAGCTGTCCTCTGCACAAGAGACTCGCTCCTCTGAGGGTGCTCAGGGAAACCACTTCTTTCTGGAAGTATCAGGGGTAGGAGGCACACCGGGGTTTAAACCCACTTCCTGTCTCGTTGCTGGGAAGGGAAGCACAGCTCCCAGTTTGCATCCTGCGCTGGCTCCACACAGAACCAAAGGGTGCACAGGGAAAGTGGCTACACTTACCCGGCCCCAGCCTCCTGGCCCCATAACTGCGATGGACTCAGAAGGCAGGAGGGCAGTGCCCTGCAGGGCCAAGAAGGGCCTCCTGAGACCTCTGTGATTCTCCTGATACCATGAGGCAGAGAAAATGCAGAGAGAATTTCCCAAGGGGTGGAGGAAATAGCAGCAGGCCACGATGGCTGCTGGGGCCCGCGTGAAGCATGAGCCCTGAGGAAACAACCCGACCCGGCAAGACGGGGCACGGAAATCAGGCACAGGCATTAGGTGACTTCCAGAGCTGAATGGGGAAAGAGCCTTCTTTGGCAGCCGCCACCGCACAGCGGGCAGCGGCACCTTGGGGCCAGTGGGCTGGCCGGGCATGCCGCGCAGTTCTGCCACGTGGCACAGATCTGGACCCTGCTGGGCGTGGCCGCCAGGGCTCGGGCTTCCCCGTCCAGGGAAAGCCGTGGGCTGCCGCCAGCTCAGCGACGTGCTCTGGGGAGAACCCAGTCATTACATTCCTCTGCTGCCTCTCCCCACTCGGGAGGAGGTAGATATCGGCTAAGAAAACGAAGCCAGTTGTGGCAATGACTTCCAAACAGATATAATCAAATTATCTATTCCTGAATTCTGCAAGTACTGAAACACTATAATTCGATTTCTGAAATGTCATTTGGAGCTGCTGGTGCAGGCGGCAGAGACGCTCAGTAAACAGATCACCATTCAAGTCCAAATACACACCTGCTGACCTGGAGCCCGTGCCCGGGCGCTGTGCTGGAGGCTGGCTACGGTGGACGCCATCGCTAAGCAGGGCCCGAGGACGGACGGCAGTGCAGCAGGAGGCAACAATGACCCGACCCGAGTGGACACTGACCAGACCTCGGGAGGTGTGCTGCTACATAAATGTTGACTACACACTGAGCTCAAGGAAAGAGCGCTCACTGCACACATCTGAGGGAGTGAGAAGGCTCCCAGGGGAGGCCACAAGCAGTCACCAAAGCTCAGGGCAAATAGCAGAGGGCTGCCTGGGCCCTAGTGACACTGCACTGACGCCCTTCTCTCCTGCAGCGGCAGAAATGGGATCCTGTATGTAGAGATAAGCGCCCGGGTCTGGTATGTCACTGGTTGGGCTGCCAACTGGCAGAACGTTACAAGAGAACATTGTGAAGGTCTCAGCCTCCTGCGTCCCCACGGTTCACCTTTCCTTCCTGAAGGAATGAAAGATCATCTAAAGAAGGAAATAGAGGGACAGGTGGGATGTCTCTGCAGTAGCAAACCCCTGAGAACCCCAGCCTGACTGCTCTGGGGAATAGGACCCAGAGGCATCCCACAGGTGTCGTCCCCACCTGAGAGCCCAAAGTGCCCGCCCACACATCTGCCACAGGTTCCTCCACCCGTCGGGGTCCTCCCAATCCTTGGCTGCCACCTCCCTCCAATTCCACCACTGGAGCTTTGATGCTATGCCTGCTCTTCTCCTCCATGATGCCAGCATACAGCAAGTGCTCAATAAAGACTTGTTGGTTAAGCAACCCCAACTCAATGACAATAGAGTCAAGCTGAGCCGGCACTGAGGCCCTGCTCTACCACTTACTAGCTGTGTGACCTTGAACACATTACTTACCCTCTCTGAGCCTGTTTCCTCATTATCAAAGAGAGATGATGACCCAGTTCATACGTTATTGTGAGAATTAAATTAACTATTGTATATGAAAGCATTTGGCAAGCTCTTGAAAGCTATAGAAGAGTTAATAATGTTATTATCAAAATGTAACAGTCACCATAAGGGAAACACTAGCCTCCTGATGTAACAGAATAATAGTTGCAACATAACAAGGGCTTTTAGAATAATGTTAAGCATGATGTACATAGCTGAGGAAATCAGTTCAGGTCACTGATGACTAGAGACATTATAAAGTCTGCAAACATAACTGGTTTCACAGCACCAACAGGAGAGAGGCCCAAGAGCCCGACAGCTGGGACTGGTCATGATCCTTGTTGGGAGTTCTCCCTTCCAGTAATTTGAAGGCAATTAGGGTGACATTCAAATTTCAGAGATGCAACAGTGCCTGGGGTGGCCACACACACTGGGTTTTCCAGGGTAGTCCCACCCGTCCTGATTTGGTATAGAAATTGAGTCCCCGGCCAACATGCAGCAGGACCCACGTTCAGGCATCTTGTTTCCACATATCCTAAGTGCCTAGCAAACGCAGGGCACACAGCAGGATCCAGGAGCGATCTGCTGACAGGATGCTGATGGATAAGGAAAAGCAATTAAGAAAGTTCAAAGGTATGGGGAGTGTGGGAGAGGGAAGGACAGAGGGGGAGAGGAGGGGAGGGGAGGGAGAGGAAGGAAGGGAGGGGTGTGGAGGAGGGAAAGGACCCCAGTGAACCTTCTGGAATGTGCACGGGGCTGGGCCCTTGTGCTAGGAAGATGGCTGGTTTCCTCTCACATGGGATTTGTTTTCCAAAGGAAAATTTGATAAGATTCCACACGATTTTTGGTTTTGTTTCCATTTTTCAGTCTTTCATAGCCGACCACTCGTGCACTTTGTGAAAGCAGTCTCTCATGAAAGACAGCAGTCAGATCATGTCCCCAGCTCTCCGCGCTCACTGTCCTGGGAACTTCTCAGGGTCTTGGATGAGGCTTCCTGTGCCTGGAATCCCGTCCCCAGGCAGCACAGCCCCCTCCAGGGACGCCTCCCTGACACCCTATACCTCCTGGCGGGGTTATCAGGGGCTCCCCCCTCCAGCCGGGCTTCCTCCATCAACACGCTCTTTCAGGCTCTGACTGCCCTCTCAGGACTAGGAGCCTTTGCTTGTGCCCAACACCCCAACACAAGATCTGGTGGAATGTCAGATCAAGAACGAATGAACGAACAGACGAATAAGTGAATGGTGGTGCTGTTTGCACACTAAAGCTGGGAATGCTGGACTCAGGGACGGGGGCACCTCACTCCATGGAGAGGAGCTGCCCTGACAGGGTAACGGTATGACTGAAGTCAGGGTCCCGGGAGGAAAGGAGCTGAGGGCTGTGGTTTGTGTGGGTTTGGAGGGTGAGGCCACCAGTTACCCAGTGGGCCTGGAAGGTCAGGGCATGTTCATGGCTTAGGGACGTGGCTTCCTTCCCTCTGGGGCCCAGAGCTCTAGCTGGGATGCCCCACTTGGGGACAGGCACAGACAGACGTGGCCCCACTTGCCATGCCCTGGACTCTCCCAGGGGCCTCAGAGGGCAGGAGAAAGGCTCCCTGTGCCAAGTCTCTGACCGTGCTGTGCCCATGCCGGAACAAAGGCACCTTGGTTCAGCTTAGCCGTCACTGCAATTATCTTGCCTGCAGGGACCACTAAGGAAAACAGATATGAGAGAAGCCAGGGGAAAGGCAGCCCCACTGGCTCCTGCGAAAGCCCCGGGGCATGCAGAGGGCCTGGGAGGCTCGACCCCACCCCAGGGCAGCCGGGAGCCCCTCGCTGGCCCCCTGCACCTGTGCCCACTATCGCGATGACCCGGCTGCAGGAGGCTCCTCAGAGGGCTACATCACTTCCTGACTTGTTCCTGTTTACTCTCCTCAGACTTTCTATTTAAAAAATAGGGCTTGACCCCCACTATCCTGACAACCTGACATTACATCTGTCCTGTTTATAAAGTAGAACCCGAGGCACTGCAACCCAGACCACATTTAGCCAGAAGCTGGAACCAACCACCCTTCTTCCAGCAATTCCTTAGAGCCAAGGGAAAGGTGCCTTCAACCAGGGCCGCACAGCAAGTCACTGAGAGGTGTCCTGTGTTTGAAATGAGAAAGGAAGGCGGTTTGGGAGAAGAGGACCGATAGGTGCCACTGCCCAAGGTCACAGCTACCTCTTCCCAGGGATAGAAGCCCTGGCGCGTGGACCAGGCAGGGCATGGCCGGCGCCCCTCAGACTTTCCCTGTCCTGGCAATCACCACACGCTTCTGCCTAAAAATCTTGCTGCTATTTCACAACTGGAAGACAGTTTTGTTCTTATTACTGCTGGAGATGGGAGTGCGTGGGGGAAGAAAACATGATTTCTTGATTTTCTTCTCTAAATGGCAGGCAGGGAAACAACAAAAGTAAATGACATTGTTCTGCAAGCACCTGACTGGGAGGGAAGGGCGTGATGTTTACAAGTGCACCCTGGGTCTATGCAGGTCTCAGTGGAAGGTGAGCTCCTAAAGATGCAAGAGGCATTTCCTCTCTTTCCAATACACTCCTTGGCGGAAACACGTCACGAGCAATGGTGTGAAACCAATCAGGGCAGAATTCTGCCTGTGCTGAGCCCCACAAGGGTCCGCTCCCTCCCCCATCCATCTGGGGTCGGTTCTTGGCACTCATCACTGCCTCCCGTGGCATCAGCCCCAGAGAAGGTCCCGCATTGCACGGCTCACGCCGTAGATGAAGAGAAGGAAACACTACAAAATAATAAGGAAACTGCATGGAGGAGAAGGAACAAAACCCAAGACAGTTTGTATATGGACCTGGGCTAGGCCCAGGAGGCCTGCATTTCATCATGTGGCCTCACGGCCCAGGCTCTCCCTACTCACCCCTCTCCCCCTGCCGCCGGCCTCAAGTGTACCCAGCACACCTGCTCCATCGCACTTGGGCCACCTGAGGACGCAGATCCTGGGTGGATGGTGTGAGCACCCGTAGGGCAGGAGACGCCTATCTCACAGGTAGAGCATCACTGTTTTACACACAGCGAGGTTTTGCAGGATGGGTGGACAGTGCAGATGCAAACCCCTGAGCATGGTCAGGCTGGAGAAGTATGCAGGAAGAAGACCACAGAAGTACAGGGCAGGTGGGAGGGCTGAGACCCCACGGGAGACACTTAGAGAACAAAGGTGAGGGTTCCTTGCTACATCTGCCCCTCGCTTTGTGCCAATGCTAGGGTCCTCTTTTCTGCTGGCCAAACCCCAGGGCGCTGTGGCATACATGGCACAGACCTGCTATGAGACCAGTCAGACCTGGGGCCCCATCTGACTTTTTTACTTTGGACCAGTTACTTAGCCTTTCTGAGTGGCTGCAGGACAAAGGGGACAGTGTGTGTAACACCCCCTTATGGGTACCTGGCACCGAGCAGCCATCCCTCTGCCCCCCACTGTCCTGGAGCACACCAGCCCTATCTCAAGCTCTTCCTCAGGCTGTCATTTGAGGCCTAGTTCAAAGCCACCCCCAGACTCCACAGGCTAGAAGGGCGTCTCCCACCATGGACCTATGAGCTGTGCATCCTTAGGCAAGTTACCTAACCTTGCTGACCCCACAGGTTTGAGGGGTCTCCCACCATGGACTTAAAAGCTGTGCATCCTCAGGCAAGTTTCCTAACTTTGCTGGGTGTCAATTTACATATAAAACAACGACAATAATAATACCGGTCTCACAGGGTTGTTGGTGGAATCAGAAGAGCAAATGAATGAGTGAATAAATGAACAAACCAACAAGTAGGTAAAATGGCCTGGCACAGAGTGAGCACGTCAGGGGTCTCAGCAACTATTGTTCTGAACCTGTCACCAGCTGGTGGGCACGCTGACAGCCGCGTGTGCGTACATCGAGTGGGAGCGTGATGTGCGTTTTTTTCCCACAGCACCTATCACAGGGTTTGGAGCAGGATAAATACTTAGTAAGGGGGGAGGGAGGAAGGGCGGGAGCTCCCCACCACACACGACTTCAGAAACTCTGGCAGACGGTAGAACGCAGACGTCCGCCAGCCCAAGGGGCCCAACACAAAGCTGACGTCCCAAGGAGAGAAAAGAGCCAGGTATGCAAGTGACACAGCGGCACTGGGTGTCTCTTTCTCCTCCCACTTTCTGTCTCTCCCCACCTCCATTGTCTCCGTCTCTCTGCTTGTCCCCGCATCTCTCTCTTCACCCCCCAACCCCCACCCCCCATTTGGAGAGCAGGGCAGGACCTCAGACTGTGGCATCAGGCTTCGCACAGAGTGTCTCCAGGCAGGTTCTCTTGCCAGTTATGAACACGTATGTTTCGCCAAAAGGCCCACAAATCAGTACCATCCCACTCCTGCAATTCCTGAGGTAAATTACTGTTTTATGACTAATGTTCCCGGGGAAGAGAACGCAGTCTCCAAGACTGAGCCCAAAGCCTCAGCCAGGGGCTTCTGTTTCCAAATATGAGAAAACAGGCACTGATTCCTGACTCCCTCGTAGCAATGCCCTGTGGGCCCCCTACACGAAGCTAAAAGAAATCTTAATAAGGTTACTTTCCACTATTTAGAAAAAATGTGTATGTCTATGTGGAGTTTAAACTTCCAAAGCCTTTGCAAAACTAGCTTCTCAACCTCCTTGAGCCCTGGACAGTAAGCAGATATCTAAGGAAATCATATGGAGGGACTGGTTTTCCCAGCCATTCCCAGGGTGTCACCATTTAAACTAACAAAGTCATAGTCTCCAGGAAAAGGGGTCATGACTAAATGCTGTTTGCTCCTCACTTTCTTTTTAATGGGCAGTTCATTGTGTGGCTGTCGTGGCAAACTCTTACACACCCTTCAAAGCCCAATCCAAATGTCCTCTGTCTGCCTCCGCCTCCCACCCCAGGAAGGTCCCGCCCATTGTTCCCTCGGGCCTTCAGAAGGCTGGGTGCACATGCCCACTTTGCTCCTGACCTTTCTCCTGACCTTCTGCTCGTCTGTGAGCTCCCAGGGCTCAAGGACACTGTTGTCTCATCTTCGTCCCCTCAACACCTAACACAGTGCCTGGTACATGGAAAAGGCTCAGTGGGCTCGTCAACTGAAGGACCTATGAGGAGGTGACCATAGTTCACAACACAAAGGTGGCACCCCAAGTTCTCATGGGACTGCATATTTAGGACCAGATGCTCTTAGAAAACCTGGGGGCACTTTTACAATAAGCCCCCATCCACAGTCTCCACGCCTGGAGCTTATGCAGAACCAGGAAAGAAGCAAAAAGGAGTTCTGAGCAGTTAGAACCTCTGTGCCTGCCTTGACAACGTGGGACAATGGAAAGAATGTGAGATTTGTGGCCAAGAGACCTGGCTGAGTCCCATGCCTGGGCGTCTGGCTGTGCAATCAGCCCTGGGAGCCTCGTTCATTCCTCCGTACCAGAAGGACAACGATGCCTCCAGGACACCTTGGCAAGTGACCTTGTGAGGTGGCGGACCAGACTCTGGCCTTCACTTGATGAGCTCAGCCTCGGTTTCAGCCCAGGCCTTCTGAGAAGAGATCGGAGGTTCTGTGCAAGTGAGCAGTGGAGAGAAGTGGCCACTTACAGTTAAGGGGCGGCTTCCAAGAGGCCCTTTAACTGCCTGACAGGTAGTGACACTCAGAAAACATTTGTGGAATGAAAAAAGAGGGAGTGGATAAGCACATGGCTGAAAGGCTTGCACACGGAAAGGAGAACAGACTTCAGCTGGGCCTGAAAGGGCTGAAAACAAAGATTTGTGAGTTGAAGCTTCAGGGAGAGCCAGCGGAGGAACGATTAAGCAATAGAATTGCACAATGTTGGAATGCGCTGCCCTTGGGGGGATGAGCACCCCATCACTGGGGGAATGCAAGCCCAGAGCAGATGAGAGATACCTTCACAAAACTATAGCAAAAAGACCCAAACATCAGGTGGGGGATGCTTAGAATAAAAACTGCCTCAAAAAGTCCCTTTCCACATGGGTTTCAGTATCGACGTTCTAGACCGAGAGTCAACAATCTTTTATAAAGGGCCAGAGAGAAAATTACTAGGGCTTTGCAGGTTATAGCGTCTCTGTCCCACAACCTTTCAACTCTGCTTGCCAAGCAAGAGCAGTGAAAGACAGTGGTGTCAAGGATGAATGAATGTGGCTATTCCAATAAAACTTTATTTGCAGAAACAAGCAGGGGGCTAGATTTGACCCTTGGGCCCCTGGGTCTAATGGATTGAAGCTGTAGGTAGTTGCTAGTGTTGACTCCATCGTCCACTGAATGTCTACCGGGTAGTGAACCCATGTCTCTGCCTTCAGTCCCAATTTAAACCATGCCAGGCTTAACCACCCCCTACCCCCCAGTTTCTTTAAACTTCCACCATTCATTTTACTATTCCTGCTGCATTTGCATGTGTTTGAAATGTTCTACAATAAAAAGTTAAAAAAAAAAGAAACCTACCCAGAATCTGGACCTACCTGGAAAGCTGATCATTTCAATCTGCCTTCTCTAAACCACTATAAGCCAGGTGGCCCTGAACCAGCATCTCCAGTACAGGGGGGACTGGACACAGAAAAGAGAAGAATAATGGCAAAGTAAGGGTTTCTCTACAATTAAAGGTGTTCATTCAGAGGAGTGTCTTTTCTTCTGAGATTACACGTTTCCCTGTAATTGTTGCTAAGAAAATGTCCCTTCTATTATAAAAGAACAGTAGATGAGAATGTTTTATGTCCTTATTTGACAAAATTTAAAGTTAGCAACCCTATATTGGTGCTAATTATTTTTCTTTTTCTTAAATTTTAAGCAGTTCACAGAACCCTGAAGTCTGGAAGACACTGCCTCCTCCTTGGGTCCTAAGAACTAACTTTCCCTCAGGCTGCTCCAATCTATCCCTGTGAAGTGCCTGTATGACACGCCCAGGCCCTCTGCCAGCCCTGAGGGTGAAGGTGAGGTGGCCAGTCTCAGAAGGCTAGGGGACCTCCTTGCCATGGGACCCACCCTGACTTCACAGTCCTGCACGCAACACACTTGCGCAGGCCTTTGTCAGTTTTCAAACAAAGCACTGAGGCTAGCACGGCAGAAATACTCCCCATTTGACAGATGAGGAAACTGAGGTGCAGAAAGTCAAGTGACCTTTCCAACGGCAAGGCAGAGAACCACATGCGTCACATACAGCCCTGAGCAGTGGGGATATCTCTGCCCTTAACCTGGTCAGCCCAATATCCAACCACCCTTTCTCCACATAACTAAAAAGCATAAGTTTCAGGAAGAGTCCTCGTTTTCAGTGACCAGTTTGAATAAAAAAATATTAAGTATCTAACCTGGACAGAATTTTTTTTTTTTTTTTAACGTGAAGAATGGTTCCTGCCTTTAAAGAGCTTACTAGTTGGTCAGAAAGACTAGAAGATTCTTTTCAGTCTGCAAGAGAGTGCAGAGGGCTGGGATGTTCCACATCTGGGCAGGAGGTCTGGGTGGAGCCGAGACTCCAAAGGAGCCTCCTGCTGGGAACACAAGCTGTGAGCTCCTTCCCCACCTGTCAG
Source organism: Rhinolophus ferrumequinum (assembly GCF_004115265.2). NCBI lineage: Eukaryota > Metazoa > Chordata > Mammalia > Chiroptera > Rhinolophidae > Rhinolophus > Rhinolophus ferrumequinum. The sequence continues at coordinate 65,444,692 of NC_046296.1, forward strand.
GGACACCGGACCTGGGTGACACTGGCCATTGAGACCAATCCCAGATGTCCCCAGAGGGCTATGGAGGAAGGGACAGGCCTGGGTCTCGCCCCAGCACACATGACGTCTGCTAGTGGAACCCGCTGATGGGGGATGAAGTCAATTGCTTCTAGCATAATTAATTTAGATCGAGACACAAACCTACTGGGAAATCAGCCCACTGAGAAAGAGAAAGAGAAAGGGATCCAAGACGGGAATGGGAAAGTTTTGGCGATGTGTGGATGGAGATCAAGGAATATTCTACATCCTATGGAGGGGCTGAAAGGCATTAGGAAAGGAAAAAGGGAGGGTCCCAAACACCTCCAGGGGAACACTGCAGAAGAAGCACCCTCTGCTAGAAATTTGAGATGGGGAAAGGGGAGGGCACCCGGGAGCAGGTGAGGGTAGGCAGCAAAACGAAACTCCTGATGTTTTATTTATAAAATAACAGATTTATTGAGATATAATTCACATACCAAGCAACTCACAAATTTAAGGTGTGTATCTCAACAGTCGCATAGCGTTGTATAACCACCACCACAAATAATTTTAGAACATTTTCATCTCCCCCAAAAGAAATTCCAAATCTATTACTAATCACTCCCCGTTTTCTCCCAAGCCCGGGGCTCCAGCCTTAGGCAACCACGAATCTACTTTCTGTCTCTATAGATTTGCCATTCTGAACATTTCCTATAAAATGAAATCCCACAATAGGTGGTCTTTCGGGACTCATTTCATTCGCTGAGTAGGTTTTCAAGCTTCATCTGTCTTGTGGCACGTGTCAGTACTTCATTCCTTTTTACTGCCAAATATCCCCAGGGTGTGTATATACCACACTTGCTATCAACTCGCCAGTTGATGGACATCTGGATTGTTTCCACATTTACGTGACTTTTCATTTCTGTTGGGTATACACCTGGGAACTGTTGTGTCATACGGTAACTGTTTAACCTCGTAAGGAACCACCAGACTGTTTTCCAAAGCAGCTGCATCATTTCCGTTCCTAACAGCAGTGTATGAGGGTTCCAGTTTTCTCCAAATCCTCACCAACACTTGTATTTATCTGACATCTTGATTCTCAAAATCTTAGTGTGTGCGAAGCAGTATCTCATCGTGGCTTTGATTTGCATTTCCCTGATGACATTGACCATCTTTTCACGTGTTTGTTGGCCCCTCAAATATTTTCCCTGGAGAAATGTCTATTTAAGGCGTTTGCCCTTTTTTGAATTGGTTTGTCTTTTATTATTGAGTTGTAAGAGTTCTTTATGTAGTCTAGACACAAGTCTAGAACATATATGATTTGCAAATGTTTTCCATTTTGTGGATTCTCTTTTCACTTTCTTGTAGTGTCCGTTGAAGCATAAAAGATTTTAATTTTGCTGATGTCCAATTTATCTATTTTTTTCCTTTGGTCACTTATGCTTTTGATATTATATTTCAGAAACAATTGCCTAACTCAAACTCAAGAAGATTTACACCTATTTGTCTTCTAAGAATTTTATAGTTTTAGCTCTTACATTTACGTCTTTGATCTATTTTGAGTTAATATTTATAAATGGTGTGAGGCAGAGGTCCAACGTCATTCTTTTGCATGTGGCTATTCAGTTGTACTAGCAACGTTTGCTGAAAAAAATGATTCTTGCTCTATTTAATTATTGCTACCTTTGAAAATCAATTGACTGTAAATGTGAGGGATTATTTCTGGACTTCCAGTTCTATCCCATTGATCTGTATGTGGATCCTTAGGCCAGTATGACACAGTCTTGATGACTGTTGCTCTGTAATAAGTTTTGAAATCAGGAAGTGTGAGCCCTCTTACTCAGTTCTTCTTTTTCAAGACTGTTCTGGCTATTCTGGGTCCCTTGAGTTTTATATAAATTTTAAAATCAGCTTGTCAATTTCTGCAAAGAATGTAGTTGAAATTTTCGTAGGGGGTTGGGTTGAATCTGTAGATTAATTTGGGATCGATGCCATCTTAACAATATTAAGCTTTCCGATTCATGAACCTTTCCAATCCATGAACATCGGATGCCTTTCCATGGACTTGGGTCTTTAATTTCTTTCAAAATATTTTGTGGTTTTCAGAGTACAAATCTTGCACTTCTTTTTTTTTTTTTTTAATTTACTCCTAAGCATTCTATTCTTTCTGATGCTATTGTAAGTGGAATTATTTTCTTTTTTTTTTTCCCCTTCCCCCTGGAATTATTTTCTTAATTTAACTTTCAGATTGCTCACTGCAAGTGTATAAAAACGCAATTATTTTTCTATGTTAGTCTTATATTCCACAACCTTGCTGAACTTGTTTATAAGCTGATAGTTTTGTTTTTAGTGGATTCCTTAGGATTTTTCTATATACAAAATCATCTCATCGACAGTTTACTTCTTACCTCCCAATCTAGATGCCTTCTGTTTTTTTCTTGCCTGACTGCTGTGGCCAGAACCTCCAGTACAATATTGAACAGAAGTGGCAATGGTGGACGTCTTTGTCTCATTCCTGATGTTCAAGAGAAAGCTTTCAGTCTTTCACCACGAAGTATGATGTTAGCTATTGCACGTTTAAGTTTTAAAACTTCAGCCTTGAACTGATACCATTATGAGACTTCTCCACGTAGAAAGGGAAATCACACAAAATGTTCTGTATATAAAAATGAACACAGATAGAAAAAAGACCAGAAAAAAGCAACAGAGATTTTTAACTGCCTGCCCTGAACCACCCCTGGACCGTGGGACGTGCTCAGCCACCTCTGTGAGGCCTGCGGGACCCTCGGGGGTGAGGGAGGGGTTCTCTGAGCTCACCAAGACTCCGCTGTTTTTCCTCAAACCTGCTTATACCGGTTGTACTTATGTAAGTACATAGCTGAATTAAATTTTATATAAACCATTGGAATAGGAGTTAAAAAGGAATTGCTTTCATCAAACGAGAGTTGAATGTTTGAGGAAGATAACTGTAAAATTAGGCATGGACAAAATAGTTGTATAATATTAGGAGTGTATGAAAATCTATGCATATTGGGAACTCAGCTCCTACTTCACTTGATAGAAACAGAAACTGAGAATCACAGAAAATGCATTAAAGAATAACACAAAAAAGATAATGTGGATATCATCCAGTGCACCCATAATCCAAGAAAGTCATTGGCCCTAAATCAGGAGATGGGGGAATAAATGCATGTTTTATGTTAAAATGAAATGCTCTGTATTAAAATAAAATGCTCACAGTATGTCTGTACCATTTTTATGATCCCCTCTTTAATAATCTTTTTCAATTAAGCAACTTACTACTTAAGGGCTGACGGTACTAGGCGAGTGCTTTTTCTGGACACAAATATAACAGTGGTTACCTGGGAAGGTGTGACAAGATGTCATTTTTTTCCTATCTCCTTTTACCATTTAGTATTTTCAAGACATTCTAAATGAGTATGTACTGCTTTTACAGTAGAGAAAATATGTGATAAAATGTCTTTTTTATCAGATTCCATCTCTCCCTGCTAACAATAGGAAGAAATTCAGAAATGTGTCACTGTGTTGGTCAGCATTGTTCCTGGAACCCAGAAAGTACCCCAATACTACCAAGGTAAATAAGCAGGAAATATGGAAAAGGAGCAGCATGAAACAACTAATCAGGACACCCTGACTTGAGTGTATTGCTACTTTCACTGAAAGTTAATAAACACTGAAATTGATTCCTTAACTTGGTTGAAACTAACATGTGCCCCTTCGCTGAGCTCTCTGGTTCGGCGGCGGACAGGCACGCTCGCTTTTGGAAATAAGGCAAGGCTGCTGGACCAAACAGGTTTGAGTAACATCACACCAGCAGAGCTGGATTTCCTGGGAGAAGGCCAGAATTCAGAGTATTCTTAAAGAAACACAAGGTTTCTGCTTTGCCGTACGCAAACTAAGAGGGATAAGAGATCCGTTTCCCTCCATGGCCGATCTTGCTTCTAGTATGACCCCTGCACTAAGAGAGGTCCGTAACAGGCAGCTAATAAAGAATGGAAGATGCGCTTGGGTGGCTTATCGGGATGCTAGGCCTTCTCTCGGAGACTAGGGTTTCTGAACCGGCAGAGGCCGCTGAAACACGTACTAGGTCCTCCTGTTGTACCCCCCCACATTGTCATAATTACGTTTTCTTATGTTTGAAATAGTGTGCTAAGCCAGGCCCCTGTCTGAATCAATGAGGACACAGAAATTAGAGATGGGGGAGCTGAAATCGTGTGCTCTGTGCCAGGCACACAGTTGGATCCCAGGGACGTGAAGGAGGCCTCGGGAATTCCCAAACCCCTCCAGACGTGAATCAACACCACAGTGCAGTGGAAAGAGGAATCAAGGTGCGTTCAAACCTGTAGGGGATGCAGGGTGGCAGAAGGACCCAGAGTGCATGACCTAGGCTTGAAGGCAGGGAAAGGTGTGGCTATCCTGGAACACCCCAGGGTAGCAGGGGGCACTTCCAAACGAGGGGTGGTGGGTGTGGCCATTTGAAAGCTCTTTTCCTCCTACCGAGACCCTGTTCATCCACACAGTGGAGTTCTACTTTAGGAGGAAAGAGCGTTATCAGGCATTGGGAGGCACAGTTTATATCTAACATGAGATCACTGTGACCCAAGACCCCACCAGCTCGGGAGGAAGCTTTCCCTGGATGCCCACCTCCACCGCACCCCTAACCTGCTGGGCCTGACACCAGTTAGGGGCTCAGGGGGCTAGGCTAGCGCTTGAAAGACCAAACCAAGGAACGTGTGAGCAAGGTTTCGTGAAGATCGGGGCCCGGCGCTGGGACTCCAGAGCCCAGGTGGTCAGACCTATTCCCCCTCCTTGAGGTTGGCCTGCAGGTCAGACTGAACTCTCGTAAACAGTTTCCACCCCCAGCCAGCACCTGGGGCAAACGTTCTAGAGACTTCCGAAAGTGAATTCCAGTAATGCAATACTCCGGCTTATCTATGAGCACTCTGTTCCTTTGAGGATGAAAACAGTGTGCACCACTCTACAAGCAGACAAAAAAAATCCCTTAGAAACCAGTCTGGGCGGGTGGGGGTTGGGTGGAGAGGGGTGTTGTGTGTGGAGGGAGAGAGGAACAAATGTTTAAAACGGAATGTTGTCTGATGGTCCTGACCCTCACTGGAGGGAGAGAGAGGTGGAGGGAGGGGGCGAGCCAGCATCTGTGGACATGCTGGGGGATTTGGGGGCTACACCCGACATGGGAAACGAAAGGGGAGTAACACACTGTTCCGTTCTCATTTTTATGCTAACGTGTTGAGAATACAGTACATTTAGTTCCGCGTGATGGTGAGGGCACTGAGCACGCCCGTCTCCGGCCTGTGGGTCTGTGGTTCGCAGCGCATTCATTGCCCATCCCCATGGGGGGTCATCCCAACCGATCATTTCCACCGACGGGCTCAAGACTTCAGAGACCAACACCCGGAAGGGTATCTGGAGGTTTGTTTTATTTAACTGTCTCTAGAAGACAGAAGTGTCTCCTGATTCAAAGAGGAAAACAGCCACAAAGGGTGGAGTTGGGGTGGGGGCCTGGGACAAAGCTAGTATTTGGGGGGGAGGGAGCACCTCCTCCCAGGCTCCAAAGGTGGGCCCTAACAATGCATGCCGCTCTCGGGTCCTGACCAGCTAGATCTGTCCCTTTCCACTTCTGGCGATCCCAGGAGGAGGATCCCTCCACCACATCCCAGAGCTTCCTGGCCTGGCTTCTGCTGCGCCTGACCACCTTATTTGTAGCACAGCTGAGGGAGCTCAGCAGGGGAGGCTAGCCGTGTCCCTTCATGTCCCCTGCACTTCCTCTGGGAGAAAACCACGAATGGAACCACCTTGGTGCCCTGCCCAGAAGCTGTGGGCCACTTCCCTGACCACGGGAGGTGTCAGGACCCCAAGCCATCACACACACGTTTGCACACAGTCATCGGATACACAGCCCCTCCGGAGGGCACACGCAGACATGCCCACAGACTCACACTGCCATTGATGTCCACATTCATTCCTCGTGGTTTGGGTACACAGGCCATCTGTGTGCCCAGTCTTCCCAAACGTGGCCAAATGTTCTCCATGGTTGCCCCGTTGGGGGAGGCAGTATTACAGATTATTCATTTGTTTTCTAATTTCTTCATATTTTCTAAATACGCTACAGTGAACATGCATGTATCACACCTATTTTCAGACAAAGTTCAAGTACACAATTTTTAAATCTAAGACAAGTAGTAAGTAGCATCACAGAGAGACACACTCATATATTAACCTCATTTGAGTCACATAACAGCACTGAGCAGTAGCACCGCCGAGTCACAAAGGAAGAAAGCAAGGACAAGAGAACCAACAGAGCTGCCCAAGGTCACCCAGCTATATATATGTGCTCCAAACTGAGAGCACAGGTACCTGCACTCCCAGGGGGAGGGAGAGGGAGAGAGAGAGAGAGAAGGGGAGGGAACATGTAGGGAGGACAGGGATGAGGGGAGCCATGTGTGTGGTGTGGGAGAAGCCCATCTTACTCATTTGATTATAAAATATTTCTGAGCCACCAGATGGTACAATAGCGGCTGCAGATGCCCTGATAGCGTTTCTTAATTTCTTTGCACAGGGCTCCATTTCAGGGCCCTGAAGAGTGATATCCAAGAAGCTATTCTGGAGTTCCAAAAAGACAATAACTGTACAATTTAAGGAACACCGTTCGAGGCATCCGCTTAACAGATGTGCATTCATTCGTGCTTCCTGGATGAATGGGCCTTTGGCTATTCCTAAGGCACCTGGGGGCACTGGGCACGAGCCTCCCAGGGCCCCTTCCTGGAGCAGCTGCCTGCCCAGGGACCTGGGCTCTGCTACATAATTAATCCTTGGCTTGGAAGAGCAACACTCCCTTCATAGCCGAGAGAAAGAAGAGAGAGAGGGAGAAAGAGAGAGAGAGAGAGAGAGAGAGAGAGAGAGAGAGAGAGAGAGAGAACATCAAAGACTCTATCTTTCCCGGTCCTCCAAGATCAAGATCAAAGCCGCAGGGTTGATGAGTTCACCGCAGCACTCAGTCTTCTGCATGGTTTGTTCCGCCTTTTTGGGTTTTGTTTACTGTTTAATAAGAGACCCTTCAGGCATGGTCATCAACAGCTCACTAACCTTGCTAAAAAGCAACCACAGGGCTCTGGGCAGATGCACCATACAGTCCTCTGCCCCCTGCACTCTGCTGGGTCTGCACCTCTAAGACCTGGTGCTCCATCGTTCGCCATCACCCGCGGATGTTCCTAGACGTACAGGCTGGAGGAGGCTTGCACTGGAATCACTTGCTGAGGAGGAGCGGGGACCACGTTCAGTCCAGCACTGGCAACATGGAGACTGCAGAGGGACCCTCTTTCTTCTCTGGTCGCTCCTCTCTTCTGTGCCCCCTTAGCCACCCCAACCTCTCAACAGGAGGACAGCAGATGTTATATGCCATCAGTGGCCAACCTAAACCCCCTGCAAGAATGTGTTTTGTTTCTGGCCTTCAAGCCTCAGTATTAGTTGGCTCCAGCCGGATCCCTCTGACCTGAAAGTGGCCACGCTCAACCCAAGGTCTGCAGTCAAAGGCAGTTGCAATTTGCAAACCATTCAACAGAGACTCTAACTCAAGCCACTCCTCATTCTGAAAAGGCTACAGACAGAGAAACCTCCAAAGTTAGAAGCAAAAGAAAGGACAATCCTGGGAGCAGCAAGAGTACCTTATGGGGAAGTATACAGGCAGGTGCTAGACTGGCTCACCTGCCAGCGCGGTGGCCCACCATCCAAACACCTGGAGGAGATACAGAGCCATCAGTCCTTCACACACTAGTGCAAATTACCACCACGTTGCACTCATTTGCCCCCAAAAAGAGCCACTACTCCTAGGTTGGACCTAATGAGTGTGGTGTGTTTCAGGGGGTAGAACAGGCCACACTGTGGGGTGCTGGAAGGGGTGCCTTAGTGGAGAACAGTCCTTGGAGGGATTGGCACATGAGGGGAGGGGGTGCGAAGAGGAATGAAGAGGAGCACCCTAAACGCTGACCCTAGTTACCTCCTCCCTCCTGTCCCACGCAGGACCATGATTGGGGAACTGGCTGTCGTAAGGCCCGTTGTTTCTGCTTCGTGGCTCACCCACACCCTGGCTGAAGCATTAGCCTGCCCGTAAGTGGGATGGGCGGCGTGGTGTGTGGGAGAGACATGAAGGGCCGTCTACGTGCTACAGCCTGGGATTCAGGCCATGGGACGCAGACTGAGAGAATCCGCAGAGGTCTGGCCGGAACGTCCTGGCCAGCCTCTGGAGTGTGGCTGCCCAGCCTGGGAACAGATTGTGCTTCTCCTCGCCTGGTGATAAAACGAAACTCAACTAGAGAATGAGAGCCACAGAAAGGATCTTAACACGTGGCCTAAACACATCTGGTTCTTTACAGCCCAGACGCCTTAGCACATGTTTTTCCCTAGGCCCGGAATGCACTCACCTCAATTTCTTGCCATGCCAAAAGTCTAGTGTCCTTAAAATGCCCAGGCAAGTACACTGCCCAAGCTGGAGTAATTAGTCCCTCCTGGAGCTCTCTGGGTGCTTGTCCTGTGGGCTCTATTATTTATGTCTGCCCACCGTGCCCCCCCCCCCACAAGCCGGGCCTTCAAGCTGGGGACCAGTGACTTCAGCTCTTCACCACCAGATCCCAGGACCCAGAGCTGTCTGGCCTCGCACACAGGAGGCAGGGCCAAGGCATTCCAGGGGCGCTCAGAACGCAGTGAGCCCCCTGGAGGTGGACCGCAATGGCCCCCACCCCCAAGCTCATTCCATGATGAGTTAATGATTACTCACCAGCCATGAAAATTCTGTCTTAACTCTTACAACCCCCATCTAAAGGAAGCAGCACGATTTTGAACTAAAGGACCCCCTCAAACTTCAAACTTCCGGATCTTTCCAAAATATTTGAGTCCTCCCCAGGGCAACCCCTGGTGCTGCCTGTAAGGCAGTCCCATCTCTCAGGAAGGGCTGGGTCCGCGCCAGCCTCTGCTCTATCTTCCTCTCCCACCTTCCTTGGGCAGTCTTACAACACAGCCTCAGCAGCCATGAATCACTTCCCTATTTTATAAACGCCAACAGCTCCCACTTAGGATTTCGAAGTCTTTTGGCAGCTTCCATGCGTCTAGGACAGAGTTTCTGCTTAAAGACCCCAGTCACAGCAGAGAAAGCCGGAAGCACCTGTACACCTGTAGTTAAGTCTGCCACAATTTCCATTCTAAATCTAGACCCTTGGGGTAGTAACCTAGGCCTTAAGAAAAATTGCCCTGGATAGACAATTTAAAGCATAACTCCGCTGAAAATTGGTCTCTAGGTGCATTATATGGAGCTTAGCTTAGTGGACCGTCAAATGAAATTTATTCAGAATTTATTACATATCCAATACAGTACCTAGAATGTCTAACAGATGTTTGGGGGAGAGGGGAGATGATTTAGCCCAGAGAAAAGAAGTGTGTGGGTTAATTTAATGAAATTGTCAGGCTTGCAAAAGCTCTTTCTTACCCAGACGAAAGTGAACAGGTCAGGGACGTAGGTACACGTAGAAGGGAGGACAAAGGGCTCTGGGCATTGCTGGCTGGAGAGGCAGGACCCTGCAGACAGCGGGTCCTTCTCGAATGTCCTTCAAGATCAGACTAAGTCCCAAAGGAGACTCCCCGGCATCTGAAGTGAGAGCATAAAAGCAAAGCTTTGGCAGCAACAAGTTTGGTGTCGGAGCCCAGCTCTGCCATTTACAGACTGTGCGGCCCGCAAATTCAGTCCCCTCTGAAACTGCATGTCTGTGGGACAAATGGGGTGCCAATGCGGGGCGTTCCTGTACCCACTTACAGGTCGCCCCTCAAAGTCACCTCCTCTACTATTGCAAGTGACATTGTGTGTTACCCAACACTGAAGGCACATTAATAGAATGTTTCTCTGCCAAACCCTGGAAAACCTTATCCTTATCAAGCTTGGGGTGCAGCTTTTAGCAACCGCCCTGATGGTACAATACGTGTCAGAGCCTTTGGTGGTCAGAGCAGCCTGTAGACCCACTGAGGAGCTCTGCTAATCCCTGCAGGAAGCAGTAACTTCCTTCCTGTTCAAGCGAGGAGACTGGCTCAGAGAGGTGAGAGCACTTCTCCAAAGCCACAGAGCTGGACGGGGGAGACGTTTCACAGTCAGGTGTAGGTCTTACTTCTGCTGTCGAGGGGGTCAGGTGGCAGAGGAGAGAGCAGTGCAGGCACGTACACACACGTACACACACACATATACACATGTGCACACACGCGCACACACGTACGCACACACATGTGCACACATACACACACGTGCACACACGTATACACATGTACGCACACGCATGTGCACACATGTACACACGCACACACATGCGCACATGTACACACGCACACATGTGCGCACATGTGCACACACGTACACACATGCACACACGCACACACATATACACATGTACGCACACGTGCACACATGTACACAGCACACATGTACACACATGTACACACACACACATACATCTGCATTTGAGTCCCCAATTTTTGAAAGGTCACAGTATGAGAAACAGAGTGATGTCACGTGCCCACAGATTTTACCGGATCAACATAATAGAGTGAAACAACTTCATCCCAACATCACGGATTATCCACGAATGCCCTGCATTTAGGAACAGAAGGAAAAGGTCTTCCGGCTTTCATCCCGAGCCTTTCATCCCCCCTGTCACGCCTACGTCTCTTGGGGCAGGGAAAGAAGGGAGAATACCAGCCATGGTGGGGTGACGCAGAAGCGCCGGGCTCTCGATGGCTCTGGTTTTCAGTGACCCCAAGGGGCCCACAGGCCTGGGGACCTGTTTCGCCACTCTGGTTGCTAAGCACCCCCCTCGTAAGAGGGTAAATAGCTGTCTACGAGTCTTGCCCTATAACCTTACACGCTCCATAGCTCTATTTCCCCTTCTGAAAACACAGGTAATAGCACCTACCTTATAGTGTTGTTGATTTTTAAACTTTTTATTATAAAAATAACCTTCCAACACATACAAAACAGAGAGACCAGGATGATGAATGATGGGTGCCCATCACCCAGCTTCAGATGCCCCACTCATGACCTCTCGTTCCCTCTGCGCCGTACTCACTGCCCCCCGCCCCGGCGTCTCCCTGAAGACACATCCTTAGTCTATCGCGAGCTATTTCAGTGTGCCATAGGGTTGCTTTGAGAACTAAAGAGACGGTGCAAGTAAAGCAGTTAGATACCAGCAGCTGGCATGCAGTAAGTACTCAGTAAACATTAGCCTGTCTCCTTGCTGTTATTAAGTAACACAGGCAACATGACCACGTTAGCACCACTGCCACACTGAGCTGGGTGCAGAGAAGACGGCCAAACAATCACAGCTACCACTCCGTGAGTGCATGCTAGTACCAAGCAATACAAACATCACTTCACTGAGTCTGCACTCCAATCCTATAAAGCGGGAATCAGCCCCACTTAACAGATGGAGAGACTGAGGCTCAAAAAGATGAAGCAATCTATTTTTAAAATCACACAGCTAATATCCAGACCCGTCTTCTGATTCCAAAATTGACACTGTTCCCTTCTGTTGCCTCCCAATAATTTGTCAAAATACTGTCCACTAATACTTCCTTTGTTTTGCTTTGAAAGTATACAATTCAGGGATTTCTAGAATAGTCACAAGGTTGTACAACCACCACCACTATCTAATTCAGAATGTTTTCATTACCCCCACACCCTTTAGCAGTCACTCCCCATTCCTCCTCACCTCTAACCCCTCGTCTACTTTCTCTGTAGATTTGCCTATTCTGGCCATTTCATATAAACAAATCACAATAGGTGGCCTTTTGTGACTGGCTTCTTTCCCTCAGCATAATGTCTTCAAGGTTTATCCATGTTGTAGCCTGTGTCAGTACTTCATACCTTTTTATGAGTGAATAATATTCCACTGCATGGATATACCACATTTTGTTTATCCATTTATCAGTTGATGGACACTTGAGTTGTTTCCACTTTTTGCCTATTATGCAAATGCTGCTATGAACATTTGTGTGGACATGCTTTCTGTTCTTTTGGGGTATATACCTGGCAATAGACTTGCTGGGTCGTATTGTAATTCTATGTTTAAGTGTTTAAGGAATTGCCAGGTTGTTTTCCACAGTGGCCGCACCATTTTATATTCCCCCAACAATGCATGAGAGTTCTAATTTCTCCACCTTTCACTAACACCTTTGTCCACCTTTTTGATTCTAGCCATCCGGGGCAGGAGAGGTATCCACTTACAGTATACGCGTGTGTATAGTTCCCACCACACTTCTGTGAAATCTCACCAGCTCCTCACAGCATCCACATAAAGTAGGCAAGGAACAATTTTACTTTTCACAGGTGAGTAAACTGCAGGCTCAGAGAAAATGAATGACCTGACTCAAAGATGACAGCACGTTACTTCAATCACAAAGAAATAAAAAGCACATGGGACTATTCCTAGCTCCGATTCTCCTCTGGTCTAGAGGCCAACCACACACTTGAAGTTCCATGAGGGAGTGAAGAAGGAATCCTGTGCTTTAACTTGACCCACTGTGAGGTCTGTACATAGATTTTAGACCTTAAACGAACATCACTCAAACCAGTCTCTTTGGGCTAAAATGCCCCACTCTTAAGAAATAGTCACCCTCCTCAATAGACAGCCACATCTCTTCAGTTCTGCTGACTGACAGGATTAACAATGTTCCCTTCACTTTTCCTAAAAATAGTAAATCCCCTCCCTCAGTCCAAAGACGATCAGCGATACCTTAATGCAGATTAAGCCACTGCGGCTGGGGCCGGCCCATCCTCGGACGGGGCCTTCCTGAACCCAGGGCCCGGTGTCTCCCAGGGGACTGCACACCCAGCCCTTGGCACAATTGGAAATGCAGCACGAGAGAGGTTTCAGTCACAGCTTCCAGAGGCCAGAAGGGCCAGAAGGCCCAGTAGCTAGAGCCTCTCCCCATTCCCAGATGTGCAGCCCTGAGCAAATTTCTCAACCTCTCTGAGCCTCAGGCATCTCATCTGTAAAACAGTGACGAAACACCTGCAACATCAAACCCAACAAGGCAGCTGTGAAAAGCAAACAGAGTATAAAGGCAATTTGAAAATGATCGAGCTAGACAGGTTGTTCTAGTCATGGGGGGTTGGTGCCGTGAAGTATTCCCATATCAAGTATTTTTCCCTTCAGAAATGGTCATCAGGACTAATAATTTCTTATAATTCCACAGCAGACATGCGTAACAGTTAAAACCTCGCTATCATAATAAACACCAAAAGCTTGACAAATGTGCATATTCCTAACCTAGCAGCAATTCCACTTCTAAGAATTTATCCCAAGGTAAAAATCACACAAACTGGGGGAGCAGGGAGTATAGAATGTTCATCACAGCATGTGGCAAACTGTATTGCTCAAAATACTGTCCTTCCCCATGGGGGGGTTACACTTCCCACCTGACTGACATCAGGCCTGGCCATGTGGTTTGCTTTAACCAATGAAATGTAAGGAGAATTGACAGTGATGCATGTCAGTTTCCACTTCTGAGCAGAAGCGTGAAGAACCGTCATGCTGTGCCACCATCTTTTTTCTCTCTGCCAAGAGACCATCAGTCTCTCACATGGGGCCACTGTCAGCCTGGGTCCCAGAAGAACGAGGGCACAGAGCAAGACCACAGCCAAGAGTTGACGGTTGTGTAACTTGAGAGAGAAAGAAACCTATGTTGTTGAAAACCATGAAGACGTGGGGGGATCATTTGTTACCACACATAACTTAGCTGACGCATACATAGCCATGCTCCTACTCATGCAAAACTGCAAACAACCTACAGGGCCAGCTAACTAAATGATATGTATAATTACATATAAATAATATATATACTATATATTATATAATATACATTAATATATACATGTATGTATCATTACAACAGAATGTCAGTAGAATTATGTACACATTGGCATAGAAAAACAGTGTCAATCTGCTGTTAACTTTAAAAAACAGACTATAAAATACCATTGCTGACAAAGGATTCGTCTCCAGAATATTAAAAAAAAAAAATCTATAAATAAAAAAAATCTATAAATAATATCCAAAAACAAATTGGGCAAAGGAAACAAACTTGCAATTCATAGTGGAGGAAACCACGAAAGACTATAGACATTGAAAAGATGTTCAACCTCGCTAGAATTCAGGAAAGTACAAATTAAAACAACCCTGAGACACTATTTCACACTCATCAGCTAAATGGGTTATAATGGTAACATCTGACAGTACAAGTGCAGAGAGGTGTGGAAGGGGAAAGGATTGTCCTTATCTTTGTAGAGGGAAGAATCAACAGCCACAAAACGTTGGCAATCAATTTCGTAACCAACAGTAACGGCATACATGAGCCTGCCAGACGTTCTAGATATCTGTAGGAACTCCCAATGGGTGCTTGTGTTGCTTATCTATTGTAGTGTAACAGATTATCCCCCAAAACTTAGCAGTGTAAAAGAACACACATTATTATCTCACAGGTTCTTTGGGTCAGGAATATGGGTGCAGCTCAGTTAGGTGCCTCTGATTCAAGGTCTCTCTTGAGATTCCTGTTGGGCTGCTGTCCAGGGCTGCGGTCTCATGTGAAGGCTCGGCTGGGATGGGAGTGTGGATGGAGATCTGCTTCCAAGCTCACTCACGGGGCTGTTGGCAGCCTTCCCACAGGGCTGCCTCACCACATGGCAGCTGGCTTCCTCCAGGACAAGAGACCCAAGAGAGAGCAAGAGAGAACACCCAGGATGGAAGCCACAGTCTTCTCATAATTTAATGTTAGAAGTGATATCCCATCCTTCTGCTGTTTTCTATTGGTTAGAAGCAAGTCAATAATCCCAGTCCACACCCAAGGGAGGGGATTAGCCAAGGGTGCAGACACCAGGATGCAGGGATCACAGGCACCATCTGCAAGGCTGCCTTCCAGGTGCCCAAGGAGAATCCAGTGTTCAGGACAGCATTCTTGTAATGCTGAGGAAATGGAAATGACTCAGGAAATGGGGAAACGGTGGCTTATTGAGACAATGGAACTCTATACAGCACGTAACAAAAGAGAGAAAAAAAGAGGACTGCAAACCACATCTATGCATCAACATGATTAAGCTCAAAAACAATGCTGAACAAGCTGTCAAACTACAAAATGATATGAATAGTAAGTATAATTACAATTTGTGAGTCCTTCTAACACATAAAACCTCATGTTTCGTTTCAGGCTATCACACGTGTGGTAAGAACACAAAACATGCACGGACGTAATCCCTACTCTCTCGGTAGAGGGGCTCCCTGGGGGAGGGGAGAGCAGAGAGAAGCAGAGGTCGGGCTTTGCCTGGATCTGTCATGTTCACAGGTCTTTATAAGACAAGCAATCAAAATAAAATGAAAATATGATCGTATTTTTGCTAAATATACACATTTCTATTACCTGTGTCTATGGGGCATCTACCAAGTCTAGCTATAGAGGACATTCTTTTATTCCTTTGCAGAATGAAGATATTCTTGATGGCATTGTGTTTATCTGCCTATGTTTGCAGACTTCATGGACACCTTTGTGTAGAGAGAAATGAGTCTCAAGGGGTACACAACAGAATGTGGGGGGCGGGGTGGTTATGGGGCGGTTTTTTCTTCTATGTGTTTCTGTGTTTTCTAATCTTACCAAAGTGATGCAGAATTTTTGCGTCAAAGAAATCATTTCTTCAAAAATTAAGTCAAGTTCAAAAGCAAAATGGGCACGATTGAGTACATTAGCTTCGCGAGTGCAAAGGAATTCCAGTTTATAGGAGGAGGTTTGGGGTGGAGGGTAGAAAACACCTGCCTCCTTGAGATGACAAGATGTAGGGCCCCGGGGTCTCATCTTGGGCAGTGTCCCTGTGCGTGGCCATCAGTACTGGGGCGGAGGGGGGGGAGGGGGAGCTGCCTGGGAGGCTGCAGCCAGCACCCCTCCCTGGAGTGAATGGCTTCCCGCTGCCTGAGCTGAAGGCAGGAGGTTACTGAGACCAGCATGCTGGCCCTCTGACCTCCAGCACTGGCCAAATTTCCTCCAGAGGGTCCATAGTGAGCAGGAGTCAGAAGCAGAACCACCAAACCAGTCCCCGAGCGCAGGCACAAGTGTCTACAATGAACTGTGACCCCGATTTATGCTCCTCCCTACAGCGCAAGTGTCTATGGTGAAAACACTGCTTTATGGTAGGGAACAAATAAACTTGAAAAAGAGAAGTATCTTTGTCCACATCCAAAACGCCCAAAAGGCCAACTCAAGTCCAAGCCCAGCCTGGCCCCGCCCATACCGGGACCTCCACACCCAACACGCCCAGTTACTGCTCGGTCCTCCCTCCTCCCCCTCCTTACCAAGGGGCCTCGACCTTGACCTCCCTTCTGGCTGCAGCTGGCCCAGCCCACTCAGTTTAGTGAGATTCCCCCACCCTGGGTATCTGATCACCTGGATACCTCATCCCCCACCTTTGATGCAGATGCCTAGACCTGTGTTTAGCAACAGTCCTGTTAGGCCGGTTTAGCAACACCACCCCCAACCCTGGTGGCCGCTTCAGTCATTTCCCACCCACTGACCCCTCGTCCTGCTCCTTGGCTGTGAATTCCCACTTAGCCATGTCCTGTTACAAGCGTTGCCCCTACTGGAGTCATCCTGAATAAAGTCTCCCCAGCAGTGAGCCACTGTCAGGATAACGGTCCCTTCACAGTCCGCAGCCTGGCTAGGGAGTACGGGGGCCACGACTGCACCTCCACCCCCACCCCGCCCACCCTAGGCAGCCACTGCCCAAAGAAGGGTGGAGGGACCACACAGGGACCTCAGGGTGGTGGGGGTGGGACAGTGGCTGGAGGGGAGGAGGGCACTGCAGAGAAAACAGAAACCTATCGGGTAGATGGGACCTCAATATGCATTTAAACAAAGGTCAGACAACATGATGAACTTCACGCTCCTGTCATGAAGACTTAAGTGGAAGGCGATGGTAAATGCTCAGGAGATCAGAAAAGAAGGAAAAAGGAGGTCAGCGGGATGATGCAAGGGAGAAAGCAGTGAGATGACTAGGGACGCTGGCCCCAGCCCCCAGCGCGGCCTCTGTAACCCTGTGACCTCCGGCAAGTCACTTCCCCTGGAGCCGCCCTCGTCATCCTCCTCAGAAGTAGGAAGGGAGCAGATATGAGATAAGGAGCCACCACACAACAGGGCATTCGGCTCACTCCCAGGGCCATCCGTCCTGCTCCCACGTCCACCTGGGCGAGAGGGGCCCACAGGGTGGGATGCACTCCAGGTGTCATGCTAATCGCATGACAAGAAAAACCCCCTTGCCACAGCCTGTCTCCACGCACCTGGGGGCAAATCAACACTCAGAACTGAACTTTGAGTTCAACAGGCTTTTTAAAAAAAAAATAATAATAACTAAATAAAAATCAACCATTTATTTGTATATTTTTATTTGGAAATGTTTATATCAGTACAGTGGAACTAAATTTTAAGAGATACTGGGTGTCATTACTTTGGATATCATTAGTTTATTACAAAAGAGACATGGAAATTATTTACATGATGAGATTTCAGAACTTCAGTGAAAGGGGCAGCTTCACGTGATGCCATGTCAGTAGTGACTTATTTCAGTCCACATACTTTCCAAGAATGTCACCATCTCTAAATAAGAAATAATCCTTGTCATCAATAACGACTTTGGTGCCTCCATATTCTGGAAGAAGAACTTTATCTCCAACTTTCACGCTAACTGATTGAATCTCTCCGCCCTTTCCTTTAGAGCCGGATCCAACAGCTACTACTGTTGCTTGCAATACTTTTCCTTGAGATTTTTCTGGAAGCATAATGCCTCCCTTGGTTACAGTTTCTGCAGCACTCCTTTCAACTAATATTCGGTTAAAGAGGGAGAGAAACTTTCTAAATGCCTATCCCTGCCATGACACCGGCAGCAGCAGTTTGTACTCTGTTCTCGCACCGTGGCCGCAAGGAGAGACCTGCAGTCAGGTCTTCTGGACACGTGAACTTTAGCTCAACAGGCTTTTTTATTCGGACTTAGAACACTTTTTAGAAAGCTCATTATATCCCACTGGCAGGCTGCAATTTATCTCAGGTTAGTCAACTGGATGACAGTAGTGTCTCTCCCCCCAGCCCCCCCAAATGCTGACTGCTGATGGAACCCCACAGAGCCTCAGCCTCCAGCACCTGCCATCCATCATCAGCTTGGGAGTGGACCCCCACACGTCACCTTGCTCCCCAAAGCCATGGTCATCTCCCTAAAGCTTAGTCCCTGGGCGTATATCCACCAGGTTACTGGGAGGGGACAGATGAGGCCCAAGGCTCGGCCAGTGGCCTGGAGAAAGTCCAGAAGCTCCCCGCCTACCACCTCACTCTGCAAAGTGACCAGCGGGGAACACTGTGGACACTCAAGGCAAGACAGCCCCACCCACTGTACCCCAAGCTGCCCTCCCTCTCAGCCATGCTCACCTGTGTTTTCTGGGTGGCCAGGAAAGCTCTTAGGGACAGCTGGGACAGGCACACCTGACTTAATGACCTCTAGTAAATACATCTACAGTTGTAAAGGGATTTGTTTTACAAGCCAAAGAAGGTTAGTGCTGGAAGGGTCTTTGAGGTTGTCTAGGTTAGTGTTTTCAGACATCATGGCTAAGATTTTAAAATGAAACCTTACCCGGACCCTCAATAAAAAGTGCAGACGCAGGAGTATGGCCGGGCAGGCAGAGCTGCCCACCGCCACCCGGTCCCCCAGCTGCTCCCCGCAGAGCAGTTAATGAGGACAGCTTAGCCCAACCTTGGACCCGGCTGGAGAGGAGCACGCACTGCTGGCGGCCCAGGTGTGCAGCGTGTTACAGCACAGTCAGGAGTCCAAGGGTGTGAAATGACAACAGGTGTCAGGGCTGAGATGACAACATGTGTCACAGGGCTACCTCCTGAGATGACAACAGGTGTCACTGGTGAAATGACAACAGGTGACAAAGGCCTCCCTAGTGAAATGAAAATAGGTAACATGGAGATCTCTTATGAAATGACAAGTGACATGGTGCTCCCTCAGGAGAGGACAACAGGTGACACACGTCTCCCTGGTCAAGCCCTGCCAGAACGGGTGGCAAGCTCAGCCAGGAGCCACCGTGGTGTGGCTGGTGTGGTCGAGGAATCGATGGCAGCTTATTTATTTCCAAGTCCACAGAAGAACAGCAACACCACATCAGAAGGGGAGGAAGGAGCAGCTGGAGATAATAGAGCCTTGAACAAAGGAGGAGACAGAAAACGGTACAAAACATGTGAACTCACAAAAGTCTGGGCACGTTCAGTGAAGAGCAAATGGTCTCAGCTCCCAAGCACGGCCTGGCCTAAGGAACACCCCGAAAAAGGCGGAATGTCCCTCTCAGCTTTGCTACTGGCAATGAAATAGCCTTGAAAACGTGAGTGGGAGTTCGTTTCCTACCCACGAAAATCACTTCTTGCATCCTCTCGGTCAACAAAGATTTCCCAAGTGTCTCCTGGGTTCGGAAATGGTGCTCAGTGACACCAAGGACATGAAGGAGGGTCCAGCCCTGTGCTGGAAAACTCAGGCGGGAGGAAACGCGGGAGGCGGGCCGGGGCAGGGTCCTCGGGGGCAGGAAGGGCACCTGCAGAGCCGAGGGGGCGGGAGGGACTGACTCTCGAAGGCTGGGGCCAGGGGTACCTGGCGTGGCAGGAGAGGCGGGCAGGAGCGCACACAGGACACACCTGGACGCCAGGCAGTCCCCCGAATGTGAGGTGCTCTCTGCAGACTAGGGGCAAATCCCGGAAGCGTGTAGGAGGGCAGTGTGGCCATGTGTCTTAGAGAAGCCACTCCTGCAGCTGGGAGAAGAGATCGGAGGCATGAGATGGAAATGGAGCCGACCAGGGAAGTGAGACAGCCCGGTCCACGGGACAGGGGTGAGGATTGGATGGAGATAAGAGACACAGACGAGAGGGGCGTGTAGGGGAGTGCGCTGCGGACGCGGATCAACCAGGCCGAGCAGTGGTTCTCAAACTTGTGTGCTTGGAGTCCTATTTAGAATGCCAATTCCCAGGCCCCAGTCCAGCAGTTTCTGACTCCAAAAGCTGAGTGTGTGGTAAGGGTCCACACTTGGAGAAACGCAGCACAGAGAGCGACTGCTGTGCCCATTGAGTTAAGGTCTAGCAAGCACCTGGACCCGACAGATAAGCGGCACAAAGAAAAGTCCCTTTTCCTTTCCCAAAGCCAGTGCTGGCTACCATCTCGTGAGCGTGCTAAGCACTTAAATACATCACTATTTAAATTAACCCCTTACAGCCTCATTATCCTTCCCATGGGATATGGGCTGAGTTGTGTCTCCCCAAATTCACAGGTTGACATCCTATTCTCCAGGACCTCAGAATGTGACTGTATTTGGAGACCAGCCCTTTAAAGAGGTGACCAAGTTAAAATGAGGGCATAGGGGAGGGTCTAAGCCAATCTGACTGGTATTCTTATAAGAAGAGGAAATCACAGGACACAGGCCCACGAGAGGTGACTGTGTGAGGACACAGTAAGGAGGTGGCCGTCTACAAGCCAAGGAGAGAGGCCTCAGAAGGAACCGACCCTGCTGACACCCTGATCTCAGACTTGCAGCCTCCAGAACTGAGAGTACAAATTTCTGTTGTTTAAGCTGCCCAGTCAGAGGAAAAACTGAGAGTGGTGTGGTTAAGTAACTTACCGGCAAGAGGCGGGCAGGGATAGCATGTGACCCAAGTCCCCCAGCCCCCTTGCAAAGCCAGTGCTCCCAACCACTCTCCTTAAAGGACTAAAAAAGAATATTCGTATGTAAGCATTCTGCAAGTGGTAAACAGCCACACAAAAGTTCTGGATTTAATCTCTTTGCTCCTCATCAGAAGTATCTGGACTGTGCCCAGCAAGCCGGCCTCCCTGATGCCCATTCCCTGTGGTACCCATCACACACCCGCCACTCTGCAAAAGAACACACCTCTAGCTCGCCACAGACACTGCACAAAGTCTTCTGTTTAAAAGGGGAAAAAAAAATCAAAAGGATCCAGATTTCAATAACAGGAAGTGTTTGGAGGGTTGAAGACCATGCGTGCAGGGGAAGGAGAGCATCAGCTCCTTCTACGGAGCCGCTCTTGGAGCCTCTGCTCAGTGCAGCCACAGCCTGCGCCTCCCCCTCCCCCCGCCACACACACACACACCAGACACAGCTTGCAGCTGCCACTTCAGTTTAGAAAAAATGTGGCAAATCTGAGGCTGAATGGATGGGACCAGCATCACTCCAAATGCACTTCGTTAGGGGGATCAGTAACTGGGAGTTCCTGCAGACGGGAATCCGGCATGGGCAGGGGTGGGACCAATGGCCAGGAGGGTGGAAAGAGGGAATATGCTGGAGGGAAAGCATGAAGTGATGAGGAAGAGACGGAACTCGCTGGGATGCAAGTGTTGCAGGGCTGCATCTGTTCTGGAGGTCCATGGGAGAATCGGATTCTGCGCCTTCTCCAGCTTATACCAGGCGCCCGTATCTCTTGGCTCGTGGTCCCTTCCTCCACCTGCAAAGCCAGCAGCAGGCATGCATCTCTCTGCCCATTGTTAAGTCACAAGTCATTGGACCGACTGCAGCTGGGGAAGGCTCCTCTGTTAAGGAGGCATTTCACACAACGGCACTGGGTCCACCCAGATAATCCAGGATACTTGCCTCATGTCAAAGCCTCACTCTCACTCACCTCACACAGCCCTCTACCTTGCAACGTCACATCATCACAGGGTCCAGGGATAAGGACGTGGACCCCTTTTGGGGGGTCTGCCACGTGACTGTCACAGATGAAGACACATCCCACAAAGCTGGAGCAGTGGTTTCGAACTCCTGCTTCGGACGGTGCATAACCCTGCCACCCACCCCCCCACACCCCACCCCACCCCCCGACCCCACCCCCCCACCCCGTAGCTCACAGGCCTTCTGAGACTCATGCTAATGTCCCTGATGCAGGAGAGGTGGGCGGGGCCAGGAAGTTGCATTTAACAATCTTCCCAACAACCCCTCATAAGCCCAAGGTCTGGGGCATAAAGTGTGCAGGTTGGGGAGTAACCCGGGTCTCGGTCAGCAAATCCTACTGAGCACCTGGCTCCATGCTGAGCACTGACTGTCAGGCTGGAGCCAGACACAGGTCGTCACTTCAGGGAGAAGTCACTGAGCTACCCCTCACGGCACACGGGGCTGGGCTGCTCCAGACCTACAGGACCAGCTCGGGGACAGAAATGGCCTTCACTTCAGTCTTTTTACACTTACTAAATCTAACAGGCCATTACGAATGAAGCTTCGGATACACCCGTCAGGAAATGAAAAGTTATCGGTCTGGTGTTAACCATAAATCACACACTTGTGATATAAAGATAGTAAGTCATTAGCGTTCACGCCATCTGCAGCGCTGGCTACCGAGAACGCAGTCCTGTACAGTTCGGCTCTGAATAACGCCGTTCTCCACCAGAATAAGACAAGGCTCCTGGCCAAAATTAAGTCCTGGCTGGAGGGGACATTACTTACACCCACAGATGATTCTGGTAACATGGTTCCTGCCCAGTCTTAAAATAAAGATAAATCAGAAAGAAAAAAAATTGAGCCCTGATGTTAATAAAATCACGAACACGAATGTCGCATTTTAATATACACAAGCAAATATAATTCTTGTGACAGTACAATCGACACGTGAGGAAACTGAGGCTCTACACAGTTAAGTGACTTGCTTGGGCTCCCAGGGCCACGAGCCATTGTGTGGGACTCAAAAAAGAAACCAGGACGGTCTCTCCCGTAGCTCACTACAGCAGATACCTGGGGAGCCGCTGTGCATATGTTGGGGTAACAGAACTACTACCCATGAAATACACATTTTGAAATTCTGTCTAACATGATCTAGAACAATGCAAAGTATTTCTCCAACTCTTAGCCATGGCTGTAAATCACAGAGGACAAGCTGAATTGCCGGTTGGCTCAGGTGACAGGAGCCTTCCACGCGCTGGACAGGGCACTGGGGTCACAGGGAGGATGCACCCCACTCATGCCCTAGACATGATCATCTCCTAAGGGGACACTGCAGCACAGAGCCTCTGGCACCATCTCCCTCTAAGATATGGGGTCCACAGGTGAAAGTAAAGGTCGGCCCCATGTGCTCTGGCCACCAGGACAAAGAGCAAAGAAGGGCTCCCAGAGGAGCTGACGCCTGGGGCCACGCTGCAGGGACAGCAAACACAAAGAATTGGAGGCTGGAAGGATGAGCTTGGCGGATGGCGACAGTCCAACCAGCTGGAAGGCGGGATGAATATGAGACAAGAGGCCACGGTGGCCCGAGGCCCAGGCGAGGAGGCTGGAGCATCTGTCAGCCAGCACCAGCCAATTTCAGAGTGCATGGGGAGCGGAAGGGGGCCAGTGCGCTATAAAAAACCAGAATATGTGTCAAGTGACACTGCCCCAATTCTCCCCAAAGGGAGAAACCACATGTCTCATGTATGTATCAGAGCTGCAGCTGGGAGGGCAGTGAGTCCCCCACGTAGGCTCAACAGGCTCCAAGCCGTCCTGTCACACATTCTCCCCTTTGATTGTTAACCTGACCAGTGATGCAGGAGCGGTGGGTGGGGCAGGTGGACTTACCTCACTTCACAGGTAAGGACACAGAGCTTCGGGGCACCAAGAGGGAAGGCCAGCACACACCTGAGTTGCTAATTCCTGGCCCAAGTGTCAGCCAACACATCTGAGCCAATCCCCCACCCCAAGAGCGGCTGGTCAAGGATTTGAAAGCAGGACGCACCATCTGTTTTAAGAGCCCGAAGATGACAAAGATGACATGCCAGCCTCCTTCAACACACGCTGAAACCACCTTCCCACCTCCCCAGCGCTGTGCTCGTGTTGACTCGTGGCCCCTCGGCTAGTGGTCCCATGAGGCAGGGAGACCCCCTCCACACTTACTTTGAGAAGCATCCCCAAGAGAATATGGCTGAGTAACTTAACCTTTACATCCCACCAAGCAAGGCTGGAAATGAACTGCCCTCCCGTGCAACCTGCTGCCCTTTGGGTCAGGATGCATTCAGTGAGCCCCAAGCAGGTTGTTACCGAGACAGAGGACAAATGACAGCCAGTGGCAAACGTCCAGCCTTCAGTCTCAGGGCGCTCTGTGTTCTCCAGGGCTTCACGGTTGGGTGAGTGCGCAGAGTGCTATGCAGCAGGTTAAAGGTCAGTGTAGCAATCTATTTCCTGCACAGTTTTAAAAATCCCACCAGCTGCATCGGTTCCCAACAACCACCCCCCACAGAGTGGAAAAAGCCCAGCCGGATCTCATTCAATAAGAACCTGGACCACAGCCCCACATAGACACTAATTAGCCCCAATTTGGCAGAAGAGCAGGACCATGGGGCAGAGACAGTGACTCAGCAAGGTGGCACCTGAGCAGATGCACTTGCAATTCCAGCTCTCAACACCCTAAAACCTCGTATTATGCTAGGAAGCTTTTCTGTAGGGACACCCCAGAAGAAACAGTGTGGCGGCCCTCGGCCCGGTGTTGGGAAGGGAGGCCTGGTCAGCTGGACGCTGGTAAGGAGGGTGGCAGGGACCCACTCTGAGCAGCCCTCTGAGGAAGCGGGTGCAGGGAAAGACCCAGAAGCATGGGACCCCGAGGCCCCAGGAGAGACAGCCATCCCAGCCCAGCCCTCGGGAGTTGGCAGCAATCCTGGCACGGCCGTCATACAGCCCAAGACCGTAGACAAGGGAGGACAGGTCGTCTCTGATCCCAATGTCCTCAGCTGTGAAGCAATTATGGCCCCAAAGAAAAACCCTGAGAAATGTGATTATGGCAGCTAACAGGTTAAAAGCACTTAGAGTTCAACCCAAGAACACCCCCTTCACACACACACACACACACACACACACACCAGAACAAACAGCGCTGGGCTGGTTATTCATTGCCCATTCGCCGAGATGATAAAGAACTCCATTTTCACCAAAGGTCTGTTAAGACAGGTAAGGCAAGACCAGGAGCGGTTTCTTTACCTTCACTCTCACTTTCCCAAAATGCAATCTGAGAAGCAGCAGGCGTATCAGCAATCCCAAAACTTAATTTCAGCAATTTCTGAGAAGAGCTGAATGGCTATGTCACACTCACAGCTACAGAGTGACTGTGTCTAAAGCAAGGGAACTGAGGCTGAGGGGCGGTGACTTGCTTCCCAAGGTTACAAAAGAGGTAGCCTGGCTAAACCCAGAACTTACTCCAGAGAGTTCTACCCCTGCCAGGAGAAATGCAGTCACTGCCTGAGCCAGGCCACGGAGGAATGTCTGAATAACAGACCACTCACAGATAGTACTGTCGTCATGGCAACCAAAGTCTTAACAACTTTAGCATTTCCACAACCTTTGATTGATCCAGTCTCAAAATTAACATCACAATGAAACAGTATTTGCATTTAATTTATTTTAATTGGCTTTTACACAACTAAATGTCTTGGTTTCACCCTTCAGAACAACAGGGCGAGTGAATTCTAAAGAGTGGGTCTCTTAGAACAACAAGATGAAAGCTAATAATGTAAAATTTTCCTGTTTGGAAGAATTCTTCACTGACATTCTGGAAGTACATTTTGCTTATTTCTCCCTTTTTTCCTGAGATGACAGCAGGACATTTTGCATGTTGAAATTCGTCGATTAGACTTTGTTCTCACATCCCATTTTAAAATTGAAGATTAGAGTGCGTTTGGTGCCATTAGTTCAAGGTGCATAAAGGAGCAACAATGGAAGTGTCTGTGAGTTCCAGGAGGTCAGAGGTTTTGTGTTTCGGGTTTTCTTTTCCACTGATGCAAACCCGTGCCTACAAGAAACCCTGGCGTGTAGAAGGCACTCAATGACTATTTGCTGAGTGAACGAATATGGGCTAATCCTCATACCTGAGATAAAATGTGTACAGCACTGAGAGCAGTGCCAGTTGCTTGAGCTTTTACTGTTTTCATTGTAAGTGAGGCGCAGTTCGTGCCTAGAAAAGCTGGTGCATGCACTTCTGGGCCAGTGAGGATAAGGGGTGCAGGTGGGAGGGGAGTTACCGCACCTGGGAGCCAACACCTGTCACCCACCACCCTCAACAATTCCACTGAGCATCCACTTACTTACCACAAGGGGCCCACTCGGCCTGATGCAAAGCCCGCTCAGAATAGAGGAAAGAACAGGATTGTGCGTGGTCTTTGTTAACTGGGAAGAAAGAGGCGTTTTTAAAAATGCCATTCTTTTTTGTGATCTAACACCGAGAGGTGATCTAACACTGACAGTAGAGCGCAGGTGCACAGGGCACACACAGGGAAATGGGATCAACTGGCAAGAGCAGTCCTGCTCGCTTCTTGAAGGAAGTATGGGTGCTCGCCAGGTGTGTGTGTGGGGGGGCGGGGGGCGTTCAGGGATTCCCAGCAAAAGGAATAGCATGTGCAAAGGCCCAGACGAGTGAAAGGGTGACAAGGAACAGCCAATCAATAGAGGTCAAGATGTCGCCATGGGGTGATGAGTTAGAAGAGAGGTGGGGCAGGGTCACATGAAGGGCTTTTCAGGCCATGTTTGTGTTGGGACTTTGCTCTTGAAAGCAAGGGTGTCAGAACCTGGAACACTGAGAAGGCGCACTGCTGGGGCTGTGTGGGGGATGGGCCCGGGGCAGTGAGCCTGGAAACTGACAACAATGCAGGCAGGTGATGGTGAGTGAGGCACAGGTCAGTGATGTTGGAGAGTCTGGGATCAGGTCTGGGGATCTGAACCTTGATGACTAACTTAGAGACCACCTTGATAGGATATGAAGGGAAAGGAAAGCTGAGAAGGAGCTAGAATGTCTCCCATGCTCGCCTGTGTATCTGAGCAGGCAGTGGTCCATCTGGGGGGCTTGAGAACACATAGTATATTTGGTTTGGATATTCCATCAAACAACAAAAAAACTCAACAAGCAGTGGCTTAGACAGGAAAGGGTGTTGTGTTCAGGGGTTAGGCAGTAGTTCAAGAATGCCACCAGAAACCTAGAGTCTTTCTCTGCTCTACCGTCCTTACCACGTGAATTTCAGCCTCGTGGTCACAGGCTGGCTGCCCTACTTCCAGAAACTATATCTGCGTTCCATGCAGGAAGATGAATGGGCCAAAAGCTTTCTGTCTTGGGACTTCGGCTTTTTATTCAGGAAGGGAGCTGGGACAGGAGACCATGCCAGCGGCCTTGATCTGACATCTCATTGGCTAAAACTCACCGGGTTCTCCTGGCTGGAAGGTGAAGCCTTTGTTTGTCCAGCCTCTGAATAGATGGGCCCTCGACTTGCTGTTCCCTTTGCCTGCCACCATCCTGCCCAGTTTCCACATGGCCGGCTCCCTCACTTCTTTCCAATCTTTGCTCAACTGTCACCTTCTCATGAGGTCTTCTCTGAGCACCGTATTTCAAATTTCATTTCTCACCCACCCCCTATCTAACACTCCCACCCCTTTACTAATTAATTTTTTCCAGTCTTATCACCTTCTAAGTATTAATACATTATACTACATAATCGACTGATCTAGTTTACTGTCTATTGCTCCCAGCTAAAAACATAAGCCCTGTGAGGGCAGGATTCCTGCCTGGATCCTTCTCCGAGCACAAAGTGCTGGCACACAGTGGTAGCTGTGAGAATGAATGAATGAATGAATGAATGAATGAATGAATGAATGAATGAATGAATGAATGGAGAGCTCTGCCAAGGGGCTATTAATGGGATAGCACCTTTCTCTACCTGGGGATTCTCTTTGCAGGCCCCTTCTCTGCTTAAACGAGGTCTATTCAATACATGGTCAACACCCTTAGAAGCCCCCAGTTGGGAGGAAAAATGAGATCCATCCACATTTGGGAGGCAATGGGCCAGGACCAGGGCCAGGACCAGAGCCTTAAAGATGGCTGGGCCGTGGGAGCTCGAGCCGCAGTTTGCCAGGAAAAGCAGGGTGTCTGAGCAGGCCCAGGAGGCTTCCTGGAGAACGCAAACCCTGAGCAAGACAGGGAGCTATGAGGGCGATTTGGGAGGGTGCGCGGAGCCAGACAGTATCCCAGGTAGGAGGTTAGTGTGAAGCACATGTGCGTCTCCTCAAACAATGGTGCTGAGAATCAAGATGAATTCCCTTTCCCACATAACCCAAGACTCAAGGCCTGTGATGGGGAGCGCCCTGCAGCCCAGAACCTGCTCCCTCAGCAAGACACAAATCAGATGTGAACAAGTCCCTGAGAGTTTTACGCCACAAGTCCCCACCCCACCCCACCCCTCGGCCCCTCTGGTCCCCGACAAACGTGGCCACACCACTGGCTACAACCCAGGAGCAGGTTTAAGGGGAGCTGCTTGCTAAATACATGCTCTGATTTGAGCCAAGCTGACTGTATTTGAACAAGTGTTTTTAATCTGAACAGGAAGTTCCGAGGCCGTCCAGCACACAGCCAGTCACCTCCCTGCCTGGCAGACAGAAGGATGGGGCAGGTCCAGTGCTCCAAGGGGACAGGTGAGCAAATACAGAAGTCAACCCATTTCCTTTATGGGGCCCAGACAATCCATCCTCCTGGCCTCTTCTGTGGGCTGACATGTTGCAGGAGGAAAACGAAAACCACAGGTTGACCCCAGACCGAGAAAAGGGAAAAGGAAAAAGACTGGGAACTCAATTTCCACAAGGGGAGCTATGAAGACCCAGCAAGGAAACCTGCTGTTTTAGGCAATCACGTGTCAGGGGCGGCAGGAGGCGGATATAAAAAGATTGATGGTGATGGTCCTCCCACTTATATAGAGCGCTTCAGAGTTTACAAGCTCTCATGACTGTTTTTACTGCGATCCTGGGAGGCAGGTTTTATAATCCCCATTTGAGGGAGGAGGAAGCAGATGCCCCAGGACAGTGTGCCAGCAGACGCCATGGACATATATGGAAAAGGCAACGGCAGGTGCTATTTAAGCCTCAGGAAGGGGAACAGGCTGGGTACAGAGTCCCACAGAGGTGCCTTTTTCCTTTAAAAAGAACACTCTGTTCGCTATTCATTAGGTGGTAAGGAAGTCAGTCCAGCACCAAGAACAGACATGTTTAGTCTGAACTCCAAACTGGAGTTCAACAAGGCAGGATGTCTCTAAGCCCAGGGCCCTTGGGGCCTGAGGCTTCTTTTGGGGTTCAGATCGCAGCATCCTCTGTGGCTAGAAGACCAAGCTCGCCCATCAGATCATGGCGCACAGAGTCTAGAGTCTGCCACTTTCTCAATGTCGCTGACAACCAGTACAGCCACCAACTCTGTTGTTCCACACCCACAAGCAGCCTCTTCAGGCTGTGACAAGCGCAGTCGAGGTCCCCACCAGTTAACAAGCTTGTGCATAACGGGCTGTCCAGCGATGGGGCTACATATTATAAACCCACAGAAAAGAGGAAAAAAAGGGGACGTGCCTTTCGCTGATGAGCTGACTGCAAAGTAGCACGGGGTAGGAGAGAGGGGCAGGGATGCCCACCACGGGCCCCCAGCTACGGGTGCTGTGGACACTCTGTTTCTGTGGGTCTAAGGACGCTGAAGAACTGGAGGAAAGGAGAAAGGATATTGTCCAGTGTTGGACAAGACCCAGAAGTGCAAAGAGCTTTCCACACAATTAGCCATCGAGTGATTGCCTCTGAACTATTAGATGGGGAAGGACCCAAGAATAGGCTTGAACAGGATTTTTTTAGTGTATAAAATTATGGGAAGCAGACTGATAAAGCATTGCTCTACGTAGTGGAAAATGTCTATGAATAAGAACAGATCAAACAAAACAATTGCTGCAGCATCTCTCTAACAACACCCGGGACCCACTCACCCCACTGGACAGACTGGCTGGTCGTGTAAGCTGGGAGCAGATCAGCCCACAGCCCCTTCCTGGATCCCACTGTCTTGGGTCACAACCATCACATAAGCTTCACAAGGGCAGGGACCCCAGTAATCTTGTTCCCTGTGTACCCCCACGGCCCAGAGCAGGTTTAGCATCCACCACATAATTGCTGAATTAGACGGTAAAAGCATCATACACACTAAAGAGAGCAGGCCTAGCTTTAGTAAAAGATTTTTCTCTGGTTGTTGTATTGGATAGGTGTTCCTTCGATGCATTTAAGTGTTCTGGCAGGAAAGGTAGGGTTACACTGCGTTAATAATTAAGCAAACAGAATGGAGGGCAAAATTCTGTCAGAAATCACTATGTAAGTCAACTAAAACATATGACCTTTGTTTAGAAAAATTTCATTCACATACATAATTTCAGAAATATCACACAAAGTAAAGCTTATTCCTTTTCCAGAACAACTGGGATACCCAGGAACCCACAGGGACACACCCAGTCTCCATGGTAACCTACCTGTCTCCAGTGACAGAACCTCTTCCCTGTCTTTATGTGGAATACTGCAATAACCTGAGGACTCGGCTTTCAAAAATAGCAATTTCTGAACACTGGCGGCATACTAATTTTTTTTTTAAATATGGTTTCCTTATGGTGAAGATCCTGAAATAATTTACCAGATGTGTATGGAATTTTGCTGACAATTACATTTTCTCAAGATCATAAATATGAACAGCAATCTATAAAGATGTGATTTTTTTAAAAAATTCCTAACCCAAGAAACTATAAGCAGCCACTGAGATAGTAGCAAAAGGCAACCTATGATTTTTCACACTTTATAGCAATATTGTTTGCCTGGAGAGATAGCTCAGTCCCCCAAATATCTCTCTCCTTCATTTACCCTGAAATTAATCTTTCATATTAGTCAATTTCTCTGATGGCTGGCCTCATTTTCATAACTTTCTGCTGCTGACTTAATATCCTGAACTTAGATTAAACCTATGAAAAACGATGGGAATAATAGCCTAAGAAGCTTTTGGAGGGATGCCACTAAAAGTCAGGAATGGCTCTAACAAGGGCTCAGATGTCCCTGCTTACCAGTCAGTAAATTAAGGCAGTCAACTCAACATGTGCCCAAGGTAACCCCAGGTCAGCCCAAGGTCAACCCGAGGTCCAAAGCAGGAGCAGCACAGGGATGGGAGAAGGATCAGCCCCAGGAGTCCTCCAACTCACAGGAGCTGAAGACCAGCAGTCTTACTCCAGGGGAAGATGAAGGAAGGGCAGAGATGGGGAATAGAAAAAGTTATTTTCAAAGAGAAAGCTGAAAAACATCAGCCTGATATACAAACAATAAGGAGATTGTTCCTGGAAGAGAACCACTGTGTGAACACTTGGTGATTAGAAACGGGAAGGAAAAGCAAAGAAAGATGGGGTGTGGGCAGGTGGTACAAGGAAATCAAACCACCTCATTAAAATACCCAAGGTTAACACAGCAGGAGCCGCAAAGGTTCCTTCCAGATCAAGAAACAAAGTGAATGCCCAAGTTCAAGCAAACAAAAAAGAAGAAACACATTCTAGATCATACACTAACTCTACCCTCTGCCATGTTGAAATGGAGACTTTCTTGGAAGACACAGAACGTTTTTCTTTATATCCCAGTTAACAGAGTTACTCAGTATGGAATTTAGATGAAATTAACGAATTCTAAAGCTGCATTATGATAAATTTCCATTAAATGAAATCATCACAAGTATGGAATTTGTGGGTTCCAGCCAGTCCAGCCAGTCTGACTATAAAAAGGGTTTGCCAAGCAAATAAAGAGTGGTAAACAAGGTTATCAGAGGAATGCCTTCTTGGATTCCTTTTAAAATATTTTCCCCCAATAGCAAAAGTAATACATGGTCATTGGTGAAATTTTAGAATTGAAAGAAATACGAAAAAGCAGGAAAGAGAAACCACTCATGATCCCATCAGACTCAACCATTTTTAGCAGTTTGGTGTATTTCCTTCCCATCTATTTTCTCTATTTTTTCTCTCAAACAGAATTGAAATGAAACTGTCGGTATAGTTCTATATCTTGCTCCCAGACCCACATTTAGGAGAAATGTTTAAATTGCTTATTTTCAACCCCTTTAGCAAATACCCATTAGCTTATTACCACAAATGTACTTATTTCAAAGAATTCTCAGTAATTCATTAAAAAGACCAATTTGAGGTGAAATCTGGTCAAGAGTATGCATGAATACATATATACTTTTGTCTGAAAATAATACAATTACTTGTCTTCTACTGTGCTCCCTAATTCTTTTCTCTAATTCACAAGTAATCAAAACAAGAAGTCCAGCCCACCAGTTTCTTAGGTCATCAGTGGTAAGACCTCCTAGAAAGAATAGAATTGTACCATTACAAGGAGGTGGCAACATCCTGGGCACTGCTTTTTCTTGCTGATGTCGTCTTAAAGGAACTGTAAACAGCTTCTGCATAAGGCACTGAGAGCCTAAGAAGTTAGCTCACCTGCCAGCCTCCCACAGCGAATATCCCACCGAAATCACTCAACTCCTTTGTACCACGAGCCCGCCTGATCTCAGATTCCTTAACACATAGCACCATTCCCAGCACAGGAAGTTATAAGAAAGTGTTGCATGGACAGATAGGCAGACAAAACACAGTGTTTACCTCCCTAATGTCACCTCCTAACTCTGGCCCTACCCCTTCTTTCTAATCTGAGCTCCACAAATGTGTTCCTCAATATTATCAGTTTCTTCTGAATTATGACGCCAGCCCTTAAGATGTCTGCTAAAGCCTGGCCAAAGTGTCTGTGTTTTCTAAGAGCTTCATTTTTTTTTTTTTTTTTTTTTGCTGTTTAGCTATGAAAATTCTCTCTCTGCTTTAGGTTAGATTTGCCTTACAACTCAAGTGTACATTTTTAAACATTTGTCCTGAATTGTAGAACTGACAGAGTTTAGAGGTTTTCTAGCCCTGAGATCTATTTGACAAATGAGGAAACTGAGATATGGAGATAAAAAACCATCCACATCCCATTAAAGCCATATATTAATAATGGATGGGGGTCACTCCACCAACCCATAAAGCCTTGAGATGGCTTCCAGACCTCTGCCCTGCCCTCCTCTGCTCTGCCATGAATGCGTAAAACACTCACCAATCAGCAATGAGTCCACAGAACAGCACTAGTGCACCCACCTGCCCAACACACATTCGGGCCTGCAAAGCAAGCCCCTTCAGCATAGACGTCACAGCTCAGCAGACAGAGCAAAGTCCCCCTTCCTCTGTCCTTTTGTTCTATTTGGGCCCTCCAAGGATTGGATGATGCCCGCCCACACTGGTGAAAGTGGTCTTCTTTACTCAGTCTACTGATTCAGTGCTCATTTCTTCTCAAGATACCATCACAGACATACCCATAAATCATGTTTTACCAGCTATCTGGGCATCCCTCGGCCTACTCAAGTTCACACACAGAATTAACCACCAAAACTAGGATTTTCCAAGAATCTTCCAGATCATTCTCATGAGGCCACTTTCAGGGTAACAGTCCATCATCTACCCATTTGGGATCCCTATGCTTACATCATCCTGTCCTAATTCCCTTCATTACCCTCCTAATATTATTAGGTTGGTGCAAAAGTAATTGCGGTTTAAAAAGCTTAAAAATAATTGCAAAAAACATTAAGTACTTTTGCACCAACCTAATAGTACCCCCAAACCCACCTCTGGCAAAAAGAAAACATAGCTAATTCAGCAGAAATAGGCTACGTGATGCAGTGGCCCAAAGGTTGGGAAGCAAGGCTGAGACCTGATGATGATGATGATGATGGTAGTGGTGGTGATGAGTGTGATGGTAATGATGCTGTGATGATGGTACTGGTAATGGTGATGATGGTGATGGTGATGGTGCTGATGATACTCGACGGTGATGATGGAGATGATAGTTGACAGTGGTAATGATAGTGATGGTGATGGTGATGGTGATGGTGATGGTGATGGCGATGATATAGTGATCGTGATGATGATGATGGTAATAGAGATGGTGATGGTGATGGTGATGGTGATGGTGCCGATGGTGACAGTGATAGTGATGGTGCGGATGATGATGGTAATAGAGATGGTGATGGTGATGGTGATGGCAATGATGGTAATGATGATGGTGATAGTGATGACAGTAATAGTGATGGTGATGATGATGATGGTAATAGAGATGGTGATGGTGATAGTGATGGTGATGATGATGGTGGTGATTGTGATGGTGCCGATGGTGATGGTGATAGTGATGGTGATGATATAGTGATAGTGATGATGGTAATGGTGATGGTGATGACAGTAATAGTGATGGTGATGATGAAGATGAGGACGACCATGTGGTTGTACTGGGGAACCAGCAACTGGCCCCAGACAAAACACAGGGGGAAGGAGCTATGGGCTGCAATGAGAACTTCGCACTGCTTGGGGGTCCCTGGCGGAGAGAATCTGGAATTCCTTACCTGTGCTACATCTCCTCTCCTCCCACTCCTCCTTGCTTTCACCAACAATGGTGAAAATAACTCCCAAAAGCATAAGCATTCACCTTACAGCTAGCTCTGAGAACAATCAGCCTGGCCATATTGCTTTTAGGTCAGGTGAGATCATATCAGTAAGAACATATGCCAATAAAAGCAGCAATTCTTTATCCTATCTTCAGAGAGAAAGAAGGAAAAGCACTCCCCAGAGAATAAGAATGGATCGTACATGCCAAAGGTCCAGCATGAAGGAAAGCTGGGCCTTAGCATCTGTCTGAGGCCTTTTCCTACCTTACTTACTGGGAAGAAGGAAGATACCAAAGAAGCCAAAGCAGCCTTCACATCTTGTCTCCCACCCCTGGAAGCTGAGCCACTGTCCAGGCTGCATCACCAAGTACGCGATCGGCACCGCATGACTGAGGGATTTTTAATAAAGCCTCATTCCTGCCACTGCCACACCATGCTTTGGCGAGGGAAGGAGTGGGGAGAGAGAGAGAGAGAAAGAGAGAGAGAGAGAGAGAGAGAGAGAGAGAGAGACCAGTTCTGTCTGCCCATAGCTCTGCCTCGGCCCCACGTCAGGGCAGGCTTTTGTGGACATCCCACACTCACTCTGCCAGAAGTGATTCTCCAGCCACACACATAAATACAGAAAATTGTACAACGTTGGAAAGGATTTTTTTAAACCTAGAGAATTGATTTTGAAAGGTTCTCACTTCCCTCCAAAAACGGATTACAGAACAGCAACGAGAAAGGACGGGAGTGACAGGGAAGAGCAAGGAACTGGCGTCAATTCCATTTTCTGGAAACGTCTGTTAAATACACAGGAAGGAAGCAGAGACCTGAACATTGTGCTGGGGGGTGGGGGACAGAAACACTGTGATCCACACACATACACACCGCTGCACAGAATCGTAATTCTGCCAATGTTCCCAGGAGTCCTGTCAACGCACTGGCACACTAGCACGCACGCACACATCCGAACTTAATAAATGCTTTCCAAGCACTCAAAAAGGGAAGGGATCAACAGGTGCAGGCCTCCTGATGTCTGAGGAAGAAACTACAGATCTCTTTGTACAGACCCCCAAGGTCAGGGTCATCGTCAAGGACCCTGAGAGATGCTTCTCAGAAGACATGAGGTGGGACAATCCAAGATGGCAGCTCCCCAAACTCCAAATCATGACCCTCACCACCAGCTCCCTTCCGGGAGCCTTCCCACACACATTCACAGGTTCTCACATCAGATGACTTGTACTACAGTCTGGGTTAAAATATGCCTAACAAACCTAAATTTGAAAATAAATACTTAGTAGAGGAGGGGGAACTACCCCCCAAGAACATTTAAATAGCAACCGCAGCCAGCACTATTTACTGCACACATGTGAGCAGCCAGACTCAACCGGACACTCTGCCTTGGGTCTCAGGTGACTGTCTGAGGTGGGCTTAGAACTCTCTTTGCATTTGAGTAAACTCAGGCTCAGAAAGCATCACTCACCCAATAAACAACAAAGCAGAGCAGAGATAGACTCGAACCCAGGTCTCCCTCACCCCGTCCCTGGTCTTTACCCTGGGATATTTCGCAAAGCAGGGCTGAACAACCCTGATCGTTCAGGAAGAAGCAAGACACCCTTACTGTCCATCGAGAAAGGTCTCTGCATCAGTGGGATTAAGACTATTTGTGACCTGGTGGTCTACACACCAGACAGAAACGGATTTACAATTTCTGTGTCTCAGGTTGCATACCTGTAAAATGGGGTCTCCTCCTCTGCTACTTTCTTCAAAGAACAAAAATGATGCAAGAAGAGGAATTCTTCTGAAATACACAAGGCCTGGAAGTGCACTCACACCCTCCTTCCCCAAGGCCCTTCTTCTGTCTGTTTACCAGACCTCGCCACACATTCACCTACTTACATTGAGCCACTTCTGCCTGGCCTGTTGTGAGCCAAGTACTGGGGCAAATGAAGATGCCTTGCACCACTCATGCCCTAAACGGAGTTTACACTGCTTGGGAGGCAATGACAGGAAAAAGCGAACAGCCCAGGAAAAGCCCCAGAAGGAAATAACCTTGCTATCAGATAAGAGCCAAGGGAAACTGACCTAGTTTAATTCTTGGTTCTTCTACTTTCTGCCATGGCTTTGGGCTACTTACTTTGCTCTGGGCATCCTTGATTTTTTTCATTTAAAAATAGATTTGATCCCATTTGTCTCACATGCTCTTTCTGTAACAAGACGATGTATGTAGCGGGGCCCCACCCACCTCACCATTATACACTCTACACTTTAAATTCCAACACTGCGACACAGTCAGGAGTTCACAAAAGAACCGTGAGGAAAACAACTTGAGCGGGTCCAGCCGGTAGGCCTGGGTGTATCACAGGCGCCCAGCACAGCACCAGGGGAGGGATGAGGGGCCAGCAAGACCGCTCGCTGCTGCGGCAAAGAGCTCTCCATCCCACAAGCAGACGAGCACCCAGCTACTTCATCTGCGCTGAGGGAGCAATCAATTCTAACTAGAAGACTCATGGAAGAGGCCCTTGAGCCAAATCTATAAAAGGAGAGGTAGGAAGAAAGGCGAATCTAGAGACAGAAAGCCAAGTTGTGGTTGCCTGGGGCCGGGGGTGAGAATAGGCAGTGACAGCAAATGAGCACAAGGGAGCTTCCAGAGGAGACGGAGATGTTCCCAAGCTGGATTGTGACAATGGCTGCAGACCTCTGTACCTTTACTGAAGAGTACTGAATTGTACACTTAAACTGGGGACATTTTGTGATAAATAAATTATACCTCAATAAAGCTGTTGGTTAAGAAGAGTTTTCAAAGGATGAGTAGGAGTTTAGCCGATAAAGAAGTCCAGTGGGAGAGAGGAAAGGCAGGCCCTGGAATAACCCTGCCTTGCAGTCCCACCTCCAGCCATTGTCCCCATTCCCTCCCAGATACCTGCCCCCATCCTGGGTGTCAGTTTAGACAATGTTTTCCCCAGAGCCGCCCCCTTTGCAGCACCTGTCACATTCCACGGGCCTGTTTGATGCTCTCCTCATCCCCAGTCCAAGATCAACGTCACCTGAGGCAGGGCTGAGGCCTATGTTCAACTTTCCGAGCCCAGCTTGGAACAAGGCACACTATAGGTATTCAGAGGAACACTTACCGAGGAAGAGAATGAACCTGGGAGGTGACCAGGTGGTAGTGAGATGACGAAATCTGTTTTAAACATTGACCTAAGATAGCATGACTACAGTGAAGGAACCGGAAGCACAGCTCCAGGCTAAGGGATGAGAAAGCTTTGCTCCTGGGAAGAAGAGGCATGGGGGATGGGGAGGAGGGGCCAGGGCAACAGAGGACCGCCTGATTAGATGGATGGAAGAGGGGAAGAGCACAAAACCACTCCTGAGATTTCTAGCTGTAACAAACAAGAAGACGGGCATCATCCGCCATAACAGGTAGAAGATGGGTTTCAGCGTTGGGGGTGGGGGCGGTTCTGGGCTCTGCTTTAATGTGTCCTGGAGGATAGCACTGGGTCTGAACGTCGGGAGAGCCAATACACCTCGTACAGTGACTGGCTAGGGGACAAGGGAAGAGTTTGGTTAGAGCAACAGAGTATGGAGACAATTAGGGAAGACTTCCCTGAGGGAACCATGCACTTCCAAAGCCTTCTTACTGTCTTCAGGATCATGGCAGCTTTATCGGTGGAGTAAGCATTGAACAATCCTGAGCGTTTCTTAGGCAAGGTTCAGAGACCCGTGGTCCTCAGACTTCTCATCTGACGAGGGACAAGGGGCTGATGCCGGCACCCCCAACCCCAGTCTCCTGGCTTCCTGCCACCCTGGGTTGCACCCTGAGTGCTAAAAAGAAACAAATACCCAGAAAACACAGCCATGAATTAGCAAGCCTAGGGAGTGCACTGGGCTTATAAAGATACATGAAAAGTACCCCAAAATGCATCTTTGCTATCCTGATGCAGGCAGGAGAGGGCTGTAACAAGAAGAGAGCCAGAGTTCTTTTTGAAGGTGTCTTTAGTTAGTCATGACTCATAAATGCAAAAATATGAAGCTTTGCCTCTGAAATTCAATTATACTTCAAACAACATGGCCAAGGTAGAGCTCTCGTACAGGATTTATTGTGCTTTTCAGATAACTTAAAACAATTCTTTAGACTTGGACGTTGCTCATCCATGCCTAAGAAATGTTCCACAGTTCAAACTGTATTGATCACCTGAAGTTACACTGAAACCCACACCAGTAGATTCCAACCTTTTTGTGTGTGTGTGGTAGAAAGTGATTTGAAGGAAACATTTTCCTCCATGGGGCAAGAGAGCCCCCCTAAGCCCGCTCTGCTATCTCCATATACAATTACCCTCTGTCATCCCCTAATTAGAAATTCAACCCAAAGGGCCGAATGAGATGCACAGGTGCACAGCCTTATGTGTAGGCTAAAGAAACCCAATGAGATGCGCTCCTTCCCCAAGCACAATGACATCAGGTACTATAAACTAGCAAAAGACACATAATCCCCCATCAAGAATAGGCTGGCAACTCATAAATTGGAAAGCATTATCCCACAACAAACAAGCACGATTTAGGGCTGGTTGGAATGCTAAATTCTAATGCAAGTCTGATCCCAATCTAGATAACATTTCAGCTGTCAAGTAGCCTACTCTTTGGTGCCAAATAAACTCTGGGGCTTCCTACCCTGTTTCCCTGAAAATAAGACCTAGCTGGACAATCAGCTCTAATGCGTCTTTTGGAGCAAAAATTAATGTAAGACCTGGTCTTATATAATATTACCTTACATTACATTATATAAGACCCGGTCCTATATTATAGTAAAATAAGACCAGGTCTTATATTAATTTTAGCTCCAAAAGACGCATTAGAGCTGATTATCCGGCTAGGTCTTATTTTCGGGAAAACACGGTATCCTGGATTATCACTGGTTCATAAATTGGTGCTTATGAACGTGGCACTTTACCACTTATGACTAGAAACACAAGATCTTAGAGTAAGTGTGGGAAAAGGACCATAGAGGTGATGGAGAGATAGACTCTCCCATGCATAAACACTCCACCTGGTATTTTACGTGAATGGCAACACTTGGGAGTATGCGTGTGAGGCCCTGTAGGGGTGGGTGCAGCCCTGGAAGACAGCACTACTGCTTCCCCAGGATGAAACTCCACAGCAGCTCCAGTTGGAAAGCTGGGTACCATTCGAGGCACCAGCTGGGGGGCGTACACCCAGGGAGTCCACTCCTGTCCATGTGGTCCTTATTCCACAGGCCTGTGGCCAGAAGGGGGCATTAAGATGAGTTCTGACGGAATCTGTCCAAAATCTTCTATTTCTCTTGGAGTCTCTCTTCTACCAGGGCTTGTTGGAAATGACTGGGTCATTGGCTAAGTTTGGGCGAATCTCTGGTTTTCTCGGGTTTTGACTTATTCTTGTTTTTCTATAAGTCAAATGACCTTCGGGGCATCTGATTCCCAATGCCAAGTCTCCCAAATTCTCACACGTTGACATCTATTCTCCACTTTACAAAAGGCATAAAAGTGGAGCCCAAAGGGAGCAGGCAAGGCTAGATCAGGTACCAGCAGCAAGTGAGAGGCAGAGCCCCGGGGCCTTCTCTCTGGCATATTATCCAATAAAACCTCAGGAGCTCAGTAATTACAGGCACTTTCAAAAGTGAAACAGAAATAAATCTAGGGCCAAAACACTGGTTTGCTTGAGACAAAGAGCTGGTTTCAACCAGGGAGAGAAACAGTTTTTGATCTGTCTTCTGAGAAAGCCAGACTAATTTTTTTTTTTAATTATTATTGAATCTGATTATGGGGAAGAGGAGGATGAAAATCAAAAGCCCTTTCTCCTCTAGTGTATAAAATCATTTTATGGAACAGGCTGCATTCTAAATGTGCCCCTGACACCAAATCAGGATGAAAACTTAGCTTATTTGGTTCCGCCGGCCTGCCGTCACTGCAGAGATCTCAGGGCTTACCTACTGGCAGAAGACAAACCTGAGGATCCCAACCAGAGGTTTCTGCTCCTGTGTCCTAAAAGCCTGCAGAGTATTCCAGCTTTCCTGAGAACACCAGCAGGAGCACCTGACACTGGGAAACGAAGCCCAGACCCAGAGGCAGCCAGGCCCACAGACCCCATGCCCCTGCCCCTTTCTACGCCAGCTCCATTTTGAGAGCCTCCTGCACGGTGAGGTCAGCTGCTCTCTTGGTGAAAGGTTATCTGTTGTTCAGACTGGGAAGGGTCCTGGGAGGCAGAAACCACAGAGATGGAAGGAAGGATTCCCTGACTCTGACAGAAGGCGGTAGGGCAGCGGGGCCAGCTCACCCTGCTGGGTCCGAGGAAGTGCTATGGTGCTGTTGGCAGGACTCTCCCGGAGTGCATCATGGTTGGAGCTGTGTGCACATTCACCGCAGTTCAATGTCACCAGTAGCAGGTTTCAAAACTAAGCATTTTTAAAATTAAGCTGTGGGACTATGAGGCAGGGTCCCAGCAGACCCTCTTCCTCCTGAGTGAGGCCATCAAAGGGAGCGGAGAGGGAGGGGTGGGGGTGGGGTCGGAGGGCGTCCAATGCGGAGGCCCAAGGCAGGACTAGCGGTCCTGGCAAACATCCTCCTCTAGGGGGAACCGGTATCTGCGGGGAGCAAAGGGGGTGGCCTTCACTTTGACCAGGCCCAGCCGGGACGCCCTGAGAGCCCAAGATCTGTCCCTGCGGGGAGCGCCACTTTCACACCGTGGCTCTCAAATTCCACAAGCTGCACGCCCCGGGGACTAGGCACTTGTTGAACAAAAGGGCTCCCGACCCCGCAGCCGCTGCCTTGCCCAGGAGAGGGGTCCCGCTCCGGCGCAGGAGCCTTTGCTAGAGAAGGGCCCGCGCCGGGTGCTGTGCTGCGCTCTCCTGCACACCCGAGGCGGCGTCGCCCAGGACGTGCGGCGAGGAGGCAGCGCCCAGCAGCCGAAACTTTCTCGAATCTCGGTGCTTCGCGGGTAAGTTAGGACCCGGAGAGAAGCACAAAACACGCGCGGTGGGGTCTTGGGGGCAGAATGTAAGAGCCCTACCCACGATAAAGAAAAAAAAGATTAAAAGAAGAGGGAGACTCCGATCCAATTAACGTAGCACCTATTATGTGTCAGGCACTTGGTCAAGAGCGATCATTTTAGCTGTCACGACAGACCCTGAGGGAGCAACTGTCCCTATTTGATAGACAAGCAAATCGCGACCCGGGAAGGTGGTGTATCTGGTCCAGTGCGGGTCACAGAGACGCCAGGGCTCCTAACTCGAGAAAAGGGCTCTGTCCGTCGCCCCTCCGCCCCGGAAGGAAGAAGCGGATGGCCGTCGTGCGGGTCCTCTCCCACAGCCAAAGTGAAAAGGCGATCCACGTGGGCCGCGTGGACCTGCCCCCGGGCGGGACTAGCCTAAGGTGCTCCCGGAGCCCGCGCTAGCCCTCGGGATCCCAGCTGTACCTCCAGGGCTCTGGAGCTCCGCACTGCTCCAGCCCCCCGCGAGCCGGGATCCCGCGCAGGGCTGGACCGCCCACGCCCACCCCGCCCCTCCCGCCCCACGCACAGCCGCTCACACTCGACACCCGCCCCGCCGTAGTCCCCACCAGCAACTAAGCCTCGACACACAATTGCACAAACGCAGCCCAAAAGGTGCACACACAGATCCCCAAAAGGACACCCCATTCCAGGGGCACACCACCGCCCTCAGTCACCCACAACTCCACCGCACAGAGAAATAAACATAGGCACCCCCACCCAACACACACGCACACACGCACACACACACACACACACACACACACACACACACACACGCAGAGAGCCGGATCGCAGCGGACGCCGCGCACTCCCCGCAGACCTGCAGCCCGCCCCTTCCCTACCTGCTCCCGCGCAAGACGCGGTCAGCCGGCTTCCCGAGCCCAAGTTCGGTGCCGCCGCGCTGGAGCAGGCGCGGGCCGCTGCCCCGGACAAGCACGCCGAGACCGGGAAGTGTGGCTAGGAGCGCGGGCCTCCTTGCGCCCGCAGCCTTCGCGCCGGCCCCGCGCTCATCGCCGCCGAGAAAGACAAAAGGAAGCCAGCAGCGAGGGAGAGAGCGAGGTAGAGGTGCCCGCCCGTCTGCCGGTCTGCCGGTCCGCCGCCTGCAGCCGACGCGACCCGCCTGCCAGCCTCGGGAAGGAAGGAACGCGAGGGCGGGGCCCGGAGGCCGGGGCCGGGGGCGGGGCGCGTGGCTGGGGGCGGGCGCTCAAGTTTCCTACGGACTGCTCCCTCCTCAACCACGCCCCCATATTGGCCACGCCTCATCTCTGGCCACGCCTCCTGCTGGCCCGTCCCACGCTGGTCCCTAGCTCTCCTTTAGCGCACCCCGGGCGAAGCCGCGGCTCTGACCCGGTCCCAGCCCGCGGGAATTTTGGGTGAGGGGAGGAGCCGAGCACCGGTTCCACCTCCCAAACCCTTGGCCTCTGGCCTGCGGGTGTGGGAGAGGTTGGGAGGCGGCGCCCGGGAGGGATCGGCCGGGTGCCCGTTTCCCCGCCTCCCGAGTCCTCGGCAGGAAATGGGGCCCGTGTTGCCCAGAAGGGGAAGAGCCTGAGTCGCCCTAGTCCGCTTGCTATGCCCCTCTGTGTCACCGCCAACGCCCGTCCGGTGAGCAGATACCACCAAACTTCCCTCGCCTTCTTCAGGGAAGGAGCCAGGGGCCGGGAGAAGGGAGACCTGCCTTGGGTTCTGGTTGACCTCGCTAATTCCAGGCGGTTTGGGCAGGCCCCTTAGACTCTCTGACCTCCGTTCCCCCATCTATAAAATGGACGGGAGGAGCTGGCTTCTTCCGGCCCTTCCCTCCCTGATGTGCTGTGAGTCTTCAGTCTCTGCTGAGAAAGGGGCTTGGTTGAAGTCACTGAGATAATCCCAGGGACACGTGGCCTCCTGGGAGAGGCAGACCGTGTTTCCTGCAGACTTCCTCTATTCCCTGACGATGGCACCTGCGCGAGAGGGCAAGAATCAGGGACTCCTCGCCCAGCAGCTCCTGAAAATCCAGGCCTTAGAAAATAAAATATATACCACTACCACCACCACCCACCCCAAACATCCCTGAAGAAAGGTAACCACAGAAACAGCCAAAAATGTGGAGCTGGGCGTTAGTGTTAGACTGAGACAAACTGTCTTTCTAGCGTCTCTAGGGAAAAACTCAATCCTCCTCCACAAAAACACGGTGAGTGAACTCCCACTACACAGGAGGCTGCAGATAAAAACCGGTGGTGGGCGGCTTTGAGGGGGAATTGGCTGGGGGCTGGCAGGCGAGGTGGTCTGGGTCCAGACGCCTCTCTCTTCAGGCAGAGGGTAAAACCAAACCCAGAGGGAGTTGGTCTCCTAGCCAGCCCTGCTGTGAGGATTACATGCAACAAGGACCATGGGCATCAGCAGCACTGACCTTGGTGCTGCCTTACGGAGCCAGCTCTGGCACCTGGGCTACCCTCTTTCCTTCCCAGCGTAGACCAGTGGCCAAGGTCATTGCTTGGCTTTCTGTAGCATATCCACGCAGAGGATAGGGTTCCAGGTAAGGAGCCTTCCATCAGGTGCCCAGACCAGGCCCATCAGCCAGGTGGTTAGCAGGGGTAGTTTATATTCTGCTGTGGTCACCCATCTGATCCCACTTCAGTGCAGGTCGGAGGGTGTGGGGAAGACTCCA
Organism: Rhinolophus ferrumequinum; assembly: GCF_004115265.2. Lineage (NCBI taxonomy): Eukaryota > Metazoa > Chordata > Mammalia > Chiroptera > Rhinolophidae > Rhinolophus > Rhinolophus ferrumequinum. The sequence goes on from NC_046296.1 coordinate 65,488,763, forward strand.
CATAGGTGTTCAGCAACCCCAGCATCTTCCATCTAGAGATTCCACCACTCTCCTTCAGTGCTTCCAAACCTCCACTGACCCCTCGACTTCCAGCCCACAGCAAGAAGCAAGCGCTAGCTAGGGTCCCCTGGTCATTAGAAGCCAAGCCTGGAGGGGCGTGCACATCACTTCTGCCTGAATTCACTGATCAGAATTAATCACCCAGTCCCTGGAGGCTAGGGGTCTGGGAATTGCAGTTTTCCTGTGTGACCAGGAGAAAACAGTCGCTTTGCTGAGCACATTGCGATGTCTCTGCCACAGAAACAGGGCACACTTCTCCCACACTCAGTCACAGAGCAGCAGATGTCCACACAAAGCACGACAATTACTGTCCTCGAGGCCTGAGCTATATGACCCCCTGCAAACCCAGCTCATGGGGAGAGGGTCAGGAAAGACTCACAGAGCAGGTGACAGTTTTGCTGAGCCTTAAAAGATGAGGAGGGGAGAGCATAGTAGACACAGGCGAGAGGCAGTGTGGATGGTAAGAAAGCTCAGGGAGACCACAAAAACAGATGGAGCGTGTTCCTGGACCCTGCCTCTCACACTGATCTCCGTGCCCGGGCTGCTGGGCTGTTCTCTCACTGGCCTGACTCTCCCTCTCTCCCCACCAATCTGGAACCTACCTATCCCTCAAGACTCAGTTCAGCTGTCACCTGGCCCTCCAGCCTCTCCGCTCACATGTATTATACTTCTCTCTCCTCTGAACTTCTGAAGAAAGCATGTGTCTCCCTCAGATGAGACACAACCTGCTGTCTTCCTTTTTGTGTCTAGTGCACCTTCAGAACAAAGACTGTAAACCCCTTATGAAGCTTAGTGGAGGGAGAGCATATAGTGGTGACTCAGTAAGTTCGGTGGCATTTAATAAGCCAGAGAAAGTAAGAAAGCAAATTCAGGGTAGGGTGTTGTATTAGTTTCCTGGGGCTGCTGTAACATAGCACTACGAACTGGGCAGCTTGAACGGCAGACGTTTATTGTCTCAGAGTTCTGGAGGCTGGAAGTCCAAGATCAAGGTGTCAGCAGGGTTGGTTCGTTCTGAGGCTGGGAGGGAGAATCTGCTCCAGGCCTCTCCCCAGCTTCTGTAGCCGTGAGTATTTCTTGGCTTGTAGATGGCTGTTTCCTCCCTATGTTTTCCCATTGTCTTCCCTCTGTGTGTGTCTCTGTGTCCAAATTTCCCCTTTTTATAGGGACACCAGTTACATTGGACTAGAGCCCACCCTAATGACCTCTTCCTAACTTGATCATCTGCAAAGACCCTATTTCCAAACAAGGTCACATTCACAGGTACCAGGGGTTAGGCCTTCAACATCTGTATGGGGGAACAATTCACCACATAACAGATGCCATGCTATATATACAATTTGTCTTCCACACGATGGCTGTAAACACCTAGAGGCAGGTATGACTCTGATTATTAATAATATCTGACTTAGTTTTATGATATTGTTTTTGAAGCACTTTGCCATATACAGCCTCCAACATTCTTGCAATTATTTCCACCTTTTACAAATGAGGACACCTATGCTTGGAGAAGTGAAATGCCCAGGGTCACATATGAGAATCAGTGACAGCCAGATCTAAATGCCAGACTTGATGTCACTGTGCTGGGCCCATACGGGCTTTGGAAAAAAATACTATTTAAAAAAATCATTTGCTAAACTTGATTGTGTATCCTACCAGGGAGGATCTTTCAAAAACGTGCTTTTAGCTCACAAAGCCTTGCCCCCAAATGTTTGAGGAAGTGAAGGCCTGCTGGTTTCCAGATCCTCTTTTGATTCTGTCACTATGCCATTTGTAATTACAGAGGGGAGAAGTGTGGCTGCCGGGAATAGAGTGGGCGATGCTCCCGTAGGGTAGGGTGGCACCTCTGACTGCCCGCCTTTCCCCTGACCTCAAAAGCTCAAAGCAGAGGAAACAGCCAGAGAACACGCTGGCAGCACCGGTGGCAAGAGTCTCTGGATCCTGCCTTGCATCAGTAGAAGGGTCAGAGGTGGGGAAATTGGATCATTAGACCATCTGGCTTATCCCTGAGGTCCAACAGTGTTTGTGATGGCCCTTGAAGCAGATGTGGCTCATGGGTCACTCAGGAAGTGTGACTCAGAGGCACATTCTGATGGATCCCCTTCCTGGTTCGTCCCTGAAAGCTCCAGGGGTCAAGATAAACTAGAGTGTCCCATCTCCTAGAGCAAAGAGACTGACTTGTGTCCCTACTCCAAATTCGTCCACTGAAGCTCTAACAACCCCCATTGTACCTGTATTTGGAGATGGGACCTTTAGGAGGAGATTAACGTTGAATGAGTTCATAAGGGTGGGGTCCTAACCCAATAGGATCAGTGGCCTTACAAGAAGAGGAAGAGAGAATGAGATTGCTCGCTCTCTCCACAAAGACCATGTGAGGACACGGCGAGAAGGCAGCCATCTGCAAGCCCGGAAGAGAGTCCTCACCAGATTCCAAGTTAGTCGGCACCTAATCTCGGACTTCCAGATGCCAGAGCTCTGAGAAATAAATGTCTGGTGGTTAAGTCAGCCCCCTAGTCTAAGGTATTTTGTTGTGGCAGCCCAAGCTAAGACATGCCCTGTGTGTCTTCTCATCTTCTAGTTCCCACCCCATCTGCCCTGCTGCCCGTCTCTAATCTCAAGGCCTGGGCTCCTAGGACCCTGTCCTCAGGACCAGGGTCTTTTAGGACCTTATTTTGTTCCTTGAGCAGTACCTTGCCCTCTTGCCCCTGCTCCTAACCCTGTCCCCAACCCTGGCTTCTAGGGCACAGGGTGAGGGTGTGGAAGGGAGCCTCGGGAGGGCTCAGGAGCTGGGCTCGTCTCTCATCTCCACAGGAAAGTGATAGGAGTCAGGAGGCAAGTCCAGCTCCTGTAGTCACTTGCATCAGAAACTTGGGCCCCCTTAAACTCGTTTAGCCTCTTGAACTACCTCATGGGGTGATTGAGAGGCTTAAATGAGCAACATTAGACATTCTCACATTCTCCCTCTTCCTTTCCTCTCCTTTAGCAAGCCTAGAACATTCTCTTCAGCAACACCTTAATCGTGCCTTAATCCAGGCTTCGGATTTCCTATTTTATAAAATGTGGATATTAATGTCTTCCTTGGACTAAAAGAGGCCATGTGTGTAAAGGACTTATGGCATGACAGATACTCAGTAAATGATAAGGACGTTACCTTCGGCATCACCAAAGGCTGACTGATCACTGCAGATGTATAAAGAGAACCATCCTGGTGAATCTCAGCCAGCAGACCTGGGTTCTGGTCCCAGCTCTGACAGGTTTTAGCTGTGTCCCCTGAACAAGACACCTAACTCTCTGAGCTTGTTTCCTCCTGAGCGCTCTGCACTCAGGTGATGGGGGTTTTGGGGGTCAGCTGCACCAATGTACGCTATTGACGTGCGTACCGGGGACTGCGAGTGTTAAAGGGGCCTCTCCACAAGGAGTGGGTGGGGTGGGTTGGAGTAGACCCCCAGGGCAGATGTACTTTGCTGATTTGCACAGCTGGGTGGATGAGGGCCTGTGTGTTCTACAGGATCCGTGTATAACGTGCTTGCCCAGTGCAGGAGGGGCACCTGGTCAGCAGCTTGCCAGCCCCCCGTATGTACGCCCCCCAGCCCAGGGCTCTGCACACCAGGCCTGATATCGTTTCCATGTCACTGAACCATGAGGGGAGCAGCCCAGAGTCTGTTTGGCTGCATATCGCTTATTCTAAATCACAAAACCCAAAACCAACACAAACAGCCGCTTTGACTGCTGTTTCAAACCAGCTTGAACTGGAAAAGGCTGCTTGCCTTTCCAGCTCTACTCCTGATGTCTTCTCTTCTGGGAAACAGAGCTCCTGATGCTTGAGAAATCAGTACATGCCCTGAGCAGGATTATAGGTGTCTGCCTAAAACAGTCCCACGACTAACATGGGACGGATATAACCACCACCACAACCACCACCCAGCCCTGTGTGTCTCTCATTTCATCTTCTAGACAGCACTGTCCAAAGTCCAACAGAAAGAAAATGTGACCCACATATAAAGGCACATTTTTTTTTTTTTAAGTAAAAAGACACAGGTGAAATTCATGGTACATTTTACTTAATCCAACATATAGAAAATATAACTTCAACGTGTAACCAATCTAAAAATTATGAATGAGATATTTTGCATTTTTTTTATACTGAGTCTTTTTGATATCACGGTATATTCTATAATTATAACACATAGATGCAATTCAAGTGCTTAGTAGTCTTGTGTGGCCCGTCGCTATCTTACAGATGAGGCAGATACAGGCCAGGACTCCCAAGCTTTAGTGTACGTCAGAATCCCCTGAAGGGCTTGCAAAAACACAGATTGCTAGGCCCCAGCCCCCAGAGTTTCCCTTTCATAGAGTCTGGGGCATTGCTTGAGAATTTGCATTTCTAACAGGTTCCCAGGTGATGCTGATTCTGCAGGTCAGGAAACCACAGTGTGACAACCACTGGCCCAGACCGTCTTCTGAGGCAAGCAAGAAATGTGCTTTCTTAATTGACACCTGGGAAAACCACATCGTTACTGCAAAGCAATCAAGGCAGTGTGGTCCTGGCATCTGGACAGATACAGAGATGAATGGAATAAAATTGAAAGTCCAGAAATAAACACCCACATGTATGGTCAATTGGTTTTGACACGGGTGCTACGACAACGTAATGAAAGAAAGAATCGTCTTTCAACGAGTGCCTTTCCCAGGGAAGGCACTGGATCAAATGTTGAGACAGGTTTAGAAGGATCTAACATCCAATGTAAAAATTGTTTTGTTTTCTTAGTAGATTCCTGGTTTCCTGGGGCTGGAGGCAGTGATTGGGGTGATATAAGAGGCGGGGGTCGTGTACAGGGTACAGGGTTTCTTTTGGGGGAGATGAACATGTTCTAAAATTGGTCACGATGATGGTTACACAACTCTGTGAATATCCGAAATAGACCATTGAACTGTACACTTTAAATGGGTGAATTGCATAGCATGTGAATTATATCTCAATAAATCTGTTGACAAAAAAGAAAAAAGAGTTCATTTTCCTGTATCCTCTTGGGGGGTCCACTGAATAGCATTCCTGCCTGCGGGACTTTGCACACGCTGTGCCCTCTGGCGGAGGCACTCTTCCTCCCCTGCTTCAGCTGGAAACCTAGTTAGCCTTTAGAGTCTCCTCAGAAGCCCCAAGGTACACTGGGGCCTCGGGAAAAGTGTGTGCCCCATTTACCAAAACACCTTTCGTAGCTGAACCAAGTGGAAAAAGTGCATAGAAGCTCTACCATCAAAAGCCTTGGCCATGCAGAAAGCCCTGAGTTGCCCTTTCTGTTCACAGACCGTTGTTGACCTTCTGTGGCGCGGTCAAACCTACGCAGGGGACTCGAAGGCTACAGGCTGTGACCTCAGGCCAATTAGACACGCTTGTTCCCATTGCACAATACCGCAGGGTGGTACAACAAACAACGGGCGGTCTCTATTTAGAATTGTGATATTTTGTTCATCATGAATCTTTGCACATTAATTTGGAGTTTTAAATAAGTTACATTAAAATAGGCCTTGTCTTGCTGACTGAGTTTTTGGAGCCTCTTTCCGTGTTGAGGGTGAGGCGAGAGCCTCACTTGGCTCACCCTGACCCTGGCCCTGCTGGAACCTTCCCTCTGTACTTGCTCGTGCTTCTCTAGAAGCCTGATCCCACCGATTTGTCACAGGCTCAATGATTGCCTGTCTCCGCCACCTAAATGTGAGCTTCCTGGGGGCATGGACTTGTCCTGTGTGTTTATGTCTATACCCAAAGCCTGGACAGGCTATGACAGAAGCAAGCTGTCACTAACACTGCCTGCGTTAATGAACTGGGGACCCATTATTACAAACTGCTGCTGCCTTCTGCACTAAACGGACAGCCCAAAGAACCCCGTCCTTCTGCTTGCCCCCTCCCCCTCCTGGAGAGTAAACCAAAGTGACTTAAGTCAACTTTTTCTCCCAAGGAGAGCCAGTTGGGGCCTGCGGGCGGGGTGGGCCTGGGTGTCCGTCGGGGCTAGCCTGGGTGGTCTGCACAGCGCCAGGTCCTGACTCGGGGAAGCGATGGCCCTTTCTGTGCCCACATCCCACTGCCAACGTAAACCCCAGCTTTGGGATATGACCCCAGACGGCTCAGGCACATGTTCTAGAAGCTCACAGGAGGTTTAGGGGGTCAGAGTCTGAAATATCCCCCGTGTCAGCTACAGGTAGACAGAGGCGACAGCATCCTGGGCCACACTGTGAGCAGCTCTGGAGAGAACCAGGTCTCCCAACCCCTCCAAACCCACTGCGGTCCCACTCACACCAGGCTGCCCCACTTCTTTTGCTTGGGCCTGCAGCCCCACGAGGCAGAAGCTCTCGCATCACTGTCTTCAGGAAAAGGAACCTGAAAGCATTTTGCAGGCAGTAAAGCACCTTGCATTGCTTCTCTTCTCAGGGCTGCAGACTGCAAGTGAGCCGGGTGAGCTGCAGGAGCCCTGGGCCTTGCTCTGGGAGGAGATGATCTGCTGGTTTAGGCTCAGGATGCTCCTGCTTCTACCATCTGCCCAGAAGGCCCTGGCTGTCCTGTTTGCCAGAAAAAGTATCAGCTCAAAGGGAGCAGGTCGCTGTGCCCACGGACCCTCTGTAGCCCCAAGCTTGGCTGCCCTGGCTGAGAGCGGAGGCAAGTGAGGGTCAGGGCCTGCTCTCTCCCTTTCTTGGCAGAACTGCTCTCCAGAAGGGACTCCCCATCAGAGCTTCACATCCAGGAGAGAATGTATGGGGTGGGAACCTTCCCACAGGATTTGCATCCAAGACCTTCCGTCTCTGATCTCAGTAAAGACATTAAGACACTGTAGGCCTTTCAGGCATCCTCCCGTGACTGTACTTGAGCCAGGACCCATGTCAGCCCAGCCATCCCCGCCATCCCCGCCAGCCCCGCCAGCCCTGCCAGCCCCACCAGGCTTCCTGCCCAAGGCTTGCCCAATGCCTGATCAAAGTGGATCTGCGGAGAACTCAGGGCCCACCACACGTGGGCAAGCTCTTAACAGCCGGAAAGACGGCCTCCGCTCTCCGCTGCCTCCCCTACAGGCCACCACGGAATTCCTTCTGAGTCCACACAAGCCAGCCTTTCCCACGCTCCTCCAAGCTGGGAAGACCCTTGCCACATTCCTCCACTCATAGAGCACCTTTCACCCTTCAGAACCCATCTCACAGCTCAAATACAGCCTCACCTAAGCACCTCTCTTGCAGCCAGCACGAGCTGCCCCCATCCTTGCACCTCCACTTCCTGTATTCCTTTGTCACAGCTCTATGGCCCAGCTGTGCATTGACTGGTTACCTGCCTGCACCCCAGCCTTATTCTGAGAACATCCTGGGAGTGAGGAGGCTCCGTCATAGCCGTGGAGTAGCCCCAGCCCAGTAAACATTCAGCGGGAGATGAGGGACCGGGCCTCACCAGGCCCTGCAGCAGGCAGTGGGTTGGCTTGTACACCACTGGACAGGACCCACGGGAGCCGTGGGGAGCAGTCACTGCAGCCTGATCAGCCACCTTCCTCCTGCCCCACACCAGCCAGGGGCCAGAGTGACTCAGCACTGGAGACAGCTTGAGAGCTCTTGAGAGCACTGCCACTTCTTCCAGCCAGCCAGCCAGCCAGCAGGGAGCTTTTGTGCCTTTTAGGGTCTGGGGACTGTGTTTCTGAGATGCCATCCCGGGACCGGGGGTCAGCCCTTCAGACTTGAACTTGCAATAAACCATTTGCAGCTTTGTAGCCTTGGGCGTGTTGCACAACCTCTCCGAGTCAGGGTTTCCTCATCTCTGAGATGTAGGAATTGCAACTCAGTACTGCTCCTGAAGCTGATTCAAGAATTAATAAAGTGGCTTCCTTCCCTGAACGCCTTGTCCCTTGTCTGCAGACGCCATGCTGTCACGCCTCTGCTGAGTTGCTTTTGCTGTTCCCTCTCCAGGCAACCCTTCCGGCTCCACTCCAGGAGAACCCTCCTCCTGCTCCAATGTCTGGAGGGCGGCTGCATCCACAGGAGGGGACTTGCTCCCCAGTACTTTCCACCTGTCTCCGTGATAGTACTTAAGGTACCGCCTGATGGCTCTGTGTGCATGTGTCCCTGTGAAGGGCCCAGGGGAGGAGATAGGCGAATTTCCTTCTGCCAGTGAAGGAAAAGCAATGGGCTGCGGGCACTGACCAGAGTTCAACCATGAGTACAAGTTCCTGCCCCTGCTGTGTCCCCCGAGGCAGGTCTCTCCTCCTGAGCGAAGCTCCAGCTTCAGAAGGCTGGTTTAGCTGTCAGGGCTTCACTCAAAGGGCCGTTGAGGGGGGATGAATGGTCTGCCAGTGGGAAGTGCTCTCTAAGATGGAAACTTCGGAAGGACAGGTCGTGAAGGTCACAGCAATCCGCCTCCTGGGGTGCAGGCTGGCCTGGGGTCTGTGGTCCCGGCTTCCAAACCAAAACTCAGGACCCCTGGGGCTGATGGTGGGAAGGATGGAGTCCTGGAGCATCTGGCCCTGAGGCTGGTATGGGTGTGTCTGCCAGGCGCTCAGGCCACAGGCGGGGAGGGGAGCTCAGCTCTCAGGCGGTGGGGAGGCTGTGCAGCCCTAATGGAGCCTGCAGACCCCTCCATGCCCTGAGTGCCAGGTCCCCTCAGAGCTGCACTTGGTTTTGGCTGACCGTGCAGGGTCTATTAGCACCTCTCAGAGGATACAGCGCGCCAGACTCTGACAAAGCAAACCTGTCACAGACCTCAGCTTCCTGCACCCTAACGGCAGAGTCCTGGAGCATGGGTGTTGGGGTCTCCATTTGCTCCTCCCCATGTCTCAGAGCTCCAGACGTGTGGGGGTTCAGGGTCTCCCTGATGGACAGGCATAGGTGGCATCTTATGTCCAAGGTCTCCCTGCTGCCTGGAATGCTGAAGCACTCCCCCTTCCGTGCCTCACGCGTCCCTTGTGGGGGAACAGAGCCTGGGAAGCCCTCCTCACTCATGCTGGGTCAGCCGGTGCGCTGGCACCTTCCAGCCGGCACTACCTCTGCTCTGTGACGCAGGTCTTTCCTCAGAGTCCACCCAAGTAGAGCTGAGGGGAGGTCTTATTCCCCTCTGTGTCCCTGAGGGGAATTGTTAGGGCCCAGACAATAAATGTCTGAATGACGTGGGACAGGGAAAAATTCCACAGCCTGGTTTAATATGGAAACTACAATTTTCCCCTCTCTTCGTTTTCTCTGCTGCATAAGAAGGATGCATCCCATTCCAACGTTGAAAGCCCCTCCCAGGAGAAAATGCAAATATTTTCCCTTCCATCCAGAAAAGGTCTGGAGGTTAAGCTAGCCTGGTCTTTGCAGAAAGGGAACGTAGACCCTTGGGGAATAACGTAGAACAAGAAAAAAGCACTTTGGGTAGAGGGAGAAAGAAGATGAGGGTGAAAGCGCTCCAGGCTGGGAGCTGATACTGCTAGAGAGGTTCCACTTTGGAAGGGGGGCGCGGGGGACGACCTGCTTGGGAGAGGCTGTGAGTGGGCCTTGAGAAGGACCCCTCAGGGGCAAAACTGGAACATCCAGCAGCTGGCCATGGAGTCACCCCGGATGAACAAGCCCCTCCCTACAGGAAGGCACATGTGGACACCTCCCCACACTCATCCCTGCGGGGGCCACAGTGACCAGGGCTCATTCATCCCCTCCTTGGGACGCTTCCACACACTGTGGGCTTTGGGTCAGGTACCCAGGCAGGGACTATGCAGGAAGCAGAAGTGAATTCGACTCTGTCGCTCATGGTTTTGGGAACAAACCTGTTGGTTAGTGTGTTAGTTGGCTAGCTTCCCATGTCCAGGTAAAACGCCTGTGTTCTGCCTTCTCACAGAAGACTCTGCACCCCCAGTGTATTGGTTTTCCCCAAATCAAACAATTCTACAACTGGGTGCCCTACAATTCAACTCAGTTCTGACACCACCTCCCTGAACATAGTATCAGGTCCCACAGGTTAAGGCCGCCGTCCCACTTGACTTCCCACCGCCTTCAGACGCCAATTGTAAAAAGTCCAGGTTGTCACCTGTACTTCTGATTCACTGGCTATGGATCAAAGCACCCAGGACCCCCTTCTTGGGTTCGATTAATTTGCCAGAGCGGCTCACAAAACTCAGCAAAAGTTTTCTTACTAAATCTAGCCAGTTCACTATAAAAGGATACAGCTCAGAGATGGAAGAGATGCAAAGGGCGGCGTACATGGGAGGGGGTGCAGGGCTCCCATGCCCTCCCCAGGTACACCCCCCCCACACACCTCCCCCCCCCCCCCCCCCCCCCGCCCGGCTCCTTCACATGGTCACCTACCCGGAGCTCTCCGATCTCTGTCCTTTGGGACTTCCATGGAGGCGACATTACATAGGCGTGGTGAGTAAATCTCTGGCCACTGGTGATTGAACTCAGTCTCCAGTCCCTGTGCCCTCCCGAGGTCAGGGGGAGTGGGACTGAACGTTCCAACCCTCTAATCACTGGTTAGGTTTTCCTGGCAACCAGCCCCCCTACCTTAGGGGGCTTACCAAGAGTCACCTCATTAACATAAACTCAGGTGTGGCCTCAAGGGGCTTGTTATGAATAACAAAATATACCTTTATCTCTTTTATCACTTAGGAAATTCCAAGGGTTTTAATAGCTCGGTGCCAGGAAGCAGGGGTGGGGGAAATAAGACCGACTACATATTTCTTATTAAAAGTCACGATATCTCAGGTTGCCATAACAAAATACCACAGGCTGGGTGCCTTAGACACCAGCCGTGTGTTTCTCACAGTCTGGGGGCTGGAAGTCTGAGATCAGGGCGCTGATAGATTAGGTTCTGAGGAGGAAGCTCCCCTGGCTTTGCAGAACGCTGCCTTCCTGTGGTGTCCTCACCTGGGAGAGGCAGACAGACAGACAGACAGGCAGCTCTCTTGTGTCTTTTCATATAAGGACACGAGTCCTATCAGATTCGGGTCCCAACCTTATGACCACATTTAACTCTAATTACCCACATACAGGCCTCATCTCCAAATAGTCACCCTGGAAGTTAGGCTTCAACATGTGAATCTGGGGGGACACAAGCATTCAGTCTACAATGTCTGGGCCCTTTGAGGTTCCCTGCCACCTGCGCTTCTCTCTCTTGCCCAACGCCTAACGTTGCCGGGTCTATTCTCACCTTAGGGCTTCACTGAAGCGCCATTCTGCAGAACCGGTCGTCTTGCCTCCCGAGGGACCAGAGGGTGAGCCCTGGGGCAGAGATGCTCCCTGTGGGGTGACCTGGACCAACAGGAACTGGGAGACAGGGCTTGTGCAGGGAGGGGTGCCTGTGGAGTAGCCTGCTGTGCGCCCTGACAGCCCCCCGGGGAAGTAGCACAGTGACAGTAATATGTGAAGCACACAATTCTGCTTTCCTGGCTTTGTTTCGGGTGTTTCCTCACCCTCACAGTCCTGGGCTTTCATTTCCCAAATAATGAGGCAGCTTTTTAGTCTGCCTGGTGCCCTGATCTCTAGGGGCCTGGAGCTAAGACCAAGCTGCTCTGTTCCTGAGATCCTGTGGCAGGAGGGAATTCAGGAGGCAGTGGTGGTACCGCTCTGTCCACGTGTATGAGAGACGCATGTTAAATGCCCCAGGACGGCAGACATGAGGGAGTCACCACCTTTCCCACGGAACAGCCTCCTGTGAGTTTGAGATGAGACCCTGTGGTCTGTCTCTGAAGTAGCCAGCTCGGGCTGCTATAACAAGATGCCACTGACCGGGTGGCTGAGATAATAGATACTAGTTTCTCACAGTTCTGGAGGCTGGGAAGTCCAAGATTGTGGTGTTGGCAGATTTGGCTCTTGGTGGGGGCCCTTTTCCTGGCTTATAGATGGCCGTCTTCTCACTATATCCTGACATGGGAGAGAGAGAGAGCTGGTCTTCCTCTGTTATAAGGGCACTAACCTCCTGTATGAGGGCTCCACCCTCATGATCCAATCAACTCCCAAAGGCCCCCACCTCCAAATCTACCCCATTGGGCGTTAAGGCTTCAATATAAGAATCTGGGGGCAGGATGAACACAAACTTTCAGCCCATAATAGGCTTACACCACACCTAATCATAACTGATATCCACCCTCTACTATCCACCATCTGAAAAACAATAACAAATTCTTCCCAGAATTCCATGCTCCTTTCCATTTACTGCCCTATCTTTCTCTTCTATTTCTTTCTCAAATGCCTCATAATATGGAAGGACTTATGGTCTCCACGGGCACATCTTCCATTTTCTCCTGGTCCAAGCTGGCATTGACCACCACCAGAGGCCTCATGACTGAAGGTGGGCATCATCTGTGCCCACCTTCTCTCTCACCTCCTCCATCCAATCCACCACCAAGTCCCCATGGTCCAGCTTCTAGAATATTCCTTGCATCTGTCTGCTTCTCTCTATATCTGTGACCACTGCCAACATCTCACACTCAGCCTTCAGGAAAAGCTTCTGGTTCTGGTGTCCAATCTTTTCTCAACACCCTGCAGAGCAAATCAGCTCTTAGATCGTGAATAGATCAGGTCTCTCCCCTGATTAAAACCCCTAAAAGCCTCCATTGCTGTCAGTAATATGGCACAGCCCACAAGGTGTTGCCTCAGTGCCCACCGTGACCTCAGCAGCCTCCTCTCCCCGGTCCCTTCCCTCACTGCAAGGCAGATACAACTTTGGCCTCTTCCTGTTCTTCCAATGCCTCACACTCAGCTTCAGGCTGTCCACCTACACAGTGGTCTCACTGAAATGCTCCGGGCCCCTACTCTCCTGCTGCCTAGTTCCTGTTCTTTCTTCAGGTCCTGACTTAGATGTCACTTGACGGGCAGCCTGCCTGGAACCTCACGCCAGTGGTTAAGATCTTGCTTTCACATATTAATAGCATCCCATGCAATTGTCATCAATTAACCAGGGGTGTGATTATCTGATTAACAGCCACCTCTCCACCAGGTGTGAGCTACCTGGGGTGGTGACAATGCGTAGAATAATGATGCACACACGGCAGGTGCTTAGTGTTTGCTGAATGTGTGAAATGCAAGAAAACGTTCTTCAATATGGGGAAGTTGAGGGTCAGAGAGAGGGGAAGAGGCCAGCCTGAGGTCCCACAGCTGGTGTCCAGCAGCGCAGGGATTGGGATCCAGGTGTCTTGGGCCCGAGGTGGCCACTCCTTGGGACATGAGAGCAGAAAGAGAGAGGAGAGGGTGGATGTGGGATCTAAAGGACTCTGTCCCTGATTGGAGGTGAGGCAGCAGAGGGGAGAAGAGGCGAGAAGGCCAGGCTTCTGGCTCAGGAATTGGGTGGACGGTGGCACCATCTGCTGGGAGAGGACACTGGCGGGGTGAGCGTTGGGTAAGGGAGAGAAAGTCATGGCACGAGCTGTGGACATCTGCAAGACACCCAGTCGGGGCTGGGTATACAGGAGTTGGTCTGCTGAAGGGAAGGTTCAGGGTGGCAGCCAGGAGGAGGTGGTTGAGCCAAGGTGGCACAAAGGGAGATGCTGGAAAAGCAGACTGAGCCTTGAGGCTGTGAAACAAGCAGCAGCCACCTTCCCGAGGGCTGGTGGAGCTGCCAGACCTTTTCTCAACCCTTCTATAGTTCGTGAAAACTTAAAGCAAGAAACATGCAGTTCTCTTCAAGAAACCAGCTGAGCCAAAGGCCAGGCAGGGACAACAGGACCAGCAGAAAACAGCCCTCAGCAGGAACTCTCTTATTTCTGGTAAACTCTACTTTTAAGCCACTTCAGATTAGGTCCAAGGACTTATTATGGGCCCTTTCTGTGAATGCTATCTAATGGGACATTTAAAGTATAATTCAAATGTTTTAAGGTTTGGTTGACATACAGTCTTTTAGGTCATTGCACAAAGGGACACCCACTTGTGTGTACAGAATCCCATAGAAGCAGTCCTTTCCCAAGCTTTCCGGACTGGTGTTGGTTTATTTAATCAAAACATTGGTTAAAGTGGAAAATTATTTTAAAGATTAAAACATAGCCTAAGCATTTGATTTTTAACTTAAAATATACAAGAGCACACTCCCCAGTCAGCTCCAATGCCCAGGACGCCTCTGGGCGTGGGTCACACGGTTGGCATCTGCGCTGACTTTGTTGCGTCAGCAACACCCACCATAGTCGTTACGACTCCTACCTCCTACTTCTTTACAAATCTAAAGAGAGCTCAGAAACATTTGTGAGACAACCCGAGTGCAGGCTCCAGTGATGTTTCTCATCATATTTTCTATGATTATTTTACAGCGGCCTTCCCAGGTGTGCTAGTTATCTACTGCTGTGTAACAAATTACTTCAGTGCTTAGTGCCGCGCAGCAACGAGAACCGGTACCTCTCTCGCACAGGCAGGGGCTGTGGTCAGGAATTCAGGACCGTGCAGGGTTTCTCAGGAGGCTGCAGCTAGATGGCGTCCGGGCTGCCCTTGCCCCCAGCATGGCCAGGGACGGCAGAATCTGCTTCCACGTCTGCCCACTCATGTGGCTGGTGCCCACCATGGGGAGCCTTAGCTTCTCTCCGCATGGATACCACCCTCCCAGAAAAGAAGCTTGAGTGTCCTCATGGTATGACGGCTTCCCCCAGAGCAAGCTGCCCAGGAGAACAGGCGTAAGTTGCAACGCCCCTTCTGACTTCACCTCAGAAGCCGCTCCATACCACTTACACCCTGGTCTCCCTCAGTCTCACAGACCAGTCTTGATTCAGTGTGGGAAAGGACTACAGAAAGGCGTGAAAACCAAGAGGCGACAGTCACCGGGGGCCATCCTCATGGAGACTGGCTACCGCACCGAGCGTCATTCAACAGCAACTCACTTTTAATGAGTCTTTTCCAAAGCATTTAATTGTGTTTACAGAAAAACTCTCTCTTCGAATTCATTTTATCATTTTATGTACATCTCATTACACAGTGTCATTGTAAGAACAAGCATAACTAACACAAATGGACTTGGGGACACAATCGCCTGCCAGGGGAACAGGTACGACCAGCTGTAGCAGCACAAGGGTGCAGACACCCCAGGGAGATGGCTGCTGCCAGGAGCAGGGGGCACCCCGTGGGCATCCAGGGGCTGTGGGGCGTCAGTTAAATGGAGCCTAAGCTACCGTTATGTGCCCCTGGAGCCCTTGAGAGGGTTGAAGAGTCTGCGGACCCAGGCCCACTCCTTTTCCTGGGTGAACCTAGGAGCTGTACAAAGTACGTGTGTTCAGGCCAAAAAAAAAGTCTGGTGCACTCCAATAAGCATTTCCTGAACACCCAGAGATCCAGGCACCCAGGTATAGAGAGGAATTCTTCTCCAGCAATGTCAGAGAATTAGAGCTACGTAACAAAGTACCACAGCTGGGGGAGGGGGTGGGGGCTTAAACACCAGGCATTTATTCTCTCACAGTTCTGGAGGCCAGAGGCCCCAGGTCAAGGTGTGGGTTTCTCCTGAGGCCTCAGGCCTCCACCAGCAGACTGCCGTCTTCTCACTGAGTCTTCTCACATGGTCTTCTCTCTGTCTGCGTCCTTTGTCTCCTCATCTCCTCTTCTTCTGAGGGCACCAGTCAGCTGGGTGAAGACCTGTTCATATGACCTCGTTTTACCCTAATTACGTCTTTGAGGCCCTGTCTCCAAATACAGTCACGTTCTGAAGTACTGAGGGTCCAGACTTCCCTGCATGAATTTGGAGGGAACACAATTCATCCCTAGCGGGGAGCAATGGGCCTCCTCTCCAAACTGGGGGATCCGGTGGGCTCCCCGAGCAGGCACTGCCCCAGCCGAGTAGTGACGGATGAATAGGAGTTCCTGGCAAAGAGAGGGTGGGTGGGAAGATGTAGGAAGGGAACTGGGGACCACACCATTCAGTGTGTGGAATTTGGGGTCAACCAAGAGAAGCCCTTCTTATTTTAGAATGTGTCCCTGGGTCCCCTCTGCCCAGCCCTGCCTTCTTTCTTCTCCGGGCCTCAGCTCCCACCTCTAGGAAAAAAAGTATTGGGAGGTCCCGCCCTCAGAACCCAACACCTCTAACTAAGGCATGAACCAATGTTGGCACAGCTAACTGGGAGGGAGTGACGGGTGTGTAATTTGGCCTTGAGCGTGGAAAGTTCAATCAGCTGGAAAGAGTAAAAGGAAGTTGGAAAAAAAAAATTTAACCCAGCCCCAACCACAGAAACGATAAAGAGAAGGTGAGGTCACGGGGCCTTTTGGAAAATATGAATCGACCAGGCAGGCTGAGGAAAAAGAGAAGAGCAAGGCTGGTGAACCTCTCTCCTGCCTGTGTGTACAGCCAGAGAGGTGTATGTTGGGGCAGATATGGGGTCTGGTCCTGGGTGACAGTGTCCCCTTTTAAAAGAACCTTCACATCGGGACAGCTTGTCAGCTTTGCTAAGGGTGTTTGACTCCAATTCCTGGCAAGGAAAAGCGGGTTATGAAGTAATTCTTCTCATGATCTAACCCTCGCAACGGAAGTGCCCACAGGAAGCAGAGAGAGTGCACACACACACACACACAGATACACACAAACCCCAAATAGGGGTTCAGACTCCTACAGTCCTGGTCAGCTGCTCGCTGTGCCTCAGTTCCCTCACCTTTAAGGTGGGCTGGAGGCAGACTTTGACCTCACATCGGACCCTGAGCTCCAAGCCTGACTCCCAGGTCAGGTGGGGGCTGCTTCAGGGGACAGGAGCTCCGGGCAGAATGCTGACCTCAGAGGGCAGCCAGGATATGGGCCAGGTAAGGGCTGACGCTGCCGGCTGAGGCAAAACCTGAGTCAGAAAATGGATTGGGCTCTGGTCCTACAACGATGGATCCCTCAAAAGGACACGGTCTCCTAAGTTGGATGCGGCCCCGCGTGATGTGGGGGACAAGCCAGTGTTAGAACATACTGCTCCTCTGTATGATTTGATTCATCCTTTAAACATTTCCCTTTGGGGGATGTTTCATAATTTGCACATTACATTAGTGCAGGAACACTTGTGTGTGATACATAAATAAATAAGTATGCGCACGGTGCAGTGCCGTTGGGGAGCACGGTCACAACACCTAGAGCCCACCCCTGACTGGCATTCAGGGCTGTGAGGAGCAGCGCCCTTCTTCCTACGCTCTGCAGGGTCTGGGAACGAGCCCTCTCCCTGGGCAGCAGCTGATGAAAGAGCTGTTGGGAGGCGTCTGTGTCTGCCTGTTCCCGAGGTCAGCGAGGAGCCGATAAGTCTTGGTGTAAACAGAGGCACAGCGTGCACACACACACACGCACACGCACGCACACGCACGCACACACTTCCCACTCAGCCTGAGATGCCAGGTTTGCAAGATCCGGTTCAGGATGTCTTGGGCAGGCTTGGCTGATAAGGTTCCTGGGCTGACCTGAGGAAGGCGATTGGCTCAGACGGGGCTGGCTGGCACGGCTGGCGGCGTGGGGCAGCTAACACCCTTGGCCCCTCTGCCAGGTGGAGCCAGGCAGCCCTTATGGGCTCAGCCCCTGGGTACTTTCCTCCTGGAGAAGGACCTAGAAATCTGAGCGACGCCCCCTATGGAAGACACTGGACTCTGAAGCAGACTCCGACCCTCTGATTTCACAGCTGACAGATTGAAGACCTGGAAGAGGGACGTGCCCAAGGCCACCTAGCCGGTCAGCCAAAGCTCCTCCCACTATGTGTCCAGACCTGTCCTCACCCCTCTGTGCCCATGTGTCCAGCCCTGGGTGCCCAAGGACCCTGGGGGCACAGAGGGACAAGCAGGGGCTGAGCCCCACTACAGCAGCGCTGACGGGAAGGGGAGGCCCTCACTGCCAGACCTCACAGGCTGTCCCTCCCAGCTCCATCGGCTGGGAACATTCGCAGGACTAGGGACCAGACAAGAACACCCCTGGCCTTCCCTCTGTCCTCACTGCCTTTCTACCTTTCAAAGTCAGCAGGTATGGCTCACCTGGCTTATCCTAGAGCTTGAGATCAGACCAGGTCAGCCCCTGAGCAGCCTCCGGAAGCAGGGTGTGTGTGTGTGTGTGTGTGTGTGTGTGTGTGTGTGTAAGACCAGTCCCTGCCTGGCATTTGGACAGCTTCTATAGTTTTGGCTTCTTGTCGGCCACATGTTCCTGATACCAAGGAAAGCATGAAGGACAACACAGAAGGTAACAAAGAAGTCATTATTTGCACAGAGCTTACAGCTCCAAAGGCACACGCAACCCTCTTCCCCACACTCGGCCTTGTCTTGGATCCTGTCTGCAGCTCTGGAGTGGGATCACCACTCCCCCGGGCAGACGAAGAGGCGAGGTCTAAAGAGACAAGTGGGGCCCAGGGTGAAATGGGTCTGTGTGGCAGAGCCCCCAAACCTCGTGCCACGTCCAAATTCAGAGTTGTCTCCAGCGTCCCCATGTTACACCTCAGTAGCTTTTATGCTGTGGCCAGGGCTGGCTCTAGACCAGCATTTGCAAACTTTTTGGTCTCACAACCCCTTTACATGTTTAAAAATTACTGAGGACCCCAAGATGCCATGTGTGGGGGGCATAGTTATTGATATTCACTGTATTGGAAATGAAAACTTTAACTTCAGAAATATTTTTATTAATTTAGTTAAAAATAGTCCACCATATGTTTGCATAATAACATTGCAAATGGGGGAAAAAAACCCTATATTTTCTAAAACAAAACAAATATTGAGTGAGAAGATTGACATCCTTTTATACTTTTGCAAACATCTTTAATGTTTAGCTTGATAGAAGACTCTGCATTTAGTAATAATTAATAGGTTATTAATGATAATATGTTATTATTAAACACTTCTACATTTAACTTATTTTAATCTATTGATAATAGATTATTATAGAAATAACATATTATTAAATGCTTCTGCATTTAATTTATTACAGTAGGGCACACATCTGGAAAACTCCACTGTGCATTCATGAGAGGATGAGAATAATAAAAGCAAACAATGTCTTAGTATTATTACGGAAATAGTTCTGATCTGCAGACCCCTTGCAAGGGTCTCGGTACCCACAGGGGTGCCCTTGGACCACAGTTTGAGAACCACTGTACTCCTCTCTCTGAGGTAAGGTTTGCCTCATACTTCATCTTCATTCAACACATCTCTTTCTCAACAGCACTCCCTTGCCCCCCTACACACGATATTTGTGAAATCCTAATGAAGCTTGCAATTGCATTTGGTTTGTTCCCTTCCCCCATGCTCTTTTGCAATTACACGTGCATCTTTTAGCAGGTAGCCTCTTGGAATCAGGGACACTGTGTTATAATAATCATTGTCAGGAGACTGCAGACTGCTGTCAGCACAAGGGCCCCTCCACATTAGCTGGAATGTAAACAGAGCCAAGGCTGGGGTGCAGGTTCTGGGTAGGGAGCCCCGAGGAGGCCAGTGTGCAGACTGTAGGAGGAGCAATCCAGCCCCCGCATAGCTCATGTCCTGCCCGGGCAGCCCTCCCTGTGGCTCTCCCTCTTCTAGGGCGTGTGTCTATGCAGGGATAAGCTCTTACACTACTGGTCTGTGGGTTGGCCTCCACACCCGGCTACCTGGAGGGACGGAGAGCACCTTTCCCATTCTCACATTTCTCACAGCCCCGTCCCCAAGCCCAGGACCTGGCACCGAGCCAGCCGACTCGCAGATGTAGGAGAAAGGAGGCCCTGACAGTCAGGAAGCCTTAGTTCCCAAAGGCCCGTTCCCGGAGCAGATGGAGGGCAGGGGGAGGAGCAGGGCACTCCACGCAGGGCAGCTGCTGTGCAGCAAAGCCAGGGGGAAACTGCACACAGCGGAAGTCCTGCTTTGGCCGCTCGTCTGCGGCTCTAAAGATAAGCTGTGCGGTGCCAGCAGGCAGGTGCCATCTGGAAATCCTCGCGAGGAAAGCCAGCTTAGAAGATCGTGGCTCAAGGGACGCACACAGGATGTCCTCTGCCTGGCGATGTGCCTCAGGTCGCACTGCACTAGCAGCCTGTCCCTGCCCTGGATACAGCTCCCTGCCTCCCCTACTGATTGGGACTTTTCTCATGCTTGTTACCTCCAGGACCTGCACCACCCACCACAGCACTGGCACCTAGTAAGGGTTTGTGAAATTGAATATTTTAAATGCATCAAGAAACGTGTATTGAAAGAAACTGCAAGGTGACTGAACTGCCAGGTGAACTGTTAATCTGGACTGAGAATAGTGGGGCTCTCGCTGACTCATGTGGGTTTTTCCATATTAGCTTTTCTTGACATGGAGCCCACTGGGTACTTGTAGCTAAGGCAGCTGGAATACTCAGGAATTCTCAGCAAATCTAGGCTGCATGTCTTTGGAGCAGGTGAGCTGGACTCCTCCTCCGGAGTAGGTGACCATGTAGGGAAGGCCCTGGGCGTCCAGGGGGACAGGCCCCTGGACACCAACCGTCCAGAGGCCACACCTATGGCAGGGAGTTTAGGGCAGCCCCTTGGGGTTTCCTCCTAGAGATGCCAGCTATAAGTTGGGAAATTCTAGAATGTTCAGAGGCCTTCAAAAAAATGTGAAAGGCAGGAAGACCAGAGACCAGGGCAGCCTTCTGGGTCATTCTAAACTGCTCAGAGCCCAGCAGAGAAAGGGGTCTGCCTTGTAGCTCTGGGTCTTCATCCTCATTCCAGGCCAGGCTGGGGCTGTGGAAGGTGGAGGAGGAAGGTGATATGAGGGGCACAGAAAGGACCCCACACAGGTTTTTTTTCTGAAATAGTTTCTAAAAGGCTCATATTAATGACTCACGTTTTTAGGCGAAACCAAGAAGATCTATTTTACAAAGAACACTGTGAAACCAGGGCTTTTCAAGCTGGGGTGTAAGCACCTTCGCAGGTGGGCTATGGGGTATCAGGGAGCACACTGAGCCACCTGCTAGATGTTTGTCTTCCTGGGGGCATACTTTGCTCACAGACTCGGAAGGAAAGCATGATTTTTATGTTAAAACAAATATTGATGGACGTGAACACCAAAAAAAAAGAAAAACATTGTTTGAGAAGGCACTTTGTTAAATCACTAAAAGCTAAGAATTCATCAGTGTCCATGCTTGGTCATGTTTAGAGCTGGCCAGCCACAAGACACTGGGGGCTGGCTCTGGTAGGAACTCAGAGTAGCCCTCATGCTGTAAGAGAGAACCCCAAGCCCCTGGAGATAAGGCAACCTGCCCTGAGTCACCGGATTCCACCCTGGCCCCTTTCCTTGAACTGTTGGGAAAGAGATCAAGGTCGCGGCCTGGCTACCAGGACAGACGCAGCTGGGGGACTCCAGAACAACAGGAGTCCCACGACAACCTCCCACAGAAGCTCAGGGGAGGTGAGGAGGAGAGCTGATGTCTTAGCCCCTAGGGGAGGAGCCCTGCCTGCGTTTGGACTTGGAGTTGCAAGTGTTAGTGGAGAGTCTCAGGCTGGTGCGGGGGCCAGGTCAAGTGTGACCTGCCACCCTTTTCCAGCTGGGGAGCTGTCCCTTCCTCCCCATATTCCACGTGGTCCTGGAGGGCCATCTGACAGAGCATCTGGCCCTCCCTCTGGCCTTGGGGTGGGTTTGTCACCCAGGCCTGACCCATCACAGTGGCATGGCATGTGTCCATTGGAGCCAATCATAATTATTATTAATGAGCGATTGGCCCCAACCCTTCACCCTCCCTATGTTCTTATGACTTTGCAGTTTCTTTCATCACATTAACCTTTTGGATTTGGCCACGTGTCTCAGTCTGTTTGGGTTGCTATAACAGATGTACCACAGACTGGGTGGCTTATAAGTGACAGAAATTTATTTCTCACAGATCTGGAGGCTGGAAGTCCAAGATCTAGGCACCAGCAGAGTCAGCATCTGGTGAGAGCCCACTTCCTGGTTCACAGACAGCATCTTCTCACTGTGTCCTCACATGGCACAAGGGGTGAGGCAGCTGTCTGGGGTCTCTCACAAAGGCACTAATCCCATTCGGAAGGGCTCCACCCTCATGACCTAAGCACACCCCAAAACCCCATTTTCTAATACAATCACCTTAGGGTTAAGATTTCAACATGAATTTGGGGTGGGGACACATGCAGACAGTGTGACTTGCTTTGGCTCACGGAATTAGGTGGGAAAAAAAAGGGTGTCAGTTCTGAGCCTAGGCTTGCATGTGTCCATTCAAGCTCTTGCACCCCACCATCATCATGAGATGAGCTACCCCCTCAGCCAGGGACCCTGAGAACACACCCAGGAAGTCAGCCTGAGCCTCCTCAGAGGGGAGCTGAATGCAGAGATTGAAGAGATGCCAGCTGAGCCCAGCCTGCATCAGCTGACCCCAGCCGACCCTTCGGCCACTGGATTTTGTAGGCATTTGCTTAGGAGCAACAGCTAACGGGTACAAACATTCCTCTGTGAGATTTCGTACATGCCTGCTGAACGAGAGGGTTCTTTCTCCTGCTGGCGTTGGCTTTGGGTTGGGAGCCACCATTGTGTCCTCCAAGCCTAGAGCATGTCTGAAGCAGGAGAGAGTGCAGCATACACACAAAGAACAGCAGAGACCAGCAGCAGATCTGAGGAATGGAGGAGACAGAGTCCAGATAAGATCACTCTATCCTGGAGCCAGCTTCTGGACACCCAGTCACGCGAGCAAAGACAATTCCTATTGGATCCAGATTTCTTGCATAAGCAACTGAAAGGCTCCTGGTCCTGAAGACACTTCGCTTCTCCCTCTATGCCGAGTTTCTCAAGGGAGACGACTTAGCTTAATTCACGCGTCCATCTCCAACACAGCACAGTGCTGCCACAGAGCCTATGGTCAACCAGAGCCTATGTAAACTGCCCACAATAAATGTTCCTCTGAAAGAATTGACCGGTGTTGTCAGAATTAACCGGAAAAGTCACAGGATCCTATGATTGATGATTGAAGAGCATTTTTCTAGAAAAATCCAGGGCACAAGAGTTGGGTGGAGGCCTCAGGCCCGGGTCTCCTGGTTCTCATTCCAGTCCAGTTTACTTTCTACTGTATTACAGTTTCGGATCAATATACCCAAAGCCTGCATTCTCAGCATAGGGTGGGTCATCGAGGCTTCACTACAAAATCAACAAAAATGCCCAAAACAACTGGGGGAGAGGGGTAGAAAATGGCAAACGAAAGAGAGGAGACTGGAAACAGGGAAATGGGAAAAGCCAGGCGTGGTGTGATTTACTGGCAGAGAAGGCATACACGGGGTTTTGCAGAAATGCACAATTGTTTAAAAGGCGATAATTTGTTTAGCTCTAATTGCAGGTCTCTCTGGCTGATGGAAGCTTTTGCGTTCCTTGAGAAATTTAATAGAGCGATAACAGTTTTAATGACACCCCTCCCAATGCTGCTCACCTTACCTCTGGGAGCCAGATGTCAAGGTGTGCCCTAAAAAATGGGCTTTAATCTTCCTTCTAGAGAGTGGCTGTGCTCTGCAGCTTGGAGGGCTCCCTTTTCCTATACATCGTCAGAGGGGATGTCCCTGGGTTGGGTAAACCAAGGCAGGGCAAACACTACACACACACACACACACCCCAGAAAACGGCTCCCTTTTAGAGAATTTTTCAAGTGGAACCAAGCAGCTCCCGTCATCGCCTTTCTGGGTCTGCTCCGTGTCCCCAGCTCTCCAGGCACTGGGGTGGTCAGTGGGGGGCTCCTCAACGCTAATCCCACTGCAATTGGGAGCAATCCTGCCAATTAAGGGAGAAGAAAGCCATCCTGCAGGCAGCAGAGTCGGCTAGGCCGAGACTGGGGTGTGAGGGCAGAGGGATATTTGGAGGCCACTCTGAGCCCCTGCCCCTGCCCTGGGAGGTGACTCTGGGCAGGGCCAGCCAAGCACTCATCAGGATCCAGGGGCTCCCTAACGCCCCCACTGAGCTGGGAAAGGGCCCAGAAAACAGAGGCTTTGGGATCTGTTCCAAATGCAGGGCTGGCCCCTGGGCGGGAAGAGAAAGGCTCCCTTCAGGCCAGGGATGCTCGCCTGAGGTCCGTTAGTCATGCTCCGAGCACAGGCAGGCCAATCAAGACTGGAAACGGAGGGATGCACATGGCACAGAGAGGAAAGTGGCCGTGGAGATCTGGGCTCGGCTGGCCACTGTAAGGTGATCCCACCTCTCCTGGGGGTGCTTGCACCCCAGCTGCCCATAGGACTGAAGACTGCCATCCCCAAGGCCAGAGGGAAGTGCAGCCTGGCACTCACTACCGCTTCCTCCGCCCCGGAACACAGAGCCCATATGCCCACCTGCATCCGGGTCTCAGGTTACCGATAACACGGGGCTCCATGTCTGCTGCTACCTGCAGCCCTGTCCGTGCTTTCCTTCCTTTCCTAGATGCCACCTTCTCAGGACCAACCCCACCTAACAACCTCCCATCTGCTCTCTGTCGCCCTTCCCCGTCCATTGCCTCGCAGTGACTGGCACGGTCTATAATTACCCTGTTTACTTCTGTCTCCCAACTAGCAGAACACTCAGCACCTACCAGGCCCTCAGTAAACATCTGCTGAGGGCAAAAAAAATGAATGAAACAAATGAGTGAGAAAACAAAGGATGAAGAGAGACCACCTGTAAAGGCCCCTTCCTGTGCCTGGAAGCTGTGGGGGCTCCTGAACCACCATCTGGTCCTGAGTGGGAGAAACGCGGCTTGTCCCTCAGGAGCCCCGAGCTTGGTCTCAGTGGGGGAGGGGGTGACATGTGCAGGACTTGCCATTGTTGCTATAACAGAGGTGACCTGCTCTGTGCCCCCTTACTTGATATGGAGATACAGTGACGTTTTCTCACTCAGAGCAAACGGCTGTCAGACAGCCGAGCCTTTTCCTCCCGCTGCCCACAGGCACTGCCCCTCGTCCCTATCTCTTACTAGTTCCTGGGGCTCAGCAACGAGGGTCGGCAGACAACAGCCTGGAGCACCTAACCCTCGTCTGGCCACCTGTGAAGTACACACAGGGCTGATGTGAGGATTGAATGAGTTCAAATACCAAAAGCGAGAGTGAGTCTTCTAACGGGTAAGGCACGTCCTGTGGCTCCTTTGCTAAACCCTTCGGTGGCTCCCATCTTGCTCAGAGCCAAACTCCCCGCCGTGGCCCACATGGTCCGACGTGATCCAGCCTCTGCTCACTCTGCTTTAGCCTCTTTGTTCCTTGACTTCTCCCAGCACGGCCTTCTCAGGACCTTTGCACATGCTGTTCCTTCTGCCTGCAGTGCCTCCCTGAGGCGTGCTCACTTCCTGTCTGTCTCTGCTCAGAGAAGCCTCCCTCCTGCCCTACCTAGGTTAGCAAGACAGCTTCCCCTGCTCCTCATTAGTTTGCTTTATTCTCTCCCTAGTCCTTTTACCACCTGATATATTATATTTCACTCGTCTACTTATTTCTTGCCCCTTCCTCAAACGTGAGTGCCAAGAGGGCAGGGTTTATGTCTGTTTTGCTCACTGCTAAGTCCCTGTCTTCTTCCAGAGCAGTGCTGGCATGTAATAGGTGCCCCATCGATATTTATTAATGGAACAAAGAGCATAGTTGAAAGTGTCTACTCAGCAGAGGACTTGGCATATAAAAGTCACTCACTAGATGCCCTGGCTGGTGTCCCGCATATGCGGTCGCCAGATTTAGCAAATGAAAATACAAAATGTCCATACAATATTTGGGACATACACGCACAAAAAATGATTTGGTGTTTCTCTGAAATTCACATTTAACTGGGTGTCCTCTATTTATCTGGCTGCCCTACCCATGTAGCCTCCTGCTCTGATCTCTGCCTCCTTGCCTTTCCCTTCCTGTCCCCAATCCAGCACTGAGAAGCTCTGAATTTCCCTACCTGGGGCAACCTCGAAACATGAGCAGTCCTTGTCGGGCCAACTCTCCTTGGCTTGGAGTTGTCACAGCATCCTGCCCCATTGCCCGGGAGGCTTCTGTCCCACAGCCAGCCCTGTGGCTGTCCCCAATATCGTCACCCTGCTTGAAATGTGAAACTGAAAGATGTGCTCAGTTAGAGGCTGTGAGATCAGTGTCTGATGAAGCCACTGGTAGGAAAATCCTGGAAGTCGGAGGCCTTCCCCTCAACCTCCTCCCCTGGGAAGCAGAACAAGGTGGCTGTGTTGGAGGCCTTTTAGGGGAATGTCCCCAGCACCCCACCTCTTCCTGTTCTCGCCCTCACCAGGAGCTGAGGTCTCCAGACCATCAAGGTGATATGCTTCTCCACTAGGAATGGAGAGCCAGACCTCACGGCCTCCCAGAGCCACCTCCGTGGGGCTTCTCTGTGACTGGGGATACCACTGCGTGTGCCTTGGGGCTCCAGTGCCTGGGCCCACCCAGCCCCGGCCTCTGTAACTAGCCAGGACTGTGTAGGAAGATCAGGGCCCACTTGCATCAGACTCGCCTGGGGAGCCAGTTAAGCCTGCGGAAGCCTGAGCCCCACACGGACCTTCCGAATCAGAATGCCTGAGGCCAGGCCCAGAATGTCCCAGGTCATTCCATGACTATCTCACACACACTGGAGCTTGAGAACCGTCACACAGGGGCACAGCTGCCCTCCGCACGTAGGGCAGGGCAGGTGAGGTGACTCCAGTGGACAATCTCTAGGACTTGTAGGCCACACCACCCCTCACCCAGGCCTGACCGCTCAGCTCCTTCCAGTTCTGCTGCATCAGCCCACATGTACTGAAAACCCTCTGTGTGTCCTGCCCTCCAGGAGCTCAGACAAATGGAAAATTCCTGGCACCACCGTCCACTCCATTTTTTAAGCCAACAGTTCCTGTCTGTTCCTCAGTCCCCACCTAACAAGTCTCATGGACCCCACCTCACAGTCTGACCATTTTTCCATCTCTCCCCAAAACAGCCTGTCAATCATCACCGTCTTTTCCCTGGACCACAGCAAAAGGGCACGCATCTCCACCCCAATCAAGCCTCCCCATAGCAGCCCACACAGTCTTCCAGAAAACTCTTCTTTTTTTCACGGTGGACCCAAACCGGAAATGACCCTTGTTGTTTAAGACGTTGATGGTTAAACAAACTGCTACGGAACCCATTCAGCAGTGAACAGATGAATTATTGATATATACAGTATTGCTGGAATGCTAGGAAATTATGCTGAGTGAAAAAAGCCAATCTCAAAGGGTCCAGCCTGCAGGAGTCCAGCTGTGCAGCAATCGTGAGGTGGCATAACCCTAGCGACGGAGAACGGATGCATGTTTGCTGGGAATTAGGGATGGGAGGGGAGGGGATGTGTGGAAAGACTAACACCAGCGAGCCTGGGATGCACAACTGAGTATCTTGACGAGGGCAGTGGTTACGCCACGCTACACGTGGGACAAAATTGTACAGACATGTACCCACGCACACACACACGAACAAGAGTGCACGAAAACGGGTACACTGAACAAGCTCTAGGGATTGTACCAATGAAACTTTCCTGGTTTTGGTATCATGCTACAGTTGTGTAAGATGCCAACATTGGGGGAGGGGTACGTGGGGCTTCCTGGTACATGTCTTTCCAACAGCCACTTTTTCTGCAACTCCCCTCCATCACCTCTAACTTTCCGTACATCCCAGCTCTATGGTTCCCATCTGAAAGGGCCCCGCCACGGAAGGGACATCGAGACCTGAGTGATGGGAAGAACCCAGCTGGCAAAGGTCAGAGGAAAGAGCTTTCTAGTCAGATAGAACAGGCAGTGCGAAGGCCACATGGAAGAGTCCATGCTGCGTGTTGGGAGAAGACAGGAGCAGGCAGCACAGGCAGCGGGGGAGGGGCGAAAGCCAGCCCAGGGCCCACATCTTACAGGACATTATGAGAAGTTTGGGTTTTCACTGTGAGCGAAGCCACTGGAGAGTGGCAAAGGAGAGACGTGATTTAATTGAGGATTCTGAAATAGCACGCTGGCTGCTGTGGGAATAATGGATCATAGTGAAGCATGAATGGAAGCAGGGAGGCCATTTTGGAGAATTTGGCAATAATTCAGGTGAAGGGGACAGAGGTCTGGGCTAGGGAGAAGCAAAGAAGGGGGGGGCCTATTTTGAGTTTTTGGCAGTGGGCCTGGCATGACACGGTGCTTGTGGTGAAGCTCAGGGGCTGTGAACGAGAGAGAGAAATGACGTATAATGACGTGTTTCTGTGGATGTGGCTGCAGGGTCCAGCTCTGACGCCTTTCTGTGGCCTATGCAGGCTAGTAAAAGTCACACAACCTCTCTGAACCGAATGGGTACTGCCACGAGTCACGTACGGATACGGCGCCCAAGGCCACGGCCACCTCCTCTGAGAAGCCCTCTGGGTCCCTGCTGGAGTGGCTTCCTTCTTCCGGTCATTAGAGCCCGCAGTGCCTCTCCCTTCATGATTCTTCCTTGCGTCACGTTTTTGGTGAACTTGTCTTTCTCCACCAGACTGTTTTGATTCTGCTCCTCCCTGGTGCCAGCATGGGGTCAGATGTCCCGCAGGGGCTGTATCTACCCTAAGGTATCAACAGATGAGCCGAGCATCTCGCCAGCTTGTCAGGACTTGTCAGTCCCTCTCCCCAGGTCCCAGCCGGTAGAACAGCTTTGGGAGCCCGTAGCCAATCTCATGTGTCATCACCAGCCACGACCATCTTCCCCAGGGGAGCCCACAGGACTAATGCTTCCTATGGCTTCTCAGAGCCAAAGGGGCAAAGCCCAGGCCCAGTGCCCAGCCCGGCTTTGATCGGCCTTGTCCATGCCTGGGGGGCTGTGCTAGGGCCCATGGGACACTTCTCACGAGGGCTTTGCCCCAAATCAGGATCACAGGAAAGCCTGTCTATTCCTAGAGAATGAGAATACTCTCACCCCAGCAGCCAAGAGCAACCCTCTTGTGTCAGCACATGGGGAAGGCAGAGCCCAGAGACCGGCAGAGAAATAGCTGAAAATGGCTATGCCTGCATTTTTGGAATGTGGGCCACTACATCTCCTTGATTGGCCCATGAAACCATTCTCCCCTTTAGCATTCATGTTTTGTATTTGTGTTATGAAGTAACTGACTTGATTGCGTAAGTTAGTCAGCACTGGGTTTTGTTACTTGCAGTGAAAATCACTCTGATACGTGTCTAGATTGTACAGACAAGTCACCTGGAGCCAGGGAGGGGCTGGGGTGATGAGAGCCCACTGTTCTCCTCTGTTCTCCCCTTTTCTCTTCTGCCCTCCACCTCCCTGCCCCTCCCCCAGAATCCAGGCTGCTTTCCCAATGCTGCGTGGGAGCTTGGGGCCAACCAGGGTCCTCTCCACTCCATTCCATTTCCCTCCTGGTCTCTGTGTTTAGTTATTGGGAGCAAGGAAAGTTTTTCCTTTTCCATCCTGCTGGCCCCAGCAGGTAGGAGAGGGACGTCACATGGATCTGAGCCTGTGCTAGATGTGGAGAATCTGCCGGGAGGCCATCCTGGGCTGCACAGGGAGGCATTTAGGGATTATTCAGTGGCTCATTTTACAGATCAGAAAACCAAGGCCCAGAGGGAGCCTGACTCCCAGCCTGACTCCTGGGGCCACATGAACCGGCAGGGGTACTGCTCCCCAAAGTCCTGGTTCCACGCAGGGTCCTAGGAAAGGGGCCAGCTCAGGGGAGGTGGAAGACTGAAGCCATAGCCTCAGCTGGAAGGGCGAGGCCTTTGCAGGTAAATTGCCACTCAGACCAGAAGGCAGCGGGATCAGGGAGGGGCTGAGAGGTGGAGTGTGGGAGGAGCAGGGGGCGTGCTTCAGGGAGCGCCTCAGGAATGTGGGGGTACAGCTGAACACAAGAGTGGCTTGAGCCACAACCACAGCCCCGGTTCCCTACCGTCTGTGAAATGGGGATGGTGGCTGCGTGATTGTGAGAGCTGAAGAAGACACGTCGTGAAAGCCCAGCGCAGTGCCAGTACCCAGAAGGCACCACAGAGCCACTGTCACTGCGGTGGTTGCCGTGGTCTGTGAGCCCTGGCATCGCTCTGGCTCCTTTATGCCCCTCACCCACATTCAGCCCCTCCACACCCTCCCATTCCTCCTCCCATGGTCCCCATTCAGTCCCACCTGGGCCATGTGCTGCGACCTCTCTCCACGGGGACTGCCCCACTTTTCTGTTGCTACTCAGTCTGCAGGAGGAAAAACCATTTCCTGCAAACCTTGTTCTCATGTCGCTCCGCTGCACTGATCAATGTTAGTAATGAAAGTAATAAACCAGGTTTATTAGGCGCCTACTATATGCCAGGCACTGTGATAAGACTTGGTAGCCCTGAGAAGCTGAGGAGATAGCCCTCCATCCCCCACCGGACCCCGTTCCTTCGGGGCAGGGAGGGATGGCTGGGCCCACACTCCTCCCCGCTCTGGTACTATTTTGTGGGTGGCCTCAGCACATCACTGCCATCCGGCCCAGTTTTCCTGTCTGTAGTGTAAGGGGTGTGGAGCAGTAGAGGCTCCTGTGGGGACCTTCCCACCTCACTCCCTCTGATTCTGCTACTAAAATAATGAGTCGCACGACTGCTTCTCTTGCCTCTTGGAGCCCTCGTTTTCATTGCTTCCGTTAATATATACACATATTTTTAACATCCTCCAATGCCCTCAATTTGTTATCTCATTTTCATCCTCATTTCAATCGCCTCCTGGGACTAAGGACCTAATTTTAGTGAAGGTCAAATGCAGTTTCTTGGGGCCACCGCCTTCACAGAACAGGGCAGCACAGATGCATCAGGCTGTTCCTGCTCCTGGCACGGTGGCAGGGGCTTCTGGGCACAGGGCTGGGGGTCCTTATGCCAGGCAGAGTTGCTCAGCCGATGTTACATTGAGTCCAGGCTGGGAACACTGGCCTGGGTGTCCTTCGGAAAGGCCCAGGGCTGCAAGAGGCCTCAATGGTCCCTGCTTCAACTTTCTCACTGTAGTGGGGGAAACTGAGGCACGGAGAGGAGCTTGTATAACCAGGCCAAGATTCAGCTAAAATCTGATCCGCAGTCTCACAATTCAGCGTCAAGAGGCATGAAAAGTGAGTTCAATCCCTGTACACACATTTCAGCATCGAGCAGACCCAATATCCACAGCAAATTAAACACCCCACTTAATAATGGGGAGACGCAGCAGCCTCCTTTATTTTGTGCAGCCTGTGGCTGGCTCCAGCTGGGCTGGGTATGGCCCTGGACAGAGATCAATGGTGGCACATTCAGCAGCACAGGCCTGGGACCAACCTTCACTGGTAACGCAAATTTAAGTATAATATTTTAGAAACACAAGGTAGAGTCAAAAGTGTCCTTGAGTGACCTGATTTACAAGATCCCTGTGCCCAAAGGTGAGGCCACCTGAGGGGACGCAAAGACACCTGGAAGGAGTGTTAGGGGGCTGGTCGTGGGGAGGTTTTGAGGGCACTGGTTTCATCAAGTGGCCAACTGGTTTGAATGTGGACTTGATCACCTACAATCTAGCCGCCCCCATCCAGTCCCCTTTATGAGCCCCACCCCTGGGGTGGCCGTGAGGACTAACAACTCACAGCACCAAAGCTCCAGACCCCCCCACCCTCGTGCCAGCCATCCCAGGACCTTTAGTGCCCATGGGCCGCCTGCTGGGACCTGCAGACCAGAGCTCCTGCCTGTCATTCCCTCCTCTCTGCCAGGGGCTGTGGTTCATGCCCCACCATGAGCGTGAGTAGACAGTGTTTGCAAATAATGCTGAATCTCCAGGTCAGGACTCTGGAAAATGAAAACTGCACCCATCAGCCTGGGGTTATAATTACTGGATGCATTTAAAGGGCAGGAGGCAGCCATTCCTGGTAAATACTCTGGGCTCAGGGGTCTTGGGGGATAGGACACTCCTGGGCATGGCTTTGAAGAGAGAACTTAGAGGCCTAGAGGACCAGAAGGCAGGGCAGAAGGGCCCAGCTGTCCCAGGAAGGAACTGGCATCCACCAGCCCCTCTGTGCGCCTCCCGCTGGGCTTTCCTCAGACAGAGCCTCATCTGAAGCTCATCAGAACCTGGGGCTGAGAGGCGGGAGGGCCTGGCCTGAGGACAGCTCCTTTACTGCTCCCTCCAGGTCTGAGCCTCATCACTTGGACACAGCGGGAGGACTGGTGCTCCAGGATAGCTCAGGGGACAGGGACACACAAGCGGAAGATGGGCTCTGAGGGAAGTCTGCAGCCGCAGCACTTCAGCTTATCTCCCCCCACCCCCACCCCGCAGCTCCACACCTCTCTCTCCAGGCTTGTGCCCCCCTCCCCACCTCTCAGCCCCTGCTCCCTCCCCCAGGATGTGCTGACCCCCATGTGCTTGATCAGTTCAGTCTTCCTGCAAAACCTCTGCTCAGCCCTCTACTTCCCTGACCTAGATTTTGTTTGTACGTGTATATAGGTGAATGTGTGTGCACATGGATGATTTGTGCACATGGGGGAATGTGTGTGCACATGGGTGAATCTGTGCACACATGGGTGCTGTGTGTGCACATGTGTGAATGTATGTGCACATGGGCGAATGTGTGTGCACTTGGGTTATGTGTGTATATGTGTAATGTGTGTGTGCATGTGCTGAATGTGTAGAGAGGTGTGTGTGTGTGCTATGCATGTGTGATAGCAATAGTCACCATTCTAGCTCCTTCTAGCCAGGCCCCCTCCTGGCTGTGCACACACATGGGCAGATGGACTTCCCAGGGAGGTGTGACGACCAGCATGACTTGGCACAAAGACACCAAGGCTCCGGGAAGTTGGGAACCTGCTGCAGACCCCAGGCCTCGCCCCCTGGGTACTTCTTGCCACGGGGTATAGGTCAGGCGGGGGTCAGTGAGTCTGGTCGTGTAGGTGTGCACCATTCTCAGCAGGCTCCCTGCAGCTGTCTGCCTGGCTGTGAAACCTGGCCTTCGTGTGTGTCACAGGGTCCCCAAGGGGGCTACTCCTCAAGGCTGGGCTCTCTGCCTCCTCAAGAAATTGGGGATCCTCTGGGCAGGGCACACTGCCGTTCATCCCCACACTTCCTGTGACTGCACGCGGGAGACCCTCCACAGTTCAGGGGGAATCTAAGCAAGCGGCGCCTGCCCACTGCCAGCACTGGGCGGCAGGCCCACCTCTGACTCTCCCCTCTGTGTTGGGGCCTCTTGTTCCTCTAGCACGAGTAGGGTGAAGAAAACAGGAGGAGGCTCTAAATGACTCCCAAAGACAGCCAGGCACTGGGGCGTCTCCCTTCTGGGGGAGCCACTACCATCACCATCACACCCAGGGCACATGCGGAGGGGTCAGTGTGAACCCCTGTCCCCAGGGACCATCTCACATGGACCCACACCATTCTGGGGAGGAGGACATGATGGAAAATTCTGCCTGTGACTTTGCTTCGCTGAGTAATGTCCTCCCAGCATTCCAGCCACTTCCCACAGCTCAACTGCCTAATTGCTCCGAGCCAGTGAAAGCCTTTTAGAGCTTCTGGGACCTTTCCTTTGCTATTTTTCCCCTTCCATTTGAAAAAGAATTAAGTAGGTGTGGAAAACACAGCCTGAGTACCTTGGGGTGGGGGTGGGTGCAAGCCCAACTGAAGACATGGTGCCCCCACGCCCACCCAGAGTGGCTGGTCTCTGAAGGGGCACCCCAGAAGCCACACCCTGCTGCCTGGGTCACCTGAAGGCCACACAGCTGGGCTGTGGAGGAAGGGGGAATTTATGTGCATTTATGGGAACTGACAAAAAAAACAACAGCTCATCTTGGGGACCAAAATGTCTCGTCAGGCAGCTCTGCTGTGCAGTCAATTGTCCCAGTGGAAGGCTGTAGAAAGAACTGGCCCCAAAGCCTGGGTGGGGGCTCCCTGCCATAGAAGCCAGTGCTCCTTCCTGCCTCCTATTTGTCCAGCACACCAGGCCCTTTGACCTTCCTCTGAAAGTTGGGGGATGGGACAAGGGTGGCACTATGCCCCTGAGGAAGCCCAGACACTCAGGCTTCTCCAGGGTTCAGGACCGATGAGGAAGCCTTAGAAAAAGTAACACCAACAATGCAGTCCCTGGTGGAAGGACACCAGGGTGGACACAGCCGTCAACACAGACCAGAGCACACTGCCATTTCTGATCCAGCCACAGACGTACATGAGAAATAGGGAGACCCTCCAAGATGGTGGAACTTCTGGATGGCTCTGCCACCAATTCTAGGAGATGCTGAGCAAGTCACCACCTGCCTGAGCCTCTGAGAGAGGGGGTGGAAGTAGATGACCTCAGACCTCTAGGATGCCACAGCTGTCGTCCACTCTATGCTCATACAAAGGCAGGAGGAAGCGGCTCGTTTCTGGCATTCAGGCATGGCTATACCAAATGGCAGCTCAGAGGGCGCAGGTGAGAAGCAGCCAATGAGCGAGGGGTGGTGACCATGCTTTGCCAACTTTGCCAGCTGCCCAGAAGGACAGAGTGCCTTGCTGCTGCTGTGGTTCAGAGGCTGCTCTGAGGGAACCATCTTCCTTCTGACGATTGGCCTCCTGCCTCTCCCAGACGCTCAGCTGTGGGAGCGGGAGCCACAGGGCCCTAGAGACCATCTCGACCTCACGCGCCCTTCCTACAGGGAGGCCCAGAAAAGGGGGTCCCTTCTCGAAAGTCAGAGGCGAGGTATGCGAGAGTCGAGTGTCAGACAGGTTGGTTTCTCCATCCCAAGGTTCTGCTTAGGGCCCCTCAGCATGTGCTGAGACAGGTTCAGTCATGGAGGAGCCTGGTCCAGGGGGCAGTCAGTGGGGTGGCCCGTGTGCATGGACGAAGAGGAAGCTTAACAACGTCAAGTTCAAGTGCTCAGCACAGTGGGGCAGAGGAGGATCTGCCCAGCTCTGCCCGACACCAGATGAGTGACCTCGGGCAAGGAAACAATCTTGCCTGAAAAATGGGAAGAGAACAAAATCTACCCCTTCAGGGTGAACAGGCAACATGGAAGCCTGGCTCAGGGCCGGGCACATGGAAAGAGTGCAGTAGACATTCTTATGTGTCACAGAGCCAAGGGGGGCAGCAAGCTGGCTCCCACACATTCCCTCTGGCTAACTCTTCCTCAAACAGGTGGCAAGAGAGGGGAGTTGGGGGCGGGGTCACAGGGCTGACGGCTCCTCCAGCTGCTGACAGACAGACAGGGGTGGCCCATGACAGAGCGCCTTCCGCTGAGGAGGCTGGACGGCACTTCACCCCCAGGCAGCTGTAGCCCACACATCCCAGCTCCTCCCAGCATGGTGACCAGGAAGGCACTGGGCGGGGAGATGGCCGGCGTGTTTTCACAGCTCTGTTCACAAAGTCAACAGGGATAGGACCCTCCAAACCCCTACCCCCATCACCACCGACGCTGCCAACTTTAGAAACGAGAAAGGTGAAGAGGCCAGGGTGCACCCGCTTTTACATCAAACGTGGTCCCCAGTCCCCTGGCCGCTCCTCTCCCTCTGCGGGTACATCTTCTCCAATCAGACCATTCAGCTGCACAGGCCCGGGCGGCTGGCAACATTATCTACAAAGAGAATTGTCTATGTATTTGGGGAATAAAACTAGAAAGCACTTGATTTGATAAATGTCACCCACCGGAGGCATTTTCAGAAATGTATGCAGCAGCAGCAGCAGCCAACAACAAACGATGTCAGAGAAAGCGGCATTGCACTGCCCTGTAAGTAATGACTTTGTACTTTTCCAGGACACTCCTGGGGATCTGTCTCAGAGCCACACCTGACTCACTGGCACCCACAGCAGCCTGTTCCCTGAGCTCAGCCAGGAGCCACGTGCAGTCCACAGGCCCCTTCCCGTGTCTGTGGACACTGTTCTCTGGATTCGGGACCTACCTTCCACGACAGACAGGGCCCCAGGCTCCATTACACCCATAGCAGCTTGGCTGCAACTGGAGAGGGCCCCTTCCTCCTTTCCCCAGCACCCCCTGGATCTAGAACATTATCTGAGGGGCCATTGGTGCAATAGGACCATGAGTTAGTTGGATGTGGCTGGACAGGAGGGAGGGGAGTGGAGCCTGGTGATGTCTGGTTGGCTTGATTGGGGGTCCTGGAGCTCTGCATTTGGATGAAGATGGGTCCCCAATAGTGAGGGGTGGGGGCAGGTAGGGACAAGGTGGACCAAAGCTCTATATTTAGACAGAGCTGTCCCTGAAGAATGCCTAGGGCGGGGCATCTGCTGGGGTGCCTGCAGTGGACCCCTGGGTAGCTGTGCGGAGCAGGTGGCCAGAGCTGCAGGGGGCCCTGGGATGATGGAGGAGGAGAGGATGGCGGGCAGGGAATTGCTCATCTGGTGTGGAAGAGGCCAGACTGAGAACAATCTGCCTGAAGCAGAGGGCAGGGGGTGGCTGACGTCTGGGCCCCTCTTCCCCTTTCCACCCCCCAGTACTACGTGGTGGGCTGATCCCCCCTTTAGGCTGAATGCCTTCAAATCAGCTGGGATGTAGTAGAAACCATCAAGGCCGTCGTTTTAGATCATGTAATTTAGAATCCAAACATCGTGCTTTTGAGTGAAAGAGCATCTCTTAATTGTCATCCTGGTGACACATATGCCAGAACGTCCAAGATGCTGGGTGTGTGCCTGCCTTGTTCTAGAAGACCTGGTTTAGCATGGGTTCAGCACTTTCCGACCGTGTGCCCTGAACATAGCACCTAATCTGTCCAGCCCTCAATCTTCTCATGTGTGAAATGGGTACAGTAGGATATAATTCACAGAAAGAACTGATGGGTGTTTACTTTGTGAACATTACAGGACTAATCAGAGTCCCGGTCGCTGCCATGTCCTCTGACCAAGTGCACTCAGATGGAAAAGACAGGAAGGTAGTTATAGGGTGATTTTCCTACCGTTGCGTTTCTGAGGACAGTGAGCCTATAAGGAGCCCCTTGGAAAATTCTAACTGGTGGCCCATGTTTCTGATTAAAAACGTCTCATGTTTCTGATTAAAAACAACCCTCCTACCATCACCTCCCAGGACAATTCCTACAGTCCTACTGGGTGGAAACTCGGACCCACAGAGATCACAGGGTTTCCCACAGTTCCACAGCCCAACTCCAGGCCCAGAGAGCCGCTTCAGCACTTATCCTTCCAACCTGAACACACACACACACACACACACACACACACACACACACACACACACACACACCGCCCAAGACACTGGGAATTACCAAGCAATTCCTACAAGCCAGGTACTGGCTAAATGCCACAGGAATTGTCCCATTTGACCCTCACCCTAAGAGGAGGTAGCATGTTCTCCATGAGAGGGAAAAAAATCAAAGGCCCCCAAGGTTGAATCCCAAGCTCCAAGGTCAAGTGAGATTAGAAACCTCTTCGGCCTGACTCTACAGCCCACAGCCTCCCCCAGAACGTTCCCAGGAAAGTAGACATGGTCTGGCCTTCCCGCCCAGCTGACAGGAAGCAGCCGAGGGACGCCCACATGGATGTGTGTTTCCTGAGAGTTTGAGAAATGAAGTCTGCAGGCCCCGCTGGCAAGTCTGACAACCCACCCTTCCCAGGGTGACCTTGGGTGACCTGGCTCCTGCCTAGAAGGCCGCGGTTCAATCACGTATGTCACCGGAAAGACGTCTCGCCTCCTGGCACAGCTTCGGCCTTGACCCTCCTGTTGTAAGAGGCCCCACTGCCACCCCCATCTCTGCTTTTCCAAGTGGCTCCTGAGCTCAGTACCATTAGGGGAGGGTCCCACAGCTGGGAGCAGGGGCTCCCACACACGCCAGGCCGGGGGTACCAGCTCCCATGAGAAGCTTTGGTTCCTAGCCTCCCTTCCACATCCTCGTGTTCTTGCTGAGAGTTCAGCTTCTCCTCAAGGCCTGTGAGTGTTCAGTAACTGCCCCCCCCAATACACACACACACACACACAATCTCCTTTATCCTGCCCCACTTTTCCCCACAGCACTGATCACCTTCTTTCATTCCACACAGCTTACTCATTTATCATGTCCCTTGTAAGGTCTGTGCCCTACTCCCCACAACGTGAGCTCCTAAAGGACAGGGAACCAGCCTGGCATTTTATAGGAAGCTGAAGACACTTGTTGAGGCCTCTGCAGAGCTCTGGCCAGCAGCACCTCATCGGCACCCCGAAGCTCTCAGGCCTCATAGGCATGACTCCACCCCGCACAGATAGCCTCCCCTCTCCTCCCCTCCACACCCCGTGACCCTGAAGCTCCCGTTGCTCTTGCAGCTTCCTGGGCTGAGTGAGATCACATTTGTTTAGCATGCTACTATTCGCAAAGCAACCGTCTCAGCGACACTCCTCGACCTCCTTCAAGAAGGCATTGTGACTCCTCCTGTACAGATGACATCTGGGCTCCCCAAGTCCCAGACTCCACCCCACTCTCGAGGTTCCTGACTCCTGCAGCGTCTCTCCAAGCTGCACCGTCACAGCTCTGGCAGCCACTCACCACCCCTCAGCAGCCCTCTGCATTGGGGTGCCCTGACTTGCAAAGTGCTTCCTTGGCTTGAGCAAAGCCCCGCTTCCTGTGCCGTCCGGCGTTCCCCTCTAGAACCGCATGGCACACAGACAAAGCTGCCTCTTCAGAGACGGAAGACGGCTCTCATGAGCTCCTCAAGCTTGGCTTCTCCGCCTTACACTGTCCCAGTGCCTTCAGCTGGCTCCCTTGTGACCTGGTTTTCCGTCTGGCCAGCCTGAGGGACAGGAGTAAGAGGGGGTTTCAGGTCTGGGTTTCTAGGAAAGGGCCTGGAGACTTTGGTAAAACTGCCTCATAACGATAGTGGCAGAGTCTCAATCTCTGCAGCCAAATGAATGATACTCAAAACTTAAATATCTACCCCCAAACTGCAGTATTTGGGAGAGAGAGGTTTCCTTTTGAGCGGGTGCTGAGTTGAAAGGGTACGGCCCCCTGACGTGTCTTCTCATCTGTGAGGAGGGCTGGTCAATGAGCTGCCCCCCCCCCCCCCCCCCCCCCCGTGTGCTGTGCGGCTACATGAGCCGATGGGCGTGAATAAACTCCTCAGCAAAGGGCCCAGGCTGCAGCCACAGCTCCTGCATGGTGGTGCTAAGCTGGTTCCCACGAAGGAGACAGTGGGAAGAGCCCCACCTGGGAGTGAAAGGGCTCTGTGCCTCCACCTCCCGGCCATGGGACCTCAGGTGTGTCGCTCAACCTCTCTGAGCCTGTTTGTTCATCTATAAAATGAAGATATTATCCCCTGCCTGTACGCACCTCAGGTGATGAGGTGAGGACAGCTTAGCTCATTCTTAATCCAGCAAGCGTTGACCTCACCTCATGGCACACCTGCTGTCCCCCCGCCCCCGTGCTCCCAGATCCCAGAGACAGTGCAGTTGGGGACGGAGGGCACAGGGAGGGGCCTCCCAGGCTGGAGCCAGTGGGCGCTGCCTGCTCTCAGGGACGCTGCGGGGCTCCCACTGGAAGATCATTGCTTTCCCATTAGGCTCCATCAGCAGTGCAAGTAATTTCGGGTTTGGCTGAGAAGAGTGCATTCAATCAGCCATCTGTTATTTTCAGTAATGACTGCAAGATGCCCTGAAGCCCTTATTTTCTTAAACTCTGGAGCTGCTGCCTGCGTCCTGTGAGCTCCCATTCCAGGGGTCACAGCTCAGGCCTCTCCTGTCAGGACGGAGGCTGGCTGTCACCTGTGACCTCCCTCTGAGGAGAGGCCATTCATCTGGACGATGAGGATGA
Organism: Rhinolophus ferrumequinum; assembly: GCF_004115265.2. NCBI lineage: Eukaryota > Metazoa > Chordata > Mammalia > Chiroptera > Rhinolophidae > Rhinolophus > Rhinolophus ferrumequinum. The sequence continues at coordinate 65,528,255 of NC_046296.1, forward strand.
AGACGGTGACGACCCCTTCAAGGTGCACAGCCCTTTACAGTTTACGCAGCATGTTGCCAACTGATATCTCATTTCATCTTCACAGCCATCCAGGGGGGCTCAAGGATTATCCTTATTTTCCAGGTGAGGCTCAGAGAGGGTCAAGAAATGCGCCGCCCAGTTGGTCACCAGCACAGATGGCACTCCACTCTGACGGGACTGACTAGAGCAGAGCTCAACCTACCACAGTGGGTGCAGGAGTTTTGTGGCTCACCGGCTGGTCTTTTTGTCCTCTATAAAGTGGTGTGACAAAACCTCCCCTGCCCGCCTCTCAGGCCCGAGGAGAGGGACGGGAGGTGTGGTAGATGGGACAGGAGGGTGCAAAAGGTGAAGGGCCACGAGTATCAGAGAAAGCGTGAGGGTTGGCGTGGTTACGTCACGCCGCCTCGTTGGCTCACTCCACCTCCGCCTCAGGACAGACTTGGGGGCTGTGAGTCATCCTCTGAACACAGGGAAAGGTGGCTGGAGGCCCAGGATCCCAACAGCGATGGGTCACTTCACACTAGTTTATGATGAAAATGAGCGTCTCCTTCTGAGCTGCAATCAAGGGGCCGAGCAGCGTTAACGGTGGCGACCCTGATTGAGGCTCTCCGGGAAGAGGCTGCATGAAGCGTGTTAACAAGCACACGCTGGCTGAGGGTCGACTGCCGCTGGGCCTGGCCTGCGCCACCTTCGAGGGCTGGGGGTCAGCTGAGGCTGATGACCACAGTTGCATAGACCTCGGGACCTGGAGTCTTTGCAAGTTCTTTCGGCTTCCAGGAATTGGGGCTGAGTATGACCAAGCACATGTACCCAACTCACACGCAGGTCGGGGTGAGCAAGCGAAGGAGCGGTTTCAAGGCTCCTGAATCAAGGGCCGGGGGAAAAGGCGCTGCCTATCTAGATCTACCAGAACCGGCCCTGATGGGGACCCACCCCTCACCCTCTCCTTACAGTCTGTTCAGAGTGGCCCCAGGGCCCCTCGTCCTGCGTGTTCCAGGCCTGGCCAAGTCGAGCCCCCTTTCCTTGCATCAGGATGGGAAGGACTCAGGCTGGACAGCTGCGCCCTCAGCTGGGGCTACTGGGGACGAGGCACGTCTCTCCCTGGGGTTGCAGAGGTGGTGAGTGAAGGGCTGGAGATGCTGGTGGACACACGTGCCAGCAAGAAAAATGAAAGTAACGGCCAGAGAGCAGCTGATGGAGAGACACCAAGTTACGGCGTCCCTCACGCGAGTCCTCGCTCCAGCTGTGTCTGAGTCCGACATCCCTCCTGGACTTCTAAGCATCATGAGCCGATAAATTCCCTTTTCTGCTTAAACTACATGGAGCTGGGTTCCTGTCGTTAGCAACCAAAGTTTTCCGACTAAAAATACACAAGGTATTTTAACATCTTTAAACCTGTGCTAAATTATGTATCACTTTTTTAAATATGATCATTAGTGATTGGTAATAATTTATCTTCAGGTCTTTTAATAAAATGTTCTGCTTCAGAGACAACCCTAATTGAGTGGGAAAGCATTTCATAAAGGCGGCCTTCCTCCGACATGCCTGGGGGGAGGCCTAGCTGTAGAGAAGAAGGCTTTGGCCAGCCCCCCCGGAATGATCGAAGCAGGGGAGTGGGGGCTCTGGGGCCCCTTGGGATGATGACTCCAATCCAGCAGGAGGGGAAGGAACAGGCACAGTTCTGCATCTCAAGCATTTCTGTGGGTCAGGCACCGACCAGGCTGGCTCCCTACATTCATCCAGTCGTTTCATGCTTAACAGCTAGGCTGCAGGTGGGTGTCACAATCCCTGTCCTGCTGCCAAAACCCAGAGGCTCAGACCCCGCTGATACCTTTGCTAGTCAGTGGCAAAGTAGGGACTCCATCCCCATCTGTCTGTCCCCTTTCACATCCCCCTGTGGATGACAAGGACATCCGTCATGTCCTCTGATCCTTGTGTCGACCCTGGGAGGCAGCAGGAAAGGGATGCTATTCTCAGCGTACAGATAGCGAACCGAGAACTAGAGGGCTACGTGCCCCAGCCTCCCTCTGGGGGGGTAGGCTGCTGCCCAGTGACTGTGCTTCCACAGCAGGTTCCGAGCTCCGGTCCCCACCCAAGCACTGTTGTATTTTGTTTTACTGTGGTGAAATATATCTAACATAAAATTGACCGTTTTAATCATTTTTAAGTGTACAGTTCAGTGGCATTAAGTACATTCACTTTGTTGTGCAGCCGTCACCACCGTCCATCTCCAGAGCTGTTTTATCCTCCTAAACTGAAACTGTGTCCCTGCTAAACAACAACTCTCCATGTCCCCCTCCCCCGGCCCTGGCACCCACGCTTCTGCTTTCTGTCTCTGTGCGTTTGATGACTACAGGTACCATATATAAGTGAAATCATGCAATATTTGTCTTTTTGTGACCGGCTTATTTCACTTAGCATACTGTCCTCTAGATTCATCCATGTTGCAGGATGTGCCAGAGTTTCCTTCCCTTCTACGGCTGAATAATATTCAAGTATATAACACATATTGTTATCCACTCATCCACTACGGCTGATAATATTCAAGTATATAACACATATTGTTATCCACTCATCCACTGATGGACGCTTGGGTGGCTTCTACCTTTTGACAATAATGAATAATGCTGCTATGAACATGAGTGTTCAAACACCCATTCCAGTCCCTGCTTTCAGTTCAGTTCTTTTGGGGATATGCTCAGAAATGGAATTGCTGGGTCACGTGCTATCTCTAAGTTTAGCTTTTTGAGGACCCACTGTACTGGTTTCCACAGCAGCTTCCCCGGTTTACATCCCCACCCGCACCAGGGCTCCAGTGTCTCCACATTCTGGCCAACACTTGCTGTTCTCCTTTTTTGATGACAGCCAGCCTGGAGGATGTGAGGTGGCATTTCACTGTGATTGTGCCGCTGTGTTTTGAGGACCTGCTGACACGTCTGTCCCTGCTGGATCAATATCCCAGGGACCCAGTAGGGCACCTGCACCCAGTAGGGCACCTGCCCCTGCCACAGGGTTAGACACTTCTGATGGTGATGGTGAGGTTCAGGCCACATAGAGTTCACGCTGTCTGCCGCCACACCCTCTTTCCTGCCAGCCCCACCTCCTACTCCAGACAAGGCTTCCTTCCCCAGTGTTTCCAGAGGAATAGCCTGACATTCTCCCCCACGCATGCAAGCCACAATTTGCTCTTCAAATGCCGCACTATTTACCAACAGCAGAATGTCCTTTGCACTCTGCTGATCTGCGAAACCAGTTATTATTTCCAGCCTGGCCGCCTCAGCCTGATGCTAACAATGGCTCAGAAGAAAATGAACACTAGCGGCTCAGAGGCCTATCACTCTCCCCCTGACAAGCCTGCCTGCGCCCTGCCGTGGGGGATGGGAGGCTGTCCTCAAGATTCACCCAGAAGAGGGTTGGTCCTTCCGGGAGCACAGGGTTTCCTCTGAAGGAACGTGCAGCTCATCCCGTGGTGCCAAGTCCATCCAGCAGCCAGAGACGAGGCCCACCTCTAGGGGGTGATGCCTCTGCGCTGCTCTGCTAACAGGATGCAGAGGACTGAACGCAGTCCTATCCTTGTCACTCCCTAGCTGTGTGACCTCCAGTGAGTCACTGGACCTCTCTGAGCTTCAGTTTCCTTGCCTGTGAAACAGAGGTAGTAGTACCCCTGTCCTAGGGTTTTGTGAAGTCTCATCAGAGAGATAATCCACAAAAAGCTGGAATCTGACACACGCACTCAATCAGGAGATAGATGGATGTGGGTTTGAACCCCAGCTCTGCCACTCACTACCTCTGGGATGCTTGGCCCTGAGCTTCTCTGTGCCTCAGTTTCCTCCTGTTAACAGGACTACAGCACCCATTTTGCTGCATTTTTGCAAGGATTACGTGAGATGACGCGAAAACCAAGCAAACGGTGGCCTAAGAAGTTATAAACCATGGGTGGTTCTGGGACGTGCTGCCATTCCCAACACACTTTGCAAAGGAGGGGCTGGTGCTTAGCAAAGCTCAAGCCTAAACAGGAGCTCCTGGGGATGAGGGGCAGTGCACCTGGGAGGACCACACAGTGTGGTGGACACCAGGACGTGAGGAGCCCTGGGGGTGACGTCAGGGCCAGGTGTCGTGCACAGTGCCTGTTCTCCTCTGCATGACAGTCTTACGCGTCACTGCGTGCCCGAGGTCCTTGGAGAAGCGCCCGCCAGGTGGAAGCAGGCAGGAGCTTGGATGCCAGCACGGCAGGTTCCAGGTTAGACAGCCACGGCCACCCTTTCATTCAGGACAGCCTCTCCTGCACTGCCAGGTCCTGTCCCCTAGCTCTGGCCGGAGGTCATCTGGAGTGGCGGGTGGCCCTGGCCAGAGCCTTGTGGGCCGGGCACTCCCAGTGGTGGGAAGCCTGTTCGGGAAGAGCTACACTGATGTGGGTGCCCCCTACTTCAGACCTGGTGACACTGGCTTGACAGGTGCTCTGAGGCGTGGGGTGTGTGAAAGAGAGCAGCATACAGTCCTCGCTCAGAGAGCTCCCATCTGCGGGGGGAGGCAGACCCTGACCCACAGTAACAGAAGAGGCTAATTCGGGTCTGATGGGACAAGGAAGCAGAGGGGACAGGGAGCGCCTGCCCCACCCAGAGTCCCAGGAGGCTTCCTACGGGCAGACTTGGAAGGAAGTAAAAGTACAGCAGCCAGTTACCAAGATAAAAGGGGGCAGGAGGGTGAGGGGCATCTCACAGGCTGGTCCGGGCATGGCATCTGATGAGCTTTCCTCCAATTCAGTCAGTGTCCGTCCAAGGCTCAGAGAGGCTCAGACTGCTGGACCCTGCCTCCCGGACAGGCCAAATCACCAGACTGAGGCCGCGGGAGCACAAGGAAATCTAGGATCACCAGGGAAGCTGCCCCTGCAGAGTGGGGACCGAAGTTGAGGAGACTGGCATTGAGTTGTGTGAAGGTCACATCTCCCTGGGAGAGTGGAACAGGGTGGTCATCGGCCAGATGTGCGGCGCAGCTGGGCTCAGCTGTCTGGCACCCTGGGCTCAAAGCAGAACATGCTTATAATCTGTTGGTCCCAGCTGCCATGGAGACCTGGGCAAGGGATGCTCTGTTTTCCTGAAGAATCATGTTGTCATTTGGCCATTTGTCTGCTGAGTGGGGATTTGCCCACAGGCCTGAAAGATTCCAGATCTTCCCTTTCATCTGCGTTTCCACCCCTGTAGGGATCCTGCTGGGCAGTCCCACCTCCCAGGGCAACCCCACAGCCAGGGGTCGGGCTTCAAAGAGGGGTGGGCAGGCGAGGAGGGAGGACTCTGCTCTGGGAGGCAGGGGTGTGAAAAAAAAATGCTGTAATTCATCCATCTTTCCCCAACATGAGCCATCATAAATAATGGAAAAAATTCAGACACGGTGACTCAGTGAGTCAAAATACAGAAAGGCCACTTAGTGTTGGTGACAAAATTAGATGAAAGGTGTTACTCCTTTGAATGAAGAAGTAGACAGAATGGTGCCGAGAGGACACAGGGCCACACCTTAACACGCAGTAAATGGAAATCTGAGTTTCCTGACAGCCCCACAGGCGACCATCAAGGCCACGTACCAGGTCCGCACCCGAGAAACCTCACGTGACCGAAATGCACGTTAGGAAAACAACTGTCTCTCTGGAAAATACGGAGTTAAGAGTTGGCACGTTTCAGATTTGCAATAACACATTATTTTCCTTGCAGGAATTTAAATAATTAAAATGTTTTTCTGTAAAAGCATTTTTTTAATTGCATTCTAGAAAAAGTAAACTGATTGATCAAAACTCACCAAAAAAACCCCACAAAATTTATCAAAACGGACCTGTTTCTCATTTGCACGTTTCAAGCCACACACTAAGGAGCCTCTATGGCTTTTGGCCTCCATGTTGCAATTTTGCTTTAAGCACAGTTTAAGCGAAGAAGTGTCCTTCCCCCCCCCCCCCCCCCCCCCAAGTCATTTGAGAAAAAGAATCCTCAAAGCAGCCGTGTATTTGGGGGATCTGCCGGCCACAAGCTTCCCCAATCACCCTGGCAATTGCCACGCTGTCTTAATTACTGCACCATTATCATAAATCTTGGGATCTGATGATATAAAGCCTCCGATTTTGTTGTTCCTCTTTAAGAGCATCTAATTTGTCTTGGCCCATTGCTTTTCCATATAAATTTTAGAATCAACTTGTCCGTTTTTACACACACACACACACACACACACACACACACACACCCTCGTCAGCACTGCCTTTAGATCTCTTCATGTTGCTTTGTGAACACCCTGTCACTAACTGCTACGTTGTGTATGTGTCAGTCACTGGCCAGTCAGGAAACAGGAATGCCTCTAAATATTTCAAGCAAAGAGGAATTTGATGCAAGGAGCTTGTGACAAAGGTGTGGGAAGGCATAATGGAGAGAAGGGGAAGGGCTACCAGTTCCAGGCTGGAGGTGCAGCAGGGAGGGGGCTTCAAAGAGATAAGGAAGCTGTGAGTGCCCTGGGCTGGGGCCACAGCCCGAGCTGCCCCCGTGCCCAGGCTGCAGGACCCAGAGGTGCCACTGGGAGCACGAGGGCGTATACCTTTGGCCACTATTATGGTTGAATTGTGTTCCCGCAGTAAGTATGTTAAAATCCTAGCAGTGAGTATGTTAAAATCCTAACCCCCAGTCCCTGAGAAAGTGACCGTATTTGAAATAGTCGTTGCAGATGTGATAAACATGAGGTCACACTGAAATAGGGGGGCCCTCATCCAACTCTAGTTGGAACCAGCTTATCAAGGGAGCCCGGAACATGTCGGCCAAGCGTGACACCGAGAGCAACAGACAAATACCCAGCCCCGTGTGCATCCGCCAGGTGTCACCTGTCCCTCTGCCCCTGCAGTGGACACCAGAGGGCCACCACAACACTGAGGAACAGCTTCCCACATGGCTGCCTGGGATCTCTGTGTGACTTGGGGGATTTATGTCCAGGAGCCGGATTTCTGTCCCATCTCTGTAAGGCGCTGTTCAAGGCCCTGTGTGACCTGCTTGGACCTCCTCCCTGGCTTCATCTGTTCCCACTCTCAGCTCCAGCCACACTGGACTCCTTCCCGCTTCTCAGACAGGCCCATCTCCTTCCTGTCACAGGGCCTTTGCACTTGCTCTTCCTTCTGCTCAGACCACCTCTCTCCCTCATTTTTAACGGAAGGGCCCACCCGGGCTCTGCCATCTTACCCCTGCACTCTGCCTTCCTCCTCACCCACTCTCCTTCTACCCTGTTCGTTTTCTTCATAGCACTCACTCATCAATACTGAAAATGATAATAGATTTAGTTCCTTAGTCTGGACAATGCATGGCAGAATCTTGTCTGACTGGTTTATCTTTATGTCCCTCCATAATAGGGCCTGGTGTGTACAACAGGTGCTCACTAAATACTTGTTGAATAAATAAATACTGTGACTCGCCCATACCACGAAACAGAGCAGGCTCACCCAGGCGTGGGCTGACGGACAAAGCTAGCTCCAAGCAGGCCTGCCCAGCGCTCACCAGCCTAACCTCCCACTCTCACTTCCCTGGGTCTAGGATCTGCTGCCTAGAGCAGCCCCCACAGGCCCCGCCTTTCCTCCCAGTGGGGAGGGTGAACTAGAGAGGCAAGACTGGGGAGGCAGCGGCCACCATGCGGGAGAGGAGACAGGTCTGAACTAGCAGGACACAGGGGGTGGGAGGGGAGGTCTCAGGCTGGAGGGGTGTTCGGGAGTTTGAATGCGCGGGGTTTGAGCATCTGTTGGACGGGGGTGGGGTGCAGGTGCATCAGTGTGGTGTTTGGGTTTCTGGCTTGGCACTGGGTGGCTGGATCCTGAGATGGGGACGCAGCAGAAGGAGCAGCTGGCTGGGGGTTTGTTCCGTTTGAGGGGCCTGTGGGACATTGACTCAGAGACATCCAACAGGCAGCTGGATACAGGGCTCCGCAGCTCAGGGGGGATTCAGGTTGCAAGTGAACCCATGAAAACCCTTATAAAAATATTTTTGTTCACCGAAATGAAATATTAAAGCAGCTCATGAAACAAAGAGTGAATCAATAACCCTTTACACATTGTAAATTAACCAAGACGAGTACCACACAATCACTTTTCATTTCAGAAGCCCTCTCCCCAAGAGGGTCAGTGAGATACTTGCAAAAAGAATTAGGCTTTGCTGCCAGGGATGTGTATCAGAAGCACGTTGACGTGTGTCTGTTCATCCACCCGAATGTTCGACGCCTTAATGATTTTATGACTCATAATTATTTATTCCTGCCTCCTGGGTCTCACCACAGCCCCAGCCATTGAGTAATGTGCAGTAGAATGGGAGAGGCCCCGGTGGATCTTTATTTAACCTGCTTGGCAGAGCTGAGGGGCAACCTTTCCCAACGCCTCTCCCACTGGGCTGGGAGGGGGGCGTCTCAGCTCTGCTCTGTAACTTCAAAGCCAAAACACCTGCCACCACCCACTGACTCCCCCCTGCCTGCCTTTGCCTCCCCCAGGGCTGCACTACCGAAAGTCACAAATACAGCGTTGCTAAGTTTTTCTCCCTTTTTTTCCCCCAATTCCCAGTTCTTTCTTTTCCCAATTATTTCCTGTAGCACTGACTCACAATTCATTTTTTCGAGAACCAACATTCTCATGGTTGTAAAAAAGAAGTGAATCTACATAGTCTAGAATTTCACATAAGGGAAATTCCAGGACGGAAGTCACTATTCACCAATTCATAAATTAACAATTATTTTGTGAATGTTTACTATGTATTCATTGTTGTATTAGTCCTGGAGACATTGGTGGGCCAAAAAGAGGGAGTCTTTTACTTATTGGAACTTAAAGACCAGTGGTGGAGCCAGACCATAATTAGCTACGCAAATGAGTGTGCAATTGCTCCTGTGACAAGGGTCATATGGGCTGTGACAATTAAGTTCGCGAACTTGCCATTGTGCACTTACGAGTAGTGAAGCAGCGATTGGAGATATCATGTTTATTCCCCACTTGTTTAGACTGTCGGATAACCATCAGTTCTGAGCCTCCTCCTCACAGCTCAAGCCTCAGCCCCTACTCCATGCTCTCTCCTCACTTCTCCCCTCCCATCCAGGTCTCTGACTCCTGGCTGCCAACACAAACTTGTCGGGACGACAGCCCATAGTCAGGAGGAAGCAGAGAGACAAGAAGGGAAGGTGAGGACAAGGGAGCCAAGGAGAAAGTTCACTGGTCTGCAAGTGGATGGCACGGGGCCACTTCTGAGAGTAGATGTGACCTTGCTCCTGTTATGCCAGTTCCCCTAGGGACAAAGCCTCTGTCTCCTCTAGGACCCCACAGGGCCCTCCCAAGGTCTGCATAAAGCCTGTGAATGTTAGTGGCACCTGGTGATATTTCTGAGCTCATCAAGAGGGGCCATGGCCTTTGTTTCCAGTGCCACCCACCGTGGAGGAGCTAAGAGGACCCTGAGTTCTGACTTCCAGCCACAGAGTGTCTGTATAGAACAACTCAGAACCAGTACAGCAATGGATAATTAAACCAATTAGTCACTGCAGGCATGTTCACAAAAGCTGGCAGAATAGATGGGGCGCTGATCCATTAGCATCTTGTCCCTAATGGCCTCAGCTGCGCCTCTGAGAGCAAACTCCATCTCCCTGCACCCAGACTGGTGTTGGGAATGGAGCTGAGCAGGGCTGATAGGGAGCCTGCAGGCTGCTCCCCTGATCCTTCAGAGCCTGGCTTACTCCCCTGCTGGTGGGCAGAGAGACAGCTGCCCACCCACCAGTTCCTCTCCCTCTGCCCTATTTTCTTCCACATTCCTTCTATCTGGAGTCTCCTTTGTTGTTCTTTTCACAGGGATGATGCCTCTTTATCCTTGAACAGGACCCAGAGTTTTTAGAGTGACACTTCCACCAGCAGCCAAGCTGCAAGTCTCCTCTGAGTGTTCTTCCCTTCACAAGCCTGGCCTCTGGGTAGGCAAGTGTGGCCAAGGCTCCGCAGCCTGTGCCAAGTTGGGGGTCCTAAGACAAGATGAGTGTATAAAGCACGGCCGACACTTAGTTCCTTCGTGGGAGCAAGAACTCGAATTTGAGCATTTTCAAAGTGTCTTGCCTCAAACGTAAAGTTGAAAGTGCTGGAAGCTGTTGGGCCAGCTGCTCAGGAAGCCCTCATTAAATGCTGCATTGTCATTAGAGCTCTTCCGTTGTGGCAGTGGCTGTGTCCTGGGTCTTCACCTATGCTTTGCACTCATTCTCCTGCCTTTGCCCAACCCCTGACCCTCACTGGAGTTGCTCAGCTCTCCTTCTGCCCAGCACAGCTGAGGGTGTCCACTCAGGGTGGTCTGAGCAGTCCTGTCTCCAAGAGGCACCACCTCTGGAGACACAGAATGAAATACAATTGATTTTTGTATAGTGACTTTCTATCCTGCAACTTTGCTAAATTCAGTTATTAGTTCTAGTAGGTTTTTTGTTGTTGTTTGTTTTTATAAATTACTTGGGATTTTTTTACATAGATAATCATGTTGTCTGTGGCTAGAAATAGTTTTATTTTGTCCTTTCCAGTCTGGGTGATTTTTTTTTCTTGCTTTATTGCGTTGGCTAGGATCTCCATTTTGATGCTGAACAGGAGTGATGAGAGCAAACATCCTTGTCTGGCTCTTGATCTTAGAGGGAAATAGTCAGTCTTTAATCACTAAGGATCGTGCTAGCTGTGGACTTTTTATAGGTGCCCTTTATCAGACTGACCTTCTATTTCTAATTTGCTGAGGGTATTTATTATGAATTATTATTAAATTTTGCCAAATGTTTCTTCTGCATCTAATGAAATGATCATACGGTTTTCTTTTTTAGTCTGTTGATATGATAGATTACATTGATCTGTTTTCAAAACAATGTTGAAAAAGCATAAATATAATCATGTCATGGCCCTCTTCAACTGTTCAAACCATTTAATAGCTTTCCATTGCTCCTAGGGCAAAATCAAAATCCTTAACACAATGGATCAATTAGGTATGTGTGTGCCTTTTAGAAGCAGCATATCTAGTTAATTGCTTAAATAATAAAACTATTTAACAATAGCACAGGGGCAGCCGGATGGCTCAGTTGGTTAGAGCGAGAGCTCTCAACAACAAGGCTGCTGGTTCAATTCCCGCATGGGATGGTGAGCTGCACCCTCTGCAACTAAAGATTGAAAATGGCAACTGGACTTGGAGCTGAGCTGTGCCCTAGATTGAAGGACAACGAATTGGAGCTGGTGGGCCCTGGAAAAACACACTGTTCCCCAATTTAAAAAAATCATTTAAAAACAACAACAACAAAAAACAATAGCACATAACAGGTCTGCAGTTCCAGGACTGGCTCAGCCACACAATGACATTAGGTCACCAGGTTGGCACCTCTGCTATGCCCTCACGGTTGCAAGATGGCTACAGCACCTCCAGGCTTCATTTTCTAGCACAATTGTGTCCAAAACTCAAAGGGAGATTGAGAAAAAAGAGATTTTTCTCATATGACCCTCTGTTTTAGTAAAGCAGGAAAATCCTTTGCCAGAACCTCCTTACCAAGTTTTCCCTAATATCTCATTGACCAGACCTACTTTTCTCTAAACCAGTCACCTGGCACAGGATTGCCATGATGGCTTTAGATTAATTACAGTCCATCCCCTGGGCCTGAGCACATTGCTGCTGGACAAAATAAGGGAGAGAGTGATGGCTGTTGGGGAGTGGCCAATGTGTCCACCATACTGGTCCATTCCCATCCCCTGCAGGAAGAAGAATGTGCCATCTTGGATGTCACTAATGCCAGCTGCTCTGTGTATGTCAGCGTCCACACACACCTGATCCACACACACCATGCCATTCCAGCCTGGCGACAACTGAGGAGCAGGAATTGTGCTTTCTGTCCCACAGATGAGCAAGCTGAGGCCCAGCTCAGACAAGGACTTCACCCCAAGACCCCAGGAATTGGACTCAGGGCTGCCCTTCCCTGTCTATACCCTGCTCAGGCAGCCTTTCTCCGGACTGATTCTGAAACTAGCCCTGGGCCGTGTCCATCCAGGGAGCTGGCAGCCTCCTCTTCATAGCTTGGCCAGCTCTCTTGGTTACAGTCCCAAGTTATCCGCCACCATACATCTCTCTCTTCTTTTCCTTTCGAAGATGACTCATAAGATGAAATGAGGCGTTTTGGAGTAAATGATGATGGGACTGAATTATTCAAACTCCTCCAGATTCTGAAATGACTTTAATGTGTTTATGTTTTGCATTAAGCGTTGAAATGGGCTGAGGGTTCACAAGATTTATCTTAATTTGTGAAATGCCTCTTGGTTTCATACTCCATCCCAGGACCAGCTGAGATATGAATGTCTAGGGACATCAAAACTAGTGCCACTTCCCTGCTAATTCCCCATGTGTCTTCCTTCCTGGTCTATTTGACTCTGGTTTTGCTATTGCAATCTCATGTTTGCTCTGACAGAACCCAGCCCTGTCCCTCAGGTGGGAAGGGGTTGCTTTGCAACTGTCGCCTGCTGTGCTGAGAAGTTCTGAAGTCCCAGGTTTGTTGTCACCCACAGCAGAATTGCCCAGTTAGGGCGTGTGACTTGTGTAACCTGACCTTGAGCTGCGAAGAAGAAGACATCAGAGCCTGATTGTGTCCGTGACTCACACACGCCACGAGGTCCCCTGGCACGTAGTAGGTACTCAGTAACGTTTGCTAGAAGGATTGTTTCAGTGCTGTGCAGGGAGGACAAACTGCTGACACACTCAGCTGGCATTGTGAAGAACATGGAAGGAAAGGAGGGATGTGGACGTACCTGGCGTCCAGCCCTGTGGGAAGCTGCTACCACCCCCAGGCCAACGAGAGGGAGAGGCCTCTGCCCAGACTGCAGCTCTGAGGCAGGGAGGCACACAGAACATTCTAGCCTCTCTCTCCTCCTGCACTTGCATCTCTAGTCAGAGCTTCCCACCAGCCAAACCCAGGGGTGTTAGGAGACAAGTGAGTCACTGACAAGTCCATACAGATCGGCCCCTGGGACAGGGCAGAGAAGAGCAGAGAACAGACGGAGGAGGGCTGGCAAAAGGCCTGAGTGAGCCCACCACCTGAGACCTCTGGCTGGTCACCTAAGCTCTTCTGTAAGAGAAGGGCCTCTGCCGGAGCCCCGTGAGTCTAGGGGCTGCCAGAGCAGAGAGGGGAGCCTGGCGCAGGTCTGTGTGAGGGGGACAGCATAGCTGGAAGGGCAGGGGCAGAGGCCAAGAGGCTCACTCCACCTCATACTGGAGGACGCAGGCTGTGGGTAGGAGGGGTCGTTGAGTTGGAAGCTGGGTCATGGAGAAGGACTCCTGGAGAATGAAGTTGGGGTTTCAGGGTCCAAATGTACCACCTCCCAAGAGACTGAATCCAGACAGACATCATCATTCTCTCAGGCTTCCCCTGCTGAATGAGTGGAAATGGGGTCCCTCTCCATTCCTCAGACAGGAAACAGGGACCCAGGAGATCAGCCCCTGGGGCCAGAGCAGGGTGCCCAAGTCTCTCTCTGGGTCTCTCTCCCACTTAGGCTTGGCCTTCCTGGGTTGCTCCTGCACTGAAGGGATTCAAAACCTCGGCCACAAGAGGGCAAGGCTAGGAGCCTGTCAAGGAGACCTCCCCCTGCGTTGCAGGGTTTCCCAATGCATGTTCCCCAGACCTGCAGTACCACAAGGTGCTTTAGGGGAGAGGGTTCCGCAGTCACATAGTGTGAGAAGCACCGCCTACTCTACTGCTGCCTGAGCGGCACAAATGTCCTGGCCCATTAAAGCTTCTGATAAACCCTGCTGGGGAAGAATCTCACTAAACTCTTGAGCTCCAGCTTTCAGAAAGGTATTTGTCCATGGACTCTTTTCATGGCACAGCATCCATGAGTCTGGGCACTGCTGCTTGGAAGGGCCTCCATGACTGATGAGCCATCTAGGCCCCGGTCGCCCTGGCGTGCAGCTCCCTACATCACTCCTGAGCCTTTAGCAAAGCCCCGCTTCCGGAGTCGGGACTGATGTGGCCGTGCTGAGGTTGGTGGGGGAGAGCTGTGTCTGCCTACACACGGACTGAAGGCAGCAGCCCTTACCAAGGCCATGGGGAGGGTGACTCGCAGGACAATTGCGAGGGCCGCGACAAGGACCTGGCTGCCCGTCCCATGTGCACAGCCTCTCTCCTCCACAACCCAGAGGTCAGGAGGTACTTTCATTGCAGAAGGCAGCTGTTATCCTGAAGGGTGGTCTGGGGTCCTACTGGGGAGACTTAGCTCTGGGTTCTAGCACTCACACTGCGCCAGGCCCTGGCCGGGGGCATGGACAGGACTCAGCCCCGGGCCCGCCTTCAGGAAGCCCATCTGGTGTTACCAAGCCTCCAGCCAGACGTTTAAACACATCACCTCATTCAATCCTCACCATATGAAGCCAGGACCTGCACTCCCTTGACACGAATGAGAAAATGGGACCTGAGAGAGGTTAAGGGCCTGCCCGGGGTCACGCTGCTGCCTCCTGGGGTGGGGTGGATGGCAGGGGTTGTGCTGTGCTGGACACTTACTGGCCCCGGGGCCAGAGCCCCTAGACTGATTGACACCAGCCACCAAGGGGTCTGCTAGCAGGCTCCTGCCCCAACAGGGGTCGTCGGCCCCCAGCCAAGCTGAGCTGATGATCCGGTCCCGGAATACCATAAATTCAAGGCGTATGCCGTTGTCCCTCCTGCCCTGCGTGACACTGTCGCCTGTAACTTCCAGTCTCCCATTTGCTCTGTTTCAGTGGCGGTGAGTCATCAGTCTCTCCTCCAAGAAGCTCCTCAAGCCCCTCTTCCCTCTCAGACTGTTTTTCCACCTGACCTTTCCAGCCTGTGCAATCAGTCAGTCTGACCACCCCTAGGAGTGGGGCGCTGCCACAAGGCTGGGGGTGGGGGGTGGCCTTACCCCGTGCCCACCTCGGGAGACGGACACCCTGAAAATGGTCCCTCTCCTCCCAGCTATGTGTGCTCTGCAGCCAGTGGGTGCCCCACCGGGCAGCGGGCACTGCTCAGCCCTTCTGAGCTATGTGTCCTCCTGTGAGGAATGGGAATATTAACTGTGGACCCCGCGTCAGGGCTGCGAGGCATGAAAAGCCCTTCGCACAGCTCTCATACAGTAAGTGCTCAACACATACCAGGTGTTTCCTACCGTGGCCAGGACTGGGACCCCTTGACTTGTGACTTCTCAAACAGAACTTTCCGGGGGACACAAGGGAGCACACCTCTAGGGAGACCTTTCTGCTGGGGGCAGACAGACACACTCCCCAGGCGCCCCACTTGCTGTCTTCCTGCTGAGCCTCTGCCCCTCTCTTCAGAGGTCTGTCGTGTTTGGTTTGGGGTGAAGGCAGAGGATCCAAATGCCAGCCCATGAAACCCTCCCCACCCCCACCCTGGCCCAAGACCCAGGCCCTGACACAAGCTGCCCCTTGCTGCCCTCAAGTAGGAAGGTGCCATGAGCGGGCAGGACCTGGGGAGGCCAAGTGTTGTGGAAGAACGTCTGTCCCCCGCCGCATTTACATGTTGAAGCCCTAGCTCCCAGTGTGACTACTTGCAGACAGGGCCTTTAAGGAGATAATTAAAGTTAAATTAAGTCATAAAGGTAGGGCCCTAATTGATAGGACTGGCATCGTTATAGGAAGAGGACACAGCGAAGAGGCCCTTGTGCGTGAGCCAGGAAGAGAGTTCTCTCCAGAAACGGAATCTATCGGCAGCACGACCTTGGACTCCCAGCTTCCAGAACTATGAGAGATCAATATCTGTTGTGTTCTGTTTGGCAGCCCGAGCTAAGACACAGGGAGCAGGCGGCCCTGGCCTAGCCCATCATGTCCCGACAACCTGACCCAGCTCAGACTCACCCAAAGTGGGAGGGGGGAAAAGCTGGGGGCTGCAGCTCAGGACGCAAGCAGACATGGGGAGGCCATTCCCCCGGGAAAGAGGTGCAGAGGGTATCACCCACAAATCACCCGAGCAGTTCTCACACTTGAGGGTGCCTTGGGATCCCCTAGAGGATGCATCAAAACACAGATTTCTGGGCCCCCCCCCCGGAGTTTCTGACTTAGTGTGTCTGAGAATTTTTATTTCTAGCAAGTTCCAGGTGTTAAGATGCTGTGCTCCGGGGACCCCACTTTGAAAACTGCTGCACCAAGGAGTGTCGAGTCAAATGGTCCAAGCCAGAGGCGGGGAGCACAGGCTCATCCCCCCCAAAGCCCGAATGTCAGGACAACAATGAGGTAGGAAGGGGCTGACATTTGTTGAGGCCCCGGATGTGGCTGTCCTGTGCATTAGTCCATTTCATCTTCAGGACAACTGAGGACGTGGTGCTCCATCCCCATTTTACAGACAAAATCCCAGCTCAGAAAGGCAAATTGACTTGCCTGGAGTCCCACAGATAGGCACGGGGCCAAGCCCCTGCCTTTCCCATTCTCCTGGTGACCCTTCATCACTGTGACCTGGGACACACAGGGACAGCCCCAGGCCTCGGAGCTCCTGTGTCTCACCAGGTGCCACTGCCCAAAAACAAGAGAGCAGACACAGAGAAAGCCTCTCTACCCACCGGGCACTGGGTGTGCTGCCAGTTTCAGGACTGGGGTCAGAGGACTCTCTGATGCGTTCACCATCTCCTCCCAATCTCTCCCCGAGGACTGCGAAAATCCTGGGTAGATAGGAAGGGAGGTGTGTGTCCGGGGCGGCAGCTGCCAGGTCGAGAAGCTGCAGGCCCGACAGAGAAACTGTACTCCCACAGAAAGCCAGCGCTACAGGTTTCTATGACAACCCGGCTGCAGTTGTCCATAATTATAATTAATTTCAGATTTGATCATTCTCCTGGACCCTTCTGGTGGGAACGGAGGAGGCAGTGCTTGACAGCAGTGGGAAGCGAGGGGGGCTGATTATCTAAGCCTCTGGGTCACTCCTGGTCCAGGGCTTTCAGAGGCTGGGACTCGAGACAGACATGCTGTGCAAGGCTGGGGACACCGCTGGGCAGAGCGAAGACCCCCGAGAGGCTGGCTGCACAGCGGCCTTGTCAGTGGCCCTACCACCCAGCACCTCACTTACTTCCTCTGAGAGCCCCCTCTGGGGTGTCTGGGAGCAGGGCTCAGGGTCATGGGCGCCAGAGCACCGGGTCCTTGGCCTGGCCCCATCAGAGTGCTACCTCTCTAGGACGTGAGGACACGGAGCGCAGCCCCTGTGGAGGGTGGGGTCCAGCCCAAGGTGAGGAGGGGCGTCATGGGGGAGGCCCAGCCAACCCAGGCCCCAGCCTGCCTCAGACAGAGCACAGAAATCATAATGATGCCCTCTGAGCAGTGACCAGTGCCGGGCCCATGGCCACCTGCAGGTGTACCTGATCCCAGAAAACGAGCAGCTGAGGCACAGAGCGGGTGTGGGGCTGAGTCCGGGCTGCCTGATCTCAGTGCCTGCTCTGTGAACCCTGGTCTCCCTTTTGACTGTTGTACATGTTGGGGTTCACCAAGGCTTTGGTTGGAAAAAAAAGACTTGCTTACAAAAATGATTTGAAAACCACTGTTATGGTGCAAACTCCCCACTTTACAGAGGAGGAAACTGACGTTCTGGAAGGTGAAGTGACGGGTCCAAGATCACACAGCTCTAAGTGAATACATCCAAAGGCCAATCCAATCAACATAGTCATTGATTCTAAAGACTTACAACTTTACGGTGATTCTATGGATCTCTCTCTCTCTCTCTCTCTCTCTCTCTCTCTCTCTCTCTCTCTCTCTTGTAACAGCAAGGTTACCAGCTACATACTGATTTTCTTCTCTTTCCTCCAAAACATTTGTTAAAATACTAGTACAGGGGCCAGCCCGGTGGCTCAGGTGGTTGGAGCTCCATGCTCCTAACTCCGAAAGTTGCCGGTTCGATTCCCACATGGGCCAGTGGGCTCTCAACCACAAGGTTGCCAGTTCAATTCCTCGAGTCCCGCAAGGGATGGTGGGCAGCACCCCTTGCAACTAATGATTGAACACGGCATCTTGAGCTGAGCTGCCGCTGAGCTCCTGAATGGCTCAGTTTGTTGGAGCACATCCTCTCAACCACAAGGTTGCCGGTTCGACTCCCGCAAGGGATGGTGGGCAGAACCCCCTGCAACTAGCAATAGCAACTAGACCTGGAGCTGAGCTGCGCCCTCCACAACTAAGACTGAAAGGACAACAACTTGAAGCTGAGCTGCGCCCTCCACAACTAAAACTGAAAGGACAACAACTTGACTTGGAAAATGGGCCTGGAAGTACACACTGTTCCCCAATAAAGTCCTGTTCCCCTTCCCCAATAAAATCTTAAAAAAAAAAAAAAAATACTCCTACAAAAGACAAATGAAACACCACAGAAACCTTCAAGTCCATTCCATCCTGCATGATTTGCTATAAATGTTCCAAGTTTGGTGACGTGGCCATTTGTCCGGTGGGCTGTGGATGAGCCCACTGGCGGCTTCCCTGCTGGTTCTCACGCAGAGACGGGGCTGACTCCTGAGCTCCTGTCCTAACCCTGGGCTATCCTGGTACCCGTAAATGCTACAGAAGCAAATTGGAGTTATTATTATTACTTGCAACATCTCCTCCCGTTCTGGTGCAGTTTCCCCACCTATAAAAGCGTGGGAGGATGACATGGTCACTAAGCCCCTTCCAGCCCTGGGATGTGACACTGCTCAGTGCTAACCTACTTGCAGGGACAATTGGCGTTACTGGGCTGGGGGTAGTTCCCAGGAAACAGAGAGAGCTCAGATCTCCCATTGCAGCCCCTCCCAGCTCACTGCACGGGAGCCATGGAGAGAAATGGAAGGTCAGGAGGGAGCTGCATGGAGACCTCAGCCCTGCGCCAGGCCGGGGCCACAAGACCAAACCTCCTTTCCAGTCAGCCTCAGTCTGGGTCCCTCTTACTGCCTTTGGCCACGGAGCACAGAGATCACCGAACATTCCCGCTTAGGAGCCTCCCAGGTGGGATGACCGGCTGTCCCAATGCACCCCGTCCTGGGGGTTCCCACGACACTGGACTTTCAGTGTGAAGACAGGGCCAGTGCCAGTCAGCCTGGGCAAGCTGGTCACCCCCCTCCTGGGCAAGCTGGCAAAGTACTAGTGAGGAGAAGTCCCGGCAGGGAAGGAAGTTTAAGTTTTGTGGTGATTTCCCAGTTGGGGGACATGGGGAAATCAGAGGCTGTTTCTGAACTCCAAGTTCTGTGATTAAAATAGCGGAACACCAGCCCTGTGCTGGTCAGCGAGACCTGACCGCAACGACATTTGCATTCCTGATGTTACTAAACTTTGTCTCGCTGAGCCCGAAAAGGCAGCACGGCCAAGGTGGAGAATCCTGCTTCTCTAAGTCAGTCAGCCAACGGGAAAGAGAGCCCTGCTCTGCATGTACAACAAGAAAAGTGACTGAACCGGGCGGGCAGGGGCAAGGAGATCCCAGCCCAGAGGGGTCTGCCCCCATCCATGCTGCCTCTGCCTCGCCAACTTCCCACAAGCCCCGTCAGCCCGAGGGCGGCAGGTACAAGCTGAAATCATCAGGTCCAGACATGGAATAAGGTTGTGGCGAGCTGGTACTGCCCCCTTCTCTGCCCACGGAGCTCAAAACACAGACCCCACCTTCTTTTGAAAGAGTCTGCATTTGAGTGGGATGTAAAAAGTGGTTCATAAAGAAAAGACCAGGTAATTCCTACACTCCCCTCCACTTCTTCATTTTCACTGCTTCCTTTGCCCCCTTGGAAAACCGGAATGCATAGGTGGTAAGCACTTGATCTTCTCTAATTAAGTGGTCCCTGGTCAAAATATATGACCAGGGACGGCTAAAGCACCAGTTCTGAATTCCCTATTTTCGTGGTTTATTAGAACAGACTCCGCGCTAACCCTGTTGTAACACTGCCCTCACCCAGTAGTCATGACCCCCTGGTGGAAAAGATGTTACAGGTGGCACAGAGGCATGTAACCTGAGCCCACCAAACAGTCAAAGCCTCCAACCTGGCACAACCTACAGGGGTGGGGCCAGGCGACCAGGAGCCACCCTGCTGTGGGACGAGGGAAGAAACCTGAACCGCTGATCCCAAGGGAGGGACAGACATGAAAACGAGATGCTCAATGCCCAGAAAATAACCATAAAAGGCAAACTGTAAGTCTGCCAAACGTGAGCGCAGTCCCAACTTGAGATCATAATGACAATTAGAAAATATTTTGAATGGAATAATAAACTCCTACAGAGCAAAGGTGTGGGACGCGACTACAGTAGGGCTTAGAGGGAAATTCCTCATGTTTAATGCAGCAAGGAAGAAGGATTGAAAAGTAATGCACTCAGATCCATCTTGAGACATTACAAAAGGAACAACACAATAAATCGAAAGAAAGCAGAAGGAAGGAATAAAAACCAGAACGCAAATTAATGAACTAAGAAACAAAGAGAAGCAACAAAACCTAAAGTTGGTTTCTTGAAAAGAATGAACAAACACACAAACTTTTGGTGAGAATGATCAAGAAAAGGGATGACAGTTACTCCCACCCTGTGGACAAATCGCAACTTTGCCTCTTACCGGCTGTGTGTCTTTGGGCGAGTTAACCAACCTCCCTGAGCCTGTTTCTTCATCTTAAAATTGAGAAATATAGTATCTGCCCCATCAGCTACTATGAGAATTCAATGTGATAATGTGTGCTAAGTGTTTGGCAGGTAGTAGAAATTAAATAAATCATACTAGTGATTGTCATGGTGGTGACAGTAGCTGTAAATGTTCTATCACAGCCCCAAAGTGTTACAGGGGGACAAGGCAGGGAGGACTACTTCCTGTCCTGGGAGGAGTCAGGGAGGAACAATTTCCAGGCTACGCCTTGGAGGATGAAGAGAACTGAGTGCAAGAGGGAGGACAGTCCAGGCTGAGAGCATCGTGGGCGGGACACAGACGGCCCAGAGGCCTGAGGTCCGTCACTTCCCCATAAAATAAGCTGCCAAATCCTGTCTGAGGATGGCTGACATTTGAGGCCAGTGTTGAAAATACAAATGGTCCTGGCTCATGGGCTTCATGCATTATGCAGCCAGGGTAAATAATGAATGACTTGGAATTTTTTAACCATTTGGTTACTGATTTCTGTCCAGGACGTTCAAAACACGCTGGTCATACCCAGCCCATCTCTATAGTTAAGGGAATGATTTCACTATAATGATCTCCAAGCTAACGCAGACATTATTTTCCGCTGGAATCAAATGAGCACGTTTTCGACAGATCAAGCCAGTTTGCCCCAGAAGAGGCGTTCTCATGGGGCTCTCCTCACTTTCTCAAAGGCCTCGGTGTACACGACAGGCAACACACACCCTACATTTTCCCAGGTGAGGAGAACCGGGTGTGTCCAGAGCCGGATGCACTGGGCTGTAAACTTCGTGGATGTGGCCTCTGTGGAGAAAGGGGCCTCAGCGAAAGCCAGTGTATCATCTGCCCACGGCTGTGGGCTCCACCACCCACAGGAGGGTCGTTGCTGGGAACCGTCTCCCAGGAAGGCTGGTGGTAAAGCACCTCCCTCCCTTGAAGAAATGTCTCTGGACCTGGATTAGACAGAGGGAGTAATCCCCAGAGAAGGGTCATAATAAAGACTTCAGGGTCACAGGAAAAGTTTGCATTGGGGTATGCTATCAGCAGAGTGACCTATGACCTTGGGCTCCTCTAAAAACAGTTAGGAGGCAATTGCCATCTGACCCAGCCACTGTCCTCGTGTGAATTCATGTCCGCACAAAAATCAGTTCACAGATGCTCACGGCCGCTTTATTTATAACAGGCAAAAACTAGAAACAGCCAAATGCCCTTTAAAGGGGAAGCAGTGAACACACTGGCACGCCCATGCCACAGAACACCTGTCAGCAATAAAGAACCAAACCACTGAACCGCACAACCACTGGGGCAAATCTCCAGAGAACTCTGCTGGGTGCACAAAGCCAATCCCAGAAGGTTGCCTGAGTCCATTTACGTAACATTCTTGGGATGACAAAAGTATAAAAATGAAGAAGTGATGATGATGAAATAGTGGGAGGGAGTGGGTGTGGGTATAAAAGACCAGCTGTAGGGACACTTGTGGTGTTGGAACTGTCCAGTGTCTTGACTGTGGTGATGGAGCCACAAACCTACACAGGTGACAAAAATGCATGAACTAAATAAACACACATATACACACACGTTCAGATGAAACTGGGGGATCTGAATGAGACAGGGATATTGCATGGAGGTGGATATACCGATTGTCATGTTGCACTAGAGTTTTGCAAGTTGTTACCATTGGGGAAAATTGGGGGAAAAGTTCCCTGGATCTCTATGGCTTATTTCTTATAGCTGCACGTGAATCTGCAATGATCACAAAATGAAAGCTTTAACTTAAAAAAGTTATGATACAATACTGACCACAAAACTTAATGTGCATTATCAGACTATTTTAAAACCTCAAAATTTACACCCATCTCCTAAAGCTAAATGGACCCAGCAATCCCCCTCCTAAACATATCCCAAGAGAAATGGGTGTGTGTGACCCCCAGCCAACACACAAAAGGTTAACAGCCAGCAGCCAGGAACAATCCAGATGTCCCCAGCAGGAGAACTAATAGACGGTGTTACGTTCATCCAATGGAATCCTTAACGTGGCAATGAAACTGCAGGCAAGGGCTCTCCTCAATGGTGATGAACCTCCCTGATTTGATGAAGAGCCAAGAGGGCGTGGAAGGGCTCCCCTGGGATGTGCAGGGGCCCCTGGCTGGCC
This sequence comes from Rhinolophus ferrumequinum, assembly GCF_004115265.2. NCBI lineage: Eukaryota > Metazoa > Chordata > Mammalia > Chiroptera > Rhinolophidae > Rhinolophus > Rhinolophus ferrumequinum. The sequence goes on from NC_046296.1 coordinate 65,550,994, forward strand.
ATGTCCTGTGTCCTGACGGGGTGGGGGGACTTGGGTGTACATATTTTTAAAACTTAGTCAAACCACACACTTAAGATTTGTGTGCTCTGCTGTGTGTTATAGCTCAATATCCTTTTTTTAAATGAGAGGGAAAAAACCCCATGCTTAGATTAAAGAAAAGAAGGCAACCTGACAGGCTGTGGGGGCGCCGAGACAGGGCCCCATTCCCTCCTCGCTCTCCTTTTCCACCTGGGGCCTAAAAACTGATTCTGGGTGAAGCTCCAAAGCGCCCTAGAAACCCAGGGGTGGTGGAAGGGCTGCTCCCAGCCCGGGAGAGGCCTGCCCTACCTGTGTGAGGCCTCTGCCCGCGGGCACAGGGGCTGCAGAGTGGGAGCTGGAGCCGGGCCTCTCCTCCAACCAGACCGAAAGGCCCAGCCTGCTCCCAGGGGACTGGCTGACCCCAGGAACTAGGTTTTGGGGCAGCAATAACAGGTCAGCATTCGCTACTACCATGCACATTGCAGATGTGGCGGAGGAGAAAGGGGATCTCCGAAAGAGGAAAGAAATAAAGAAAGGTGACAGGAGAGAAAGGAGAAAGAACCCCAACCACAGCCAGCAGCTCCGAAGGCTGCAATGGCAGTGAAGTGACCCATGCCATCCAGGGAGCCCTCCTGATGCCCGTGGGCACGACCGGGCACTATTGTTAGGGCTCTCCCATTTTGCAGATCAGGAACCGAGCACAGAGAGCTTGATTCACTGACTCGGGACTTAACTACATGTCACAGAGCTGGATTTGAACCCAGTCAGGCAGAGTCCATGCTGGCGAGCAGCATGAGGAGGAAGAAAGCAGACGGGGAAGGGGATGAGAAGGGTGGACAAGGGCAGGGCGAAAGGAGGCCCAGTCATGGCTCAACAGGTATTTCCTGAGCACTTCTGACCTGCCAGGCACTACTGTAGGTCCTGGTCCACTCAGGGTGGCCCCTGAGCACACAGCCCATGCCATCCCCCAGGGCCCAATGCCGGGTTTAAGGCTCTGCTGTCTCCAGGGTGAAATTCTTAATAATTTCTGAACAAGGGTCCTCACATTTTATTTTGCAAATGATATCTCCAATCCTGAGTGTAGTAATGAGGCAAACACACCAAACTTCTCCCCCAGGTCAGAAAAAAGCGGGTAGGGGTGTGATGGACGCACAGGAAGTGAGCGTCTGATGGCATCACAGGGAGGACGGGGGAAAGGGCATGGATTGTCCTTTAAAGCAGGAGAGGCATAACTCAATTCTTTTTTCAATTTCATTACTGGAAAAATCTATCGGCCTCAGGAGCATTCTGCTTACAAAATTGAACTAAAAACAAAAGGGCACTCACTGTATCTTCCCTGAGCTCTGAGAGGAGCTGGATTCCCATAAATCACTGACAAACAGAGAAAGGAGAGCCGCTCAGCGTTGTTCTGGCCGCCCAGCCCAGCTCCTCAAGCTGGGGACAGCAGGAGTGCGAGGAAAGCAGCTCACAGAGGGCCACATGCATGCCAGCACAAGGCTGGCCCTCGCCTCCATCACCCCTTTGATCCTGCTCGGAACAGTGTGATGGGGGGACCAGCACCCCCTTTAGAGCCGAGAAACTGCAGGTAACTTGTCCAGGGTCCCACGGCGAGTGACGGCTTCGGTTAGGATCCGACCCAGGTTTGTCTGGCTCCAACACCCACACCCTGCGAACTCACCATGTCCCTCTCTATATATATCTGTGCTAAAATCCATTGTAATCCCTCCCAGGAGCCACGCTGCCTCTTATCTTTGGGCCTCGGACGATGGGGGCACCTGCGCCTGGAACGGCAGCACCTCCCAGCCCCTGCCGCCCCATGCCCTCCACCAGGTTTTCTTCCCAAGCCTTTAGATACCACTGAAGCAGAACTTTCCAGAACCTTCACAGACCCCGGCCAGGTTAGGGATGCCCATACAGCTCCCTGAGCTCTGCTTTCACCCTAACTCCACAAGACCAGGCTTTCTGTCTGTGTTGTTTGCCACCGAGAGCCTGTGCCCAGACAGCACCTGCCACACAGCTGACAGTCAGTATTTTTAAATAAGAAATCCTATTTGAGTGCCATCGGCCCTGGGGACGTGTCTGTGACTGCTCCTGTCCCTGCCCAGCTGACTAGATGACCTGCTCTGCTCCCCATGCAAGGAGACTGCCATCCAGGGACCTGAGACTTCAATGTGTTGGTCCTGACCCAGCGACCAGGGCAGCTCCTCTGGGGCTCCTGAATCTCACCTTCACTCCAGCCCCCAACTTTATAAGTCACGTTTAGAGAGCCATGGTGCCAGCCCGGGCCCAGCACCTGTCCAGCCCGTTTGTTTCAACGGACAGGCCCCTTTATGGGTAATTGCGAGGATGCCAAAAGGCGGGAAGAGACGCTTGGGAGCTGGACTGGAAGCAAGACCCAGGCCTGACTCCTGTCAGGAAACGCACACACAGGTCACGGCTTCTCCAGTCAGAGTGGCCTGTGGCAGTCTATCCTTTTGGTGCATCTTTCCTGTTATCGCACAAGATCAGAAAGGGTGGTTTTTCCTCTTCCCAGAGCTCTCTTCCATGCTATCTCATTTAATCCCATCAACTGCCCTGGGGGTGACAGGCCTAAGGTTACCTGTGAGGAAGCTGGGTCAAGGCAGGGGCCTGGATGCCAGGTACTGCCGTGCTGCTGACCCACTGCCTGGGGTCTTTGCCGGCTCCCTGGCTGCGTGCTGTGATCACCGCCCCGGGTCTGTGCAGGCCCTGAAGCCTATAAGGGAGGCACCCACGTGTCTGCACGTGTCTGCACAGGGCACAGGTATAAATGGCCTCCTTCTCCTGATGGTGCCTGAGCCCCGCATCTCCAAGCAGCCTGCAGCCCTGAGGTGCCACCCTGCCCAGGGGACACTCTTTGAACAGCCTCTCCAGACCTCTTGCTTTGAGCTGGTTTTTTTAGAACAGCCTTCCTTCTGGCGTCTGATCTCTAATCAGCCGTTCATCTCCTGTGCTTCCAAGGATGGGAGGGAGCAGAGGCCCAAGTTTCCCGTTCTCTCTGCTGCTGGAGGCAACGGGGGCCTCACGGTTCCTTCCAGCAGAAAGGCAGGTTGGGGAGAAGGAGCCGGCAGGGGGAGAGAGAAAGAGACCCAAGCCTTAAATGATCCCCCTCACAGCCAGGGACTGTGTCTGTCCCCATTACAGACCCAAATTGACTGCAGCCACCAAGGGTAGCTGAGCTAATCAGCTAGCCAGACATCTCCCTGGCACCATTCCCCCTCTGCTTCTCCCTCCCTTTCTCTCTCTCTCTCTCTCATTCAATCACACACACATACACACACACACACACACACACACACACACACTCACAGGAAAACCAGACTGATGAAACAGCCCATCCAGGCTGGGCTGGGGGCTGCCTGGTTCCCACACTGCGGAGATCAAAGCCAGCAAAGGGATTATTCAGCGACTGGGCCAATCGACCCCTTCCCAGGAGTGAGGATATTTGTTTCCATGATAAGCAAGCCAGCTCCTGAATCATGATATATTTATGTTTTACGTCTCCAGCCACCTGCTCGGGCTCAAAAATAAATTTCAAGTTCCAGCCATGTTGGAAATGTGACAATTAATTGGGAAAACTGCAAATGGGTCATTCTGGAAGATGGAAAGAATGACAAAGGGTCCTAGCAGGCATAGGTGCTCCAGCAGCTGGGGAGTCTGGGGGTTTCCTGAGGGCTCCTGAGAGCCGGGAAGCCTGCAGAGAAAGGCAGCCACTACCCTGCCCTCCAGAAAGTCCATCTGAGCCTGGGTCTCGGGACTCCCTGGGCTGGCCTTGGTGGCGGGGTGGAGGCAGCAGGCAGCCTGCAGGCCAGGCTGGCCCTGGTCTTGTTCCCTTGGGTACCAGAATTTGGGTTACAGTCAGCAAGTGGGGCCCACTCAATCTCTGTAAACTGGATGGTAGCCAAGGCCTCTGGAGACTCAGAAGTCAGGAAAACCTGACTCGTATCTCCCGGTTCAAAGCCTCCAAGACTTCCTCAGATCTCTGGGGACCACATCTTCCTGGTAACCTCGGTCTCCAGCCTCCCGCCTCCGCCCCTCAGGAATCCAGGTGTGAAACTCACTCTCCTTCAAGCTCAGAGAACTGGAACTTCAAGTTCATTCACAAAGAGTGTGCAGGGTGTTGAGGGGACTCTGAAAAGGGAGTTGGCACGGGGGCCATGCCGTCAAGCTCAGAGTAGAAGCAGGCCCAGCGGGCTCAGCGCCTTCTGCTGGGAGTGCCTTGACCTCCAGCCCACAGCCCCCGTCACACCAGCCTTTTCAGCTTTCACGGCCTCTGCTCCAAACAACAGGCCTCATCTCATGCCGAGCACCTCCCAGGCTGCTCTGCTCAGTTGGTGCCGGGGCACCCAGGCCTCCACAGCACGTATAGAACATTTTTGGGAACAAAGACTGTCCCTTCTTAAGAGCAATTCTGGACCCAGTAGTTAATCTGATAGATCCTTCTCTCTTGTTGCACATCTGTAACTGTACCTAAAAAGGGTACTTCAACTTGAGAACGAATAGAGGAAGCAAGTGACAAGGGCCCAGAAGGCTGACTGCTAACAGATGAAGGAAATAGGGGCCTGTGTCGTGTGCCGGTTCTGCGCCCCTTCTGCGCGGGCTCTGCGTGGGCTCTGCGCCCGCCATGTGCCCGTGTTGGAGACCTTGCCTGAGGAGCCCATATGCAGTTGTACTTGTTGGCTACTGGGGAAAGGCTGGCTGAAGGACGGACGAGTAAGTGGGTGATCAGGTGGGTCAGTGGGTGGGTAGAAGGAAGGAAGGAAGACTGGGTGGATGAAGGTAAGAGAGGGAGGGGATGAATAGCAGTATGGGGGTGGGGTGCTAGAAAGTGGAACCCACAGACCCGCCCAAAGGTCAACAACAACCTTTACAGCTGTTTGAAGGCGGTGGGGGGAGGCAGGGGAGAGTGGTGAGACCCACTCAGACCTCCATAGTAGTTAGTATGAAGAGGATTTTAAACTAAAAACATTTGAGACTCAAACATTTGAGATGCAGAAAGAAGTCCTTTGGGAGCTTCTCTTATCTGAGTAAAGGCAGATACTTCTGTAAATGAGGCTGCCATAAATCCTTTCCCTGGGGCGTATCCCCCCCCCACCCAGGAAGAAGCTGAGAAGTCCACCTGCAGAAACAAACGCCATCACAGCTGCCCTATCTCCCGTTTGTCCCCGTAAAAGTCCATTGGTTCCTCCCTAGAAACCTTTTCTCTCCTCCTTTTCCCCTGTAAGTTGGGTATATAAACCCCTATCTTTATGAGTGCTTCCTATGCATGTGAATATACTTTATCATTTCTCCTGTTAACCTATTGCCAATTAAATTCACAGGTTCCAAAAATGAACCGAAATCCACAGAGGAAAGTTTTCTTCCCACCAGTTTGGTGTGTTACTTCCAGAGCTCGACTCCAAGGGAGCCTTGGAGACATTTCCTCTAGACAAGCAGGCGTTTGGCCAAAGGGCTCATTCAGTGCACTGTGGCCTCACGTGGGAACCGAAACCAGAACAGCCGCCATCATCTTCACTTTGGAAAAGGGGAAGGGGCAGGCCATAAATATTTGCTACGAAGAACTTGAGGTGGGAAACCACGGTCGGAGTACACTGCCTCTGGGGTTGGGGGGCCCTGATCCCACCTCTCCCATCTACATCCAACGTCACCCAAAAGCCAGATAACCTGCCTTCTCTTTGGGGGTGGGGGTGGCATGCCCAAAGAAGCCTTTGGCCAACTCCACCAAGGGTCCATTTGCGTCGATCATTCGCTTCTCACTTACTCGCTTACTCGTTCCCTAACTTGCCCATTCTTTCATCTAAGCATCATATACAGAGCTCTTATCATGGAGCAGGCGCAATGCCAGACCCCAGGAAACCAATGCAAGTAAGAGGCAGTGGAGCTGGGCGTAGTGGAGGGACCACCCTACCACCAAGTTCACAGCAGGAAGACGCTCCAGGGGAGACTTCACAGAGGAGGGGACAGCTGAGCCCTGTCTTGAAGGAAGCCATGATTGGCGTCTTTGACAGGTGTCAATCCATGCGCATAAACAGACTTTCACATCTAGTTCTGAAGGTAAAAGTTCTCATCCCAGTTCTTGAGGTACTTGCCATCACGTTGACATCCATCCTAGCAAAGTGAGGGGTGTTCCCTATGCAGACACCCCCATTCCTCACACGGTCAGACACCCTCTCCCACACCCCTCACAGGCGGGAGCAAACTGCGCCCTCCTCACCAAGCCCACACTGCGGCGGCCTAAACATCGCAGGGCGGAACACACATCACACCTGGTAGATCACATACAAGCCACCTCCCCCAGCCCCATGGGGGCCTCTGTGTGGCCGGAGCATGGCAGTGAGCAGGCTTGGGCTCCAGTGCCAACAGGCGGAACCTTAGGCCCCAGCGCCTCCTACCTGTGGACCAGGAGCAGGCCTCAGTTTCTCCAGCTGTAAAATGGGGTCATAATGATCTACCACCTGGGGCAGTATGGAGGATTAAAGGAGACCCTGGATGTTAAACATCTCACCCACTTGCCATGCAGTAAGCAGTGATCAGATGTCATGTTCCTGACCCCCACGCCCACCTCTGCCTGGCATCATGGGAGGGCGCAGAGCCTGTTAGGAGCCAGGTGGCTGACAGGTTTGCCCATTATCAGGAGGCTGGGGTGGGCATGGTTTGGCCCCGGCGGGTAGGAGGAGACAGAGACAACCGTGTTTCCCTGAGAATAAGACCTAACCGGCAAATAAGCCCTAGCATGATTTTTCAGGATGACATCCCCTGAACATAAGCCCTAAGGCGTCTTTTGAAACAAAAGTTAATATAAGCCCCGGTCTTATTTTCGGGGAAACACGGTAGGAGAAGGGCGATGCCCATGCCCACCGAGGGTCTCTGGGCAGTCCCCACTGCCTGCCCACTCCGGCAGCGTCTCTCCCTCTCTCCTGGGCAAGCCTCCAGGTCTCCAGGTCACACTGCCCTGTCCCCCACAGCTCTGCAAGGCCTGGTTAATTTAGAGGAGTAATTTTAATCAATTAGATGAAGTGTAAAATAACTGTTCTGCCTTGCTCGGGAAATGGGGCTTGTCGTCTTTAAGGCTTTATTGAAAAGGCATTAAGATAAAATTGTGTGTTCCTGGCAGGTAGGCAGTGAGGAGGGGCTGGTGGGGAGATTGGGATTAGAGAGAGATCCACAGAGCAGGGCTCCATCTGCTCCACGCTACCCCACCCCCACCCCAGCTACTGGGCCAAACCCCAGGCAGAAGGACCTGGAAACACAGACACACACACACACACCCCATGACAACCCAGCAAACTACCACCAGCTGCTGGACCTCTCATGCTACTCGCTGCCCCTTCCATCTTCAGACACTGCTGACTACGGAGAGGGCTTCTGTACACTCAGCCCACACCTGCCCCCCACCCCACACACTCCAGCAAAATGGAAATAAGAAATCCCTCCAAGCGATAACCTGTGCATATGCACACGGTAAGCAGTCATGCTGGCTCAAACCAAACTCTTATTCAAATAAGTCAAAGGCATCTTTCCCAGGTCCCTTCCAGGGAAGAATCTGCCCTGATATCTTCACCATTCTTCCTTGGTAGTCTTTTCGGCAGCTTCACTACCCTGGTCACCCAGGAGAGGATACGTGTCATAATGACCATAGCACCTGTTGGCTCATGTCATTGGCAGAGCTTATTTACAACAATTATGTCATGTAGGGGTTACAATACTTATCTCCCTTGTGTCCAAAACGAGGGGCTGGAGTCAGACACAGCTGGTCCCCTGCGTCATGTTGACACCCCCAATTAGCTTCACACACAGAGCACAGCCCTGGGGTAGTCAGTTACGGGGGCCCGCTGAGGGTCCCCACATTTGGTATTAGCCCTGCTCGTGGCCAGAACTTTCATCCCAGAGGATTCCGTGAAGGTCTTCACCGGGCAATGTGTGTGCAAGATCTCCGTAGCGTCCTCCAAAGGAGTAACGTGGAGCTGCCCTCTGAGTGGGCGGAATGCAAAGCCTTTCATTCCAGGAGCAGCCAAAGGATAAAGGAGTACAATGAAGACACTTCCTCTTATGGCATGGCAACCTGTCCCCCTGTTCTTGGCTGAAAAAGCTGAGGCTGGCATAGCAGCTTCACCTGCCAGGTGGACAGCTGGGGCCCAGGGGAACGGCTGTGAGGGCGGCTTCTAAGAGGAGGGCCCCCCAAGGCCCTGGTTCCTCATATAGAACTAGGTCATCTCTAGGCCCAATTCTCTGGCCACACCCACACCTGTCACCTAAGTTCCTACATTTGGAGGTAGCTCTGAGGGTCTGTCTCTTCTGTCCAGGGGTGTTATTTAAAGTAGTTAACAACTAATGTGTTTCCAAGCACAGCCCAGTCCAAATGGATGCCAGCCTGCCCACCTAGCCAGTGAGCGCTGGCGGTCCCTCATTTCAGCCACATGGGATGGATTGATGCGCCAGCACCTGCTGATATGCATGGATTTTATAGGGTGACCCTGAGCCATCAAACCATAAGGATGATGGTGTTAAAACGAACTGAGCACTTACTAAGTATCAGTCCCTGTTCGGAGTGTCTTAATGAGTACAGTCCCCAGTAGGCACCTGTGAAGTGGGTGCGACCATTAGCTCTCCTGAGAAATAAGGAAACTGGAGAGCAAAGTGATTAGCACACACTCGTGGTGCATGGTGGAGCCTGGATGCACACTCAGGCGCCAGCCCCCGTGGCTGGTGGTCATGTACAACACTCGGCTGCCTCTCCTTAAAAGAAACCAAATATGGGAATATGTACCCTGAGCTCCATTCAAAAAAAGGTAGAAAAAGCACATACTCTATTTAGAAACACTTCTGTCCAAACAGACACACACACACGTACACACACACTCTGGTTATGGAAAAATGAACATAAGCATTAGACGGACCCCGGTTTCCTGATGCTGCAGCAATCACAAGCGTTTATCATCTACAGGCTGCTTGTAAAAAGGAAGATAAACGAAGCCACTTTAAACTGGAGTCCCAGCTGCCATCCCAGACGAACCGCCTTGCACATCTTACTCCTCAAACCTTTGGAATGTTAAACCTGGGCAGAATAACCTGGGACTGGGCCTAAAGCCGCATTGCATCCCAAACAATTGTTTGCAAAGATAACAAGAAAGCAGTTATTATGACTATTGCACTGATGACTATAGCACTGAAAATTAAAGACATTCTATAGAATTAGCATCCCTGTGTTAGCGCATCTGCACCTACAGAAATGCCTGCCTTCTACTGATATCACTGTTCCCCTTCCCGTCTCATAAATACCCTTTGCCTTTGCCTCCTAATTGGGACACTATTTGGGCTTCTACCTGAATCAGTGCTTCCTGAATAGCTATTCGTTTGGATCTCAAATAAATGCCTGCTGCCTCTCACATTGATCTTTTATTTTTAGGTTAACGGTACTATAATGTATTTCGTTAGGAAACTGTGACTCAGAGAGGCTAAGGAATGTCCATAAAGTCACAGAGCTAAGAAGAGGCAAAGCTGAGGTTTGAACTTCACCTCTCCGAAGCCTAATGAGGCAGTTGAGTTAGAATTAGAAATTTTCCTCTAGTTCTGGCAGAAAACAGGGAGGGTGGAGAGGGGAGGAGGAGAGGCTGAGAAGTGGCCAGCGGGCCAGGGCTTGCACTTGGCTGCAGGAGCTCTCTCTTCGGGCCCTTCCGGCACCATCTGCTCTGGACCCCATGGCTCCCACCTGTCATTTCCCATAATGAATGGGCTCCATCTGCTCCTTTTGCAAACTCAGGGAAACTGAGCCCCCAGGGTCTGAGTGACTTGCCGAAGGTCACATAGCCAACCCCGGCAGCCTGAGGTGAGCACAGCCGAGCTCTCTGGCCAGGCCAGGCTCTTCTCCACGGCGGACTATGCAGCCCCCAGAGGCAGAGCTGGCAGATGCCCCTCTTTTTTATTTTATTTTTTTCCTATTTCTTCTCCCAATTCTGTGCCCTTTGGTCCCCTGGGGAACAGACTGACATTCGGCATGATTAGCTCTCTTCCCCCTCTGCCCACAGCCAAGAGCTAATTGTCCTGATTTCCTTCCAAGAACGATCTCTCTGAATAGCCTTTGCAGGCACAATTAGGCAGGTTCAGCCTGGCTTTCACACTCTGGTTCTGAAAAAAAAATCCAATCAGCCAGGAAGCGGAGTCTCTCGGAAGTGCTCTGAGAGCTTCTTTGTGCCGGGGAACAAAGCACACACGTAATTACCTGCTTAGCTGATGAGCCCTGGACCCCAGGGCCCGGCTGGCAGGAGAGCCTGTTGTCGGCCCGCCCCGGCCAAGGCCCCATCTCTCACTCCTGTGGGCCACTATTCTTGAGACGTGCTGTGGGGTGGCAATGCCTCAAGACCCCCTCCCCAGTCAGGCCTGGCAAGCCGCAACCACAGGCCATTAGTCCCTGGCCTAAAGAACCCCAGTCATGAAGTGCTGGAGCAGTGAACCATTTCAGAGTGGCAAGTCCCATCACCTCATTGTAAAGATAGAGCACCCGAGAGGAGACCCAAGATGGCGGGTAGACAAACACTGTGCCTGCTTCCTTCCGTGAACACATTAAAATTACAACTAAATTATAGAATAATCAACCTGGAGAACCATTTGAAGTCTAGCTGAACAGAAGTCTTATAACTAAGGATATAAAGAAGAAACCACGTTGAGATTAATAGGAGAAGCAGAGACGCAGAATGGGCCCCAAACCTCCATGTGGCGGTTGAGAACTGGGAGGGATATCTCAGCTGCAGAGGTTCCCCCCGGAGGAGCGAGGGACCCCCATACCCACACCAAGCTCCCCGCCTAGAGTACCGGAGCCCCCACAACATCTGGCTGTGATAAACAGTGGGGATTCAAACCACCCAGGTGGGATGAAAGGCTGTGGGAAACCCAGGTGTCCTCTTAAAGGGCCCGCACACAGACTCACTCGCTCGCAAGCACTCACCTTGGGTTCCAGCGCAGGGGCAGTGACTCAGGGGGCCTTGGAGACATACAGGTGACAGACTGAGGAGTGTGGCTTCAAGGCAATGCCTGGAGCACAGCCGCCATTTTCCCTGTAAAGGGGTCCTCCTCCTGTGCACTTGGCAAGCAAGCGCCATCTTTTCTGTGTTGAGCCCGCCCCCAAAGGCCAAATCTGAATCTTATTGGTCTGGTGAGCTCCACGTCTCTGCCCCGCTGACTCCCTGGGGCCCCACCCCACCCAGCTTCCCCAATGCCAGAGACACTTTCTCTGGAGCAGCCAGCCCCGCCCACACTGCACTCTTTCTTGGAAAACTATCCAAGTCCGCGGGCCTCACTGTGCTCTGAGACTTTTGCTGAGTAGCTCCAGGCTCAGCACGGGCACCAAACCATTAAATTGGTGACCGCAATTCTTCCCACTCTGGTGACTCCCTGAGATCCTGCCTTATCCAACTTGCATACTGCAGGAGGCTTCATCAGCAGCTGAACCTTACAGAAGCCAGTAGGCCTCAGGGTGTCCTGGCTTTTTGCAGAGCTACCCCAGGCTCAGTACAGGTGGCAGCCATCCTCGGTTCTCAGCAAGGCCTCTCCCACACACCTTCAGGTTTAGCACAGGCAGCAAACAACCAGATAGTCCCTGGCCAGTCCCTCCCAAGAGGCCCCAGAACCAACACTCTTGGAGGGTGGCTTCAGACCACAGCAGAACAATGCCCACTTAGCTCCACAAGCGGCACACACAAAGGGTGGTCTCAACAGGCACCAGAGCCCACTGGGGCGAATTCTGTTCCACGTGGTAAGCCCTCCACACAACAGCCCGTAAATTGTAGACATGGCCAAACCCCACAGCCAATCAGTTTGAGGGTCAATCACACCCACTGTTGTGCCAATAGTAATCAAGTCTCAACTATAAGAGGAGGGCACACACAACCCACACAAGGGATACTCTTGGAGCACCCAGTGCAGGTGACCAGGGAGACTGTGCCACTGGGCCTCACAGGGCACCTACTACATAAGGCCACCTGGCGAGACTGGCAGATGTAGCAGATCTACCTACTGCGTTTCCCTGAAAATAAGACCTAACCAGAAAATAAGCCCTAGCATGATTTTTCAGGATGACATCCCCTCAACATAAGCCCTAATGTGTCTTTTGGAGCAAAACTTAATATAAGACCCAGGCTTATTTTCAGGGAAACATAGTAGTACATAAAAACAAACACACAGAGGCAGTCAGAATGAGGAAACAAAGAAATGCATCTGAAATGACGGAACAGGCAAAAACTCCAGAAAAAGAACTAAACAAGGGCCAGCCCAGTGGCTCAGGTGGTTGGAGCATTGCGCTCCTAACGCTGAGGTCGCTGGTTCGATTCCCACATGGGCCGGTGAGCTGCACCCTCTACAACTAGATTGAAAACAACAACTTGACTTGGAGCTGAGCTGAGACCCCCACAACTCGATTGAAAAACAATGACTTGTCATCCTGGAAAAACATTGTTCCCCAATATTCCCCAGTGAAAAAAAAGAAAAGAAAAATAAAAAAGGGGAGGGGAAGTGAAGGGGAATAAGAGGTCCAAATTTCTAGGTATAAAACAAATAAGTCATAAAGGTGTGATGTACAGCATGGGGAATATTGTCAATAATATTGTGACAGCCAGATGGTTGCTGGACTTATCATGGTGGTCAGTTCTTTAGGTATATACTCGTAAATGTTGAATACTATGGTGTGCACCTGAAACTAATATACTATTGTATGTTAGCTGTATTTTAATAAAAATCTTAAAATAAAGATGGAGCACCCAAGCCCGGAGAGGAGAGACGCACAGCCCAAGATAACACAGGAACTTCAGGCAGAGTCTCAACTCGAAAGCAAGTCTCCCGCAGGTGCTCCTGCTTCATGCTGACCATACAGCTTGTTTAAGATGCACAGTCATCTTGGCCAGAAATATGTCGGGGCTTCCAGCCAACGAAGGAAAATCGTTTTTCCCCACTAAGCTGGTGCATGCATCAAACTGTTGACAGGCCAAGGAAGCTGTGGCCAGTACTTTTCCTGGGGCAGAGAGAGGGGCTCTTTATCTCCACGTACAGCAACCGAGGCCCAAAAGGAACTGGTTCAACTCACACAGCCAATAAATGGCAGCCCCAAGACTCATCCTATGTCCCCTGATTCCTGGGCCAGCATTCACCACTGATTATCAGTGACCCCCACCTCCCCAAATACTGTATCTGCAAACCTAACAAGACAGCATCCTGACTGACCCAGAGAGCCCTCGCCATCGACAAGGCAGTGCTGGACCATTCTACTAACCAATAACTTTGAGAGAGACCAGCAACTTGAGAGAGACCAGTACAAGTGAGGGATCCCCAGCTGTAATTTGGCTCCCCCTCTTCGAGCTCTGTGCACCCAGGTAAGTTCCTCACCTCCTGGCAACTCTCACCTGTAAAATGGAGACATTGCTGCCCAGCTGACAGGGCCGGGAAAATGCCTGGTCCAGGCTGCCACGTGGTACCCACTGCAACAAAGGTCATGCCCATGTGTGCGTTTGGGAAATTCCCCATGCTGTACTTGTCAGAGAGCCACACTGTGTAGCAGGCAATAAAGGCTCTGAGCAGTCCTGCAGGAAGGAAGCCTGGTGAACTATTGGATCCTAAACCTCGTTCCTCCTGAGGAGCTGTTTCTTCTGGATGCACTATTAAAATCCTGCTTTGGAAAACATCACTGTGGTCCCTGCCTCTCTGTGAGGTCCTCATGGAAAAACCCAGAGTCTGATCTTGGTATCACCAGCACAGAGGCTGGCACGGGGTATTGGTGGAACTGAACCTGACAAGAGACCCGAGGAGGGTAAGTCTCAGTCTCCTGAGAGTTAGATACAGGAGTAGACACTAAGCAAACACTGCCAGCCAAGGGGACCGGTCTTTGGAAGAAACAAGGCTGAAGGGCAGGAATCAGTGAAGAGTGAAACGTTGATGTGGCCTCCTGGGACCCTCGGGGGCTTGAGAAGGGGACACCCAGGGACATTTCCTTATTGACTTGGCACCCAGAGCGCCTGGGGACCACTGTTCACAGCTCTTCAGTCACTCAAGCTTGAGCTGAGAGTGTCTCCACTCACTAAGGAAGTGCTTCTTGTCCTATTTGGGGCCCTAGACCCCTTTGAAAGTGTCACCCGCCCCCACCTCAGCTCTCAGTACCAAATGTAATAAAATTTAGGGCCAGATTTGGTCCGCATTTGAAATTGACATCCATCTCTTGGCCCAAGAGTGTCATATAACGATTAATTCCTGAAAGAAGTCAAGAGACTGTCCCGTCCAAAGGGCTAACACGCCCACCAGGCCCCCAGGGCCACCACTCTTTATGGGTCACCATTCTAATTACTAGTTGGTTCTCCGAGGTAAAGGTGCAGGGGACTAGCTCTCCCGGGCCTACCCGGGTTGGGTCAGTGTGGCTTCAGCTTGGTTACAGCTGACCAACCAACTGGCTGACTGCTCTTGGCAGAGGCCGCCGCCTTTTGGAAGCACGGAGCCGTCCCTCTGCTGGGAGCAGCCAGGCCTTGCTCAGGGCAGACCCTCAGCCCCAACTCCAGAGTCATACGCTAAGCAGGTTATTATTTGCATTTAAATTAGCGTAATTCATTCAAGAGGCCCTATTACTCCAGACACAGAAAATGAAATTAGTGGGCAGTGACCACTGCAATTGTATTCCAATCTCCTCCTCTGGGTAAGCAGGGTAGAGGAGGGAGAGTGCCAGGGTCCCAGGGCTGAATCTAAACCCTGTTTAATCACTGTCCAGATTACAGGCAGGGAGAGGAGAGAGGGAGGGGGCCCCTCATATCCCACCACTCGGAGAGAAGAAGATGTGCTGAGGTGGGAAAGATAGTCGAGACCCCTTCACTCTCTCAAATCTCCCAAGGGCAGGTCACGTGGAGTGGTGGAAATTGTGCTGTGGGATGATGTAAGAAGCACAGGTTCAAATCCTGGCCTAGCCACTTACAAGCTATGTGACCACGAAACATAAAGACAACAGGCAATGACTCATGGGCCCTTTTCTGTGCCAGCACGATGCCCAGGGTTTTATGTGTATCACCCCTACTCACTCTCTCAACAGCCCACTGAGATCTGCTGTTGCCATTTCGCAGATGGGGAAACTGAGCCCAGAAAAGTTAAATGACCAGGATCCTCTGAGCCTGGAGTTTTTTTCCATCCATACAATCAATGTAATCACCCTCATTTCAAAGGACTGTGGCAAGAATTAAATATGGTAACATTATGAAAATGACTAGGATTAAATACGGAACATGTATGACAATGACCAGCGCAATGTCTGAAACAAGGCGACATGCAATCATGTTTCCAGAAATGCATTTATTCATTCACTTGTTACTCCTTTCATTCATTCATTTATTCCTTCCTTCATTCATGCACTCATTTATTTAAAATAAAAGGCCAGCTATGGTACCTGAGATTCCAACAGCAGGCACTCTATTTGGCCAAGGCATTGCAGGTCCCTATTAAAACATGTCACCTTCACCTTCCCCTTGTCATGTCAAGCTCAGTCCTTGCAGGGGAGGGGTGTGCAGAGTAAGGAGTAAAACCAAGCCATAAACTCTTCTACTAGGACTATTCATATTTCTAAAATTGGACACCACACAAATGCCGACGGGAGTAGAATGAGTAAACTGGTATATTCGCACAATAAAATACTCTCTACAGTGACAGAGGGACTACAGCTCCCTGGCAACGTGGATGAGTCAGCCCAGAAATGGGATGCTGAGCTGAAGAAGCCAGACACAGGGCATATTCCCCATGATGCACTGATATAGGTACCAGGCCAGGCGCACCCCACCTCGGTGTCAGTCAGGACTCGGTCACTCGTGTGTAGGGGCCGCGGCGGGCTGCAGGACTTCCTCGTGTTCTTTCCTGACTTGGGAGCTGACACCCCAAGGGCATTCACTTTGTGGAAAGGCATTAGCAGGGCTCTAATGACATGTACATTTTTCTGCATTATGGTATCTGGCTTAAAAAATAAAAGTTTATTAGACATCCCAGGGAGACACACAGTGAGCTACCTGAGTGTGGGGATCGAGAGGGTCAGAGCTAGGTGGTGAGTGTCGGGTCATCACTGGGAGCCGGGAGGCAGGGAAGAGAGGTGAGGGCTGAGCCCTGGGGCCCGCTCATGTTCAGAGGCCGGGAAGGGAAGAGGACCCAGCAGAGGAGACAGAGAAGGGCACCCTGTGATGCTGGTGGGAATCCCAGAGGCTATGGAAGCTTCCGGGGTCACAGGCTACCAGGAGTCAGAAGGCAAGGACTGAGGAGCCACCTTTGGACATGACCCGATGAAGGTTGCTTGCTAAGAGCATTTCAGAGATGAAGAAGGGACAAAAGCCAGATACAGTGCCTTCATTTTCCCCAAAGCCCCATGGTGAGGGGCTGCAACGGAAGAGAAATAAAAGGGGAAAGGACTGGCTGCAGAGTAAAGGGAGGTGAGTGGGGGGTGGCAAGACACAAGGAACCCTACTTATCTTTCCAGGCTCCGCTCAATGCCACCACCTCCAGGAAGCCTTCCCTGTGGGCCTCTTCCTTTCAAGGCCACTTCACTTTACAATCACTTAAGGCTGTCCCCACAATGTGACCCAGGAACTCCCCAAGGACGGTGTCTTTGTCACCTCTGATCCTGGCACGCAGTAGGTGCTTCACAATTCTTAACTCCTCTCTTTCCTGCCCTTTTCAAATGGCAGAAGGAAATTCTGAGACTTTCCCAGAACTCTGTTCTCCCATAGAATGAATCATTCCTCCCCAAACAATTGTTGTTTTTGTATTGCTGTGAAAAGGTTATTAGAATAATGACGAGACCTAATATCGCATTAATTTGGTTGTGAATTATTTGTATTGTCACAGTCATTAAGTCAGTGATTGCAATTTTGTTTTAATTTAATCTAGCTCCTTGTGCATTCTGTCAAAACTTCCAAAAACAATGTTACCCATAACTGCATTTCAGAACATACCAAATTTATGGCGTTTATGGAGATCCAGCCTGCAGCCACCACCCTCCAGAGTGAGAATACACAAAGATATCAGGGGCAGACAGGTGAGCCAAGCACGCCCCCCCCCGCCCTCCGCCCTCAGGGGTAGCTGCTTCTCCAGGCCCTCAAGGCTCAGGGCAACATCCTGCACATGGCATAGTTGTGCTCAGAAAGTGGCAGAAAAACAGCACATGTATAAAGGAAGGCTGACCCAGCCCCTAGCAGCACTTTTCCAGCATATGGGGGGACAGCCTTGGTAATGTAGGTGTCTCCCCAGCTCTCATCATGACTCCAGCCCTAGCCTGGGCAGCAAAGGCTGGTGAGAAGCTGGTCAAAAGCCTGAGGTGACTGGACTTCATCTAGCTTTTCACTATTGAGCTTCACAATCTTTATGCTTGAATGAAATATGACCTTTTGCTAATTTGCTGGTGGCAGAAAGGGTTGGTTGTCCTCTAAGAGCCTTTAAGCAGCGTGTACCCCTCAGCAGACCCAGCTCAAAAACCTCACTGCCATATCAGAGCCAGCACGCAGATTAACTTGCAGGAAGACTCACATTAGCCCAGCTCACACGGCTGATGTATAAACCAGAAGCCATGTTTTTCACTGACAATGAGCAACTGAGCTGTGACAAGGACTAGACGACTTTCTCCCAGAGATGCAGTCTTCCCTTCTTCTGCCACACCAGGCCTCTCTCCGGATGAGGTCCCAGGGCCTGGATGTCCCGAGGCACCAGGCACAAAGCCCTCACCAGGCCTCCAAGTGGCTCTCCTGTCCTGTTCCCTGCAATGGTTTGTGCTCTCCCAGCTTTCCGGGCTGCTGAAGCTCAGGCCCCACCTCCTATCACCAAGGCCAAGTCCACTGCCCATTACTTTTGTACTTCTATTCCGTCCATTATTTTTTTATTTCTCTTCCATTGCAGCCCCCCCACCCTAAGGCTTCGGGGAAATGACAGTATTGGCAATGGACTGAGCTCAGAAACTCCTCCCTTTGACATTTTATCATTGCATTTGAGTCTAAAACAGTCCCTCAGAGTCGAAGCTCAATAAATAGTTAGTGAATGAATGGACACATGAACATGGCCTAACTTTGGCACCTCCATTCTCTTCCTGCAGGTGAGCACTTGCCCAGGAGGCAAACAGACCCTGGGAGGGGGGAGCTGTCCCTCAGCTCCCTAGATGCCTCCGATAGGCCTCACCCCCGAGGAAACATGTCTGGTCGTTCCCATCCGTGAGGACCCCGCCACCGAGCCTGTCTCTCTGCTCACAGCATCCACTCCGCCCCCTTTAGCTCTTACAGGACGGGAAGCTATTCTCCCTCTAAGGAGACTGCACAGCTCTGGGCCATTTTAATCTGACTTAAAATTTAGCTAAGTCTAGAAGGGCTCCTTGCGATGCCTTCAGGGCCCTTCCCAGAGACCCGGGCAAGCTTTGGCTAGAAGAACCAAGTCCTTGGAGAGCAGTGTGGGTGGGGTGGGGGCTTCGGAGCCAGACGATCAGGTTTAGAAGCTTGCCTGTGTGAATTTGGACAAGTGGAACAACCTTTCTGGGCTGCATCCTCCTTCTCCTTACAGAGGAGCCAATGCTGTTGTGAGAACTTCCGGCATAATTACATCTCCCTGGGGGCACCATGGGGTCACATAATCCTGGCTCAGCATCACTCCCTCAATTAGGGAGGGGCTCTGACTCGGAGAGCTCTTTGCAGCCCTAGAGGAAATCCTTTGTGCTGGAGAGGAATGGAAAGGGTGAGGGTGGAGCAGGCATCACCCAGGCCAGGCCCTGTGGCCCACAGCTCAGGGATTGCTGTCAGGCAAATGAAAAGAGAGGTATTGAGGCACAAAGGAAACATTTTGGCCCAAAAGAGAAGAGAGGAAGGAATCAGAAAAGGTGGAGGAAATATCCAGAACCCAACTGTAGTGTGGGGTGGGGAACCAGATTTTCTGCCCCACCCTCACTTTACCCAAGTAACCCAAAGAAGGCCTGGCATTAGGGTCAAGCTGGGGACATCCCCAGCTCAGTCTGATTCTAGTTGTATCCTCTTCACTCCTCGTGTTGCCTTGTAGTTGACCAGCTGAATGGACAAAGGAACTGGTACCTTCTGTCAGCAGAACAAAGTCACAGGGAGAAGAGAACCCAGCTCAGGAAGTCTCACGTAGCCAGGTTGCAATTTAACACATGACACTGAGATACATAAAATATTTAGCTCATTTATTTCTCTGTAGTTTATCTTACTATTTTCACAAGACTCCACCCTGTTGGAGAATGTAAACTCACCAATTAAAGAAGCCCCAGTGGATCGGGGCCTTGTAGCCAGAACCCAGCAGCGATGGTATATCCCGCTTCTCCTTTCAGAAACCACTTCAGACAGAGCCACATGCAAAAAACAAGTCACGACCCTTCCCTCACACCATACACAACAATCAACTAAACAATGGGTCATGGGCCTAAATATAAGAGTGAAAACTACCAAGTTTCTACAAGAAAACACAGGAGAAAATTCTCATGGTCTTAGAGTTGGGAAGGATTTCTTAAACAGGACACACACACACACACACACACACACAACTACAAAAGAAAAGAAATTTGAATTCACCAAAATTTAAAACCCTTGATTTTCAAGATACTGAAGAAACTGAAAAGGGATGGCACACACTAAAGAAAATATTTACAAATCACATATCTAACAAAGGACTTATATCTAGATATGTAAAGAATCCTTACACCTGAATAACACAAAGGACTTGAACAGACAATTAACCAAAGATCTATGTGTGGAAAACAAGCCCATGCGCAGACGCTCAGTGACATCAGTCATTAGTGAAATGTAAATTACAACCACGGGGGTACACCAGCCCCCCACTAGGATGGCTAAAATTGAAAAGACTGGCCACACGAGGATGTGAAGCATCTAGAATTCCCACGTTGCTCTCATGTGCTCATGGGCATATGTAGCAGACAGTCCCTTGGGAAAACAGTTTGGCAGTTTCTTAAAAAGTTCAAAGTACACCTACCATATCACCAGACATTCTGTTCCTAAGCATTTCCCTGATCACTGGTTGCCTGGGGATGGGTGAAGGTCAGGAAAAGCCAGAGGGAGAAATGACGAAGGAGCGTGCAGAAATTGGGATGATGGAGACGCTCATTACCTTGATTGTGGTGATGATTTCATGGGTGTATCCATATGTCAAAACTTCCTAAATAGTATACATCAAATATGCACACCTTATTAGATGTCATTTATACCTTAAGAAAGCCGGGGGTGGGAGGGTTGGGGGAGGAGGGCAGGTTAAGAAAAAGAAATCACTCCAAAGCAACAAGGAGAAAAATCTCAATAAATTCCCCAAAGCTGAAATAATGTGAAACAGTCTCTAATAACTGTGCAATCAAATTAAAACTTTACGGGCCGGCCCGGTGGCTCAGGTGGTTGGAGCGCCCTGCTCCTAACGCCGAGATCGCTGGTTTGATTCCCACATGGTCCAGTGAGCTGTGCCCTCTACAGCTAAGCTTGTGAACAACGGCTCTCTCTGGAGCTGGGCTGCCATGAGCAGCCGGAGGTTGGCATGAGCCACCGTGGGCTGCTAAGTGCTGCCATGGGCTGCTGTGTGCTGCTGTAGATTGCCATGGGCTACCATGTGCTGCCATGAGCAGCTGGTGGCCAGTGTGAATGGCCAGCAGCCAGCGAGAGCTGCCGTGAGCTGCTGTAAGTGGCCGACCGACTGGTGACTGACTGCCTCAGCCGGGAGGAGCGCAAGGCTCATAATACAAGCATGGGCCAGGGAGCTGTGTCCTACACAACTAGACTGAGAAACAATGGCTTGAACCGGAGTGGTGGGGGGGGTGGGGAGGTGGAAGAAAGTGGGGGCGGAAAAACCACAAAACTTTATGACAAAATCTAGAGGAAAAAAAGCTACCATCTTGGGTGAGGAAAATTCTACTAACTCAGGAGTCAAAGAAGCAGCCAAAACGCAAAGAGCAGAACATGCAGAAATAATAATAATGAAAACACCACACATCATATTCCATGGGGTTCAGGTAAGATAGTCTTCAGAGGAAAATTCATAGTCTTAAAAACATATTTAAATAAACAAACGAAAGCAAAGGAGATCAATTACGTGTCCAGAGTAGGAAGTTAGAAAAAGAACAAAATCAACCTAGAAAAGTAGAAGGAAAGAACACACATAAAAGCAAAGAGCAATGGATTAGGAAGCCCAGGCCCAGGCCCTTCCTCATTGTGCCATGCAGGACCTCCCTCCACCCAGGCTCAGAGTGGGTGCAAGGCCCCTTCACTGCCCTCCCTATCCCCTCCCTCCTCTATACCCCTCTGGGCTCACCAAGCACCCCTCAGGGCTGCTCCACCCCTACACCCCCTCAGCTCTCCCACCTTACCTAGGCACAGAGGGAAGAGATGAGCACATACCTGGGGCAGGCATGGTGGGGGCGCGAGTTCACAGGGCTACAGGCGCAGGCTACCAGCCTCCAAAGGATCCTTCGTGTGTACTGGCTGAATGGACCACCTGGCGGAGGCTGGGACGGAGGGCAGACACAGAGGCCATTCACACCCCTTCCCTACCTTCTGGAGCAGTGTCCCAGCCCTCACTGCACATTAGGATGCCAAGGGAGCTGTAAACAGGTCGGGGCCCAAGCCCTTCTCCCGACATGAGTACATGTCTCTCCACTTTGGTCACCTAGTTGCAAAAACCAGGAGACAGAAGAAGCGGGGCGTGGGAACTGGTCTGGAGTTCAAACCCCAGCTCCACCTCTCGCCAGCTGTGTGACCTGTGTCCTCAAATATGAGACATGTCCCTCCCAGAAGGTGGGTGGGGATCCTTGAATTATGATACATGTACCGATGCAGCTCTGGGCAGGCACTTAGGAGAGTGACAAAGGGGAGCTGTCGTCACTATCCCCCCTTAAGCTGCCTCTGATTTCTACAAGTGGACAGGGCTCCAGGTCCACCTGCCACCCCTGAGGACTCAGTTGTGAGCCAGAAGAGAGGCTGCAGCACCTGAGCCAGAGCCAGCGGAGGCCGGCCGTGTAGACAGGGCCACCTTGGAGCCACAGTTACAGCTTCCATGAGATCTGCTGGTTCCAGTGCAGAATGCCTGGCTCTTGGCTCAATGGGCTTTGTCCCAAAGATGGAATTTCTATTTTGATTCCATGCGACATTTAATGAAATGAATTTCGGTCCCCACGCGCTGAGTTATGAAACCACAAACTCTGGATCCCCAACACGAATCACAACAGGCCTCTCTTGTTGCTTTGGGAGCTGCTCCATGTCTTTGAGGGGGATACACTGAGCTCAAAGATTTGAGGGGACACACATAGCCCTGGGGGCCAGTGCCATGATGGCACCTTTACTGTCTGCCCCAGGGACCAGCACCCTGTGCCCTCGGCGCTTCCTTACTGGACAGTGACAGCTGCCTCTGTCCCTGGGCTCCTGCCTCCGTTTCCCTCTCTCCATCCGGCGCTGTTCAAACTGCAGATCAAAAACATTCAGGGAGACAGGAAGTCAAGGGAGAAGGGTGCAAACAGCATTTGGAGAAAAACAAATGAAACAGAAGGACTAGAAAGCACCGGAATGCCTTGCACGTGGTAAGAGTGACTGCTGCGTCATGACACTTTGGCTGGGTGTACACGAGGTCTCTGTAAAATGAAGGAAAGACTGAAAGAACACCACCCTCCGACCTTTCTGAAATGCACATCTGATCATGTCACTCCCCAGCTAAAAGTCAGTGAGGGTTTAGGAACAGAGTTCAGATCCCTCGTCACAGCACTGAAAGTGCCTCAGCACCTGGCTCCTGTCCACCCTCAACCCCACCCTCCCTACTAGACAGCGGGGCAGTCCGGGCCGACCCAGCCCCTGGGCGCTCAGTTTACTGAGAGCACGACAGAGTGAGCAGAGCGTGATGTCACTGGGCTATTTCCTCTGTGATCCCACTCCGCTCGCTGACCTCCTCTAGGCTAAGATGACTTCCCAGATTCTATAGAAGCAAATATAAATATTTCTGGAAGTCTTCCAGTCAGAAGGAAGCAGAAGCCCTACAATTTCTCAACAACTTGGCTATTAAAAATAGGAATTCCACCTACACACCAGAACAGCTTGTTAGGATCACTGACGGGCCAAAATCATAAGGTCACTTGCATATTTGGGGCCGGGGAAGCTGCCAGGTTCAAAAGCTGAACACTGCGAGAGGGCAGGCAGCTGTTTGCAGCTGGAACCATAGCCCCAAGTCCCCAGAAATCTCTAGAACCACAAGAATGCCAAATGGTACTCTGCCAACAGCTTCATAAAACTCCTTTCCTGCCACATCAGGTGAACATGTGGACAAGTACAGGTTCCAAAGAAAACTGAAAAAGAAATAAATTGTGCTTTAGGAAGTAGATGTGAGACCTTGTCCCTGAGCTTGCAAGGATCCAAGGAGATACCTTGGGTGCTGGCTGCTGTCTCTGTCCTCTCAAGACCTTGGAAGTGAGCACAGCCTGGTCCAGAGCTTGGGGACACTCGTAGAAGGAAGAGCCTTGTACCCTGAGGATTCTGCCTTCAGTGCAAGTTCCGGACTCCGAAAGCCAGACGCTCCGGGTTAGGGGACCCGGAAGGCCCTGTGAGTGAGCAGCAATGGCAGGACAGACATAACATTCAGTTAACCATCTGCAGCTACTCGCAGGTTAGCCAGGAGAGGACGGGGAGAGGAGAGAGGGAAAAGCGGGGCAAGGAAGTGAGCCCCATTTACCAACCACCCCTAAGAGGCCAGGGCCTCCACAATCACTGTCTCACTTAATCCCCAGCAGCGGGACCTCCCTGCTACCAGGTCAGAGACAGCAGCTTCCCCGGGGTCACTCATTCATTCATTCATTCATTCAATGAACACTTACTGAGAGGATCCAGAGTGCCATCCCTATGCCAGATGCTGGCTGAAGATACGTGGGGACAGCAGACCCCGTCCCTGACCTCAGGGGACTCACAACTGGCGGGGGGGGGGGGGGGGGGGGGTGTTAGAAAAGTGACAGACCTCAGAACAGGTACTGTTGGAGGCCATGGGAACAAAAGGGACCCCTAATACAGCCTTGCTAGGTCTGGGGAGGTGCCTAGGGAATGTGATCTCGGGGTTGAGACCTGAGAGAGCAGAAGTGGAACAGGTGGTAACCCAGGTGAGATGGCCCTGATCTCCTGTAGAGTGGGGCTGCCTTAGAGCGCCGTCTAGGAGCGCATCAACTGGACATGCTGACCTGCACAGGAAAACGGAGGGAGGCTCCCCCTCCTGGCTACACGAGGAATAGCTTCTGACCTAGCAACCGGAACTAGAGATGCCATTCACTGAGCGTGGAAAAAGCAGACGACGAGCATATTTGCGGTGCAGTTTGGGGCACTGTCTGTGGGACACCCAAGTCGAAATGTCTAGATGAATGTTAGGTCTGGAACTCAAAACCTGCATTGAGGAGAGAGAGTTGTAATTCTACAGACAGGTGTGAAGAGGCTCTAGGAAAAAATCCTGCAATAACAGAGACAGGAAGGTGGGTGGGCAAAAGGGATTGAGAAGGAGCAGTAGGTGTAAAACGAGGTGGATTTGGGATCAGGGACTCAGTGAGAACTAAAACGCGGCCTCTGGCCACCAGGGGGCGGCACGACGGATATAAAGTTTCAGCGTGACGGGAACGGAGCAGCCCCAGCTCAAACACCAGTTCCTCCTCTTACTGGCTGTGTGACCTTGGGCAAGTCACTTACCCTGTCGGTGCCGCTAGTCCCTTTCCTGTAAAAGACTATTGTGAGAAGTGAATGAGTAAGCATATAAAAAGTGCTTAGTATAGTGCATGGTGAAAAGAAAGCAAAGGTCCTTGTCTGGGGACACTGTGGGAGTGGGGAAGTCAAGGAGGAAGCCAGAGAGCTGTAACTGAGGCGTGAAGAGGCCGGAGAAGGTGGCAGTCACCACAGACTCCTCCTTCAAGAGGGCTGGCTGGGCGGAGCCGGAGAGAGGCGGGCTGACTCAGGGGATCGGATGTCATCTTCCAAGGACGCAACCCAGGAAGAAGCATAAAGAACGAAACGGAGAGCTGGGGTCTGGGAAACCTCCGAGGGGCCCAACCCCTTCACTCCACACACCTGCACCCC
This sequence comes from Rhinolophus ferrumequinum, assembly GCF_004115265.2. Taxonomy (NCBI): domain Eukaryota; kingdom Metazoa; phylum Chordata; class Mammalia; order Chiroptera; family Rhinolophidae; genus Rhinolophus; species Rhinolophus ferrumequinum. The sequence goes on from NC_046296.1 coordinate 65,576,100, forward strand.
ACCTGGTATTCTGGCAGTGCTGTCTGACAGGTAACGATTCCTGATCCTAGCCCCACCCTTCTCCCTCCCTCCTCTCCCCAACCCTCCCTCCCCCAAATAAAACCACTCAGGTGCATACTGAGTTGCTTCACAGGAAAGTGGACTCTCAGACCCAAACCACCTGGGGTCCATGGCGTGGCGGAGGGGCGTGATTACAACCCAGGTTCCCTCACGCTCACTTGCTGAAGGAAGGCCTAAGTGGGCCACCCAGCTAGGAAACACCGGAGTGGGGATTAAGACTTCCCCATCATCAGCGTTCCCACCCTCTGAGCTCCTGATTCAGTAGGTCTGGAGTGGGGCCTGAGAATTGGCATTTCTAACAAATACCGAGAAAATGTCAGTGCTTCTGGTCCAGATCCCCTGGAAGACCTACTGGGTCCATTACCCTTTGGGAGATCCATTCAGCCACTGCCAAGCCCGGAAACCAGCCGGGCTTTCCCGGAGGCCCCCCAGCACCACCCCCCCCACCACCTCCCTGGCCCTTTCCTGGCCCCTTGAAGGGCAAGTGTGCGGCTGCCTGAAAGGCGCACTCTGCTCTCCTCTGCTAGCCATGTGTTCGTTCTGTCCCCCGCTTCCTCCCCCAGTTCCCTTCTCCCCTCAGAGTCCTCCCCTGACCAACCATGTGAAAGAGCACAAACCCTTCCTGTCCCTGCCACTTTCGTTTCCTCCAGCACTGTCTCCGCCTGACTTACCACACAAGTCAAGTTGGCTGGTTTTCTGTCTCCCGCTCTCCACGAGGGCCTGGGCTTCATCCGCTTTGCGCTTCTTTCTCCCCCGCACCTGAGCAGAGGGGAAGCAGAGTAGGGTAAACACTTGTGAAATGATGGCCTCCCAGCCGCACACCTCACCCCGCCTCCGACTGCTGTGTATCCCTTGCCTGTGCTCAGTCTCTAGCCCTGGAACAGCACCCCTCCACTCCCCTCGCCTCTGCGCACCCCTCTTTCCTTTCCAGCAAGAACAGATAGAGGGGTCTCCGCCTGCTCCCAACTCCCTCCCTCCCTGGAGCTAATCACCCTCCATGTGACCTTGGAACATATGACCCTTAACCACATGCTCTCAACTCCAAGACCAGGACTCAGATCCCGGGCTCCCTCCAGTCAGACACAAGTATTTATCGTCTATCCACCGTGTGCCCTGGCCTCTGTTGGCAGTGACCAGGGATGTGAAAGGAGAGGGGTCCTGCCCACTAGGGGCTGACAGTGTCCCTAGAGAGGCCACATTAATACAACAAACAGCATCCTCGTATAGCCTAAGATGGGTGTCACTGAGCATGGCATGGTGGCACTAACTCTCTGAAGTTCCAAGCGGGACGCAGTGGGGGTGGGAGGGACTGAGGGCCCAACACCCCCAGATGAAGTCCCAGCTCTGCCACCTGCAGACTTAACCCGTCTGAGCCCTTGAGCGCAGCCTGGACACAGACAGTGAAGGGACTTAATTGGGTCCATTGGGCTCCAAAGCCCAAGATTCTCTATTCTGAAAAGGGGTTCAGAACCGCACCCCTGGCCAACCCTCTGGGCTGGAGGTGACTGGTTCCCAGTTCCCAGTGACATGCTGAGCCTTGGAAGCAGCCTCCAGAGGCAACCGCGGAGGACAGGGCGCACGCATGAATCAGCAGACGCCCTGCATGGTGTAGCCCCCCAGTCCCCGGCCATGGCTCCAGGGCCGGTTCCCTCTGCCTTGGGCTCCTGCGGGGCCGTCTGCCTGGGGAGGCTGCAACTCCTCCTCAGTACTTGTTACAAGAAAATCAAACAGAGAAGGACAGAACAGAAAGAAACACTCCCTCCCACCTCCCTGAGAGCCGTTTTCATGTCTCCATGTGTGACACCTCCATCTTTATCCATATTGTCATGTCATTATGACCAAAGTGATGTCACTGGTCATGGAACTGGAAAGACATGCTCAGTGACACAGGAACAGTTATTTCTCCATACGGATAGAACAGATGTATAAGCTTTAAGAGCACAGGTAGTAGTAGTATGTAGTAAAATAGACTTTTGTGTATTTATTATATTTGTCTTGAATAGTAAAGACACACGGAATCTGACGTTCTGCCGTTTCCATTTATCATTGTTCTGTCAGCAGCTCACCCCATTGCTACATAAGCTTCCTATTGATCAAATATAATGACTGGTTAGCGTTCCATGGTGTAGAGATCTGTAATTTAACCGTTCCCCTTCCGCTTAACATTTAGGCGATTTCCAGCTCCACCTCTAATCGGAGACAGAAGGCTGAGTCCCCTGTTCAAGATTTCAGAACGAATGGGATGATTCAGCCACTCAGCATTCGCCAAGAACCTCCCACCTGCAAAGGACCCAGAGAAAGCAAGTCACAGTACCCTGCCCACACTCCACACACAGTCCCAACCACAAACCCCACTGACAGCCAGTGACCACCCTCACTACCTGGTCCCTCCCTCTGGCTCCAAGACCCTCCTTGGCTCCCCATTACTGCCAGATCAAGTAGAACCTCCTTCGAATAGAACTCTAGGTCGTGCCCACTCTCCCTTCACAACTCCTTTCTTCCTCTCTCACCTGTGACTCGTACCAACCTGCCATCACCCCCCACCCCCCCACACAGGGTGCCCTCTCCTGCCTTAGGCATTTGCAAACCCATGTTACCCCTTCTTCCCCTGTATCTGGCCAACCGTTACTCATGTTCAAGGTGCCACTGGGCAACCCTTAGTCTGTGAAACTTTTGCTGACTCTCCAAGGCCTGGCATCCTCCTTGGTGCCCCCCGTAGTTCACGCTGACCTCTGTCTCAGCACTTAGCACCCCTCCAAATGCTGGTAAATGTTTAACAACAGCTCTCTGATGAGGGGACCCTGAACTGTAGCATTTACCCATCTCCATGGTGTAAATACTCCCACCAAAGCCAGTTCTGAGCTACTTAAGTGACGTCACTGGTCATGGAATTGGAAAGACTACTTGCTCAGTAACACGCTGTCACAGTTATTTCCTCCATATGGATAGAACAGATGTAAATAGCTTCAGGAGCATAGATAATAGTAAAATAGACTTTTAAGTATTTATTGTATTTGTCTTTAATATTAATTTAATTGTAAGCTTATGTAATTTAATTTTTAATAATGGCTGTATTTAACTACTAGCTCAGTGAGATGGGGTAAATTGAATCCTCCCAAAATTCATACGCTGAAGTCCCAACCCCCAATACCTCAGCATGTGACTGTTTTTGGAGAGAGGGTCTTTAAAGAGAGAATTAGGGTGAAATGAGGTCATGTGAGAGAGCCCTAAACCAGTCTGACTAGTGTCCTTTTCCGAGGAGATCGGGACCCAGACACACAGAGGGGTGACCATGTGAGGACACAGGGAGAAGACGGCCGTCTACTAGCCAAGGAGAAACTTCAGGAGAAACCAACCCTGCCAACACCTTGACCTTGGACTTCCAGCCTCCGGAACTGTGAGTAAATACATTTCTGTCGTTTAAGCCCCCCAGCCTGTGGTAGTTGGTTCTGGTTGCCCGGGCAAACTAATACTCACAACATGCCTGAAAATGTCCTGATCTGCTCGAGTGCTTGCTGGCTCCAGCCCTCCATTACTGACCACCTGCCACTTGCCCATTTTCTGACTTGACCGTGGACCATTCAAGAGGACGGTCATACTTCACTTTTAGGTCATCAAACGCTTTTTGGGAAGGGACAGCTAGAAAATAGTGTAGCTCTAGGTAAAAAATGGCCTCTGTTACAATGATTCAACTGTGCCATTGTAGCGCCAAAGCAGCCATGGACAAAACATAAGCAAGTGATGTGGCTGAGTGCCAGTAACACTATGAGTGCTATGAAGGAAAGGCCCAAAACACTCACTTGTGGTAAGCCTCACTTAATACCGTGTTTCCCTGAAAATAAGACCTAGCCGGACAATCGGCTCTAATGCGTCGTTTGGAGCGAAAATGAATATAAGACCCAGTCTCGTTTTACTATAAGACCGGGTCTTATATAATAAGTTAATATAATATATATAATAACGGGTCTTATATTCATTTTTGCTCCAAAAGACCCATTAGAGCCGATTGTCCAGGTAGGTCTTATTTCCGGGGAAACAGTAAATAGCCTGACGGCAGTTTCAGCCTATCCCAGGAGTGGAATTTTAAATCTGTCTGGAATTTCCTGGTTAGCACTAGGGAGGTAACCTGCCTGATAAGATCCACTGCCTTCCCCTAAGGGCAGGTGTCCTTGCCTGAAATAATCCACTCTTTTAACTTCCTTGTGCCACCCTCTTCCTGCCCATAAAAACCTTGCGTTTTGTACAGCTCCTGGGAGCTCCTTTCTACTTGCTATAATAGATAGGATGTTGCTCAATTCATGAATCATTGAATAAAGCCAATTAGATCGTCAGATTGACTCAGCTGAACTTTTTTCAACAGCACTGAAATGTGGATTTCATATAATTTCCATGTGTCACGAAATATTATTCTTCTGCTATATTTTAAAACACTCTTAGCTTGGAGTCTGTACAAAAACAGGCAGGGGACCAGACCTGACCCCTGGCTTCTCTTCCGCCCCGCCCCCAGCTCCCAGGGAGGGCCGAGTTAATGTGTGACGAGGGGAAGTGAAGGAATTGAAGGTCTATCAGCCACCGCACAAGCTGTCAGCAGGCAATGTCCCCTTCCAGGCAATGTCAGGAATCTTTAATGCAAAATGTTTTTCTAATATGCCAAGAAGAAAAAGCTTTCTGAATATGTAAATCAAATGTCCGTGAGGCAGAGCCATCCCTTTTGTTAGCTCTAGCGTTCCAAATGCTCTTTTAGAAATAAAATCCAGTGCCCTTTCCATTAAAAACTTCTACTTATTGTCTCAAAAGTGCCAATCAGTTCTGTGGAGATAGAACTACTGATCAGCGGTCGCCAGAGGCTGGAGGGTGGAGGGGACACAGGGAGGGGGACTAATGGGTCTAGGGTCTCCCTGGGGAGTGAGAACGCTCGAAAGCTGAGATGCCCTGACTACCACTCCATCCTAAAACCCTTGAGTTGTGCATTACAAATGGGTGACTTGGATGGTATGTGACTTATCTCAATAAAGCTGTTTAAAAGATACACCAGGCGCTTGTCACCTAATCCTCACCATGACATTTCTAGCCAGTCTTTTGGCCACTGTCCTCGCCCTGACAGAAACAAAGAGCTCAGTGGGGTGTGGCAACGCAGCTCAGGAACTGGGATTCTGATTAGGATTAGCCCACTGGGAGGCTGGAATAGCCCCAGGCACCTATGGGGCCGGCACCTTCCAAAGGAAGTCCCTTCTCAGCTTGGGCTCCGGTGGAACAAGTCCTGGGGAGCCTGCATGGGCCCCGGGGGCACCTCAGAGGCAGCTATTGCTCCAGGCACTTTCTAAACAACTGGACCCCCCAGTATTCCACCAAGGTCAGTTACCGCTCCCCACCTAGCCTTCCTAGTGCAGTGTGTGGCTCATCACAGGCTGGTGACGGGCAATGCAGAGCATACCCTCCCCACCATGCTGGGCACACAGGTAAACCAGGACAAGGAGTGAGGACACAATCCCCTGAGCAGCAGCAGCTCCAGAAGCGGTTTCCTTGGGACCAGGGTAGAGACCTGGGGTGCCTGTTCTCTCACAATGGGGGGTATGTGATAAAGGGATAAGGATATGGCCATGGCCAGCACACTCAGTTCTAGTCCTGGGCCGCCGCTGTTTATGTGAGGTCCTCAGCAAGGCACATGACTTCCCCAGCCTCTTGGTCACATCTGTACAATGGGGCTAATTATCTCTGCCCCAGGGTGATTGTGGATCAGAGGAACACAGGGCTGTGCCTTCCCTTCAGGTTTAACTCTGTTGCATGTGGCAGGAAAGTCATTCTATTAGGAATTTATAAGCCTACTTAAGTGTAAGCTCAGGTGTGGGATTCAGGCATGGCTGGATCCAGAAAACGAAGCCACGAGGGCCCCAATTCTTTGTAGATCAGCTCTCCTTTTCCCATGTGTGGACCCCACTCAAGGCAGGCCTACCTTCCTTCATAGCAGCAAGGTGGCTTCTGCAGCGCCACTGTTCCCTAAATTCCAAGGCCAAGGGGAAAAATAGCTCCCCACCTCCCCCAAACCCAGCACAAGTCCTAAGCCTGCCTCTGGCGGCCAGGAACCAGGTCCTCGTCGCATGGAGTCGGGAATCCCAGTGGCTGTGACCAGGGGACTTTTGATAGCGGGGATCAGTTGGTGGCTTCTGGGAGCACAGCAAGCTTTTCTAAGGCCCCGCCCAGCACTCATGAAGTGGATTCCATCTTGCCAGACTGACAGCGGCCTCTCCCAGTCTGTCCTGCAGCCCAATCAGAGGGGTGCAGTGAACCGGGCCTTGAGCCAGGCAGCCTCAGGCTCATCCTTTAAACTCAGGTCAGGTTGGGCCCCACCCAGGCAAGGCTCAGCCCACCCCAAACTAGTCAGCTTGTGCTGAGAACCAGTCTCCCTCATGTCTTTCCACCCATCACGAGCCTCAACCCCAAGTTACTGCGACCAAATCATGTAACTCGCATGGCTCACATCGTAAACAGCTTAGATCACACCTGCCCAGACCACGGTGGCCCCAGAACTTTGCCCTGGTGGTCCTGCCTGGACATGGTATGGAACATCGTCTTGTCCAGGTTCCTCAGATTTGACAAGGTCTATTCCAGAAAGTTATGTCACCATCTCCTCTACTGTCTATCCCTTCTCTCCATGACTAAAACTTCCTTTAGAAATAACGTGTACTCCCATCCATCTTCGTCTCTTCTGTTTTCTCATCTTTCGGGCAATTCCTTCAGATAAATCTCTTCAGGTCACTTATTCCTCACTATGTCTAACCTTACCTAAGCAGGTTCCTTTAAAGCTAGAGCATTAATCGAGTAATTGTGTTGTAGTCCAAGAAATCCTAGCTGGTTCTTTTTCAAAACCATTTGTAAGTACTGTTCTTTGGGTTTTGATTCACTTTTTTCCCTTTGATCACATATTACCTTTCATCTTATTAGACGGAAGTTCTTGGGATTTTTACACCCAATTTTTCTTTCTACAATCACGTGTTTTGTAATTTATGACCGAGCTCCACCCGTGGGAATCACAGACGGCTGAGTTGGGGTTATGTATCTTCCATGGGTTCCTACACCACAAATCTGTGAGGTGCAGGCCTAGGGTTTTGGGTTTTTTTGAGTGCAGAAAGATGAACCATGTTGATGGGATTATTCCTTGGTGCCCATTTCACTGGGTGTTGGGGGCCGGTCCCAGCTTTATGCAGAGGTTTCAGTTCCAATTCTTCCCCTAGTGCAGGTCCATCCCTCCCTCCAAACCCAAGGGGGTTTGGGGTTCCTCACACTCCAGTTTTTCTAAGGGACTCACCCCCCCCCCCCCAGGGCTGTTATAAGCTCAGGCTTCCATGGTCCCCGCCCGTTCCAGCACCTTGGAATTCCCCTTCCTTGGGAAGTCATTACCCATTTAACTTTTCTCGTTTGTCATTGGTGGGTGTTTGAAGCAGGAGGGGTTTTAGACTACCTCTGTCTGTCATCGTGCAGGAGCCACTCTAGTCTTTACGGCCACGCCATGAAGTTATTGAACCTTATACACAGCAATGGATTCAACCATTCTTGACATAAAACATTCTGATGTAAAGAATCCCTTCCCAGAATGACAAGGAGACACCACTGACCATGTTCTTCCTTTAGTGGCCAGAGTACACCGGGAGGTAGCCCCCTGTACGGGGGTGGGGTGGGGTCCTATCAGTCTTCTCTGGTCTAAAAGGGCCAAGCCGTGGAATCCTGTTGCCTCTAAGGCATGCAGCTACTACCTGATAAGGCTGGGACTGTCTTGGTCTGCAAAGAGTTAAGTTAAACCATTAGCAGTCTCCAGACCCACACTGGCAGGGCTATTGATCCTCGATAACATACAGAAACAAATCCCTGGCCACATGGCTTTAACAAACACTCATTGAGTTCCAGCCACAACACCAGTCAAGAGGACGGCTCTCATGGTCAGCCAGGTGTGGCCACGCCAAGTGAGCAGAAGCTGAGTGTTCCCATGCAATGAAATGTGCCTCTGCAGTGGCCAGGCTCAGTGCATCTGGAACACAAATCAGCAAGCACCTCTAGTTAATACTCTGAGCAGGGCTGCCCTTTCCAAAAGTGGGATCCGGGCACTGGTATTTTTTAAAGCCCATGGGCGATGATAAGGCATGCCAAGAGTTGAAAACCACTGGTTTGCACTATATAAGGAGCCCATCCCGTCCAGATCTCAACTATCTGAGAGGAACTAAGGTGAACTTGTTAAAACTGCCGACTCCCAGGTTTCACCCCAAGATTGACTCACTAGGTCTGAGATGAGGCCCTTGAGTCTCTGCATCTATCAGGTTCCTGAGGCAACTCACTCCGTGGTCTGACAACACTAATTCAGATGCATGGAGGTGTGTTATAGAAAGAGTGTGGGTAACGGGCACAGGCGGACAACAAAAGGGAACGTGACTGTGGGCTTCCCACAGGGAGACCGTTCTAATAGTTTATGATCCTTAGAGCAGGGCTGCCCTGAACGTCCACAGTGGTGTCACCAACCTGATATTACCCATCAAATAACATTCGAGCACCTTTGGGGTGCAAAGGCAAAGCTCTCCACTGGGTTCCTCCAGGACACAGAATACACTTTTACCCATTATCCGCCTCAAAACGCTTGGCTCAAATTCATTTCCTCCTTCAGGAGCCACTCATGGAGGGCCCGGTGCTTGGAGGCTATGCCAGGATGGGGAGATGGACAAAACCGTGCCTCGAGTGAGCCTTCTCCTTCACAGGAGAAACCTGGCAGGAACCCTGCTGCAGGGAGGCGGGAGGCTAGTCCCCAGTCCACCAGGGGAAACCACGGCACCCCCTCCCCGGCTCTCCTCGACACTCCCATCCCGAGAAGTTTCATTTTAATCATTCAACACTTGTGCAGTATTCAATTTTAAGACTCAGAAATGCTTCAGACAAAAATCGGTTTCCCTTTAAGCAGACCGGGAAACTGAATCCTAGCTGGAAGAAGTGAATTCCTACATGACACAGCTGATGGAGGCAGAATCCTAAAGCCACCTCCAACCTCCACCTGTACCTGAACAGCACAAGGCAGTGTTTATTCATGTTTGTTGTACAAGTGGAAGGACCACAGAATCAGGATTAACTTCTGTTAACAATAACTAACAAGATAGAAAAGGGTCGCATATTACAGGTTTTTAATGGACCATTGGACCATTGACACAATAAATGAAGAAAACTGACAATAGAACAGGCCAGGGTCAGCCAACACACAACCTGTGTTAACAAATATGGCCAAAGGATTGATATAAGTGTCTATTAGTTTACACTTGCTTCTGAAATATCTCAATGGCACATGTATTAGAAACGAAATATCTGAATGGCACATGTATTAGAAACTCATGCAAAACTGTTTTCCTAAATCACCAGGTGGCCCTCAGAGTTAGTTAGATATTAGCACCAGAAGTAACTGCATTGAACAATATATACGCAGTTACGATCTGAAAGACTGGGTAATTATTTCAAAGTATAAACTACAGATATAGTCTAAAAAGACAAAGTAAAAAAATATTTTCCAACTTAAAACACAGCTAGTAAACATAAATGGACTAAAAGTCCATGGTACCTGTTCACACACAAATTGAATTCAGAACAATTTTCAGAGAGCCAATTCCAGTCCTGGTTTTACCACTTTAACCAGGAGCAAAATCTCAGCTGGGTTATTTTGTTCAAGGATGATTTGAAAACCAATTGCCAGTACTATCTTAGATCCCAGCCATGAATCTCTCATACTAACTTGCATTTGGGCAGAATACACTTTGAGAAATAAAATGACAAACTGATGCTCACTCACCCAGATTACCAATTTTCAGCCCAGATCACACTTCAATTCCTAATGATTTAAGATAAGAGCTCCTTCCCCTTTATCTCTTATCCCATGAAACTCAACCTGGGCTACAGAATACACAATACAACCCATTTACGTGGCACCAAATGGCTAATATTTAGGTACGCACAGGATTGAATTTATAAAGTTGATGAACAGCCATTTCATTAAAGAAAACAAAGAATATAAATTAACATGCTTAGATTACACAGGTTATCTTACTTTCGTCACCTGATCAACTTTGAGTTGGCTCCAATTAGTGGTCAATAGAATACGGGGTGTCATCAAAAAATATGGTGAATGTTTAAATAAAAAAAATTTATTACAGTAAAAGACACATTGCCATTAATCTCCCTCAAAATATGCCCCCTCGCTTCAAACACACATATCCCATCGTGCTTGCCACTTTCTGAAGCAGTTCTGGAAGTCCTCTTTCGTGTCTTTACTTCATCCTCCCTCACGACAATACTCCATGTCACACACCGCTTCAGGTACAGCAATTTCTGTCAAATAAAAACATTACGGTGTATCCTCATCCACCATGTTCACCGTATCTGGCCCGTGCGACTTCTGGCTCTTCCTCAAAGTCAAAATGACCATAAAAGGAAAACATTTTCTATTGATCCAGGGCATTGAGGCAGCCACAACAGTGCAACTAAAGACACTCATGAGGGTGACCGGTTAGCTCAGTTGGTTAGAATGTGATGCTGATAATACCAAGGTTGCCGGTTCGATCCCTGCATGGGCCACTGTGAGTGAGCTGTGCCCTCCTTAAAAAAAGAATTAAGAAAAAGATAAAGACACTCACAAAAGGACTTTCAGTACTGCTTCAGAAAGTGGCAAGAACAATGGGATAAGTGTATTCTAAGCAAAGGGGATTATTTTAAGGGAGATTAATGGCAATGTGTCTTTTACTGTAATTTTTTAATTTTTATTTAAACATTCATTGTATTTTTTGATCATACCTTGTATTTTACGTTTGTTGTATTAAACCAAATTAGCTTGAATTGGGCCTTTACATTGATAATACAAACTATGCTTATTTGTGTGTAAAGTGCCAGTTGTCTATACAAGTAAATAAATATTAAAATCTGCTTTGAAGCTGTGAGGCTGACACCTTATAATGACCTTGTGGTAGTCACTGAACATTTAGCCCTGCTAATCAGAGGCACCTGAGTCCCCACACTGAGGCCAAGACCTCTTCAGAGCCATGGTCATGCCGTGGATAGCCAGCCAGCCTGCTTGCAAAAGCCAAACACTGAGAAGGTCTTTTCTAAGCATAGCTTTTGTACGCACCTTCCTGCTAGGTGAGACTAGCATTAGTAACAAATGGGATTAACACAGAGGTAGCTAGTTTTAAGTTGCTTTGAATATTAACAAACATATGGATAATTCATGGCATTTGGCCGGGTGATACACTGAGTGAGAGGGCTTTTTCTGATGAGAAAGGAAAGAGAAATCAGCAAAAAGCACACCTTCAGTTCATTTAGAAGTCAGCATCCAAGGTAAAAGAATTCTCTGTTGGACTTGACATCACTCCCATTCTCTGATACTCGCCTACTCTCTTTTCAAAGAAGTTAGTCTTCCCTTCCAGTGAAATATTCTCCATGAAGTCAAACGGGTTTTCTACTCTGAAAATCTGAAAAAGGGCACAGCAAAACATAAATACACAACGCCAGTTTGTAAAAGAACCAGAGGACTAGGCACAATACTGTACCTTGCTAAAACCCAGCTCCAGCATAAGTCTGTCCGCCACGAATTCAATGTACTGCTTCATTAAACCGCAGTTCATCCCAATGAGCTTCACCGGCAGTGCCTCCGTGAGGAACTCCTAGGGCCAAAACACAGCTTCTCAGGAAAATGGAAGCACCACAGTGTCTCTTCTGGCAAGCACGAGGCTGTACATGTCACCCACCTGTTCTATCCTAACAGCATTGACAATTATTTCTTTGACTCTCTGCTCCGAAGGTTTGTGTAGCAGGTGTTTGAACATCAGGCAGGCAAAGTCGCAATGTAAACCCTGGAAGAAAAGGTTTAAGATCACTGCAAAACCAGACTTCCATCATTAATGTGGACTAGGGAATGGCTTTATCTTTTTCTGCGTTCTCTTTATACATCCTGCTTGGCTGTACTAAAGGCACTTAAACAGTTGAGAGCGCGGCCAGTTTAACTGCTGCCTACGCTGCTTACGTCACACGAGAAGGGCTCAGCCACACCCAAGGCTCTCAATGCTGCCACCGAGATGCTGACAGCAGGCTAGGTGTGGTCCTCACTGCTCTGTGATGTGGCAAAGAGAGAGGATGCAGTACTTCCGCTCAAAGCATCCTTTCCTTTTGCAGCAGGAAAGGCAAATCTCTGAGTAGGCTCCTTTTTAGAATTACAACTGAATGCGTAGGAAATCGTTAATTCAACTTCAAGTGATCAAGTCTGCAATTCTTAGTGCATTGAACCCCAAGTAATGCCGATGGGGCCTAAACTAGAATACCCGGGCACCATCTCCTCCTGTCTGCAGCTTAATCCAAGTGCATTCAAAGACATATGTTGGATCAGAATGGGTTCTCATTTCATTGAGATGCTCATCAACTGACTTCCTTGTGTGAAGTCACCTTCCTTGAGTCACCTTCTACTTGTGTGACTTCCAAATACAGTAGAATCACACAAGATACTAGGAAAAATAACATATCCCTTTAAAAATCCCATCGTTCATAGAGAAATACCTATATATAAATATACTGTAACATACTAAGAATGAGTAAAATAATTTCAGTATATCATTTAAAGTATTTCATTCCCCGCCAAGTAAGTATATGGTTGAATTCACATGTGAAATGTGAGTATCGGCAACATGATACCGGGAGTTCCCATCAATGAACACGAGAACCTGCCTAAAAGTTGGTGTTTGGGGTCCAGATTAGCCTATTACTTGAACGAGACTCACCTCATCTCTGCTAATAAGTTCGTTGGAAAACGTGAGGCCAGGCATCAGTCCTCGTTTCTTGAGCCAGAATATTGATGCAAAAGAACCAGAAAAGAAGATTCCTTCTACTGCGGCAAAAGCTACAACACGTTCTCCTGTTTAAGAGTTAACACCAAAATATTTCTAGTGAGTAACTGTTCGGCTTCATAGAAAGGACCAAGAAACCAGTGTCATTTAGAAAATGAAGCTGAGGTATAAGGAGGGCCACAGGTAGCCTTACCATAGGTAGCTTCTTTGTCCCCAATCCAACGCAAGGCCCAATCTGCCTTCTTCTTTACACAAGACATCGTCTCAATGGCATTGAAGAGAAACTCCCTGGGAAGCACACAGAGCATCAGCAATTCCAGCAAAGACCGTTTGTCACAAGCTTCTGGATCAGATCACTGGGACCAAGGCCAAATTGGGGCTCAAACTGAAATGTGTTGTTTTCCACTGGTTTGTTTTTTCCTTCACTACCGGTTTTAAAATATCAACATTGATTTGACTTATGTTAATACAAATTTAGGTGTTCGTTAATTTGTGTTGAGCCCCAAGACCTAAAAACACTAAAACTCTTAATCTTGTGCTGTCCCACTTGGAACGTGAATCATCCCTTTGTCCAGTGTATCCATGCTATACGTGCCACCTGTCACCCATCAGTCACTTAGCTGTCTCAGTTATCAGAAAGAGACCACATTCATAACTTTTATTATAGCATATTGTTACAACAATTCTGTTTATTATTAGCTATTGTTGTCAATATCTCCCTGTGCCTAATTTATAAATTTAACTATCATAGGTGTGTATATATAGGAAAAAACCTCGTAGATACAGAATTTGGTACTAGCCAGTTTAAGGCATCCACAGGGTCTTGGATTGTATTTCCAGCAGAGAAGGGGGGACTACTATATTATGCAATTCCTCACTTACACTTCTAGGTCTTATTTTCTGTACTTTACCGTGTTTCCCCGAAAATAAGACCGGGTTTTATGTTAATTTTTGCTCCATTAGGGCTTATTTTCAGGGGATGTCTTATTTTTTTTATATACAATCTACATTTATTCAAATACAGCCATATCATCTTCTTCTGGAACATCGTCATGACGTACTAAATGCTTCCGTCTGGCTGAGATTTTAACTGGGGCTTCTTTTCGGGGTAGGTCTTATTTTCGGGGAAACACGGTATTACTAGCTCTTTAAGAAGCAAGCTACAGTCTACTTCATATCCTCTACCCTGCCCCAGCCTCACATTGTAAATCAGGGTCTGCCACGAGTAAAAACTGTCAGACTAAGGTTTTAGTTCATCATCCAGAGCCTAAGGGATGTTTTCCCAAAAGAAGATATTAGATTGGCTGACCAACAGTATACTTCCACCTCTAAAAATGGAGTAACCTCATCATAACTTTGTTTTTAGTGATTGGCTAAAAGTAAATTTAGGTTTCTTCCTCAAAACGGACACGATCATGGGTGCTAGCTAGGAATTTTTGATTTAGTCAATTGAGTCATTTTTCTATCCCAGTCTGAATCCAAAAACTTGAAATAAACAATTAGTGAGTCCCAAACATGTTGGCATACCACTCAAATACTCACCTTTCCTTGGAATCTTTGATGTAAGTGTCAATGAGGAGACTATACATCTCAGAATGTATGTTTTCCATGGCAATTTGGAAGCCATAGAAACAGCGGGCTTCTGTAATCTGAACTTCTTGGCTAAACCGCTCCACCTAGTGGTAAACACATCAAAGTTCAGCGCAATCTGGGTCACTGGACATTGGTTGCATCATTCTCCTTTTTTGGTGCCATTTTAAGGTTTGTTTCTCTATATAATTCATTATTCTGTGATAAAGGTGGGCATTTCCTGTCATATGCTCAATGTACAGATCAGGAAATAGATAACCCCTATTTTATATGGTTTCTGCGAACCCTTGGTTATTGATTCATTCTTTCCTAATTCATTCTGAGAAGGATCCACTCAGCATAAGCCGCATATGCGACCAAATTATTAAAACATCAAAGGCACAAAAAGAGCAAACGTGATCCCCCCAGGAGTAAACCTATTACCGCTAACCGTTGTCTTTGAGCTTCTCCAGTCAGGGAAAAATCACCGCAAGGAAGAAATAACTGTGAACTATACTATAAATCAGGAAATGCCACATAAAAATTACCTTCTAGATACATTGGGAATGGAAAAACTTAATAGACGAGGAAAGAGAATTAGTTCTCCCTTAAATCTTGACGTGAATAAAAACAGACTTTTTGGCACAACTCACCAGGTTTTCATTTACTATGCCATCACTCGCTGCAAAGAAAGCCAGAACGTGCGATATAAAATATTTCTCGTCAGGCTTCAGGGCTTCCCAATGCTGGATGTCCTTGGAAAGATCCACCTGAAGTTTACAAGTTCACAAGGGATTTAGGCTTGCAGGACCTCACACGTAATTCTTAACCTTTAAGTCTGCTGGGCCCACTTGGTTCCTAGATCCCTCCGAGTTCCCCTGGCCACTGAGGACATCTAACAGCCTCGGTGGGCAACCATCCCCAAGAGGAACAACAGGAAAGTCAAGTATATTTCAAACAAGTTACAACCGCGCCTGCAGAGGGTCTTCCTCCAGTGAGGGGCAAGGCCTGAACTTTCTCATAAGTCTCCTAGTTCCTGAATCTGATTACCTCCTCAGCTGTCCAAAAGGAAGCCTCCGCTTTCTTATACATCTGCCAGATATCATGGTATTCGATGGGAAAGACGACAAAGCGGCGGGGGTTTTCTCTCAGCAGTGGTTCATCCTGCCCGCTGAGGGCAGACACTTTAGTTTTCTGTTGGGGGAGAAAGTAATGAAAATGTGAAGTATCCATCGAACCATATGAAATTGCCATTTTTCCCATCCAGTTACATTCAATTGTCGGCAATTTCATGTGGTCCAGTGTCTTACGTGTCAGCTGTTACACACGTATCCATCCCCGCGGAAATTTGAATGACCGATACCGAAAGAACAGGCGGGAACGGAGCACCGGGCCCGGAAGCGGTAGGATTTATGAGTAAGTAGAAAGACAAAGAAAGCCATGGCGCCAGAGAGCCGGCGAAGTCGGCTGTCGCCCCCAGGCGCTGCGCGCTGGCCACGCCCACTGCGCTGTCTCCGCCCTCGGGCATCCGCTCACCGGCTCCACCGACTCCGCCGCCTCCTGGAAGATCCTCCGGGCCGCCTTGCTGGCCAGCACGCGGGTGCCGTTGAGAGCGGGTGGCTGCGGGGAGACAAGCGGTGAGAGGCATGCCCGAGTCCCCCAGGTACCCGCCACCCCAACCCGGCCCGAGCGTGCTCACCGTGTTCTCCTTATCCGCTAGGCTGAGCCCCTTCAGGGGCGAGAGCTGCAGCGGCTGCTGCTGGTTCCCAATGGTAGCGAGCGGGACGCGGACACAGTGCATGGCTGAGGGCGGCGTGCAGTTCACACAGGTGAGGCTGGACTTAGGTCCCGGGAATTGACTGCAAGGTCCCGCGCCGCTATTTAAAGCGGCGCCTTTAGTAAAGGCTTGGCGGGTAGTAATGAGCCTTCCCATTGGATGTGCTGCGAGCCCACCCATAACCCCACCTCCCCAGTGCGGGTTCTGCGAACCTGTTTGGCTGGCCGCGATAGAGGTTTTGCAAGTAAAATTCACGAAAACGCTTGCAAAACGGCTCTTTCCTCAGAGGAAATGCCTTGTTGAGACCTTTTAGCTCTGTGTCCCTGGGGGTGGGGATGCAAGGTCCCTGAGATCAGGCAAATTTGTGGGGTCCCGACGTGCAGTTGCTGTCACTTGGACAAATGAGTTCCAGTTGGGACTTAATAACGCACTTAACCTGTGAGATTATTAATGGGAAGACTAAATAAAATTCGCGTAAAATGCTCAGTCCTTTGTAAACCCTCAATGAAATGACAGACAGAGCCTTTGGTGCAGTTTCCCACTGAAAATGTGGCTGCTGTCAGGCCACTGTCCCGTGTCAACATTGTTTTCAAAATTGCAAACTGAGCAGAAGTTCCTGAGAGAAAGTTCAGAGAATGATTGAAGAACCAGTTCATTTACTGCTTATTGGGCGTCAAATAGCCAGCAGAGGTTGAAAATCTCCACTGGGCTGAGGGTGGAGACGTGTAGTTGGTTTAAGTTTTCATTTTACTTTGTATTTGCTTTTTTTTGTGATTTGTCTCAGACGTTTGTCCTGTAAGTGGCAAAACACCAGAATGAATGAAGAGCTCCTGTTAACACTGTGTGTACAGGAACCATTAAGTATAAGTAACTGTCAGCTAGCCAGAAATTAGGACTCCGTTCTGAGTTTCATTTTTTTTCCTGGCCACCAAAATATGTGCATTGTAGAAAACTTGAACATGTGAGTAGCACCACGAGGCAGGGCAAACGTCGCCATTCTCTCTTTCACTATCCCCCAGCTTTGAGTCATTTGGGGCATGTTCTGTTCCGCCTAAATGGTGAGCTTACTTTCCAAGAAGAAAACCGGCGCAGAAAGCAGCGTGGCTCTCCCTGGCGGTCGCGCCCGGAGGAGACCGCCTAGCGGGGCTTCTGGTCCGCAGTGCCCCCTCCGTAGCGCTGGGGTCCAGACAGGGAAGGGTCCGGCCCAGCCCGGCCGGCGCTTGCAGGCAGCCCAACCGCAGGAGGAGGGGACGCAGCCGCAGCCGCTGAGCGCGAAGTGCTGGGATTCGCTAGTTCCTCAGTCAACTAGACTGCTCAGCAACTCCATCATTGGTCCGCAGGGTGCTCCCCAAATCCCAATAGGTTGCGACCCTCTCAAACCCTGCTTTCTTCTCCCGCGTTCCGGCGGTCCAGCCCCGAGCAGTTGAAAGTTTACCGGTCTTGTGCTCGGGGTGGAGAAACTCAGTGAGGCTTGGGGAACTCAAGTAATTTTCCCAGAGCTGTTCATCACTCCATATACCAGACACCGGCGGGATTGTCATAATCATGCTAATGACAATAACCGTACAGCCACTGGGCACCTGGACCAGGTGACTTACTCTTTTAATCCAGACGACAATGTGAGGTAGGTAGTTTTAGCTCTGTTCCTTAGGTGAGGAAATTAAGGTCTGAGAGTCAAGGAGACTGCCCAAGGTCACGCAGCTTCTTTAACCGCACAGCTGGAACTTTTTACCCCCAACTTTTTATTAAGAATGTTTTCAGGGGCGGCGGATTAGCTCAGTTGGCTAGAGCTTGGTGCTGATAACACCAAGATTGCCGGTTCAGATCCTCGCATGGGCCACTGAGCTGTGCCCTCCTTAAAAAAAAAAAAGAGATTTAAAAACAAAAAAAAATTATTTGGGGCAGCTGGTTAGTTCAGTTGGTTAGAGCAAGTACTCTTAACAACAAAGTTGCCGGTTTGATCCCCACATGGGCCACTGTGAGCTGCGCCCTCCACAACTAGATTGAAACAACTGCTTGACTTGGAGCTGATAGGTCCTGGAAAAACACACTTAAAATAAATAAAAGTTAAAAAAAAAAGTTTTCAGCCTACAGGAAAATGGAAAGAATTTTGCAGTGTTCACCCACCACCTAGGATTTAACAGTCATTTCCATTTTGCCGTGTTTGCTTTATCCCCCTTTATGGGTGTGTGAGGCATTTGTTTTTCTGAATCATTTGAAAGTAAATTGTATTAATGACCCTTCACAATAGATATTTCAGTATATGTCAACATGTAGCGCCTAAAAATAAGGACATTCCCTAACATAACTACAATACTATATTCAGACCTAAGAAAACTCAGTTCTCTAATACCACCTAATATCTAGTCCATAATCAACTTTCCCAGTTGTTTCAAATGTCTTTTGAGTCTGTTCGTTTTGGACACAGGATTCAATTAAGTGCATGCATTACATTTGGTTATTGTATTTTTTAATCTCTTTTAATTAGAACAACTCCACTTTTCCCCCCGTGAATTGACTTTTTGAAGTTCAGGCCAATTTTTTTGTAGAATATCCCACATTCTACATTTGCGGGCTCATTCTACATTTGAATGAATATCTACATTCTACATTGTGATTTCATATTGCAAGTTAACTTGTTTTTCTATCCCCTGTATTTACTGTAAACTGGAAGTTAGATCTAAAGACTTTAGATTTAGCTTGTTTTTTTAATTGTAGTAAACTATACATAAGCTAAAATTTATCTTTTGAACCACATTCAGGTGTGCAGTTCAGTGGCATTAAGTACATTTAAGTTGTGCAACCATCACCACCATCCATCTCCATAACGTTATCATCCCCAACTGAAATTCTGTCCTCATGAAACACTCGTTCTCCATTAGTCCCTCCCATCAACCTCTCGTAACCACCATTTGCCTTTCTGTCTATGAATCTAAGTACCATGTAAGTGGAATCATAAAGTATTTGTCCTTTTATATCTGGCTTATTTCACTTAGCATAATGTCTTCAGGGTACATCCATGATGTAGCATGTGTCAGAATTTCCTTCCTTTTTAAGGAATAATAAATAGTCCATTGTATGGACGGACCACATTTTGTTTATGAGATTTCCTTTCTATGACCCACGTGCCCCTTCCCTCCTTGGAGCTCTTTTATTCCCCAACCACTAGGAAGCAAGGTCAACCCTCCTCAAAACTGAGCTCCTTCCAGTGTGGCTCCAGAGCGCCTCCTTTCTTCTTTCGGAACTTGACATTCCCCTTTCAGAGCCGCAGGATGTTCAGTACCCTCTGTGGCAGGAAATGCGTAGTGGGCAGCAGAAAGATGGAATACTTCATCCGCAGCGTGACTTGTTAGCTATGGAATTTCAAGAGTGAAGCAGTGGGCTGAGAGTAAAGTTGGGTCAGCCTCCTTCCGCCAACCCCAGAAACCTGCCAAGGGCCCTCCCCCTCCACACAACTCTTCCTGTGAACTCCACACAGACACACACCTCTGCTGACCCCAGGACCCTATTCCTGCGCCTCCCAGAGAGGACAGATCACAATCAAGAAATTGCTTTCTAGCCAGGAGAATTTAGACCTCACGGCCTGGCAGAGCCATGAGTCCAGGACACGCAGACTCAGAGTTGCAGCCAGCTCCATGCAGGGCTGGAATCAGTGGTTTTCTTTTTGCTCAAGTGGCCCCTGAAATGATGTTGAAAAATAGTGTGCCCCTTTGCACACGTTTAAATTGACATTTAAACTTTTTCATCGCTTTAAGTAGTTGCAGGGGATGTAATTTCCACCAAGTTGCCAATCTGAGTATTTTTAATGTGTGATTCCTAGAACCTCGACTCCAAAGACTTCTGCATTTTTGTTAAGCTTATTTTAACTTCTTGTTCTGTCCCTCCTTCTAATCTCCAGTTTTTGATGGTATTTGTATTCCAGTTTGTTGTTTTCCTTTTGAAGTAGTTTTACTTCGGCCATGATCTCATGTTCCCCTGGGGGGAGTATCAGCTCCTCAGGGAAGGGCCAGCCCTGGAGAGTTCTGGAGAGGGTGGCCCACCACCTAGCTTGCGTCAACACTTAGAGGCTTCTCCATGAGATTTCACCTTCACCTCAGAGGAGGAGCCCCAGCCTGAGGAGAGCCCCTCCCTGGAAGGTCATCCCCTGTCTGAGGGGGTGAAAGGTCTGGGGAATGAGTGCCCCATGCTACGCAATTCCTACAAGAGATATATTTTTTCTTTTCTTCTCGCTGTTTTAAATTTTGCATCTATTACCTTTAAATATTCTTATTCTTAAATTATAAAAATGATATACTTTATTGTAAAAAATGCAAACAGTATTAAAATGTATAAACAAAAGAGTAAATGTTTTCCATAACATCAAGCCCCAGAGATAATCTGTCAGACCTTTGTTTTTAGTGTACACTCTCTGGGATCCCACTATACACACTGCTTTGTAGCTGCTTTTCATGTGTAATCACGCCTGCACATCCCTCCATGTTTAGTGCCTGGAAATGTGGTGGAAGGTTAGAGGGGTGGGTCCTGGACCCAGGCGCTTGGGTGTGAATCCCAGCTTCCTAATGTAAGTCCTCCGTTGCAAAAATAATAGTACCTAGAACCTACGTCATAGGATTGTTGTAAAAGGATTAAATGACTTAATACATGTAAAGCACTTACAAAAATTCCTGGAACATCGAAAGCACCAGAAAAATATTAGTTACCATTATAGTTTTTCTATCCAATTCTTTGTAACAAATGTTTTGTTATTATAAACTAGTGCTTCAGTGAACATCTTTGTATTCCTAGAAGTAGAATTACTGGGTCAAATGGTGTAAACATTTAACATTTAGATAGGTACTGTCTAGTTAGACATGTTAGAATGCTGGCCAATTTACACTTTCACTTAGTTTATGGGAGAGCCACTTTCTCTATATCCTGGCCAGGAATCTTTAATGGATGGAAACTAATATTTCCCTGTTGTCTTAATCTGAATTTATGTGATTATTAGTGAGATTGACTATGGACATATAGATAATTATATTTCTTCTCTGAATTTCCTGATATTTGTCCACTTATTGGTTGGGTTATTTATTATTTTCATACATATTTATAGGTGTTCTATATCTTTTGGATGGTACCTCTTTTTCTGTTATATCTGTTGCAGTTTCATTTCCTGGTTTTTCATTTATGTCTTTTTTCTCCTTTTTTTAATTATAACTTTTTATTTTGAAATAGTTTAATTACAATAAGGTTTTTCATTTGTGGTTTTTCTTTTTTTTACATTATAACTTTATTTTGAAATAGTTTAAGATATAGAAAAAGTTGCAAAATTAGTAGAATTCCTATGTACCCTTTACCCAGGTTCCCCCAATATCTTACATAACCACGGAGTACATTGTTCAAGTCAGGAAATTGACATTGGTGCAACCCTATTAAGTAAATTACAAACCTTATTGTGATTTCACCAGTTTCTACATGCACTTGTGGTTGTGTACATGGTTCTTGGAAATTTTATCAGATGTGTCGATTTGAGTAATCACCAAATCAGGACACAGAACGTTTCCATGACCACGATGAAAATCCCTGTTTTTCTGTAATAGTCACACCCTCCCCCAACCCTAATTCCTGGCAACCACCTGTCTGGTCTCCATCACTATCATTTTATCACCTACAGAATAATATAAATGGAATCACACATTCTGTAACCCTTTGAGATTGGCTTTTTTTACTCATCACAAGGCCCTTGAGAGGGATCCAGGTTGCTGAGTGCATCATTAGTTTGTTCCTTTTTATTTCTGAGTGGTACGTGGTATGGATGGACCACAGAGTGTTTATCCTTCACCTGCTGCAGGACATGTGAGTTATTCCCAAGTTTTGGCTATAACAAAGCTGTTATGAATATTCGTGTACAGGTTTTAATGTGAATATATGTTGTCATTTCTCTAGGGTAAATATGCAGGAGTGTAATTGCTGGATCATATGGGTAAGTGTACGTTTAACTTTACAAGAAACTGCCACACTGTTTTGCAGAGTGGTGGTACCATTGCCATTCTTGCCAGCAGTGAGTGAGAGTTCCAATTGCTCCACTTCCTCACAAGCACTTGGTATGACCAGAATTTTTCATTTCAATTTTAGCATATAATAAGGTGTGTAGTTCTATCTTATCGGAGATTTATTTTGCATTTCCCTCATGGCTAATGATATTGAACATCTTTTCATGGGCACTAATTTTCAATTCATATATCATTCTCACTGAAGTGTCAGTTCAGGTCTTTCGCTCATTTCTAATTCAGTGGTTCTCACCTGGAGGTAATTTGAACCCCCAGGGTACATTGGCAATGTCTGGATACACTTCTGGTTGTTCTCTTACTGTTGAGATTAGAGAGTTCTTCTTATATTTGAGGGGCACGTCCTTTGTTGGATATATGGTTGGCAAATATTTTCTCCCAGTCTGTGGCTTGTTCATTCATCTTTTAATATCATTTATGGTGTCTCTTACCATTGAGAAGTTTACAAATTTCTGTATGGTAAAACTGTTAAACTTTTCCTTTTCTGGTTTCTGGTTTTGCTGCCCTGCTAAAACACCACACAAAGATGCATTTTCTTTTCCTTTTTTTTTTTTTAACTTTTATTTTAAATGTGTTTTTCTAGAACCTATCAGTTGTTTCAATCTAGTTGTGGAGGACGCAGCTCACAGTGGCCCATGTGGGGATCGAACCGGCAACCTTGTTTTTAAGAGCACCACGCTCTAACCAACTGAGCTAACTGGCCGCCAAAAGATGCATTTTCTTATAGAACATTAATGGCTTATCTTTTACACTTGAATCTCTGATTTGCTGATAAGGGTGAGATCAAGCTCTACTTTTTTTTTAATTCATAGCTAATTGCTCCAATATCTTTATTGAATAATTCGTCTATCCTTTCTGTATTAATTTTAAATGTATCTTTATCCTATAGATACTAAACCTCCATCTATATATAGCCTATTTCTGGATTCTCAATTATGTTTCACTGATCTGTTACCAGACCTGTCCATATTCTTTTAATTAGTTATATAATTTATTTTTTATATCGGCTAGGCATGACTCTTTCATTATTATTCTTTTATTCAAACATTTCTGGGCTATTCTTGCAGTTATTTGTCCAGATGAACCTTACAATTCATTTGTCTGTCAAGTTCCAAATTAAAACTAAGCAATTAATGGAATTTTAAAATTATAATTGCATTGATTTTATAGATGATTTGGGGGGAAACATTATCTTAAACAGTGTGTCCTCCCATTCATGAACACAGTATACCCTTCCTTAAGCTTTTCTTTTTTTTTCCAACAATATGTTTGGAATGATCCCATTATTATTATTTTTTTAATATTGGGGAATATTGGGGAACAGTGTGTTTCTCCAGGACCCATCAGCTCCAAGTCATTGTCCTTCAATCTAGTTGTGGAGGGCGCAGCTCAGCTCCAAGTCCTGTTGCCGTTTTCGATCTTTAGTTGCAGGGGGCACAGCCCACCATCCCATGCGGGAATTGAACTGGCAACCCTGTTCAGAGCTCCCGCTCTAACCAACTGAGCCATCCAGCTGCCCCATCATTAAGCTTTTCAATGACCACCAGTAAAGTTTTAGAATATTCTCTTAGGTTTTGCACGTTTCTCACTGGATTTACTTCTCAGTATCTTTATAGCTTAGTGCTGGGTCCTTCTTTCTGTTTCGTCACTGTTCCAACCCGACTCCCACTTAGAGCCATGGAGTAGCTGTTCTCAGGGCCTGAGGTACGCTTTCTCCTGCTGTCTTTCATGGCTCATTCTTCTCGTTCACATCTTATTATGTGTACCTGTTCTGTCTCTCTCTAACATACCACCCTATTTTAATGTTCGCATAGCACTCATCAGTCTCTGGAACTTTTTCCTTATTTAGGATGTGAGTTCACGAGAGCCAGAACCAATAAGCTGTGTTTACTGCTGACATTCCCAGTATGTTCTTGACAAATATTCATCGGATGAATCACAGGAAAGAAAATCCATGATCTGGCTTCACTTCACTCTCTTTACCCAGAAGTTTCTGCTGATGTTTGATACACACTCTTTACTACGTTAAATACATTCATTATATATCCTACATCACAGAGAGTTTTTATGAGGAATGTTCAATTTAATCAAATACACATACTCTTTTGGCATCTACCAATGAAACTGCATGATTTTTCTCCTTGAATCTATAGACGTAATTTGCTATATTGTATTGCATCCTGGAATGATATTAATGATAACATTTACTATATATCAGGACTGTCCCAAACATTTTTTTATTTTTTTAAAGGAGGACGCAGCTCACAGTGGCCCGTGTGGGGATCGAACTGGCAACCTTGGTGGTAGCAGCACCGTGCTCTAACCAACAGAGCTAACATGCCACCCCACTAAGCACTTTCTGTGTTTACCTATTTTAACTCATAAGAACCCCATGAGGTAGGTACATCATCATACACATGAGAAGGTGAGATACAGAGGGGAAGTAACTTACCCAGAATCAAACAGGTGAAACCAGTATTTGAACCTCCAGTCTTGTTCCTGAATCTGTGCTTTTAACTGCAAAGCTAGTCTGTATTTGCTATGGTTTCTATTCTTGTATTACTCTGCTAGAATCAGCAGAATTATTTACAATTGACATCATTCATAAATAGAATTGTTAATCTTTTATCATGTTCACTATTCTCACATCTTTTGGAATTCAAGTAGTTTCGTTAAAATAAAATTAAGTATTTTTACATAACTTTATTCTGATATAGTTTAAATTATCTGTCTCGTGTAACTTTGATAGAATTTGCCTGTAAAAACCATCAAGGATGAGCACATTTTTTGTGTGGAGGGAGGTAAATATTTCTTTTTCACTTCCTTCCATTGGGTGAATATATTCAGTATTTCTATCTGCCTATCAGTTAGGGGTCGTTTGAGAATGACAGAAACTACTGTAACCAACTTAAGGAGAAAAGGATTTACTAAGGGGAATTAGTGCTTGTAAAGTTGGAAGGACGAGAGGGTAGGGTACCAGACTGAGCTTCCAGTAGCAACTTCCGAGAACACTGCAGACCTGGCCCCCAGGAGAGCTGCTACCAGGATTGTGATAAGTGGACTGGTCAGGAGGCCAGTGCCCCATTGCCAAGTTCAGGTCCACACTGGCCAGGCAGGATCTATGCCACCGACCGGATGCTCTACGCCTTCCTCTTGACACCCATGTAGCTATATAAACTGCCATCTTTTTCTTTGAACTTTTTATTTTGGAATAATTTTACATTTATAGAAAGTTCCCATATACCCTTCATTTAACTTTCCCAAATATTGACATCTTACATTTGTTAAAACTAAAAGAAAACATTGGTACCAAACTATTAACTATAGACGTTATTCAGGTTTTACCAGATTTCTCACTAATGTTGTTTTTCTGTTCCAGGATCCACATTGCTTTTAGCATTAAAAAAAAAAAAAGAAAGAAAGAAAGAAAAAAAAGAAATTGGGCCAAATCCCACAGGTTTTAATAGGTAGTGCTCTCAATTTTGCTGTTTTTTCCCTAAATAGTCTGAATTTTTTATTTCTACTTTGAATTATTTGGCAGGTCAAAAATGTTAATTATCCATGTGGTTTGATTTCAGTGTTTGATATTTTTTAATTTCTACCCTTTGTTATTACATTGTGATCAGAAAATGTATGGCATGCATTTTTTTCTTTTCTTCCTCATTTTTTAAAAGTTAAAAAAAATACAGAGAACAATTTCATTTTCTGAGGAACTGCCATGCTGTTTCCCACAGTGGCTGTATCATTCTACATCCCCACCAGGAATGCGTAAGATTCCAATTTCTCCACATCCTCACCTACACTTGTTATTTTATAGTCTTTTAAAATAACCATGTGGTTTTGATTTACATTTCCAGCATTAATTTTTATAGGAATATTTTAACAGATCGACAATGTCCCGTTTGGAATAAAATTGATACTATTCTCTGCTGCGTATCACATAACCCTGCTTGGTGAAAAAGGCTGAAAACGTTTGACAAGAGACCAGAGATTGGAGGTGGGACCTGGAAACGGAGGGGCCGTAACTTCAGTGCATGGCGTTTGCAGTCAGGCAGGCCAGGCTGACCCCCTCTGCCACATCCTCGCTGTGTCCTGGGCAGGCTACTCTTCACTGAGCTTTCTCTCTCCCTCATCTGTAAAATGGGGTGTTAATACTTCAATAGGATGTCGTGAGGTTGAAATGAGAGAATTTATGGCAGATCCAGCACAGTGCGTGGCAGGTCGTAACCCTCAGTAAAGGGTAGCTGTTATGCTGATTAAGGTTTTGCTTAAGGATTTCCCAAGCCCCCACCCTGTACCCACCATCCAAAAGCCCCACTG
Source organism: Rhinolophus ferrumequinum (assembly GCF_004115265.2). Classification (NCBI taxonomy): domain Eukaryota; kingdom Metazoa; phylum Chordata; class Mammalia; order Chiroptera; family Rhinolophidae; genus Rhinolophus; species Rhinolophus ferrumequinum. Next base: position 65,602,724 of record NC_046296.1, read on the forward strand.
TGTTGCCTGATGAGCCCCAGGGCAGGTCGTCTCCTTTCTCTTGCTGGGCCTGATGGGCAGGCCCAGGAGTCTTATCTTGGCTTGGCCCCGGGGCAGTGCAGGGAGATTAGAGAGGTTAGGTGCACATTATCAAAAACCTGCAGAATCAGACTTAGGGTGGGTTGACATAACCCAAAGTGGCAAGAAAGTGTTGCAGGAAGTAGAGACAGGATGGTGTAATGGGCAGAGCATGGACTGGGCCAGCTGCCTGGGTTCCACACTCAGCGCTTGTCCCGATGCACTTTGACTAAACCTTTCTCATCTCAGGCAAAGCAGACATCCAAGTCTTTACAAGGCCCATGATATTTAAGTGGGTCAACTCCCCACCTGCCCTGCCTGCCCCTGAAGGTGTATAGGAGGGACGTGACCCCCGAAATTTCTAGTCTCTCGACCCATTAGGAATGGGCAACCGACTCAAGCCTTCCTTAGGAAGCCCAATTTCAGGCCATTTGCCGGCTGTGGGAGGAAAGAGAAACTCTGACTTCCTGCTGCATTTGGAACGTGGGGAACTAAGCCTGAGACTCATGGGAGCCCAGAGTGGAAAGGGGAATGAATGCAGAGGAAAGCAGAACCCAGAGATGGAGAGAGACTGTTAGTTAGGACTCTTTTGGTTGCAAGTGACAGACACTTAAGCAAAAAATTGTTATTGGTTTACGTGCCTGAAGAGCCCAGAAAGATCCCCCGCCACGCCTGCACCCAGCACCCACCAGTGCAGTCCGCTTGGCTGACAGCTTCCACCCACCGCCACCTCATCTCCACATCCTCACCCCCAGGCCGGCTTAATTCCTAAGCATCTTACATGTAGCAGCCCCACCTTTCTCGCCCTCCCAAAGAGAATGTGTGTGGCTGAGACCTCACCTGTGGGTGAGTTCTGCTTTGACACAGAAAGCAACTCGAGAGCTAAAAAACTGTTTGGGAAACATCTAAACCAGGGGTGTCCAAACTTTTTTCAACGTTTTTTACCAAGGACCATATGCGGTAAAATACACAAACAGCTGGGCCACTCACTCGAGGAAAAGTACGTATTGTCTCACCTGGTTTATTTAAGTAAACGAAATATATTTTTGGAATTTGCTGCGGGTCAATTAAAAATGGATTGCGGGCCACAGTTGGCCCGCGGGCCGCAGTTTGGACACCCCTGATCTAAACATTACTTAATGTTACCTTGGATAGAAAAAAAAATCCAATTGATATTTAGTTCTTTAAAATCTGTACTTTTTACCTCCTTCTTCATAAAAAGAGCCTAGTGATTAATTTAGATCCTGTTAACAAAAGACATCTCTCTGGTGTCTAGACAATATTCCCTTAAATTGAAAAAATATACACACATGTGCAAAATACATATATGTAACAAAACCTTAAAAATCATGTTCTTAAATGTTTAAGGCATTTTTATTGCACATGTATGTAAATTGCCACAAGGGATGTAAACCATATTCACACGTGTGTCCTAACTGACGTAGGTGCTGTGCTGGATTCTGTTTGTCGGGCTCTGCATATTCACCTGACCCTTCCCCACCCTGCCCTGTGCAGGGAGGAAGCCTTGGGTAGATGGCACCAAAGAGCCTCCTGCTGCCTGGCTTCCACAATTCCCGCCAATGTGGGTGTCACGAAGAGACTGGAGAGAAAGAGGAGATGGGGGGCAGGGCAGTCATCTCCCTGAAGGGTCACACAGGCTGCTGGCACGCCTTGACCAAGTCCCAACCCCTGTCCAACAGCCTTCTCCACAGGCCTGGACTTGGTCAGACAAATGAAGACAAATGCCATATGATCTCACTTGTATGTGGAATCTTACACAAAACAAACAAACAAAAAACTCATAGATACGAGGAACAGAGGAGTGGTTGCCAGAGGGGGGGGTGGTGGGTGGATGATATGGGTGAAGATAATCAAAAGATACAAACTTCCAGTTGTAAGATAAATAAGTCCTGGGGATATAATGCAAACCATGGTGACTATAGTTAAAAATACTGTATTATGTATGTATTTGAAAGTTGCTAAGAGAACGGATCTTAAAATTTCTCATAAGTAAAATAATTGTAACGCTATGTGGTGATGGATGTTAACTAGATTTATTGTGATCATTTTGCAATATACACATGTATGAAATCATGTACACCTGAAATTAATGTTATGTGTCAATTATACCTCAATAAAAATTATAATAAGTATTGGTATTGGGGCACAACTAGGTCAGTGGGGAGGTCTTCCTTTAGCACTGCTCCTGATGTGTTCGGTGCTCTTCTGGATTTCTGGGGACAACAAACTGTTCCAGGCTCCTGACTTATTTCCTGCCCCAAGACATGAGATCAGCTGCCCTCCCAAAGCTTAGTTCCTCGCGGTGGAAAACAGTATTGAAGGGCCTAACCTGGGTGTTACTGGTCTCAGGAGAGAAGGTGGTGGGCAGAAGTGCTACTGTCACTGAGCCATTTTTAGCAGAGGCAGAAACCAGAGATGAGATGTTTTCCGAAGGTGGTGAGTTCCCATAGTGTTTTCCAGTTTTGCACATTGAGGGTTTCAGCCTGAGTGTGTGTCTAAAGAGTTTCATGGACAACTAAGACTTTCTGCTATAGTGACGGGAAGGACAATAAGGATGAGGGAGCCAAAAACCCTACTGAGCCCCAAGGATTGTTTTAAGGGGTCAACACAGTGTGTTCTCTTTGGACTCACCAAGCTTGACGCAGGGAACACTCCTCGGCCTGTAACAGATGCTTCAGGGTTATCAGGACCACATGCTGTGTTTTCATCTTTGTGAGTAGACATAAAGCTATGCTTAATCTCCGTATTTCCTTCAGCCTGAGCACACTGCCTTGTGTGTGGTCGGACCTGATAAATATTAAATTGCATTATGCATGGTATTGAAGGAATGAGCCAGTGACGGTGCAAGACACGAGGGGTGGGGGGGATGGGGGATTGGTCTCCTAAGCTCTCTTCATGTAAACATATAACCCAGATCAAATAGTGTGCTTTCCAAAGGGCATCAGTCAAGTCGCACGGCCTCCCTAACACCCTCAACTGATGGGCAGATGACAGCTCCTCAGCCCCGTCCCTATAGAGGTTCTGGGAGCCCAACACAGCTCGACCGGGGATCGTGTCCTAGAAAATGTACAGTGGTCAGCAGGGGGCGCCGTCGGCCTTTATGTCATCAAATTCACTTGCTCCCAGATAGAAGCCAAACGAGGAACCCTGTCCCAATGCTCTCTAGGAACTGAGGGAAACTGCTATGAAACGTGACATAAAAACACTATGAGAAGGGAGCTCAGGCTTCACTTTCAGAGACTGACAGCAGGGACACAGTTCATTATATAGAAGACACCAGGCCACATTTTTATCAGAAAAGAGGCATTTTTATTCCACATAATAGGGGAAACTGAACTCAACCTATAGCCACCTGGCTAAGGTGCTTCGCCTGAGTACCTCGTTTGGTCCTTACGATAGGAGGGCAAGCTGTGTGTGGCACACAACAGTTGTGTGACCCTGGGCAACTTATTTCCACCGTCTGCAGGCCTCTGCTTGCTCATCTGAAAGGATGGCATTTCGCCTGCATCATCTCTAAGTGTCCCTTGCGCTCTGTCCAACTCTGACTTCTCATCGTATTGAGTCCAGAGCCAGAAGGTAAAATAAAGTGCTCAAGAAATAAGTCCTACTGGGACAACCAAGATGGCGCAACAGGTAAGCGCTGTGCTGACCTTCTCTCACAACCACAGCAAAATGACAACTAATCTCCCAAACGACCATTATGGAGAATCGCCTAAAATCAAGCTGAACTGAAGCCTTTCAACTAAGGACATGCAAGAGAAGCCACCTCCCGACTGGTAGGAGGGAGAGAGACGTGGAAAACGCTGGTCCCACACCCACGTGTGACCATTAAAGATCAGGAGGGGTACTTCGGCTGTGGGGATCCCCCTCATCCCCCAGAGAAGTGACAGATCCCAGCCCCAGCCCAGCCCGGGGTTCCAGTACTGACGAGAGAAGTCCCCATAATTTCTGGTTGTGAAAACCAGTGGACATTGTGACTGAGTGTGGCGGCATTCCCAGGTGCTCCTCTTAAAGGGACCGCGCAGACCTACCCACCAACAAACACTCGCTCTGAGCTCCAGTGCTCGGGCAGCAGCTGGAAAGGTCGCAGGGACAAACGGTGGGGAATTGGATTGTCCGGCTTTGGAAGGGGGCTGGAGAGGCGGCTTTCTCCTGAACGGGGAGCTGGTAGAGGCCATTGTTTCATTGCTGAGCTCTCCCCCTTCCCCACATGTGGACGCAGGTGGCAGCCATATATGAGTCTTCAACAATCGTTAGCCCCGCCCTGGAGGTTCAAGACCTGGCCCCGGGCAATTTTCTGGCACACCCAGGCCTCTTTCAGTGGCTCTTATGTGCAGACCGCCTGCCTTGGCTCAAGCTGCAGACTTTCCTAGGGTCTCTCAAAGGTTCGCAGAACCCAGACAAGCAGTGTCATGCAGGGTGTCATTTCCCGCTCCACGCACTAGAAAGCAGGATATGGTGAGGGCAAAAAGGAACAACAACGGAGCCATAGACAGGGGAGTCATACCACTATATTCTCAATGGCAGCTGGTCAAAACACAAAAGCAAACATCTACCAGTACCCCAACTAGGGGTCTTCCTGCACCCCAGTCTCGCTGGCGGCCAGGGAGACACAGGAAGTAGAATCAACATGATCCGCGATCCACAATCAGCTTGCTAACCACATTTGCTAACCGAATTTGCTAGCATCACCATCGCTGTTATATTAGTGACGAATGGCTAACTGGTTACAGCTGACGGCCACCTACTGCCCGAGCCAGCACCTTTCCATGTGAGGCTGAGAGCCTGGAAACTGCTCTCTGGGACTCTGTCCCTACAAGCAGCATCTGGCTGGAGCACGTCCTGTACCTCTGGCTGAGCAGCCCTAAGCTGGCACTGGCAGCAGCCAGCCTTGGTTCGCGGCTTGACCTCTTAAGATGCTTCTAAGCACAGCACGGGCAGGTGGCAGCCATCAGTGGATTTTCTTTGTGGCTCCTGCTGAGTGGCCTCAGGTGGGACACGGGCTGTGGCTGAACTTAACCTACAGTGGACCCCGTCTAAAGTGGTCCTGGAGCTGGCGCCCCCAGTGGCCAGCTTCAAAGCAAGCTGGAGCATCACCCAGCCGCCTCCAAGTACAAACACCCAAGAGGCAGTTAGGGCAGAGCCCTGCTGAGGCAGATCCTGCTCTGTAGGATCAGCCCCTGCACAACAACTCTTGCACTGTAGTCAAAGCCAGTCCTCACAACCACTGAGTCCGAGGGTCAGTCCCTCCCACTGATGTATATTTATCAACCAAGGCTCAACAAGAGGAGGGCACACGCAACCCATACAAGGGACACACCTGGAGTGCACGGCTCAGGTGACCAAGAAGACTGCGCCACTGAGCCCCACAGCACACCTACTACATGAGACCATTCTACTAAGACCAGAAGACGTAGCAGCCCTACCTAATACATAGAAACAAACACAGGGAGGCAGCCAAAATGGGGAGACAAAGAAACATATCCCAAATAAAAGAACAGAACAAAGCTCCAGAAAAAGAACTAAGTGAAACAGAGATAAGCAATCTATCAGATGCAGAGTTCCAAACATTGGTTATGAGAATGCTCAGTGATCTAAGGGAGAACTTCAACAGAGAGACAGGAAGCATAAAAATGGAGATGGAAACCATGAAAAAGAACCAGTCAGAAATAAAGGATACAATAACGGAAATGAAGAATACATTATGGGGAATCAACAGTAGATTAGATGAAGCAGAGGACCCAACCAGCGATGTAGAAGATAAGGTAGCAGGAAACATCCAATCAGAACAGCAAAAAGAAAAAAGAATCCAAAAAATTGAGGCGAGTTTAAAGGGACTTCAGGGACAATATCAAGCGTACCAACATTTACATTATAGGGGTACCAGAAGGAGAGGAGAGAGAGCAAGGAATTGAAAACCTATTTGAAGAAATAATGACAGAAAACTTCCCTAACCTGGTGAAGGAAATAGACATAAAAGTCCAGGATGCACAGAGTCCCAAACAAGATGAACCCAAAGAGGCCACACCAAGACACATCATAATTAAAATGCCAAACGTTAAAGACAAAGAGAGAATCTTAAAAGCAGCAAGAGAAAAGCAGTTAGTTACCTACAAGGGAGCCTCCATAAGACTGGCAGCTGATTTCTCAAAAGAAACTTTGCAGACAAGAAAGGAGTGGCAGGAAATATTCAAAGTAATGAAAAGCAAGGACCTACAATCAAGATTGCTCTACCCAGCAAAGCTGTCATTTAGAATTGAAGGACAGATAAGGAGCTTCCCAGTCAAGAAAAAGCTGAAGGAGTTCATCACCACCAAACCAGTATTACAAGGAATTTTAGAGGGATTTCTTTAGGATAGGAGGGGGTTAAGGATGGGTGAAAGGGGAAGGGGCTTAGAAGTACAAATTGGTTGTTACACAGCAGTCATGGGGATGTGGGTTATAGCATAAGGAATATAGTCAGTAATATTGTAATAACTAGGTATGGTGCCAGATAGGTGCTAGATCTATCAGGATGATAGATGGGAATGGATTGGGGGCAGGGTGAAAAAAGGTGAAGGCATTAAGAAAAACAAATTGGTAGTTAATACAGTCTGGGGAAGATAATCAACAATGTTGTAAAGATCATGTAAGGTGTCAGATGGGCACTGGACTTATCAGGGGGATCACGTCATACACTGTAGATGCCTGACCAATGCGCTATACACCTGAAGCTGAAGTAGAATAATAGTGAAGGTCAACTATAACTAAATATATAGTCACAGGATGTGGAGTACAACATAGGAAGATAGTTGATGGTATTGTAACAGCTATATAAGATGTCAGAGGGGTAGTGGCGTGGAGGGTGGGTTATCACTTTATGAGGGGTTTAAATGTCTAACTATTACATTGTTTTGTACACCTGAAACTAATAAAAAAATTAAAACACAAAAAGAATAAGTCCTACTGTCACCATTACAGTGGCCGGCATGTAGTAGGTCCTCAATAAATGTTCACTAAACTGATACCAGCCATTAGTTGGTTCTCAGTTATTCCAGTTATATTATCTGTCTTCAATTCAATTACCAAACTTTTCTCATGAGCTCTAGGGAACAATTAGTTTTTTCCGCTAATTCTCTGGAAAATGTATTGTGAAATTTGAACAGTTGCCATTTACAAATGCATTCATTTTGAGCTCACATTCTTATGTGCTAGACACTATTCCATGCTGGTGGCTTGGCATGCATTACCAGGTTCACTTTTATTCACTTTTGATAGCACGATGAGGCAGGTGTTCATTCCCATTTGATGGATGAGGAAACTGAGGCACAGTGAGTTTAAATAATCTATCCAAAGCTGCACAGATGGAGACGGGACTCACATGTGAGCATGTTTCTTTCCAAAATGCCACTACTCCATAAAGTTGGCACCTGAGAACAGACCCCATTTCTGTGTTGACATTGGCTGGATCACATTGATGCAGCCAGACATATTTCTGCTCTAGAAGAACAAAACCCCACGAAAGTACAGTTCTGTGGATGGTTTGCCCATGCTTGTCCCTAGAGAGAAAGAGTGGCTCTCATATACCCTTCTCTCACACTAATTATTGACTCAACAAATAGTTACTGAGGGCCAGGTACTATTCTAGGTGCTGGGGTCATAGCAGGGCACAATCCACACAGAAATCCATGCCCCTGGGAGCTTGTATTCTAGCAGGAGGATAAGAGAAGCAAACAATAAACAATGTGTATTAAATTGTATATTGAGGGAGAAAGGGCCATGAAAAGAAAATAGAGCAAAATAAAGAGTATCTGAAGATAGAAGGGGGGACTTAATTTAAAATAGGCCTTCCTGTGATGATGAAATAGGTGTGGAGACTGAGGGGGGTGAGAGATGTGGATGGATGTGAGCTGTGCAGGTTTCTGGAAGAGTAACACAGGCAGTGAGTGCAAAGGTACAGAGGTATGTGCGTGTTTAGCATGGTAGAGGACAGTCCAGGAGACTGGGGCCTGGAGAGGAATGACAGAGGGCAATGGAGGTGGTCAGAAGTGGCCAGGTTCTAGAGAGGTAATTGGAAGGCAGAACTAAAGGAACTGCTGATGGTTTGAAGGTGGTGTGTGAGAGAGAGGAGGAGTCAAACAGGACCCAGGGGTTTTGGCCCAAGTAACTGGAATAACAAAAATTTACAACAATGCTGTAAAAAGGGGCCAGCTTTTCTCTCTATCCCCGTGGCCTCTGTAGACCTTTGCCCAGTGGTCTGGGTGACATGCCTGTGCCAGAGTGGGACAGTGGGAGGAGCAAAGAAATCAGGAAGTATGACAAAAGTTATTTTACGATGTATCAAGAGATAAGAGCCAGCACCTCCTTTTATTTTCATGAAGAAAAATGTATGATTTTTTAAAACTTTTAATTTTGAAATAATTTTAGACTTACAGAAGAGTTGCTGAGAGAGCAGTGTCTGGAGCGCACCAGCGTCCCCTACTGTTAACATGTGGCATAACCACAGTACAGTAACAAAAAGAAGACATTACCTTTGGTGCAACACTATTAACTAAACTGCAGACTGTATTCTCATTTCCCAATTTTTCCCCTTACTGTCATTTTTGTGATGCAGGACCCCCTCCCTGTGCTTTCTTGTCATGTCTCCTTAGTCTCCTCCAGTCTGAGACAGTTTCTCCTTAGTAACTGCCTGGCACCTCTCTCCTTTTTCCTGGGGCCCCAGGTCTGGGCAAAGTCTGGGTCAGGGGTGGAACTCTGGCCACCCGCCCCGGGAGCCAGCCCCAAGAGAGGAGTGGCTCAAGCTGGGTCTCCCTCCCTGGCTTGGGCCATCACCCTGGTCCCCAGCTCACTGCAGTTCTTACCCTTGGGGACTGTGAGTGCCTGGTCACCACCGCCACTTCTGATCAACAGAGCTGGATCTGGGAGGCAGGAAAACAGCCCCGTTGTGTTTTAGCGTAATAGTTCCTTTTCACCCAACAGCACACAGATGGCTAAGGGAAGGGTTGAGCCTCCCTGAACTCCACTAGGACTGAAGTACCGACTACCCAATTTGCTCCTGAGGATGAAGAACGATGCAGCAAGAAGAGCGCCCGCTGCCCCCTTTCAACCCCTCTTACCCCATCCGGAGTTTCACAGCGTGCAGCCAGGGGCACCAGATGCATGTGGCATTTTGGAGCTAAGACCACAGTGGTGTTGCTGGTACTGTTCCAGTCAGGAAAAGCTGGTGGCCCAGTTACCATGGGAACCAAAATTTGCTTAAGGGCAGCTGGTGTTCAGATCTTTTTTGGACTTAGAGATGCAATAGAGACTTAGAGATGTACGGTGTCATGATGGTGGAGGTACCACAGTCAAATAAATCCTGCAATTGACCGCTAGAGGTGGGCACGCGCGTGCCAGGCTGTGCAAACTGAAAGGTGGACTGGGATCAGAGTTGGGATCTTTTCAGGGCATGGAAGATGGTGGTACAGCCCTAGTTTGGGAGAGGCTTCTCAGAGAACAGGGCACATGCTTTGTAAGTGCCACCAAAGCTCTTCATGCAACTGTCTGCTGGTCTGCTGATTTGGGTGGCTCATTGGTCATGGAGGGCACCGCCAGACACCAGGATACATGGGCTCTGCAGCGAGACTGTCCAAGGCTCTGGCACTGATTAGCTGTGTGACTGTGGGCAAGTGTCTTGGGCTCTCTGAGCCTCGGTGCTCTGTCAAATGCAGGAGCACAGAAACTACCTCATAATACTGCCAAGGGTTAAGCCGTCTGAACCTCACGGAGTGCTCAGGACACCGTAGCCCTCGATAAATTGTAGGTCTGAAATCCTTGCTCTGGGCCTGGAGGAGTCACGTTTCCTCTTCTGGGACTGTTCTGAGCACGTGCTACCCAGAGATCCTTCCAGCGCTGACTCCACCGTCTGGTGTTTGCTGGATGCTCTTGCTGGCCCTGGCTGTTAGTACACAGTGCCAGCGTGGGAACACGAGGACAGAGTGTCATGCAGGGCGGCCTGCGGGGTCTCTGCTCCCGCTCCCCACATAAGAACGCAGGATGTGGCTAGGCCAAAAAGGAACACCCACGGAGCCATAGGTAGGGGAGTCACACCACTATGGTCTCACTGGAGGCTGGATTCACAGGACGCCAGGGGAGGGCATTTCTCTGCGCTCGCCTCCGGGAATACCAGGCACCGAATGTCCCGTGCCTTCCACATCCGGGTAACTTGGCCTCTGCTTTTTGGGAGACTCTCCTTCTGCTCCTCCTTTAAAACCCAGGTGTGGTGTTTTTTCTGTGACTTTAATTGACCTCTCCCAGAGTTTTTAACTCGTGTTAATTTTCCTTTCTCTGTATTTTGTACCAGTTATTTCACATTTCTCTATTTTAATTATTTACTGCAGCTGTCTTGTTTGCAGAGTTGAATCAAATAGACTGTATGTGGTTGTTCAAACAGACTTTCTTTTCTGATAATTTTATTTTGGTGTAAGTTTGCTTTCAGTTTAAGTAATCAAAACATACTTAGGTAAGTATTCTTGAGTGGATTAAAAATAGCTTTTAATATATTCCTAGTGTAATGTGATAATGCTTGCAAACTGGACATTGAAAAGATTTTTCCCTTTTATTTGTGTCTGAATAAGAGAAAGAATAGGGAAAGCAAATGTTTTAACATTTTATCTCTAAGCAAAAAAGAAACTGTAGAAGAAGTAGAAAAATAAAGATGACTTTCAGATCTAGTTTCTGGTTTGTACAAAAGGAGGAATTTAAAAATTGGGACTGATGGTTTGTCTACAAGAATCTTTTTACTTTGGCTTTCATAACTCAACATTTCCCTGGGGCCCCAGATGAGAATGCTGTTAGGTATGAAGGCAGAAATAAGTTACTGAAACTCTTAGGTGGTTAATATTAACTTTCTTTTCTTTCATGAATAAACCATATCATCTGGGACTAATGGGTGAAACTCAGAGGGCTTTAACTAAACCAGGGATTGGCAAGCTTTCTTTAAAGGGCTAGATGGTAAATATTTTAGGCTTTGCAGGACAGTCTCTGAAGCAGCTACTCAGCGCTTCGCTGTGATGTAAAATCAGCCAGATGTGCAAAAATGGGGCATGGCTGTGTTCCAATAAAACTTTATTTACAAAAGCAGAAGGAAGCCAGATTTGTCTTGTTGGCTATAGGTTGCTGACCTCTCAACTAAACACTCTGTTTTCAGCCCTAAGTATCCATTCTCTTAAACACACCTTGCACATACAAAAGGAAGCTGTGTTGACCAGGTCATAAGGTTATTATGGCATTACAAATATTTGTAATTTTAACACCAGTGATCAAATTCTGAGTGAGTGAAAAGAACCACACCTCTCAGGGCTGGGAGGCCAGATTCAGGTGTCAGGATGGCAGTTTCAGATCCAGAAGAATGACTTGCCTCCTGTCTGGTCAGAGCCCCCCTCCTGCTCTCACTGATCCCATCCTTACCCAGTCACCCACTGTGGTCTAGGTCTCTTGCGCCCAGTAGGGAGACAGTAGGGAGACTGCTGGCTATGTTGGTTTACTTTAGAGTCAAGAGAGCACAAAACTATCCAGAACCTTGGGCCGGCAGTGTGGCAGAGGAAGCCCAAGACCATCCCAACTAGAAGTGTTACCTTTTTAAGAAATGTAGGAAAATAAATTTGCTTCTTCTATTACTCAGATATTTTATGTGACTTACTGTATTAGTCAGGGTTCTCGAGAGACACAGAACCAATAGGATACAATGTTACAGAATGGGCCAAATCAATCACGACGTATACGTGCCAACTCTGAGGACTTCATCTTATTTCTGAGTAAATACTGCAAAGGGGTCGTGCAACTCATTAATTGTCCTAATGAATAGCGCTGACTCTTCCTTACATCTCTCCCCTCATCCCTCTCAGTGGGGAAACCACGAATCCAGATGCAAAGCTTGGACACTTTGCACGAAGACAACAGCAATTCTATGAGACACCGCTGTCCACGTCTCAGCAATAATTGATAGCGCTGTGGCTTTCTCATGTTACTGATTAAGCATTCAAAATAGAAGCCCGGCTTGCCTGTTCCAAATGCTGCCTCATTACCCATCTGAATATACTCGTAAATGCTACCTTTCTGCATATTCAGAATAACCAACCCCTATGCAATATATCTGTCCTATGTAACACCTAGTGACGTGTCAGCGGCGGTGAAACTTATAGAGGTCTGAGCTGGGAGCGCAGATCTGGAGGGTCCCTGAAGAAGAGCAGTTGAGTAGGGCTTTGACAGGGGAACAGCATTTGGCAGCCCACTGTAATGGGGGTGGTCCTGGAGCTGTGGTAAGGAGAGGACCCCTTTCGTCTCCAGATGCCAGGCTAGTCCTGTTGCCAAGGGAAGCACCACTCAGGACACATTTCCCGCTCAGAGTACCAACAACTGCAGTTCTCTCCCAAAGTGTAATTTGTTCTTATTTTTCCAGGAGTTAGGCAGACGGCTTCCAAACTGGGCCTCATCTTCCGCCCGCCTCACCGGCCACCACCACAACACAGTCACTGCACAAAGAAATCCGTCAGCTGGAGAAGTGTGGCTGCCAGGATGCTTCCTGAAGAGGGATTACACCCCATTTTCAATGTGCCAATATTCCTAGGACTTCGCTAACCCTTTGGGAAAAGAGATTCTTTTCCCAAAGAGAAATGGTCTCAGGTGGCCTTAGTCATGTGGCAAAACTTGGGTTGTTTGCTTACAGGAAGCTCCTCACAAACTCAGTCTGGGGTTTTTGCACGTCTAATGGGAGCCAGGTCTCCAAATGGAGCTGGTTTTAAATGCACTCTCAGAGTGGAAAGAACACAGGCTTGGCATTCCTCTCACTGAAGCGAGCAAGCTAGGAAAGTCTGAGCGAACAAGCCTGGAATCAAGAGTGGTCAGAAAAATCCATTGCCTTGGGAGGTAAACGCAGGGAGCTGTGAGTATAAACTATGAGTCATATGACAAGAGACTCTGCTTAGGCAGAAGGAAAGCATGTTTTCCTTTAAATGATTAAACTTGGTTGAACATAGTTCAAGAAAAATTCTTCCTTCTGAACACTTTTTTCCCCATACTTAAAGAGTTTCAAGATGAGATTTGTTTTCTTAAAGAGAATACTTATATCAATAGTTTCCAAAGTAGACACATCTGTGGACTCAGAACACCCAAATGACATAAAATAAGGTATTTGCCCCAACTCCTACACCTACATGGTTAAGATAGTACATCAAAAAAAAAAAAAACAAAAAAAAAACGAGGGAGGTTATAAATACCTCCATAGTCTCTAGACACTAAAACAAATGGCTATGGACTTGAATCTCATGTTTATTCCTTTTTCTTGGGCAAAAGTTTTTAATGCCTGTTCTCAACGTGATAAAATAATAAAATTTCAAGTGTGTGGTTTGGAAAAGTTGGCCAACATTTCATTTGAACAATTACTCTGCAGTCCAGTCTGGATTCAGCTTAATGTCAAGTCAACACATATGAGTTAAACCCAGGATATGTGAGTTGTCCAGCTTTGGAAAGGCTGGTTTTGTAAATAAGTGGGGAAGAGCGAAGCAGCAACCAAGTCGAAGAAAAATACAAGGACGACCAGCAATAACATCACTGGGGTTGAGCCTAACAGCTTTGGGGGCATTTCCTGCTCTTATTGTGGGGTTAGTTCACTTAAAAATAAGCATCTTTTGGGCCGCCCAGTGGCTCAGGCGGTTAGAGCTCCATGCTCCTAACTCCTAACTCCGAAAGCTACCGGTTGGATTCCCACATGGGCCAGTGGGCTCTCAACCACAAGGTTGCCAGTTCAACTCCTGGAGTCCCGCAAGGGATGGTGGGCTGTGCCACGGCAACTAGAAAACGGCAACTAGAAAACGGCAACTAGAAAACGGCAACTAGAAAACGGCAACTGGACCTGGAGCTAAGCTGCGCCCTCCACAACTAAGACTGAAAGGACAACAACCTGACTTGCAAAAAAGGCCTGGAAGTAAGTACACACTGTTCCCCAATAAAGTCCTGTTCCCCTTTCTCAATAAAAAAAAAAAAAAAAAACTTAAAAAAAAAAAGCATCTTTCTCCCTCCCTTCCTCCCTCTTTCTTTTTTCTGTATCCAATGACCAAAACCTAGAATGAAGTATGATCAGTACCTACTGATATTTCCTTTGCTTTCTTCTTGTGGGGAAAGCATGCTTTCTCTGTGTCCCTCTTTTTAATTTTTTTCTTTCCCAAACGTGATTACTTTTTGATGAGGCTCAGCGTTCAGGAGCCAGATCTCAGAAGGGGCAGGAGCGGGATGGGAAAACGGGAGGCCTCACTGCCAGCTGCTGCGCTCGCCTCCGCTGAAAGGCAGGAGGGGCCGTCCGGGAGGATCGCCCGCCCCTTCCCTCCTTCTGTCCGTCTCAGGTCTGGGGGTGGGGGGCGGTGGACACCTGAGGATCGGGGGAGGCACCTGAGGTGCCAGGCCCTGCACGTTCCTTGTATTACTCAACCCTCAGCGGTATTTTAACGCCCTGCCGCGTCCCCAATTTAACGTCTGAGGAATAGGAGGCTGGGAGAGGTGAAGTCGCCCGCAGTCCTGGAAGCTCCGGAAGGACAAGTCTGTGAAGTCCCCTCAGTGCTCCCACCCGCACCCCACGCAAACCTGTCGATGAGCGTTTGCCTTGGGTGTGCTTCCCACCAACGCACAGAAAGCCCTGCGGAGTTCACCCCAGGCCGCTCGGAGCCCCAGTGTTTTCGGTTCTTCCAGGCTGCGGAGACCCGGCCAGAAGGGGCCGGACCCGGGGCGGGGGTGGAGCGGTGGAGGGAGACCGTGGAGGGAGACGGTGGAGGGGGCGTCTCCACGACCCAGTTCCATCGAGCCCCCGCGCACCCCGCCCCGGTCCCCCCGCCATCCCGTTCCCCCGCCCCTGGCTCTTGCTACTCGCACCATCTCCCCAGGCCGGGGTCCACACCCCCGCCCAAGCCGCGCCCCCTTCCGCGTCCCCGTCCCCGGATCTCGTCGCCCAACCCATGCCCAGGTTCTCACCCCCGCCCCCGGCACCCCCCCAGCACTAGTGCCTTGGCCGCCCCCACCCGGCCCGAGTTCACCCCCGGCCGCGTCCCCGCCCCTGGGCCGCTCCTGCGGCGACCGGCCTGCTTAGCGGGCGGCGGGTGCGCCATGGGCAGCGGCAGCAGCCGGAGCGGCCGGGCCCTGAGGCGGCTGCGCGGCCCCGACAGCCGGCCAGCGGGGCCCAGCGGGGCGGCCTCCGAAGGCGGGACGGGGCCGCTGGTCTCGGCGACCCCGGCGGCCCGGGAGGAGGCCCCGCAGGCAGCGGCGGAGGCGGCGGAGGGTGCGGATGGCCCGGACCCCAGCCCCGCGGCGCCCCCAGACGTCCGGGACGAAACCCTGCGCCTGCTGGACCAGCTGTTGGCCGAGTCGGCGGCCTGGGGCGCGGAGGAACTGGCCTCGCGGGGCCCGGCGCGGCCCCGACCCGCCGCTGGCGCGGGGAGCCCGGTGAGTGTCATGTGCGCGTCTCTGCCCGGAGTCCCTTCCGCGACGGCCGCGCCCGGGAGCGGTCTCTGCGGGGCCTCCGCCCTGGCCCCCAGACCCCGGTGCCCTCCCGTCGCTCTCTCTCTGCTCCTCCCTCCCGATGCTGGTCGTCCTCCCAGCCGCCTCCATCCCCCTACGGGCTTCTTGGCCTGCGTGATGCTCTGGCCCCCCTACCCCCCCCACTGACTCGCCGTCTCCGAATCCCTCCGAGGTCAGGGCCTCTCCTTCCCATCTGATTTTCTCCCTGCCTGCCTCCTCTGGGTGCTCACTGCCTCTAGTTTGGGGTGACAGTGCCGGGAGCAGCCTTAAAGGGGAGGGGGACAGACGTCTCACTTGGCAGAAAGGCATCTCTCGCTCAGGCTTTCTTCTGGCCAGAGCTCCCCTTTCTTTCCTCTTGGAACTGTGTCCACCCGCAAAGTGCAGCTTCCCGGGCTCCTTCCAGCCCGGGAGGGAGCTGGCCAGGGGTGCTGTTTTCTCTCAGCTGCCTCCCCGCTTGGCAGTCCCTGGGGACACTGGTGGAGGAGGTGCTAGCTACGTGGTGTGGCCGGGAGCCAAACAGTGGTTCACAGATGCCCTGGGAGTCAGGCTGGCCAAGCAATTCGCGTACTGCTGCCTATTTTTAAAATGCCTGGAATCTCTTTTTGGCTTCCTATTCTCTTTTCCAGAACACTTGTAACAACAGCCCTGCTAGTCTAGAAAAACAATAAAAATGAGCACTCTGGTTTGGCGACAGTCTTCCCTGCAGCAGAGCTGAATGTACAAAACGGTTAATGTCAGCTCCTGGACTTGAGGGCGAAGCTGCAGGCAGCACCCCTCCCGGGGAGCCAACCGCAGGCTCTGCTTAACTGAGGGACCTGAGGGAATGTCTTCCTGGGCAGCCACCAAGCAGTAGCGTCCTGAACCGCCTCAGTGGGGGTGGGGGGGACTGGCCCACCTGCACATTGCAGACAGCCTCCCACCCCGTCCTCCCGCCCACCCCCACCCCGTTACTCTCCTCCCCGTTACTCTCCCCAAGTGAGCTGCTGTTAGCAGGACTGAATTATGTAACAGGATTCCTTTACAGCTACAGCAGCACTGTTATATAACACTAAAAATGGATAAACAGTTGAGAAAATTGGGGGAAATTCTGAGAGCGTAGAAGCAATCTTTTAGTGTTCAGTTTTCAAGTGCTTTGGAAACTCGAAAAGTGACAATGAGAAGAAAATAGAAAGAATGGCCCCCCCACCACCTTCGCGGAGTATCACAGACTCTTAGGGTGCAAGGGCCGCCTTACTCATCCTCTGTCATCTCTCAGGTATTGTTTGAGCACCTACTGTGCGCCGGCCATTGCTCTAGGCGCTGGAGATGAACACAAATGTCACACAGTCCTTGCCCTGAAGTCCACAGTCTGACGGGGGTAGGGGTGGGGTACACAGACAGAAAGCAGAATACAGTGCGGTTCAAGATCTGCATCGAGTCCGCAGGAGGAGCACTGAGCCCTGGAGAAGTCAGGGTGGAATTCCAGAAGGACAGCACTTGACCTGAATCAGGAGGGTCTGTGGCATTAGCCAGGCAAACAGTGGAGAAAAGCATCTGGGCAGAGAGAACCTCAGATGCAAAGGCAGTGGTGGCCCCAGAACACACAGGTTGACCAGGCTGCTGGCTGCTGTCCATGGTCGGAACCCAGCTACTCTGTAAGGGTTGGAAGCAGAATCTCACAGTGCCTTGCCCGATGCCAGGCCTGAGCCACGTGCTGGTGGGCACAGGAAGGCACAGAAATGAAGTGGACAGGACGTTGCTGAAGCATGCTTGAGAGATGCTGAGGAAGCCGTGGCACAGGAGTGTGAGTTCCTGCAGGGCTGGGACAAGCCCAAAGGGGACTCTAGTGAGGATGGTCAGCAGTGGTTTGGCCAGAACAGACGTTCTTCCACACCTAAATCCCAGGAGCCCCATTACCAGCAAGGAGGGCAGCCCCCAGGACACCAATTCCGATTCCCACGGGACTTTGCCTCCTGACGGCTAATGTCTAGGATCCCTTTAGTTCCTTGACAGTTTGAGAATCACAGATTGCTAGAGCTGTAAAGGGCCTATCGACCACCCAGGGCTGTCTTGTCATGTACGCTGGAGACCTGTGGGTCCAGCACGGTGATGCCCAAGTCTCCAGTCAGGACCAGGAACCAGGCCAGGTGCAAGGACCTGGCTGTTCTTGGCTGGGTCCGGAGGACGAACAGGGTAGGAAACAGGTCACCTACCTACCGCCTGTTCATGAGTCTAGTTAAGTACTCAGTAAATGTTGACTGACTGGAGGCTTGGTAGAATTATGTGAAAATGTATGTGAATGTGCTTTATAAAGTGATAAAACACTACACAAATGTAATTTATTGTTATTTTCCTCCAATCCTATCCTCTTTACCTTCTCCAGGTCTCCCTGAATTTCTCTTTGGAAACACTTTCCTGAAGGCCAGGCCTCTTGAAGGGAGGTGGGGACCCTAGGACTGGTGGCCTCAGAGTCAGAGCATCCCTTTGAAAAAGTTCTTTGTCATGTTAGCAATGCAGAGCAGCTTTCACAGCCCAGGCCACCTGCACCCGCAGCTTTTGCTACCGGGGAGGCCGTGAAGTGCGGACAACAGCGCCTTCTGGTGGTGAGAGGGCGGAACCTGATTGGCAAAATCCTGAAAATTGTTGGGGTTGGGAGACAAGGTGCCAGGAGAGCCAGTGCACTGTTCTCTCTACTGTACGTTAGAATTTCCCACAGAAACATAAAAAAACCCAACCAACCAGATAAGCCTGGGGTTCAAAGAAGGATAATTCTTAGATAAGGAGGAAGGGGAAGTCTATGCATGCAGTGGAGTATTACCCAGCAATAACAGGGAGTGAACTATTGATACAGGCCATGCGGATGGATCTCAGAACCGCTATGCTAAGTGAAAGAAGCCAGACAAGAAAGAGCGCACGCTGTGCTATTCCACGTATCTAGGCTACTAGAGGGTGCACATGAGACTGAGACAGCGGTGACAAAGCATATCAGTGGTTCCTGCAGGTGGGAGGGCTGGTGGGGGCGGGACAAGGTGAGGCAGCACAGAGGAGGTGAGGGATGTGTTTAGCATCTTCATTGTGGTGATGGGTTAGCAGGTATACGCACAGGTCAAAACCTACCAAGCTGTATCCTTTAAACATCTGCTGCTTGTTCTATGTCGATTGTAGATATGTCATTGGTATGTGCACATATATAGTACATAGAAAGCTGTTAAGAATTGAGAGTTAAGGGGAGAACTCTATAAACAGAAGAAGCAGAATATAATACATTTTGGTAAATAAGAGATGTAGTGGATTTTCTCACTGTTGACACTTCGCTTTTCTCAAAAAACCCTAGTTGTAAGAGTCACAGGAGACTAAGAGATCATCTCATTCAATTCTTCTCACACGAGGTCTGACAATTAAGTTTGTGAACCTGTTGCAACGACGTTGCTCACCTTTTCTGATATCAGAGGGATTATTCACTATGAGTTTGTACCAACTGGACAAACAGTTAACCGAGTTTACTATTTGGAAATGCTGAAAAGGCTGCGTGAAAAAGTGAGACGACCTGAACTTTTCACCAACAATTCATGGCTCTTGCATCACGACAATGCACCAGCTCACACGGCACCGTCTGTGAGGGAATTTTTAGCCAGTAAACAAGTAACTGTATTGGAACACCCTCCCTACTCACCTGATCTGGCCCCCAATGACTTCTTTCTTTACCCGAAGATAAAGAAAATATTGAAAGGAAGACATTTTGATGACATTCAGGACATCAAGGGTAATACAACGACAGCTCTGATGGCCATTCCAGATAAAGAGTTCCAAAATTGCTTTGAAGGGTGGACTAGGCACTGGCATCAGTGCATAGCTTCCCAAGGGGGTACTTTGAAGGTGACTGTAGTGATATTCAGCAATGAGGTACGTAGCACTTTTTCTAGGATGAGTTCACGAACTTAATTGTCAGACTTCATATATTCTCTGTTTCTCATTCAGCTGTAGTTTTTCAGAGCCTCCCTAGGATCACGAGTGATGACACATCCCCGCCCCGCCCAAACACTCACGCCTCCCTGAGTTCAGCCCGGTTCCCACGGCCCCAGCCCAGGCGCCGCCCCCCCCAGGGTTCAGACGTCTGACCGCAAGGTGGCACGATGCCAGCGGGCTGGTGGCGGGAGCTAGTGTCTGCACTAGGCCTGGACCAGCCAGCAGGGGCTGCTGTGTCTTCACGTTTCATCCAAGCTCTCCTGGCTGCTTCAACAAGCTGTACTGCTGGGAGGGCGTCTAACACATTTCCCACCTGAGACAGGAAAGTTAAAGGCGGCAACAAATTGATGAGAGAAAGGACCACACATTCAAATCGCAGGCACAGAAAGAAACACTGGTGAAAACTGAACAGGTGTAATAAGGCTGAGCCATTAGGGAAATTACAAAGGAAAGAGCATGACCTTTCTTTCGGAATGCAGTTTTAGAATGTACAGCTCAGACATGACGGTGTGCCCGTCGTCCCTGCCCTGCAAGGGAGGCCTCCAGTATGTCCCCGTTAGTAGTAAGTAGAGCAGCGTGGAGAAGTGGAGCCCGGGCTTCATGGAGATGTTTGATTCTGTCATTTAGTTGTTATACTGTATTAATGACAAATAACAGTCCATACGTGTTCAGTATGGACAGTCTTGTGTCCTCCTGATGGGAGAAACTACTGTAACAACACCTTGAAATCTGGTGATGAAAAGCAAAGCCACGGCAGGTGACAGCAAAACTGGTTCCAGCAGAAACTGACAAGAGGGAACCAGGGTCTCTATAGAAAGACTTTATAAAAAACAGCTGAAGGATGGTTGGGTAGAAGTATTACTGTTCTTCTGTGTTGCCCCTGAGACTATAACCAGGCCGAGTGATGGAAGCTGTAGGGAGGCTGATTGTGTCAATGTGAGAGAGACCTTTCATATACTATCTACCCACGAGAATTGAAAAACTCTGAGCGTCTCAAATAGGCATCTGTACACCTATGTTCATAGGAGTGTTATTCCCAATAGCTAAAAGGTGGAAGCAACGCAAGTGTCCATCGACGGATGGATATACAAAATCATGAACGAAATGGATAAAGAATGTACAGTTGTCCCTCAGTACGTAACCATAGGGGACTGGTTCCATGTCCCCCTGTGGATACCAAAATCCACAGATGCTCAAGTCCCTTATATAAAATGGTGTCGTTTTTGCATATGACCTATGCACAACCTCCCGTATACTTTAAATCATCTCTAGGTTACCTATACTACCTAATATAATGTAAATGCCATGTAAATAGTTGTTCTACTGTATCATTTAGTTGTTATACTGTATTAATGACAAATAACAGTCCATACGTGTTCAGTACAGATGCAGCCCTCACTGTCCTGACTACACAGTGCATGCCAGCCACAACATTGTGTTTTTCCGAATATTTTCCATCAGCAGTTGGTTGAATCTGTGGGTGCAGAACCTGTGGATATGGAGGGCCAACTGTATTCCATACAACTGAGTAATATTCAGTCTTAAGGAGGAAGGAAATTCTGGCACATGCTACATGGATGAACCTTGAGCACATTATGCTAATGAAATAAGCCAGACACAAGAGGACAAATATTGTGTGATTCCACGTAGACGAGGTGTCTAAAGGAGTCAGAGTCATAGGGCACAAAGTAGAATGGTGGTTGCCAGGGGGTTGAGGGGTGAGAGTTGTTTGATGGGGACAGTTTCAGTTTTGCAACATGGAAAGAGGTCTTGAGACTGGTTGCACAACAATGTGAATGTACCTAACAATACTGAACCGTATACTTAAAAATGGTTAAGATGGTCAATTTTAGGTTATGTTTGCCAATTAAAATTTTTTGATAAAAAGAAAATTACAAAGAACTTTGACATAGTCTGGGCTGCCCTGAGCTGGAATGGGCTGCTTCTCACAGCGGGTGTGTGTGTGTGTGTGTGTGTGTGTGTGTGTGTGTGTGTGTGTCTTTCCCTCCTCTCTCCACCTTCACTGCCCCATCCCCATTCTCTATCCCTCTTCCCATTGTGAATTCCTTGCTGACTTGGGAGTCATCTCCTCTTCATCTTTATACTCTTCAAAGGCACAGTGAGCACTCCGAGAAATGTGCAGTGAAGACTGACTCCCGTGGCAAGCTCAGCAGCCACCAGCAGCCACAGTTGGCTCCTTGGGTACCCCTGGAACAGGGCTGTGCACCTTGCTATGCGGCCAGTGTCCCCTTGGAGATAATGCCAGGCCGTCAAGAACAACCTTTTCTGGCCAGTGCATTGAAGTGAACTTGGCTTTGGGTCCGATGGTGTCCAAGAGTAAAGGGAACAGAATTTAGGGCCCAATGAAAGTAAGGAATCAATAGTAGATCTCTCATAAATCTAGGACCCTCAGTGGTCCTTTAAGACTGAATAATATTCCATTATTCAGTCTTCATTCCATTGTATGTATCAGCTTACATTCCATTGTATGTATCAGCTTACATTCCATTGTATGTATCGCTAGGGACTGCAAGTTATGTGTAACAGCACAGGAGGGTAACAAAGCACTAGGAAGCTATAAACACAGTCTAACCACCACTTAGGGTTGCAGCCCAAATTCCCATCCCTGGGTGGTCCAAAATACCTGCACACATAGATTTAATTTAAAGTGGTCTCAGACTGGAATGCCTCCTAAGGTGCCTGGCAAAAGCAAATGCATGTCCTCTCTGGAGGAAGTCATCTTCCACTCAGGCCTCAGAGAATACCCACAAAGAAATTCCCAAGGATAACAAAGCAGCACACAGTAAAAAATAACCAACTACCTAAGGAACCAAGAAACAATAGATAACAAAACTAGATCAATGAAGACTTTAGTTATTTGGATTACCAGACAGACACTATAATCAACTATGTTTATTACGTTTAAGGAAAATACCTGCAAAGGACATGGACCTATAAGAAGTGACCTAGCATTTTTGAAAAAGAACCAAATGGAACTTGTAGAAATGGAAAATACAATAAACAAAATTAAAGATTTTTATGTTATGGGTTAACATGAGATTAGACAAAGGTGAACAGAAGAAAACAGAGGATCCAGCAAAGAGAGGCAAGGATGTGATACAGGATAGCTCAAGGAGAAAACCACAGCAAACCTAGGAAGTTGCGAAACAATGAAAACTTTCAATAAAGGAACAAGACAAAGACGCCTGTTATCATCACTTCTCTCCAGGGTAGTACGGAGGTCCTAGCCAGTGCAGAAAGGATCGGGAAAAATGTGTAAGGACCAGAAAGGGAAAAAATCAAATGGTCATTATTCCCAGCTGATGTGATTGGGAACAAAGAAAATACCAAAGTATCTATAAAAACTTAGGACTAATAAAAGAGTTTAGTAAGACTGCTAAAGGCACCCCCGCACACACATACCATATATATATTTCAGTCATATATCTACAGCAACAAGCAGGAGTAAAAAATAAAATTCTATCTAAAAAAGGTACCACCACTGATAACAGCATAAGTATCAAGTATGTAGGAATTGGTCTAAAAGGAGGTATCCACAGCCTCTACAGGGAAAATGATAAGACTACTTAAAAGACGTCGAAGAAGCCCTGAATGAATAGAGATATTCCCTGTTTATAAATCAGAGGACTTCTTACTATAAAGATATCAATTCCCTCTAAAATGATCTGTATATTAAATACAAGCCCAACAAAATCCCCAAGGGGGGACAAGCTGAGTCCAATACATACATGTGGAAGTACAAAGAACCAAGAATAGTCAAGACTTTTGAAAACAAAGAGAGCAGGTGGGAGGACTTGCTTCAGCTTACTGTCAAGGCTGTGCTGTGTCACGTGTGCTACGCGTGCGCACCTTTGACTTAGGACGGAGAAGCCCTGGGGGGCACCTCAGGGAAGGCGTTCAGGTGCAGGTCGTGAGGTGGGGGATGGGGGTGCTGGCCAGGTAGCTGTCTAGGAAGGGGGGAGCCTTGTAAGGTGCTCCCCTCTCACAGCCTCAATTTCCCACCTGTAAAATGAGTAGATAAACTAGACGTCTGGAGGGAGCCTTTCTGGCTCTGCTCTCTCGGGTCCTGGGTTGGTTGAATGTGGTGGCCATCATCCATCAGCAGAAAGCCAGCGCATTAGGAGGCTGCACTACTACTGACAACCTTTTCTGATGCCTCTTCCTTTTGTCTCAAGGTGTCCCCTAAACAGAGTGCTGAAGGCCATCCCGAGAGCAGCAGCGTCTCCGAGTAAGTACAGGGAAGCTCGTCTCTGCCCGAAGCCACAGGCTGTTCTGTTTGCTCCAGCTGCCCCCAGAATGCTCATTGCTCCCATTTTTCTCCAGGTCCCAGCTTCTTTTCCAGATGCAGCTCCCTCTTTAAATGCAAAGCTCTACCCCTCAGAGGACGGTCCCTGTCCTGGGAAAGTGTAAAAGCCGTGCAGTCTCACAGCACCTCTGGCCTTCCCGTGAAAAAGGCCATGACCCAGATCACACAGGGCATTCCCCATCCCTCCCTCACTCATTCACCTGGATGGAGACACAGTCCGTGGCCGTCAGGAGTTCGCAGCCTAGAGGGGAGACAGATGGGCTCCACTATCCCATGATGGTGTTATCAGGAAAATGTATTTAAAACCCCCGGAAAGTGTCCACTGAGGACCCCAGGCCGAGACCCGGGCTCGTCTGCTCCTGGCCTTCCACATGGCCCTGCGCTGCATGAGGCTTTCAGGGCGCCAGAAGCAGCCAGTGGGAGGGGGCACACTGGGAGGAGCGGCTGGGGTGACCTTGGACCCCTGACGCATTCTTACTTTAGTTTTCTTGTGTCTAATGGGGTGACAGTGATCTGCACCTTGTCACTGGATGCCGATGACTGCTGCTCAAAACCATGGATGTGAAAAGTTGTGAAAATTCTGGCTTAATGGCTATTTTTATTACCAATTCCAAATGGTTTGGGGGCAAGAATCTTGCTAGCTTCCCTTACGTACCAAACCTTGGCAGAGGTCCCTCCCTGGACAGGGAGGCCTCTTCAGAAGTGCAGGCCACAGCAGGTCGCAGAGGGGACAGAAGCAGCCTGGGCTCACCGAAGAGCTGGTGTTTAAATGGTTGGCAGGACCCTCGGAGGAAGGAGTTCAGGGAGGAGAGAGAAGGGAGGAACCGGTGGTCCAGGTGGCAGGAGCTGAGTAAGCCAGACACACGGGTCTGGACACATCACTTACTCGGGACACGGCACACAGGCTGCTGGCAGTTAGCACATGGTCTGTGGAAAGGAGTGGACAGAGGGGTGTTTTGAAATGTAAGAGGCGCTTGAATGCTGAGCTGAACCCGCCGGCCACTGCTGTCAAGTAGAACGCTGGGGCTGGCTCTGGGCGTCGGGGCACCAGCACGGCAGCAGCAGAACACGTACACGGCTCTCCCCGCTCACACCAGCAGCCAAGGCCAAGGGTGGCCGTCAGCACAGCTCAGAGGCCTGCTCCTCTTCCTCCTCCTCACTCACTATGCAGAATCCCAAGGGCACTGCCCTGTACCTGCCAGTGGGAGGGGTCTGCTGCCAGGTCACTGTGACTGTGGGCAAGTCGTTTCTCATTTGCAAACAGTGCTGGCTTGGGTGACCCCCGAGGTGTTTTTCCTGCTGGGAAGCCCCCAGACCCAGCAGTGACGCCCTGGGATGCCTGTTGGACAGCTGGCTTCCTGCTCGGTCCCCTGGCTTGGCCACGAGACCTGTTGCCCTTCAGGGTGTTCCAGGTGCCTAGTCCTTTTCCGCATTCCTTCTCACTGCCCTCTTCAGTGAGCCCCGGAGGGGACAGAAGTAGCACCGGTTGGGCCTTTCCTCCATACCAGGCTCTTTGCTGGGACCTTAGAATACTGCTGTGCTGGGAGCTGTTTCTGCCCACTGCTTTCTGGTGCCAAGCTCCGTGCTAGACACATGACCTTCGGCATCTCAGCTCACCCTCAGCAGGTCTTGTGAGCTCCCAGCACCCTGGAGGTGCAGGAGCAGGTTGTAAATCAGGCAAATGGCTGTGACGCCATAGCTCCCATTTGCTAAGGGCAAGGTTCAGTGTCACATGCTGTCCATGCATTATCTTATTTATGCCTCAGAATGAACCTATGAACACAGCTCCATTTGAGAGAAAAACATTGTCACTGAGCTAGTAAGTGGCAGAGCTGGGATTTGAAGAGGGTCCTCCCACCCTCGAGCCCTCGCCCTGCAGGTGCTGGCTTCCTCGACAGGGACGGTCTTGGTGGCTGAGGCTAGCGAGATGAAACCAGAGAACAGGCAGAGGCCTGCCCTCTCATGCAAGAGACCGAGACGTGTCCCCAGGGGTTGGTTTTAGGATGGATCAGAATTCCGTAAAGGGGCCATTCTGGTTGTCCAGTAGAGATAATGAGTTTGAAGGCGACACCCTGTCTCCTGACACAGCTGTCTGTGCTTCTGGCCCCCAGAGCCCCAGGCAGCAGCCACAAGAGGCCCGAGAGGCAGTCAGCCATCTCCTACGACTACTCGGAGGAGGAGCTGATGGCCAGCATCGAGCAGGAGTACTGCCGCTGAGGCCCCGCCAGCCAAGGCTAGGGCGCCCCAGTTCTCCACACCTGACGAATGCCCGATGGGACCTTTGCACTGGCTTCCCTCCGGTGGAAGGTGGAAAACCATAGCAGTGAGGCCATGAGAGCCTTAGGACGTTTCCGCCGACCAATGAGAAAGCCTACAAGGACGCCCCGCAGGGCCAGGAGAACCACAGCTTGGCTGGAAGTTGGGACTTCTGCGGGGCCCAGGTGTGGCTGCCCTCAGGAAGGGCAGGGTGGCCGGGTGGCCAGGAGGCAGGCCCGAGCAGCTTGTGAGAGCGTTGGCACAAAGGGGCACTGGGAGGCGACGGCAGCTCTGGCCTAAGCCGGAATCGGTCCCAGCTCGTCCCAAGTTTACCCCACACAGCAGCCTTCCGGGCATCACCTGCAAAATGCAAGATCCCCTCGGAAACCGACACATGGCCACTCGGCACTGTCCCCAGATGCATAGGCCTGTTGCCATCATGAGCAAATGGGCATTACCACGAACTTTCATCATTTGACCAGAGTGCCTCTGATCAGATGTTCCACAGCCGGGAGATTTTTTTCTGCAAAGTCAGAGGATGGCACCACGGCGCCCGTAGGGTTGGCTCAGAACCGCCCCAAAGCGAGAGCTATTCCTCATCCAAGCCCAAGCCATTTCTTTGGATATAAAATGACTAAAGACGTTACTATTTTAGTAATACACATGCTTCTTTTATAAGAAGTTAAAATTGTATCTTTCACAAGATGGATCAGGCCTTGAATTTAATGATATAAAATGTTTACAATTTCACATCATCATTTTGTTAAAATGGAACACGTTCAGCCGGTTTCCAAGAGAAAGATGATATCTTTGCATTTTCCAGTGGAAACGTCATGAAACCCTCAATGAGGTAAAAGTGCTAAGGAAAAAAAAATCCCTCATGTAGTTAAACAGTCTGTCAGTGTCAAAGGGAACGCACTTCATCAAAGCTAAGAAATCAGAGCAGTTGTTCTCAGGCCTTTGTGCTTTATTCTTTGAATTCAGAAAAAGTGTCTTCTGACCAGCGGCTGGCCAGATAAAGCTGTGTGCGCCCGCTGGAAGCACCGCCCCACTGGGGAGCTGAGGGCGCGGGTCCTGGAAGGGCGGGATGGGCCCACGGGAGCCGTGCTTGAATGGACCATGGCCACGTGCCTTCTCTTGGTAGGTGGGTGTTGCTTCTGAGCCCGAGCCTTCTCCTCTGGAGCTGCGTGTGGGATATGCACCCGGGCAGGGAGCACCGTGGCTGAAAGAGGCAGTAAGGAAAGGGCTCCAAGTCCGAAGCCATGAGGGCACATGTTAGTGTCTGGAGAAGGCTAAGCACCACACTCGTGTCTCCTGGTTTCTGGGCTGTGTGACTGCCTCTGAGATGCTACAAGGCATCGGGAATTTAGACGACACGCCCCATTCCCGGCTCCGTTGTCTTGGGGAAGGAGCAGAACCCGCCGTCCTGTCATAGGCGTTAAGCCTCCTCGGGCCCAGTGTAGGCTCCCTCCTCCTCACTGCAGCATGAGCTTTTCTAAGACAGTCCCTCCCCTTTGACGTTCAAAAGTCCTGGCGCCATTTCTCCCGGGGCTGCCGCCGGTCCTGGCTGTGCCGGGTCAGCATGGGTGGACGCCCCTACTTTCTGTTCAGCGGGGCCCTCATCACACCTCCTGACCCCTGCTGCCGTGAGCCTGGCACCCTGCTAGCTGTGGGGCTTGTGCGTAACACGGCCATGGTCCCCACCAGTGAGGACATGCTGTCTAATGGCACGGGCACACCTGGATTCACCTGGCAAAGGTCAAGGCCATCAAAGACTTGTAGCCAAAGCCCCATCGAAGGTCTAACCTGTGGGGTTTTTTCTGTTCCGGCTATCAGGAGGCAGGAGAAGAGCCTCAGTTGCCATCAAGAGGATAAATCACAGCTGAGGCTCTGAAGGTCAGTGCCCTCCTTTAGGAAGGAGGCAACATAAAGTCAGACCATTGGTGTGGTGACATCTGGGTCCCCTAGGAACAAATCAGATCTGAACAGATGGGCGGGGCTCCATTTTCTGGTGTGATGAAATCCTTTAATTTCTAGAGTTGGAAAAAGAAAAGCTGCCTTTTCTGTGAGCTGCGGACCCTGGAAAGAAAAGGTGACACTTTAAGTCCTAGAGTGGTGGATGATATCTGATGGACACTCCGTGGAGCTGGTGCCTGGGGGCACGGAGACAGACAAAAAGAACGTGGTTTCATGTGACACTGGGGATGCAGGGCGGTCCTTCTAAGAGCCAGGCCTTCACCAGGGTCAGGGGTCTGTGGCCAGTTGTCAACAATGACACTACATAGCAAGAATCACATAGCAAGAAGCCGTAGTGTCGCTTGGACTTTCTGCTTTCTCCCTGGGGAGTGGCAATACTCATTGTGAGCTAACTCAGCCCCAACTCAGGTTTAGGAGAATTTGCAGGAAGGGGAGAAACTGCAGAGGGAGGGGCTGACTTTCCTACTAATCTGGCAGAAAACGATTTGAGTGAAAAATAAAAATAGTACGACCTTAGTAGCACCTTACGTTAGTGAAGCACAGGTTACAGAAACATTCTTTTTTTCCCTTCTTTTAAAAAATTTATACAACTACTTGAAGAGGGCTTGCTCCATTCCAGGCTCTATGCTAGGCGGCCCTGGAAGTAAAAAATAAAGATGCCACAGGAATAAGCCAAATGCAGTGAAAGCACAGATGAAGGGCAAATAATTCTGCCTGAATTTCCTCAGACTTCCTGCAGGCTACGCTGCTCACCCATCCTTGGAAGTAGCCAGGCCCCCTTCCTGTGCAGCAAGAGTGGGGACAGGAGAGCTGCTAGGGGGCCCAGACTCTAGTGTGTGATCTCGGGATCTTAGCTTCCTGAGTGTTCAGTGGGCAAATAGTGCCTGATCTTCCTACTACCCACGATAACTGGGAGGCCTGACCGTGCTCTCTCATTGCAAAGCCCATGTAAAGAAGTAGGGGCCTGATTATGTGGAAGGCAGACCCTGTCGGGCTCCTTGGTGTAGATGGGGGAGCTTGTCTGTGCCACAGGAGGCGACAGCTGGGACTGGGGCTTGGGGTTTGGCCTGCCAAGAGGCACAACTCTCCTCAGGGACCCCCCCGAGATTATAAATGAGGTGCCCTGGCTTCGAGCCCCACCCCATTTGCTAGCAGGAATTTTGCATTTTTCTGATGGTCTCTAAATAAATGTTTCAGAGGTTCCCCCAGAGGTGTTTCCATGAATTGTGTGTCACCTGCCCTGGGAGCTGCTGCTCAGTTGAGCCCCCTTGAGGCTGACCACAGGCCTTGTGAGTGAAATCAATGGCTTCAAGGGCACCTGCCAAAGCCAAGATGCCAGGGCCTTATGGGTGGTCAGAACTTGGAGTGTTGAAGGAGCCCCGAGGCGGCCACCAGAGCCGGTGGGGAGAGCTGGGACGAAGCTCAGCACTCAGCTGCTACTATGCTGTACTGTCATCTCACGCACGTGCATCTCCTCCCCAGCACTTGGCTGTGGCATCTTGTCTCGTATCGTCTTTGTTTGTTGGCCAGTTTGTACGCTGAGCTCAGCAAGACCATGCTGGGGGGAGGAAGCGTATGTGCTGAGCCAGCTCCGGGCCATCCTGGGACCCACCAGGCTTCACAGGGAGTGGGAGAGACCTTCGAAGAGGGTGTCCCTAACTTTGAGGTGACTGTTGCACCCCTCTGGGGTAGGGAGTCCTTGGTGCCTGGGCTTCCTCCCAGGATGGGGTCCACCTGTTAAGAAAATGTCTCATGTTCCTCATGAAAGTCCCTAAACAAAGAGGCAGGCTGAAAACAAAGGTCCAGTGGATGTTACAGCTGGAAAGTAAAAGCTGGTGACAACAGAGGGAGGACAGCAGGCACAAAGTCACAAAGCTGAGGCTAACAAGCTCGTGGCTGTCACCCCGAAGCAGAGGGATTTGGAGGTGGAGAGACTTTTCTAGGTGGCCTGCTAAGTGCAAAGCCCGCTGTGATCATTTACTGCCTTTCCCCAACATGCCTACGTGCACACGTATGACCAGGACCAGCGTGGGCTACGAATCCCATCTACATAGCTCTGCCACCATCACAGCCCAGGATGGGTGACAGACTGGATGTGGAGTGAGAAGGGCGTCCAGGGTGACTTTGCACCAGAACAGCTAGAAGGATGGGCTCACTGTTCCTTTAAAGACAATGGGGTCAACTGTGAGAAGAGCAGGTGTGGGGAGTAGATAAGGGCTTGGCCATTTTAAGTCTGAGACGCTGACTGGACAGGTCTCAAGTAGACAGTTGTTATGTAGGAATTTGAAGCTCAGGCAAGACGTACGAAGGGGAGATATACATTCTATACATTCAGGGGTCTTTCTTTGTGGTAGACATACTATTTTTATCTAGGTCACAGGCTGGAAAAATCACCAAGGTTGTGAAGGGGAGTAGGAAAAGTGTCCGGGGGACGAGGGGTCCAGCAAAGCGACAGTGAGGTAGGAGAAAAGCAGGAGTGTGTGGCCTGCAGGGGGACAACGAACTGTCCAGTGCTGCTGACAGACAACTGCGATGACAGATCTGGCGACATCCACACAGCTCCAAGAGCAGGAGTGCAGACTGTGGTCAGTGATGTCCTTTTACAGCCTGGGCTGGGGGCGGAGGGAGGCGGGAGGCGGGGGAGACTGGCTCCCTCCGTCCCCCTCCTGGCACAGGAAGAGCTCGAGGACGAGGGACACGGGTTGCCCAGCACCCACGGTCCTATTCTGCCGGGACCAGACCCCACGTCAGAGAGACCAACACAGAAGAGTCTCTCCATACATTTCTTTCAGGAAGAGCTCTCCAAGAAATCTGTAGCGTGCCCTGAGAGCAGAACAGAACCCCAGAAAACAGGAGAAGGGTCAGGTTGGGCCAACACACAATGAATTTTGTAGACGATTTTCTGAAAAGTGACCGTGTATATTGTAGTGCAGTTAAATGGCACACCAAGTCCAGTTTGCAACTCAAAAAAGTTTTATATGATTCAAAGAAAAAAGTTACAGCACATATTCACTTAAATAATAAGTCTTAAGTCTAAGTCTGGTACATAAAACATAATTTCAAAACATTTTATTACTAAAACTACTTAAAAGGCTCAAAGTCAACAAAGATCAAGCAAAACTGCTCAGGAAATAAAGTGCACTGGGGACCTGCCACGTGCTCGGCTCTGACACCCGAGCCACCAGCAGAGGGTCAAACAACCACCACAGGGTTTTGGTTCTCAGGACAGTATTTTCCAGACGAAAACTGTTGCCCTATTTACAATCTTTCAATCGACAAACAGAAGGCAAAACAAAGAAAAAAAAATTTGTTTCTAGGAGTTATTTCTAAATCTAACCAGGGAATGGAAGCGAAAGTCAAAACCATTTTTAACACATCTATTCTTCAGAACCAACACTGCTCAGACAATAAAGTTCAAGATGACAAGCAACCAGATACTCGCAGACCTTGTATTATCCACCAGAACATTAGTAGGACTAACATTATTTTGTATACTTAAGGAAAATATCCAAATTTCATGCCATTTATGGCATGCACATCATCAGAAATGTTTACGCTGTTTCAGATACGAGTGGGAGAGAAAGGAGTGGGGTGGTGGGCTATGTACATTTAATGACGGTTCTCTTACAACTGTATTCTATCTCACGACCAGTACAAATACTCAACTAAGGACATGTCCACAAATGTGAAAATCTCCTAAACACACAGCCGCCACTTACAGATCTGTAGTATGTCAATGAGCAGTTGATACTAAGGGGCAACTTAATGGGTATCAACTAACGTACAATGAATGAGCGGGTTAGGTCATTCTAGACTAGAAAGACCTGAACGCAGAACTAATGATCTTTATTCAACATTTAATCTTACCATCATTTTAACACAGGTAAATGCCAGTAACTAAGAGGCAAAGACAAAATCAAAACACACATGGCACAATAAAAGCCATTCCCAGGCTCCGAGCAGCGCCCTGTGTACGTCACACGCTTTCTTTCTGTCGCCTGGACTCCCAGCTCCACCCAGCAGTCTCCCTCTGTGGCTTCCTGGATGCGGGGTGGGACGGGGTGGGGGTGTCATCTCTATATCTGGGGCCTGTGCTCACACAACTTCAAAGTAGTGTCCACCGTCTAGTTTCTAGACAGACTGCAAAACACCCCCATTCCACGTAATTTTCTATTTGACCAAAACAATTTCCTTCAAAAACACGAAAGGGCAGCTGGGTAGTATCA
This sequence comes from Rhinolophus ferrumequinum, assembly GCF_004115265.2. Taxonomy (NCBI): domain Eukaryota; kingdom Metazoa; phylum Chordata; class Mammalia; order Chiroptera; family Rhinolophidae; genus Rhinolophus; species Rhinolophus ferrumequinum. Next base: position 65,635,055 of record NC_046296.1, read on the forward strand.
CTGCCATTTAGCATAACTCGCATTTCCTATAGTTCTTAGTACTTAATAAAAGAATCAGAACATTGGACCTGGACCATTTGCATGTACACTTCACCTCAGATAAGCTATACTTCGGTGGAAAGTTCCTCAACCAATAAGGGTATTTCCTTTTTCTCTAGGAAGTTACTCTACCCACAGAATACTACGGATAAGGCCACAGCAAAAGAAGTCAACTGATAATTGACAAAGCAGCTGGGTTTCAGTGCTTACATTAGCTTTTTTTTTTTTTTTGGTGTTTGAGGTACAAACAGGAAACTGCAAATGGTTTGCTCTTGGCAGAGCAGACATTCAGATCCCACAGCAGCTTCCAGCTCACAGGGTATCTATCGAGTGTTTGAAGTTATCCTCTGGGTACATCCTCCACAAGTCACACCAGACACAGGTGACTAGCTCTACCAAAATTTTAATTGCTTGGGCTACAGGCTTTAAAGGAATGGTTGCCTGGAATTTCCCTGGAAAATGCTATGAAGAAGCTGACTGCAAAGTTCCCCACCCCCATTTCTTTAAGAGACCTCTATTCAACCAGTTGCGTTTCTAAAGAATTCTTGGGTCTAAAAGGCCTGATTACAAACCTATGATTTTTTTTTTTTGGCTGAATAATATGCCAAGACTACTAAAAGTAGGGTTATTATAAAAACATTGTTCAACACTGAAAAGAAGATTGTAAAATCACCCATCTAGAAATTTTATAAATGTTTTCATAAAAACAGTATAAAAATTAGTACCGTCGCATTTCTATAAAACACGAATAGAAAGGTTGTAAAAATCCAGATATTGTAAAACTTACTGCCGAAATGACTGTTTGAATGCTGGTTTTGATTTAGACTATCAAATTTTCTTCCATTTCCGTAAAAAACTTCTGAAACTACAAAAGCTATTGAACAGGGTCTCAACCAAAAAAGTTAACACACTTTCATCAGAACCAGCTCCCCACTTTTCCTTAGGCCCCAAGACAATTTCTTTTGGAGAGAAAACCATCAGTTCCTTCCCCGAAAGGAGGCTTTTGAAAATCCCCATCGGCAACTCCCCGCTGACCTTTCAGGCAGAGGCTGGCGTGCTCACCAGTGGGCTCCTGGGCTTCTCTGCTGAGGCAATTCTGTTCAGTTTGCCAACCTCGGCCTGCCAGCCAGGGATCTTCTTGGTCGTCATGTGGCGCCGGGCGTGCTTCGTCAGGTGGTCGCTGCGCATGAAACGCCGATCACACACCGGGCACACAAACTTCTTCTCCCCAGTGTGAGTTCTGCGGTGGCGAGAGAGTTCATCTGAACGGGCAAATTTCTTATCGCAGCCATCCCAGCTACAGCTGAAAGGCTTCTCTCCTAAGAGGTGAGAAAACATATTAAAGAAAACGTACAGGCTCGGCACCTTATTGAACAAATGAATTCGTGTTGTTTTTCAATTCTGTTCATCAAAATCTAGAAAGAATAACCCTATTATTCCGGTATCAGGTTATTCAGAAGTCGAGAAATCCTCTAAGATGCATTTCTTCCTGCCACACCTAAGATGTAATATATCAGGGCCCAAAGATGTCAAACTAAGCTAATCTTTCAAAAGATAGTTTAAAATTTTATCTCTGACTATTAGCTTGCGGTAGGGGAGAAGATTCTTGAAAGGAATAATTCCTTCCCTCTCAAGAAACTGCACGTCTAAAAAAATCCCTCCTAGGACCTGTAAGACTTCTCAAAATCATTAATTCCATCTTCATATTTGTTATTACACTGACAGAGATCAGTTACGAAATGGGTTAGAATTCTCACAGCCACCTTCCTGTACCGTTACCAGCTCCACGAGTCTCTTCCCTTCATTCAGTTTCCAAGTACCCAGCAGCTGCCCCACACTGTCTTCCTGGAGCTGCAAAGGTGAGCCGGGGAGCTTTGTCCGCAGGTAAGGTGGAGCCCTTCTCCACAGAGCAGGAGGGCTCCCTTTCCTGTGTCCTGCTCTTCTCACCTTGACCAGGGTGTGACAAGCATCCGCAGCTGTGCGACCTCGTGCACTGATTTGTTAAAGGCTGTCATGCACTGCCACGTAATATGCCTTTCTCAGGGTCTAGGACTTGTCTAGCTCACCCATCTCCGTACAGCTTAGCCCCAGCACGGCACTTCATGTGGCAGGCGGCAAATAAATGGTTTTGCATGAATGAGTGTTGAAGAGACACCAAATAAATATCCGATGGTTTTCAAAGTTGAATTAATGGGAAAATCCGGCATCACAATGGTCTTTTATGAACCATTTTAAGAAAAAGGGCGAACTTCATGGATTTCAAAGACCCCATGTTGTAAGCACAAGGCTGTCCACGTGTTCCCAGGAAACCACCACTGTTGGCAGCATTCCAGGATGGCCAGGTGTGGGCGGAGATAAACAACCCTTTGGCGTGGGATTTATAAAGTGCCCTACCTGTTTTCAACACATCAAAAATGTAGCTTTTGCTCATTCCCCCTTATTCTAATTAAAAATTTTTTCAGGTTGGTAGAAATATACGAAAAACTATCTTCTCTAAGGTAAACTTACCCAAAGTTTCTGTTTCTTATGAAAATTCCAATTTAGTGTTGACAAAATGGCATAAGAAGTTGATTCTTCAGAATCTTTATGGTTATTTAAATTGAAGTATTTTGGGAAACCTGAAAAGAGCCTTCTCTTATGCCATCCTGTCCGTATTTCTACCAAGGGAAGCAGATTGAATTTACAGTAAAACCTCATTCCCCTATTTGGAATCTGTGTTTGGATGTGATCGGAGGTTCACCTCCGTAGCCTCAGTGAAAAGCAGAATTGCCAAGTCACTGAGCCCCTCAGAGGACCACAACGGCCCCTCTCCAGCACCAATGAGCAACCATCACTGAGCAGTGTCAGGCTGTGTCAGACAGCAAGAGTTTACAGTCAGTGAGACCAGTCAAGTATAGAACGAAAAAAAAGAAAAGAAAGAACTGTGGTGGGATACACAATCAACTACCAGGGTCAAAGGAGGAAGGAGAGACCAGGAAACATGTCTGAGAAGTGACTTTGGGAAGGCCCTCACAGGGTTTTCAGTAAGGAGAGATGGGCCGAGGACAGAGGGTGAAGGGCAGAAATATGGGACTGAAGGCAGAGGTAAAGGTAGAGAGGCAAGTTCTTCCAGGGCCAGGTTTTCAGCCTCATATGGAAGCAAAGAGCCACTTGAGAATGAGGAGGCAGTAAAGCTCCTGTTGTAATGCCTGAACCCGCCTCGGCTTCATTCTGCAAGTGGGAGCTGCCACAATTAGAGCGTCATTGAGCTAATCAGAAGCCACTCGATCTCAAGTGCATTTTGGAATAAAGTACAATAATAACTACCTCCAGTTCAGCCTTTCCTACACTGTATTCCACAGTTCGCTGTTGTCCCACAGATCATTAGCAGATATTTTGGAGGAAGGAGGTTTCATGATCAAGAGAGTTTATGAAACACATCTTCACTGCAGAACCTGTGACCTGTCACCGTGCTTATATGTATGTATGAGTGTGAACCCTGAAGAGCGAGTATAACAAGCTGACTACTTAACCATAGGACCCTTAAAAACAAAAGAACACTACCTCAAAGGACAAGAGTGCCACAGACACCTGAGATATTCTGCCCTAATCAACTAAAGCAGAAACTCTACCAGGCAACCTCCAGACCAGTTCAACACATGGTGGCCACCAGCCCCGTGTATCTATGTAAATGTGAACTTCATGAAAGTGTAAAATTCAGGTCCTCAGTCAAGTGCAGGTGGCTAGTGCCTATCCTAATGGACAGATAGCGAACATTTCCATCATTGCAGAAAATTCTACTGGAAGCAGCTGGTAAGACAATCAAGAAATCACTAAGTCATTATAGTTGATTTCTTGTGTGATTTCTCCTGAATTAAACACTGTATCCTCCTGAACGTAAGAAATCTACATTCAAGTTCAAATATTCTAGAATTCAAACTTTCCCATACTTTAGAGAGACCTTCCCCAGAACAAATCTAAATCAGTCACACTGATGTTTACTGGACGTGAGTGTACATTACCTAAAATGCAAGGACAGAACGGGACGTGCACCGCGATGCGAGGAGAAAGGGGACAATGTGAGCATCACCCCAAGAGCCCACGGAAGGATCAGTCTTAGAACTATGCTGCATTTTACGTACTGGGGTGAGCAGACGCTATGTTCTAGAAAAACTACTGCTAATTGTACCAAGGTTAACCCCAACCCCTATAAGACTATGAAGGCTTTTCAGAACCACAGGAAAAGAGCCACATTTCCACTTTCTCCAGTGGTTCTCATGCTTCCCTCCCACTCCAAGAAGGCTCAAGGTGTGTTTCCTAACCATGGGGTCTGACTTCCCAATGCCCTACCTGCCTCAGTACTTACCTGTGTGAGTGCGAAGATGAGCCTTGAGATGGGAACTTTTGAAGTATGTTTTCCGGCAGCCTGGAAAGTTACAAACATAGTTCCTCCTTCGGGAAAAGTCTACCTGAGGAGCGCAATTTGGACTGGAGGCAATGAACACTGGAGCCGGGGCAAGAGGCAGTAACTTGGTACTCCCAACAGCCATTACACTTGATGAACAGGTGGCCGGCTGGGGGAGTGTCCCCTGGGGCAGAACCAGCATCACAGTTCCCTGAGGCACAGACGGGCCCACAAACACAGGCTGGGGCAGTGGAGCAGCGGCGTGGGGTAGGATGGGCTTGACAGTCCCGGCAGCTACTTGGGGAGGTGGCTTCAAAAAAGCTGACACCATGCCACTTTGTCCAGTCACAGGAATCATTTGGCAAAGGAAAGGGAGACTGGGGACAGAAATTAGAGGGGTGGCTTTCCTTGGCACGTCATTTTCATAATTCTTTGGTGAGCAGGTTTGAATTGCAACTGGCCAACATGCCTGCTGGCTTTTGTCAGTGGGGACCAGGCCACCAGACTTATGCAAACAAGGCTGACAGGACACTGATTTAACGTTGAGTAAATTGGTTGTGAGGTGACCGTCCTGCAAAGCTTCAGTATGTCCCACAGACTGTGCTTCTCCTTTTCTGTTGTCTGCAAGTTGGTGTTCTTGCGTCTGGACGGCAGGAATGTGGACAGGAGCCGGACTCCCCATGGTGTGGCGGATGACACTCGTCACCACAGGCCTGCAGGGGGGGCCAGGGGCTGGCTCCAGCAGCTCAGGCTTCAAACCAGGCAGGCCCCTCTCTGCCCTCCTGCTCGGCACTTTGTCTGCCCCACCAGAGGCTCGGGGGATGGCCATGGCCACGCGTGCTTTGGAATCAGTTATTTGGGAAGGAACAAGTGTCCCTGTCGAAGACTCCGCGAGGTCAGGGCTCTGAGGAGGAGTCATGCACTTAAAAAAAAAAAAAAGGTACTGTGTGAAAATGTTGTTTTGGTTAAACTTTAAAAGGGGCTTACTTTGATCATGTTGCCCCAATGCCTTTAGAAAGCAGAATCGAGAAAAGACTGGTGTAAGCCTGCTCACAATAGTCCGCAGTGGATCTCAAGGCTGCATGAGGCACTTCACTTCCTTTCCTGTCCTCCCAAACACACCCATTGCTGGATTGTAAGAACGTCAGTGCCTCTCCTGGGCTTGCACAGCTACTGAAAGCAATTCAAGCATTAGGACTACAGATGAGAAAAAAAGGTTTATATTCAAAAGGAGAGCTTTTCACAATAATTTCAGATTTTCAAAATTTTTAAAAATCCCAGTGGTAATCACTTCACACACACTTAGCCAGTGCCTACTAGATTCAGGGTAAACCTATCTGAAGGATCCTGAAAAGCCATGCTCTAAGCAGTGGTCCTGCCTGAATCATGCCTCTCCTTGTACTGCTCCCAACATTCCCGCTTCTTTTCAGCCTCCCCGTGGAAGAGCCCAAGACCAAGTAACTGAGAAGGGCGCCCAGCAGCCAGGCCAGTCCTCGTACAATCCTCTCTACCGTCTCCAACTCCCTTCTCATCTCTCTCCAAGTCTGCTTTCCACACTCTCCTTCCAGTACAAGCTTCCAGCCCAGGACAATTAGATTATGATTTTCACTTCATATAGCAACCGACAGCTCTCCACTCTTCCAAGCTGAGAAGCAATTTCTCCCAACAATTTCATAGTGTAGCAAGTTAAGAAAACACAAAACAGGGCTTGACTGCAGCCAGCTCTCGCAAGAAAGAAGTTGGCTGCCATAGGGAGGCAGAGAGGCCAGTCTTTTGACCTAACTAACAAAGGGTGTCTGGTGCCAAACCACAGGCTTTCCCGAGCTGCCACCCACATATCCTGAGCCTGGACTGGGTCATCGGTGGAACCTAGCTCCTACCCTGCAATTCCCCAGGGCAATGAGTACATTTTACTTTCTTAAATCAATCTGTAGGTTTTGTCCTATGGACATTTTAACCCTGGGGCTGCAAGCTATAATCTATCAATGGAAAGAAACTATTTCCAAGAGATAAAAAGTTTTGCCCTTAGGCCCTCCACAAGGGGAGGCTATGAACTTGCTTGCCAGCATCCCAGTGAATCTACCACGATTTCCACAGCACATTTATTCAAGGTACGCTAGTCATTGCACAAAAACACTCCTCTCCCCCACCTCTTACCAGGGTCGATAAAGAATGGAAGTCCTTTGGTAGCTCAGCTGAAGCTTCGTCCACATGCACAGTGGTGGTGACATCCCCTGAGTCAGAGACAGGTGTGAGGGGTCTTATCTTTAATAGGTCACCTTTCTGGGATCTTTGACCCCAGGAGCTCATGCAAACAAGAGCCTCTACAGCTTCGATGTCATTTTGTTCCAAGATGCTGCACGTAGACCTTTCGCTGTCATGCCGCTTCCTCTCCAGGATTGACTCACATATGTCCATGATGTCAACCTGAAGGCAACACAATGGTTTCTCAGTCCAGGGGAAACACAGAGGGGTAACCCCGATGGGCACGTGGATACACACACCAGGAGTTTCCACAACATATGCAACACGTATACGACACTCCACACAGAACAAGCTCTGTTCTAGGAAAAGATGTCAACAACATTCATGACAATTTTGTTTTTAAGCCAATGTTCTGCAGAGGGAAAGAAAATGACTAGACTTGGCTGGCAAGAGGTTTCCACAGAAAAGCCTTACAAAACTCTTTAAAAAGATTACTTATATGAAGTTCGTATTTTTCTTTGGTAAACGATTAATAAGGTTTTAATTCCAAAGGTGTAAGCCAAAAAGTGGCTAGTCACATGGGGAGGTGGAACAGGACATCAACTCTAAGTTTTCCGGTTGGTTGAAATGACAGGATGGCTCTTTTGAGTTGTCAGAGCCACTAGGAGCGCGTCCCTACAGTTGCATTTTTGGCAGCTCTCTGGAGCATTCAGCACAGCCCCCTCCAGTCCAGGCATTACCACAGAGAACTCTGGGAGTGGGGAGGCTGAACTCCACGGGCCCCATGAAGGTCAGGCCTATGGTGGTGTAGCCTTGTTCCTGAGTCAGGAACGTAAGTCACTCCCTAATGCCACAAGGGGTTGGGGCGGAGGCGCGGCGGTAAGAGGAAGGACTTAGAAGATCTACCACAACCTAGGAGACTGCTGTCTTCCAGGTATCACAGCCCCTCTTTCTAAGCGGGAGGTACGGGGCGGGGGGGATGTGGCTGGAAGTTATTGATCTCTTCCCAAAGGCACTTCAAATCTGTAAACATTTCCACTCAGTCTGCGCAAGCATCAAACCCTCTGTCCTGCCCTGGTTCTCCCCAGAGCACACAGGTAATGAGGCTGCCTTTACAAATGTCACTCTGGCCCAACTTCTGCCTAGTCTTAGGGCATCAAGTCACAGACGTGGGGGCTGCCGCCTGCTCCGCCCCCACATGCAGCAGGGGGCCAGCGTGGAGCAGAGCTCCCAGAGCGCTCTCCCCGCCCCTCAGCAGTCTGCGCCTCTCGACGACCAGGTCCCAGGTGTAGCCAGCGACCTCCGGGAGCCCCTCAGGTCCCGACTGCAGGAGCCCCTGGATGAGGCGAAGGGGGCCCTGCCCGCTCCCATGGCCCCCAACCCCCCGCGTGCCGCGTTCCCGCCAGCTTTCGCCGCGTTCCCACAGCCCTGACCCCGCCCCTCGCAGGCTTTGCCCCGCCCCGCCCACCACATGCCGCGTTCCCGCCAGCTTTTGCCCCGCCCCCTCGCCCTTTCCACTACCCGCATGCCGTGTCCCGCCAACCGCGCCCCGCCCAACGGCCACCACCCCACAGGGCCAGGTGACGTCATGGCCTGGAAATAGCCCCGCGCCCACCGCCCGCTGCCCCGCCGCTGCGGGAGCGCGAGACAAAGCTGTGCGTAGGACCGCGCGGGGCACACCCCCGCACCCCGCCCCACGCGGCCGCCGCCCCTCCCAGCACTGCAGCCTGTCTCGGACCCTAACGGTGCAGCCGCGGCGAGGCACCGCGCGCCCCCGCCCTCCTTCGCGCTCCAACCGGCACAAGAGGCGCGGCTCCGCCTCGCCCCTCAGATGGGCGGCCACTTACCGCGCGCGTCTCGCCCGGACCCGCGGAGCCCGGCGTGTGCATGGTGCCGGCGGCCCAGGGGCAACAAAGCGGCCGCAGGGCGGGAGCTCTAAGCACAGCAGCGGCCGCACGTGCGTGGCGGAGGCGGCGTCCGAGAACCAGAGCTCTGGCGGCTGGCACGCGCCTCCTCCTGTCCGCGCAGCTCTGCCCCGGCGCGGCCCCCGCGGTGCGGGAGGGGCGGGGCTGACGCGGAGGGCGCGGCCGCAGGGGCGGAGCGCGGAGGCAAACCAAAATACACCGCGCCCCACTGGGGCGCGGCCGGATGCCCGCCAGCCAATCCGCGCCAGACCCGTGCACGGCCGGCCAATGGGCGCCGCAGGGAGCCGCGTGATCAAAGCCTGGCCGCGGCGTGATCGGGCAGGGAGGGATGCGGCACGTGTTTTGGTCCGGGCGAAGGGGCGGGGCCTGAGGCCTTGGAAAGTAGGGGAAAGGTCCCGGCGGCGGCGTGGCGGCGCGGGCGGCGCGGGCGGCGCAGCTGCGGCGAGGGAAGTCCCTGGGCCCGCCCGGGCTGGCTGGGGAGGAGGATCGGGCTTAAAGGGGCCGCAGCGGGGTGGCGGGTTAGCTCAGTTGGAACATGGTGCTAATACTAACACGAAGGTTGCCGATGGGATCCCCGCATGGGCCACTGTGAGCTGCGCCCTCCTAAAAAAATAAATAGATAAATAAGGGGGCCGCTGCCCGCAGCCTTCCCGGTCGCGGACCCCCATGGACTGAATTCGTCCAGTAGCGGGGACTTCCCTGGAAGTTTCAACCCGGTCTACTGTCCACTGCTATGTGTGCATCACTGACCAGGAAGAGCTTTGAAAGAAAGCTCTCTGGCTCCGGCTGACATATCTGCGTCCGCTTCTTCCTGCAGGGACCAGAGCCGAGTTTCTAGGCCTGTGTCTGGGTCTGACACCCCTTCCCAGGCAGCTTTGGTCTGCAGTTTCCACTCTGTTAAGTGAAGGCAGGGGGAGCAAGACAGCTGATCATCTGAAAGATGCCTAGTGCAACCTGCCCTTTCTTCCCGCACCCAGTGTAAGCGTCACCTGCTCTGGGAAGTCCTCAGGCCTGACCGAGAGAGATGCCCAGGGCACCTTCTTTTCCCCCGTATACTTCCGTTCCCCTCATGCTGAGAAGGCAACAAGTGGGGCCAGGGTTCTGTCAAGCGCTTGTTCCTCCCAGGCGAGGCCAGGTCTAGTTGGGCAAAGGGCTTGAGTAACGTGACCTCCGACTTCTTTCCGTTTCCTCGGGTCCTCCACCGCACCTTTCCTGACCTGTAACTTGCCTGTTTCTTTAGTTTTTGTTCTTGTCTCCCCATCAGGGGGAACCCTCCCAAGGTTAGGGAGCTTGTTTAACTCAGGTGAACCCCCCAGTGCCGGCTCACTGCAGGCACACAGTAACTATTGGTTGAATAAGTGAATAAAGGTGGGCACCTACTGGGTGCCACACCACCCTCAGCCCCCATCTATCCTGCAGATACCTCTAATTCAGTATCTTTGAATCTGAACTCATATTCTATCCAAATCTGGATTTCTCACCTCCAGATACCTCAAAATGCCAGGGTCATCTTTGATCCCTCCCTTTCCTGCACTTGCTTCTTTCTTCCAATTACTTCCTGCCCTTCTTCCTAAATATCTCTCAAACTATTAACTTTTCTCTGTCACCCACTCCTGCCTTTGTCTGCGGAACCAACCTCTTTCACCTGAATTACTGAAGCTGTCTCCCGACAGGTCTTCCTAGCTCCAGCCTCACCACCTACAGTTTGCTCCTCATCTCACTGACAATGATTTTCCAGAAGTAGAGGTGGTACCAAACCCATTATTCAAGCTCTCAGTGGGAATCCACACAGCTCCGACTGGGGACTGAATCTCACTGCTTAGACAGAAATCTATGACTCCACATAAACAGGCCCCAGCCAGAGCTTCCTGCATCATTTCCAACCAGTTCTTCAAATAAAGAACCCTTTGCACATGGTGTCCCTTCTATGTGGAACACCCCAACCCTTCTCCACTTTTACTCTGTACGACTGCAGTGTGACTCCTCAGGGAAGACTTTCCTGAATGGCAGACAGCAGGGCCACTCAGCAGAATGCTAAGCACAGGGCTTTGGAGTCAGACCTGGATCCAAATCCTAACTGCCACTGTGGCCAAGTTATGGCTGCGCTGGCCGTGTCTCATTTCTGTGGAGTAGGAGGTGGCAGCAGCTCTCCAGGAGGCTGGCACCTGAGCTTCTCTTGCCTCAGCTTCTGTTTCTGCTCCTTGGAGAGCAGAAATGGCTGGAAACTTGGGCAGCACACTGGCTCAGGGCTTGTCAGGCATAAAGCCCTATTCTTCCCACGACTAGCCCATGTTGCAGACGGACAGGTCTTCACTCATGCTGGTCTGTCCTCCCTTCTCCCCCACCTCTACCCAAACACCACTTTCCCAGAAGGCTTTCTGCACACGCACGTGCACACACACACACACACCAGGTTGTGGTTGCTGCCAAACCCCAGATTCTGGACCTGCCTGTAGCAGAAGGATATTGACATGTTTGTAAACTAAAGACAGTTATAGGTCATTCACTCAGACATTACTGAGGCCCTCATCCGCACCAGGTGTTACACATCTTCCGGCAGAGCAAAGACTGGCAGGTAGACTGAACATGGACACAGAAACTCCTCCATAAAGTAGAGCAGGATGCCACTTGATAGGCTGCCACCACTGTCTCCTGTCCTTCCAGAGAGAGTCTATGTATACGCATGCATACTGTGCATGCATACTGTAACGCTAAGGATAGTGTTCTGTGTACCTTCTGAACCTTGTTTGCTGACTTCTCAACATGTCTTGGTGGCTATTATATATCAGTACACAAAAAGCAACCTCATGCCTTGTAATGGTTAAATAATATCATATAGATGTGTCAATTTATTTAACCACTACTACTTAAGTCGCCAGGGAGGTTAGGTTGTTTCCAGTTTGTCAGGACATGGTGTCCACATATCGTTTGTTCACATGCAAGGATAACTGTAGGATCACTTCCTGGAGCTGGAATTGCTGGATCAACTGCTCTATATTTCTTTCCTTCCTTTATTTTATTATTTTTATTATTATTATTATTATTATAGTTTTGGTTTTTGAAGAATTTGAAGTATAGCACAGATACAGGAAAGTGCAAAAACTTAAGTGTACAACTCAGTGAATTTTCACAAGGCGAACACACTTATGTCACCAGCACCCAGATCAAGAAAGAGAATATTAGAATCCTGACGCCCCCTCCATGATGCCCGCCCACGATAACCCTTATCATGACACCACATTCCTTTCACCTGTATTGAAACTTGTACAAAGATAATTATATAGCACATTCTCTTTTGGGTCTGTCATGTAGTTGCATCCAGGTGAAATGCATTTATTCTCGTTGCTGGAGAAGATGCAGTGTACTGGCTGGTTCTTCTGTTGGTGGCCATCAGGGTAGTGTCCAATCGGGGCTGTTATGAATAAAGCTGCTATGACAATTCTGACACACGCATATGTGCATTTTTGATTTGGAAAGATTGTCAAACTACCCTTCCAACGTGCTTGTGTGCCCACTGATCCCACCAACAATGGGCTGCACAGCCAGTTCCCCATTTCTTTACTAATGTGGGCCTTCTGTCCTTTACCACGCTAAGTGGGGAAACAATGAGAATTCCTAATACTATTTTGTAATTCTTTGATGGAGTTTACTTGAGAGTTTTCGTATATGTAAAAGCCATCTTGATTTCTTTTTCTGTGGACTTTGGAAGGAATTTTAAATGACAGTAGAGAAACTTGAGCATGTTTATATGCTGAAGGGAAGGGGGTCAGTGGAGAAAAACGGATGATGCAAGAGAGAGAGGGAGGGGCCGACGGTGGAAAGAGGCTGGAGGGGGTGTGTTGGGGGGGGGGCACACACAGGAGAGCTGTCCCTGCTCAGGATGGAGGACAGGGGAGGGAAGATTAGACGGCTGCAGATCCAGGAAGATTCTGGATAGGAGAGAAGTTAAGGGTGCTCACGGGAGCATAAGCCATCGGGGAGGAGGCCCTGGTGAGGTGAGAAAGCTTTGGACTCAAAGAGAAACATGTCAAGGACTTGGCCAGGGAGGGTGACAGCAATTGCCCACTGCACTGAAGACCCAGTCAGAAGGTTGGTGTGACCCTGGACAGAGAACTGGGTTTTTTTTTTGTTTTGTTTTTGTTTTAAGATTTTATTGGGGAAGGGAACAGGACTTTATTGGTGAACAG